>NC_087473.1:7271797-7871797 GCF_036321535.1 Camelus dromedarius | reverse complement strand
AAATTTCCCCTGCAAATCGTTCCCTTTGTGGAGGATGAACGATCGTCTCTCCACATGCTCAGGTCTGAGACATAAGTGTGTGTGAAAGCCGTCCTTCACTTAGCTTGTTGGGAACAGAAATTTTCTATTAAGTTGCAAACTACACTCCATACATATATACGGGGAGGTACTAGCAACCAATCGGTTTTATAGTGAAAACTGCAGGATCTTCAAACCGGCACAGGGAAACAGACTGTGAAAGAAGGGTAAACGTTTCTCCTGCAACCAGTTCCATTTGTGATAGTTGAACGAAAGTCTCTCCACTTGCTCAGTTCTGATAGATAAATGTGTGTAAAAGCCGACCTTCAGCTAGCTTGTTTGGAACACAAAATTTCTTTCTATTTGTATTCAACACTCCATACATATATATGGGGAAGTCGTAGCTTCAAATCGGTGTTACAGTGAAAACTGCAAGAATTTCAAACTGGCCCTAGGAATTAGACTGAGAAACCAGAGTAAGAAATGCTTCTGCAACTGAACCCTTTGTGCTAGATGAACGAAAGTCTCTCCACATGCTCAGTTCTGAGGGATAATTGGCTGTGAAAGCCTTCCTTCACCTATCCTGTTGGGATCACAAAGATTCTTTTCACTTGCAAAACAAACTCCATGTATTTATTAGGCGTGGTACAAACTCCAATATGGTTTTACAATGAAAACTACAGGAAATTCAAACCGGCACTATGAAACAGACTTAGAAAAAATAGTAAAAGTTTCTCCTGCAAATCTTTCCCTTTGTGGTGGCTGAATGATCATCTCTCCACATGCTCAGATCTGAGAGATAAGTGTGTGTGAAAGCCGTCCTTCTCCTTACTTGTTGGGAACACAAAGATTCATTTCAGTTGAAAACAACACTCCATACATATATAAGGGGAGGTACTTGCTTCAACTCGTTTTTTAGTTGTAAATGGCACGAACTTCAAAGCGGCAATGGGAAAAAGTCTGAGAAACCAGAATGAAAGTTTCTCTTAGAACCAATTCCCTATGTGCCTGACGAATGAACCTCTTTCCACAAGCTCAGTTCTGAGAGAAAATTGTGTGTGAAAGCCGTCCTTCACCTTGCTTGTTGGGAACACAGTTTCTTTTCATTTGCAAAATACACTCCATACATATAAATGTGGAGGTACTAGCTCCAAATCGGTTTTTCAGTGAAAATTGCAGGAAAATCAAACCAGCAACAGGAAACAGACTGAGAAACCTGAGTAAAAGTTTCTCCTGCATCCTGTGCCATTTGTGCAAGATGAACGATCGTTTCACCACATTCTCTTTCTGAGAGATAATTTTCTGTTTAAGCAGTCCTACACCTAGCTTGTTGTGAACACAAAGTTTCTTTTCACTTGCAAATTACACTCCATACATATATATGGGGAGATACTTGTTTCAAAAGTGTTTTACAGTGAAAACTGTTTGATCTTCAACCGGGTAATAGGAAAAAGACTGAAAACAATAGAATAATTTCACCTGCAACCCAATCTCTTTATCTCAGATGAATGATCCTCTATCCAGATGCTCATTTCTCAGTGATAAATGTGTGTGAAAGCTGTCCTTAAGCTAGAATGTTGGGAACACAAAGTTTCTTTTCATTTTCAAACTACACTCCATACATATATATGGGGAGTTCTAGCTCCAACAATGTTTTAATGTGAAAAATGCAGGAACTTCCAACAAGCTCTAGGAAACAGACTGAGTACCCAGAGTAAAAGTTTCCCCTGCAAAACATTCCCTTTGTGTCAGATGAACAATTGATTCTCCACAAGTTCAGTTCTGAGAGTTAAGTGTGTGTGTAAGCCTTCCTTCACCTAGCATGTTGGGAAAACATAGTTTTTTCCATTTGTGGAATACACTGCATAATTATATAAGGGGAGGAATTAGCTCCAACTCGTTTTTTCAGTGAAACTACAGGAAATTCAAACCGGCACTATGAAACAGAGTGAGAAACAACATTAAAAGTTTCTCCTGTGAACCGTTCCATTTGTGGTGGATGAACGACTTTCTGTCCACATGCTCAGTTCTGAGAGATAAGTGTGTGTGAAAGCCGTCCTTCAATTTGGTTGTTGGGAACACATAGTTTCTATTAAGTTGCAAACTACACTCCATACATATATACGGGGAGGTACAAGCTCCAACTCGGATTTATAGTGAAAATTGCAGGATCTTCAAACTGGCACTTGGAAACAGACTGAGAAACGAGAGTAAATGTTTCTCCTGCAAGCCATTCCATTTCTGCTAGATGAAAGAAAGTCTCTCCAAATGCTCAGTTCTGAGAGAAAAGTTTGTGTGAAAGCCGTCCTTCACCTAGTTTTTTGGGAACAGAAAGTATCTTTTAAGTTGCAAATTATACTCTTTGCATATATATGGGGAGGTACTATCTTCAACACTGTTTTACAGTGAAAAATGCAGGAATTTCAAACCGGCACTACGAAATAGACTGAGTACCCAGAGTAAAAGTATCTCCTACAACCCATTCCATTTATGCCAAATGAAGGAACATCCCTCCACATGCTCAGTTCTGAGAGATAATTGTGTGTGAAAGCCTTCCTTCACCTAGCTTGTTTGGAATTCAAAGTTTCTTTTGTGTTGCAAACTACACTCCATACATTAATATGGTTAGGTTCTAGCTCCAAATTGGTTTTCCTGTGAAAATTGCAGGAAGTTCAACCCAGCACTAGGAAACACACTGACAAACCAGAGAAAATTTTCCCCTGCAATCAGATCCCTTTGTTCCATATGAATGACCCTCTATCCAGATGCTCATTTCTGAGTGAAAAATGTGTGTGAAAGCCGTCCTTAAACATGTTAGGAACACAAAGTTTCTTTTCAGTTGCAAACTACACTCCATACATATATGTGGGGAGGTCTAGCTCCAGCAAGTTTTACTGTGAAAAGTGCAGGAAATTCAAAACGGCACTAGGAAACAGAGTGAGAAAGATGAATAAAAGTTTCCCTGCAACCCGTTCCCTTTGTGCTAGATGAACAATCGTCTCTCCACATGCTCAGTTCTGGGAGATAAGTGTGTGTGAAAACCTTCCTTCACCTAGCTTTTTGGGAACACAAAGTTTGTTTTACATCGTAGACTACAATTCATACATATATTTGGGGAGGTACTAGTTCCAACTCTGTTTTACAGTGAAATCTGCAGGAACTTCAAACTGGCTCCAGGAAACAGACTGAGAAACCAGAGTAAAAGTTTCTTCTGCCACCCGTTCCCTTTGTGCTAGATGAATGATCGTCTCTCCGCATACTCAGTTCTGAGAGATAAGTGTGTGTGAAAGCCATAATTCAACTAGCTTGTTAGGAACAGAAAGTTTCTTTTCTGTTGCATACTTCACTTCATACATGTATATGGGTAGGTACTTGCTAGAAGTCGGCTTTGCTGTGAAAATTGCAGGAACTTCAAAGCGGCACTAGAAACAGACTGAAAAACCACATTAAATGTTTCCCTGCAATCCGTTCCCTTTGTGCAAGATGAACGAAAGTCTCTCCACATGCACAGTTCTGAGAGATGTGTGTGTGTGAAAGTCGTCCTTCACCTAGCTTGTTGAGAACACAAAGTTTCTTTTCAGTTGCCAACAACACTACATATATATATTTGGGATGGTACAAGCTCCAAATCCGTTTTCCCGTGAATACTGCTGGAACTTCAAACCGGCACTTGGAAACAGACTGAGAAAGCCGAGTAAATGTTTCTCCTGCAAACCGTTCCCTTCATGCTAGATGAACGAACGTCTCTTCACATGCTTAGTTCTGAGAGATATGTGAGTGTGAAAGCCGTACTTCACTTAACTTGTTGGGAACACAAAGTTTCTTTTAAGTTGCAAACTACCTTCCATACACAAATATGGGTAGGTACTATCTCCAACTCAATTTTCCAGTGAAAACTGCAGGAACTTTTAACCAGCACAATGAAACAGACTGAGAAACCAGAGTAAAATTTCTCCTGCCACCCGTTCCCTTTTGCTTGATGAACGATCGTCTCTCTTCATGGTCAGTTCTGAGAGATAAGTGTGTGTGAAAGCCGTCCTTCACCTAGCATTTTGGGGCCACAAAGTTTATTTTCAGTTGCAAACTACACTCCATACATATATATGTGGAGGTACTAGCTCCAACATGCTTTTACAGTGAAAACTGCAGGAACTTCAAACCGGCACTAGGAAATTGACTGAGAAACAAAATTAAAACTTTCTCCTGCTACCCGTTCCCTTTGTGATAGATCAAAGACCGATTCTCCACATGCTCATTTCTGAGAAATAAGTGTCTGTGAAATCCTTCCTTCACCTAGCTTGTTTGGAACACAAAGTTCCTTTTCATTTGCTAACTACACTGCATACATATATATGGGGATGTACTAGCTTCAACTCCTTGTTACAGTGAATATGGGAAAAATTCTTACTGTGTGGGAAGGTCAAAGCTCCCTCCACGAAGAAACCTGGGGACACAGATGTTTTCTTGTACTATGAAGTACAGTGAATAACTTCCCTGTCCATTGGAATACACTCACTGCTACTTGGGTTTCAGGTCAAACTCCCGCCTTTCCCTGTATACCCGCCCCAGTAAACACTCAAGGAATGCATGCAAAGGACTTATATCAGATACAAGAAGCTGCTGTCAGATGACGGAACCTCACGAAAGTTAGCATTCCTTAACAAGTCTGAATGTGTAATGGCGGGGCTAGTCTCCTCCACACAGGTACTTGGGGTCACAATTGTTCCCTGGTAGGAGGATCTCATTAATTACCTCCCCTTTTCTTGGGGAGGAACTCAGTGTTTCTTGGCTTTCCAGAACAACCCCCAAATTTCCCTGTCTGCATGCCCGAGGCAGCACTCTGTGAAGGCACGTGAATGTCTTCTTAGAAATCCAAGGTGCTGCAGACCGAATACGGACTTGCCCCATACTCAGCATACAGGAAAATATTTGAGTGTGTATGGGAGTTTGTGAGCCACCCTTCATGCAGTTACCTGGGGTCTCAGGTGTTCCCTGGTTGGTGAAATTCCTCTAATTACCTCACCTTTGTATCAGAAGCAGGCAGTTACTTGGCTTTCCAGCCCATCCCAAATCTTTCCCAGGCAGCTTGCCCTAGGAAACTCTCAGGGAAGACACTATAGGGGCAAGGAGTAGATTCCAGGCACTGGTGAAAGAAGACAAATCCTCTGCACACTTAGCATTCTGGAACACGCTGAGGATGGGGAGTAAGTGGATAGCCGCAATCCACACATCTTCCTGGGGAAACAGGTATTCCCTGGTAGTGGGAGTTTAGCTAATTACCTCCCATGTCCATGAGGTGGCACTCGCTGCTACTTGGCTTTCTAGGAAACCCAGCATTTCTCTGGAAGCTCACCATTTGAAACACTCAGGAAATCCAAGTGAAGGGCTTCTAGGAGATCCCAGGAAGTACTGACAGAAGATGGAATCTCCAGACAATCAGCAATCCAGAACATGGCTGAGTTTGTGGGGGAGGGGCGAGATGCCCTCCACGCAGCAAACTTAGGTCACAGGTATTCCCTAGCAGGGGCATTCCACTAACAACCTCACCTATCCATGCAGAGAGACAAGCTGTTACTTGGTTTCCAGCCCAACCCCTGCCTTTCCTTTGCAGCATGCCCTAGGAATCACTCAGGGAAAGCACGAGAAAGTTTTCTAGGAGAACCCAGGAGCTGCTTATAGAAGATGGGACTTCCCCACAAACAGCATTCCAAAACAAGTCTGAGTGTGTGGGTAAAGTTGGGTGCCACCCAACTTGCAGGAATCTGAGGTCACAGTGTTAACAGTTAGGGGGATGTCCATTAATCACCTCCCCTGTCCATGGGGAGGCACTCGCTTCTACTTGGATTCCTAGTCCAAACCCCGAATTCCCTGGCAGCCCGCCTTGGAAACTCTCAGGGAGGGCACGCGAAGTGCCTCTAGGAGATCCCAAGCCCTGCTGAGACAAGACGGAACCTCCCCACACTAGCATTCTGGAACACATTTGAGTGAGTGGGGGAGTTGTTGTAGCACCCTCCACACAGCAACCTGGGGTCACAAGTGTTCCCTGCTTAGGGGAAATCCTCTAATTACCTCTCTTTGCATGGGATGCACTCACTGATACATGGCTTTCGAGCCCAACCCTTGCCTTTCCTGGCAGACCTCCCTAGGAATCACTCAAGGAAAATACGCAAAATGCTTCTAGGAGATCCCAGGCCTTGCTGAAAGAAAACAGAATCTTCCCACACTCAGCATCCCGGAATACAACTGAGTATTTTCAGTAGAGGATGTGCCACTCACCACGCAGCTGCCTGAGATCACAGGTGTTCCCTGGTCTGGGGGAGTCCACTAAATATATATCCTGTCTATAGGGGGCACTCACTGCTAATTGGCTCACTAGCCCATTCCCCGGCTTTCCATGGAAGCCAACACAGTGAAACACACAGGGAAGAGACGCAAAGGCTTCTTGGTTATCCCAGGCTCTGCTGACAGAAGACGGAACCTCCCCACACTCAGAATTCCGGACCAAAGCTGAGTGTGTGAGGGAAAGGGCAAGGCGCACTTCAGGCAAAAACCTAGGTTCACAGTTGTTCCATTACAGGGGTTTGTTCACTAAATACCTGAAATTATGAAAATGAGGCACATGCAGCTACTTGGCTTTTCAGCACAAACCCCACATATTCCTGGCAGTCTGCCCTAAGAAACACTAAGGTAATGCACACGAATAACTTCCAGGAGATCCCAGACACACCTGACAGAAGATGGAACCTCCCCACACTCAGCATTTGGGAACATTGCTGAGTGTGTGGGAGAGTGGGTGAGGTGCCCTCCACGCAGCTACCTGAGGTCACAGATGTTCCGTTGTCAGGAGGTTCCACTAATTCCCTCCCAAGTCCATGGGGAGACACTCGCTATTTCTTGAGTTTTGAGCCCTAACCCAGCCTTCCTCTTGCAGCCCGCACTAGGAAATTCTGAGGGAAGTCAGGCAAAAGACATCTAGGAGATCCCAAGTGCTGCTTACCGAAGACTGAACCTCCCCACACTAAGTATTCGGGAACACATCTGAGTGTGTGGTGGAGAGTGTGAGGTGCCTACATGAAGCAACTTGAGGTCATAGATGTTTCCTTGTAGGGGGAACTCCACTGAAAACCTCCCCTGTCCATTGGGAGACACTCGCTGCTACTTGGATTCCAGGCCCAACTCCCGCCTTTCCCTGTAAGCCCGCTCGAGGAAACACTCAGGGAATGCACACGAAGGGCTTATATCAGTTCCCAGGCGTTGCTGTCAGAAGACGGAACCTCACAAAACTTAGCATTCCTGAACCAGTCTGAGTGTGCATTGGAGGGATGAGGGTCATACACGCAGCTAATTGGGGTCACAAATGTTCCCTTGTAAGAGGATGTGCGTTAATAACCTCCCCTGTGATTGGGGAGGAACTCGGTGCTACTTGGCTTCCCAACCTAACCACCTAACTTCCCTGTTTGCACACCCTATGAAACACTCAGGGAAGGCACGTGAAAGTCTTCTTGGAGATCCCAGGTGCTGCAGACACAATACGCATCTGCCCCATACTCACCATACAGGAAAATATTTGAGAGTGTGGGGGAGATGATGAGCCGCCCCCCTTGCAGTGAACTGGTGTCTCATGTGTTCCCTTGTCTGTGGAAATCCTCTAATTACCTTACATGTGCATATGAAGCCCTCACTTTTACTTACTTTCCAGCCCATCCCGCTACTTTCCCTGGCATCTTGCCTTGGAAACATTCAGGGAAGAAACATTAAGGGCTTCATGGGGATCCCAGGCACTGGGGACATGAGATAAAAGCTCCGCACACTAGCATTCCTGAACACAGCTGAGGTAGGGGTGTATGTGGGGAGTCGCACTCCATGCAGCAACCTGGGGTCACAAGTGTTCCCTGCTTGTGGAAATCCTCTAATTACCTCTATTTCCATGGGATGCACTCACTGATACTTGGCTTTCGAGCCCAACTATTGCCTTCACTGGCAGCCCGCCCTAGGATCACTTAAGGAAAATACGTGAAGGGCTTCTAGGAGATCCCAGTCTTTGCTGATAGAAGACAGAACCTCCCCACACTCAGCATTCTGGAACACATATGAGTGTGTGAGGGAGTTGGGGAGCAAACATCCAAGCAGCTAACTTGGTTCAGAGGTATTTCCTTGTACGGGTAAGTCCACAAAATAACTCCACCATCAATGGGGAGGAACTGGATGCTACTTGAATTTCCATTCTAACCCCCACCTTTCCCTTGAAGCCCACCCTAGGAAACATTCAGGGAAAGCATGCAATGGCTATTAGGGGATGGCAAGCGCTGTTAAGAAAAGACAGAACCTCCCCACACTCAGCATTCCAGAACACATCTGAGTGATATTGGGTGGTGGGGAGCCAAAATTCACTCAGCTAACTGGGGTTATATGTGTTCCCTGGCAGGGGGAATTTCGGTTATTACTTCCAATGTCCATGGGGAGGCACTAGCTTCTTCTTCAATTTCCACCCCAACCCTCGCATTTCCCTGGAAGCCCGCCCTAAGAAACTCTGAAAGAAGGCAGGCAAAGGGCTTCTAGGGGATCCCAGGCACTTCTGGCAAAAGACTTATCCTCCCCACACTCAGTAATCAGGAACAAGGCTGAGTGAGTTCTGGAGGTGGGAAGCCACCCTCCACACAAATAGCTGGGGTCACAGGTGTTCCATGGTAGGGGGAACTCTGCTAATACCTCCCCTGTCAATGAGGAGGCAGAAGCTGCTTCTTAGCTTTCCAGGCAAACCAACGCTTTTCCCTATCAACCCACTCTTGGAAACACTCAGTGTTTGAATGCAAAGGGCTTCTTTGAGACCCCAGGCGTTTCTGAAAAGACATGTATCCTCCCCACACTCAGCCTTCAAGAACACATCTGAGTGTGTGTGATAGGTGGGGAGCTGCCCACCTAGCAGCTCTATTTGGTCAGAGGTGATCCCTAGTACTGGTAATTCCGCTAAATACCTCCCTTTTCAATGTTGAGGAACAGGAGTTTACTTGGAATTCCAATCCTACCCCAACTTTTCCCTGGCAACCTGCCCTATGAAACTCTCAGGAAATGCACACGAGTGGCTCCTAGGAAATCCCACGTGCTGCTGACAAAAGACGGAACCTCCCAAATCTCAGCACACAGGAACATGTCTGAGTGTGTGGGAGAGGGGGCGAGGAGCCTCCAGACAAATACCTGGGGTCAGAATAGTTCCCTGGTAGGAGAAAGTCCTCTAATTACCTCCCCTGTCCTTGGGGAAGCACTCGGTGCTCCTTGGGTTTGCAGCCCAATGACCTAATTTGATTGGCTGCCAGCCGTAAGAAATACTGAAGGAAGGCATGTGAAAATCTTCTAGGGGTTCCCAATCTCTGCTGACAGAAGAAGGACCCTCCCCACAATCATTATTCCAGAACACAGCTGAGTGTGTGGGGGATATTGGGACATGCCTTCCATGCAGTTACGTGGTGTCACAGGTGTTCCCTTTTATGGGGTTGTCCGGTAAATACCTCCAGAGTCCTTGGGGGGAACTCATGGATACTTGGCTTTCCAGCTCAACCCAAACATTTCCCTGGAAATCTGTGCTAGATATCACCCAGGGAAATCATGCAAAAGGCTTCTCAGTGATCCCTGGCACTGCAGACATAAGATGGATCCTCCCCACACTCAGTGTACCGGTACAAGTCTGAATTTGTTGGGGAGGTGGGGAGACACCCTTCATGAGGTTACCTGGGGTCACAGGTGTTTCCTGGTAGGGAGAATTTCACTAATTACTTCCCAATTGTATGGGAAGCACTCACTGCTACTTGGGTTTCCAGCCCATCCTGAACCTTACCCTGGCAGCTAGCACTTGGAAACACTCAGTGAAGACATGCGAACAGCCCCAAGGATATCCCAGACACTGGTGAAAGAAGACGAATCCTCTGCACACTCAGCATTCTGGAACACGTCTGAGTGTGTGGAAGAGGTGGCATTCCACGCTCCACACAGTTTCCTCAGGACACACATATTACCTGTTAAGGGGGATTCCGCTAAATACCTCCCTTGTCAATGGGGAGCCACTCACCACTACTTGGATTTCAAGCTCAACCCCCACATTTCCCAGGCAGCCCACACTTTGAAACACTCATGGAATGCCCATGAAGGGATTCTATGTGATCCCAAGCACTCCTGACTGATGTCGGAATCTCCCAACACTCAGCATTTGGAAACATGACTCAGTGTGTGTGAGAGGTGGCGAACCACACTCCACTCAACTACCTGGGGTCACAGGTGTTCCCTGGTAGGGGAATGTAGGTAATTACCTCCCCTGTCCATGGCAAGGCAGTCACTTCTAATTGGCTCACCAGCACAAACCACACATTTACCTGGATCCCGCCCTAGGAAACACTCATGGTAATCACGTGAAGGGCTTCATGGAGATCCCAGGCTCTGCAGACAGAATAAGGATCTGCCCCATACTCAGCGTACAAGAAAATGTTTCAGTGTGTGAGGGAGTTGGTGAGCCTTCATTCATGCAGCTAACAGGGGTCTCAGATGTTCCATGGTCAGTGGAATTCCACAAATTTCATCGCCTGTGTATGTGAAGCACTCACTGTTACTTGGGTTTCCAGCCCATTCCTCATCTTTCCCTGGCAGCTTGCCCTAGGAAACACTCAGGGAAGACACGCTAAGGTCTATAAGGAGATCACAGGCACTGGTGAAACAAGGTGAAACCTCAGCACACTCAGCATTCAGGAACACGGCTGAGGTTGGGGAGTATTTGGGGAGACACACACCACGCAGCTTCCTGGGGACACAGGTGTTCCCTGGTCTTATTGAGTCCACTAAATATATCCCCTGTCCATGGGGAGGCACTCACTGTTAATTAGTTCACCAGCACAATCCCCGGCTTTCCCTGGCATTCAGCCCTCTGAAACACACAGGAAAGGCACACAAAGGCTTCATGGTTATCCCAGGCTCTGCTGACAGAAGGCGGAACTTCCCCACACTCAGAATTCTGGACCAAAGCTGAGTGTGTGAGGGAAAGGGCAAGGCGCACTTCAGGCAGATACCTAGGGTCACAGGTGTTTCATGGCAGGGGTTTGTCTGCTAAATACCTCAAATTATCAAAAGGAGGCACACGCTGCTGCTTGGATTTCCAGCACAAACCCCGTATTTTCCTGGCAGTCTGCCCAAAGAAACACTCAGGGAATGCACACGAATGGGTTCCAGGAGCTCACAGGCACTCCAGACAGAAGACAGAACGTCAACAAACTAAGAAATTGGGAACATTGCTGAGTCTGTGGGAGAGTGGGCGAGGTGCACTTCACAAAACTAACTGAGGTCAAAGATTTTTCATGGTAGGGGGAATCCACTAATATCCTCCTGGGCCATGGGGAGACACTCACTCTTACTTGTGTTTCCAGCCAAACTCAGCCTTTTCCTTGCAGCCAGCACTAGGCAACTCTGAGTGAAGTCACGTGAAAGACATCTAGGAGATCCCAGACGCTGCTTACAAAAGACTGAACATCCATACACTCAGTATTCGGGAACACGTCTCAGTGTGTGGTGCAGTGTTTGAGGTGGCTCCAAGAAGCTAAATGAAGCCACATGTGTTCCCTTGTAGGGGGAAGTCCACTGAATACTTCCCCAGTCCATTGGGAGGCATTCGCTGCTACTTGGACTTCAGGCCCAAACCCCGCCTTTCCCTGTAAGACCGCCCCAGGGAACACTCAGGGAATGCACGCAAAGGGCTTATAGCAATTCACAAGTGCAGCTGTCACAAAACAAAACCTTAAGAAACTTAGCAATCCTGAAGATTTCTGAGTAATTATGGGAGTTGCGAGTCTCCTCCATGCAGCTACTTGTGGTCACAACTTTTCCCTGTTAGGAGGATGTCCGTTAATTTCATCCCCCGTGCTTGGGGACGAACTCGTTGCTACTTGGGTTTTCAGCCAAACCACAGAATTTCCCTGTCTGCACGCCCTATGAAACACTCAGGGAAGCCACGCAAATGGCTTATAAGAGATCCCAGGTGCTGCAGACAGAATACGAATCTGCCCCATACTCAGCATACAGGAAAAATTTTGAGTTTGTGGGGCAGGTATTGAGCCACAAATTATGCAGCTACCTGGGGTCTCAGGTGTTCCTTGGTGGGTGGAATTCCTCAAATTACCTAGCATGTGCATGTGACTCACTCACTGCTACTTGGCTTTCTAGAATATCCCGAGTCTTTCCATGGCAACTTGCCCTAGGAATCTCTCAGTGAAGACATGCTAAGTGCTTCAAGGAGATCCCAGGCACTGGTGACAGAAGATGAAACCCCCGCACACTCAGCATTCCGGAACAAGGCTGAGGTTGGGGAATAGGTGGGGATCCACAATCCATGCAGCTTCCTGGGGACACAGGTATAACCTGTTAGGTGGAGGTCCGCTAATTACCTCCCCTGTACATGAGGTGGCACTAACTGCTTTCTGGCTTCCCATGAAATCCTGCATTACCCTGGCAGCTCGCCCTATGAAACACACAGGAAAAGCAAGTGAAGGGCATCTAGGAGATCCCAGGACATACTGACAGAAGATGGATACTCCCCACAATCAGCAATCTGGAACATGCCTGAGTGTGTGGGTGGGGGCGAGGTGACATACACACAGCAAACGTAGGTCACAGGTGTTCCCTGGTAGGGGTATTCCACTAATAACCTCCCCTGTCCATGCAGAGAGACAAGCTGTTACTTGGCTTTCCAGCCAAGCCCCTGCCTTTCCTTTGCAGCACGCCCTAGGAAACACTCAGGGAATGCACGAGAAAGATTTCTAAGAGAACCCAGGAGCTGCTTATAGAATACGGGACCTCCCCACACTCAGCATTACAGAATACTTCTGAGGGTTTGCGTGATTTGGGGTGCCGCCCAGCATACAGGTATGTGAGGTCACAGTGTTAAGTGTTAGGGGGAAGTCCGTTAATTACCTCCCCTGCCCGTGGGGAGGCACTCGATTCCACTTGGATTTCAAGACAAACCCCGACTTCCCTGGCAGCCTGCCCGAGGAAACTCTCAGGGAGGGCACGCGAAGTGACTCTAGGAGTTCCCAGGCCCTTCAGAGAGAAGACAGAACCTCCCCACTCTAGAATTCCAGAACAAGTTTGAGTGTGTGGGGGAGGTGGTTTAGCACCCACTATGCAGCAACCTGGGGTCACAAGTGTTCCCTGCTTTAGGGAAATACTCTAAATACCTCTATTTGCATAGGATGCACTCTCTGATACTTGGAATTTAAGCACAACCCATGCCCTTCCTGGCAGCCCGAACTAGGAATCACTCAAAGAAAATACATGAAGTGCTTCTAGGAGATCCCAGGCCTTGCAGACAGAAGACGGAACCTCCCCAACCTCAGCATTCTTGAACACATCTGAGTGTGTGAGGGAGGTGGGAACAGACATCCAAGAAGCTATATTTCTTCAACGTGATTCCTTGTAAGTGTAAGTCCGAAAAATATCTCCACAATCAATGGGGAGGAACAGGATGCTACTTGGATATCCATCCCAAACCCCACCTTGCCCTGGAAGCCCGCCTTAGGAAACAATCTGGGAAAGCAAGCAATTTCGAATAGGGGATGAGAGTCGCTTCTTTCAAAAGACACAACCTCCCCACAATCATCATACCAGAAGATGTCTGAGTGTGTCTGGGAGATGGGGATCCACAATTCACCCAGATAACTGGAGTTATATGTGTTCATTTATAGGGGGAATTTCGCTTATTACCTACCCTGTCCATAGGGAGGCACTCGATGCTACTTGGATTTCCTGCCCATCCCTCGCATTTCCCTGGCAGCCTGCCATAGGAAACACTCAAAAAAACCTGGTGAATGGTTTCTAGGTGATCCAGGACCTTCTGGCAAAAGACATATCATCCCCAATTTCAGCAATCCAGAACAAGCGTGAGTGAGTTGGGGAGGAGTGAAGCCACCCTCCATGCAGCAAGCTGGGGTCACAGGTATTCCATGGTAGGGTGAACTTTGCTAATACATCCCCTGTCAATGAGGAGGAACACTCTGTTACATGGCTTTCCAGGCAAACCAACGCTTTTCCCTGTCAAGCCACCATAGGAAACAATCAGTGTTTGAACAGAAAGAGCTTCTTGGAGACCCCAGGCGTTGTTGACAAGTGACGGAACCTGCCAACTCTCAGCTTTCTGGAACAAATATGACTGTGGGTGATATGTGGGAAGCGGCCAACCTGGAAGCAATACTTGGTCACAGGTGTTCCCTTCTACTGGTTATTCACTTAAAACCTCCCTTTTCAATGATGAGGAACAGGTGGATACTATGATTTCTGATCCATCTCCCAATTTTCCCTGACATCCTGCCCTAAAAAACACTCAGGGAATGCACGCAAATTGCTTCCAGGAAATCCCAGGAACTCCTGACAGAAGACGGAACCTTTACAAACTCAGCAATTGGGAACATGGCTGAGTGTGTGGGATAGTGGGCGAGGTGCAATCCACGCAGATATATTAGGTCACAGATGTTCCATGGTAGGGGGAATCTGTTAATATCCTCCCCAGTTCATGGGGAGACACTCGGTATTACTTGTGTTTCCAACCCAATCCCAGCCTTTTACTTGCAGCCCACACTAGGACACTCTGAGTGAATTCACGTGAAAGACATCTAGGAGACCTCAGGCCCTGCTTACTAAAGACCGAACCTCCATACACTCAGTATTCGGGAACACGTCTGAGTGTGTGGGGGAGGGTGTGAGGTGGCTCCACGAAGTTAAATGTGGTCACAAATGTTCCCTTGTAGGGGGAAGTCCACTGAATACATCCCCTGTCCATTGGGAGGCATTCGCTTTTACTTGGATTTCAGGCCCAACCCCCGCCGTTCCCTGCAAGACCGCCCCAGGGAACACTCAGTAAATGTACGTGAAGGGCTTATAGAAATTCCCAAGTGCAGCTTTCAGAAAACGAAACCTCAAGAAACTTAGAATTCCTGAAGTAATCTGTGTACTGATGGGAGTTGCGAGTCTCCTCCATGCAGCTACTTGGGGTCACAACTTTTCCCTGTTAGGAGGATGTCCGTTAATTTCCTCCCCTGTGCTTGGGGACGACCTTGGTGATACTTGGGTTTCGAGCACAACCACCGAATTACCCTGTCTGCACACCATATGAAACCGTTAGGGAAGGCACGCTAAGGGCTTCCTAGAGATCCCAGGCACTGCAGACAGAATACGGATCTGCCCCATACTCAACATACAGGAAAATTTTGAGTGTGTGGGGGAGATAGTGAGCCACCGTTCATGCAGCTACATGGGTTCTCAGGTGTTCCCTTTTTGGTGGAATTCCTCTTTACCTAGCATGGGCTTGTGACTCACTCGCTGTTACTTGGCTTTCGACACCATCCCGAATCTTTCCATGGCAACTTGCCATAGGAATACCTCAGGGAAGACATGCTAAGTTCTTCAAGGATATCCCAGGCACTGGTGAAAGAAGATGAAACCTCTGCACACTCAGCATTCCTGAACAAGGCTGAGGTTTGGGATTATGTGGGGAGACAAAATCCACGCGGTTTCCTGGGGACATAGGTATACCCTGTTAGGGGGAGTTCTGCTAATTACCTCCCCTATACATGAGGTGGCACTCACTTCTACTTGGCTTCCCATGAAATAACGCATAACCCTGGCAGCTCGCCCTATGAAACACACAAGAAATACATGTGAAGGGCTTCTAGTAGATCTAAAGGCCTACGGAAAGAAGATGGAAACTCCCCACAATCAGCAATCTGGAACATGCCTGAGTGTGTGGGGGGGCTAGGTGCCCTACACACAGCAAATGTAGACCAAAGGTGTTCCCTGGTAGGGGTATTCCACTAATAATCTCACCTGGCCATACAGAGACACAAGCAGTTTCTTGGGTTTCCAGCCAAACCCCTTCCTTTCCTTTGCAGCATGCCCTAGGAAACTCTAAGGGAATGCATGAGAAATTTTTCTAGGAGAACCCTGAAGCTGTTTATAGAAGCCGGGACCTCCCACACTCAGCATTCCAGAATAAGTCTGAGTATTTGGGTGAGGTGGGGTGCCGCCCAGGTCACAGTGTTAAGTGTTAGGGGGAAGTCCATTAATTACCTCCCCTGTCCATGGGGAGGCACTCACTTCTACTTGGATTTCTAGACCAAACCCCGAATTCCCTGGCAGACCTCCCTAGGATAATATCTTGGAGGGCAAGCGAAGTGCCTCTAGGAGATCCCAGAACCTGCTGAGAGAAAACAGAACTTCCCCACTCTAGCATTCCGGAACACGTTTGAGTGTGTGGGGGAGGTGTTGTAGCGCCCTCTATCCAGCAACCTCGGGTCACAAGTGTTCCCTGCTTGAGGGAAATCCTCTAAATACCTACTTTGCATAGGATACACTTCCTGATACTTGGCTTTCAAGCCCAACCCTTGCCCTTCCTGGCAGCCGGATTTAGGAATCACTAGAGGTAAATAAGTGAAGGGCTCCTAGGAGATCCCAGGCCACGCTGACAGAAGATGAAACCTCCACACCCTCAAGTTATGGAACATATATGAGAGTGAGACTGATTTGGGAACATACATCCAAGAAGCTATATTTGCTCAACGTAATTCCTTGTACGTGTAAGTCTGCAAATTATCTCCGCAGTTAATGGGGAGGAACAGGATGATACTTGCATTTCCATCTCAAACCCCAACTTTCCCTGGAAGCCCGCCCTTGGAAACATTCTGGGAAAGCAAGAAATGGTTATTAGGGGATGCCAGTCGCTGCATACAAAAGACACAACCTCCCCACAATCATCATACCAGAAAATGTCAGAGTGGTTTTGGGAGATGGGGATCCACAATTCACGCAGCTACCTGGGGTTATATGAGTTCTTTATGGGGGTAATCCGCTTATTACCTCCCCAGTCCATAGGGAGGCACTTGCTGTAACTTGGCTTTCCTGCCCTTCCCTCATATTTCCCGGGCAGCCTGCACTAGGAAACACTCAATAAAGCAGGTGAAGGGCTTCTAGGTGATCCAGGTGCTTCTGGCAAAGACTTATCATCCCCCCAATCAGCTATCCGGAATAAGTGTGAGAGATTTGGGGAAGTGGATAGCAGCCTTCCACACAGCTAGATGGGGTCACAGGTGTTCCATGGTAGGGTGAACTTCGCTAATACATCCCCTGTCAGTGAGGAGGCAAACGCTCTTACTTGGATTTCCAGGCAAACCAACTCTTTTCCCTGTCAGTCCACCCTAGGAAACACTCAGTGTTTGAACACAAAGGGCTTCTTGGACACCCCAGGTATTGCTGACAAGAGACGGAACCTGCCAACTCTCAGCATTCTGGAACATATCTTAGTGTGTGTGATATATGTGGATCGGCCAACCTGGATGCAATATTTGGTGACAGGTGTTCCCTACTACTGGTAATTCCGCTTAGTACCTCCATTGTCAATGATGAAGAACAGGTGGATACTTGGGTTTCCAAACCAACCCCCACTTTTCCCTGGCATCCCGCCCTAAGAAACACTCAGGGAATGCACGTGAATTGCTTCCAGGAGATCCCAGGCACTCCTGACAGAAGATGGAACTTCTACAACTCAGCAATTGGGAACATTGCTGAGTGTGTGAGAGAGTGGGCGAGGTGCACGTCACGCACCTAACTGAGGTCACAGATGTTCCATGGTAGGGGGAATCTGCTAATTTCATCCCCAGTCCATGGGGAGACTCTCACTTTTACTTGTGATTCCTGCCCAAACCCAGCGTTTTTCTTGCAGCCCACACTAGGAAACTCTGAGTGAAGTCACCCAAAAGTCATCTAGGATATCTCAGGCGCTGGATACAAATGACTGAGCCTCTATACACTCAGAATTCTGGAACAAGTCTGTGTGGGGGATGGTGTGAGGTGGAACCACGAAGCTACCTGTGGTCACAGATGTTCCCTTGTAGGGTGAAGTCCACTGAATACTTCCCCAGTCCATTGGGAGGCATTCACTGCTCCTTGGATTTCAGGCCCAAACATAGCCTTTCCCTGTAATACATCCAAGGTAACACTCAGGGAAAGCACATGAAGGGCTTATAGCAATTCCCTTGTGCAACAATCAGAAAATGAAACCTCAGGAAATATAGCATTCCTGAAGAATTCTGAGTATATATGGAAGGGACGAGTCTCCTCCATGCAGCTACTTGGGGTCACAACTTTTCCCTTTTAGGAGGATGTCCATTAATTTCCTCCCCCGTGCTTGTGGAGGAAATCAGTACTACATGGGTTTGCAGCCAAACCACCGAATTTCCCTGTCTGCACGCCCAATGTAACACTCAGGTAAGGCACGAGAAGGGCTTCTTAGAGTTCCCAGATGCTGCAGACAGAATACGGATTTGCCCCATAATCAGCATACAGGAAAATTATTAGTGTGTGCAGGAGACTGTGAGCCAACATTCATGCAGCTACCTGGGGTCTCAGGTGTTCCCTGGTCGGTGGAATTCCTCAAATTACCTAGCATGTGCTTATGACTCACTCGCTGTTACTTGGCTTTCTAGACTATCCCGAATCTTTCCATGGCAACTTGCCCTAGGGATCTCTCAGGGAAAACATGCTAATTGCTTCAAGGAGATCACAGGCACTGGTGACAGAAGACGAAACCTCCGCACAATCAGCATTCCAGAACAAGGCTGAAGTTTTGGAGTATGTGGGGAGCCGCAAAACACACAGGTTCCTGGGGACACAGGTATACCCTGTTAGGGGGAGTTCCGCTAATTACCTCCCCTGTACATGAGGTGGCACTTGCTGCTACTTGGCTTCCCATGAAATCTAGCTTTACCCTGGAAGCTCGCCCTATGGAACACACAGGAAATGCAAGTGAATGGCTTCTAGAAAATCCCAGGGCCTACTGACAGAATACGGAAACTCCCCACAATCAGTAATCTGAAACATGCCTGAGTGTGTGGGTGTGTGCGAGGTGCACTGCACGCAGCAAACGTAGGTCAGTGGTGTTCCCTGATAGGGTTATTCCACTAATAACCTCACCTGCCCATGCGGAGAGACAAGCTTTACTAGGCTTTCCAGCCAAGCCCCTGCATTTCCTTTGTAGCACACCATAGGGAACTCTCAGGGAACGCACGAGAAAGTTTTCTAGGGGAACCCAGAAGCTGCTTATAGAAGACAATACCTCCCACACTAAGCATTCCAGAATAACTCTGAGTATTTGGGTGAGGTGGGGTTCCGCACAGCTTGCAGGTACCTGAGGTCACATTGTTAATCGTTACGGGGAAGTCCGTTAATTACCTCCCATGTCCGTGGGGAGGCACTCACTTCTACTTGGATTTCTATTCCAAACCCCGACTTCCCTGGCAGCCCGCCCTAGGAAACTCTCAGGGAGGGCACGAGAAGTGCCTCTAGGAGATCCCAGGCCCTGCTGAGAGAAGACAGAACCTCCACACGCTAGCATTCCAAAACACGTTTGAGTTTGTGGGGGAGTTGTTGTAGCGCCCTCTACACAGCATCATGGGGTCACAAGTGTTCCCTGCTTGAAGGAAAACCTCTAATTACCTCTTTTTGCTTAGGATGCACTCGCTGATACTTGGATTTCAAGCCCAACCATTGCCTTTCCTGGTAGCCCGACCTAGGAACCACTCAAAGAAAATACGTGAAGGGCTTCTAGGGATTCCCAGTCCTTGCTGCCAGAAGACGGAATCTCCCCACCCTCAGAATTCTGGAACATATCTGAGTATGTGAAGAATTTGGGAACAGACATCCAAGAAGCTACATTTGTTCAACGTGTTTCCTTGTACGTGTAAGTCCGCAAAATATCTCAACCATCAATGGGGAGGAACAGGATGCTACTTGGGTTTCCATCCCAAACACCAGCTTGCCCTGGAAGCCGGCCCTAGGAAACATTCTGGGAATGCAAGCAATGGCTATTAGGGGATGTCAGTCGCTGCTTACAAAAGTCACAACCTCCTCACACTCATCAAACCAAAAGACGTCTGAGTGTGTTTGGGAGATGGGGATCCACAATTCACCCAGATAACTGGGGTTATATGTGTTCCTTTGTAGGGGAAATTCACTTATTACCTCCAATATCCATCAGGAGGCACTCGCTGCTACCTGCCTTTCCTGCACATCCTTAGTATTTCCCGGTCAGCCTGCCCTAGTAAACACTCAAAAAAGCAGGTGAAGGGCTTCTAGGTGATCCAGGCACTTCTGGCAAAGTCATATCATCCCCCCACTCAGCAATCCGGAACAAGTGTGAATGAGTTGGGGAGGTGGGAATCTGCCCTCCACGCAGCTAGATGGGGTTGCAGGTGTTCCATGGTAGGGTGAACTTCACTAATACATCCCCTGTCATTGAGGAGGTACATGCATTTACCTGAATTCCCAGGGAAACCGAAGCTTTTCCCTGTCAGCCCACCCTAGGAAACACTCAGTGTTTGAAAGCAAAGGGCTTCTTGGAGACCCCAGTCGTTGCCTTCACGAGATGGAACCTGCCAACTCTCAGCATTCTGGAACAAATCTTAGTGTGTGTGATATATGTGGAGCGGCCAGCCTGGAAGCAAAATATGGTCACAGGTGTTCCCTACTACTGGTTATTCCACTAAAAACATACCTTGTCAATGGTGAGGAACAGGCGGATACTTGGATTTCCAAACCAACACCCTATATTCCCTGGTATCCCACCCTAAGAAACACTCAGGGAATGCACGTGAAATGCTTTCAGGAGATCCTAGGCACTCCTGAACAGAAGACGGAACCTCCAAAATATCAGCAATTTGGATCATTGATGAGTGTGTGGGAGAGTGGGTGAGGTGACTTCCATGCAGCTTTCTGAGGTCACATATGTTCAAAGTTAGGGTTAATCCACTAATTTCCTCCCCAGTCCATGGATTTACACTCGCTATTATTTGTATTTCCAGCCCCAAACCAGCCTTTTCCTTGCAGCCCACAATAGGAAATTCTGAGTGAAGTCACCTGGAAGACATCTAGGAGATCCCAGGCGCTGCTTAAAAAAGATTGAAACTTCATACACTCAGTATTCGGGAACACGTCTGAGTGTGTGGGGGAGGGTGTGAGGTTACCCCACAAAGCTACATGAGGTCACAGATGTTCCCTTGTAGGGGGAAATCCACTGAATACCTCCCCTGTCCATCGGGAGGTTTTCACTGCTACTTGGATTTCAGGCCCAACTCCCACCTTTCCCTGTAACCCCGCCCCAGTAAACACTTAGGGAATGCACACGAAGGGCTTATAGCAGTTTACATGAGCAGCTGTCAGAAGACGAAACATCACAAAAATTAGCATTCCTGAAGAATTCTGAGTACATATGGGAGGGGCGAGTCTCCTCCACCCAACTGCTTGGGGTCAAAACTTTTCACTTTTAGGAGGATGTCGGGTAAATTCCCCCCCTGTACATAGGGAGGAACTCAGTGCTACTTGGGTTTCCAGCCAAACCACCGAATTTCCCTGTCTGCACGCCCTATGAAACACTCAGGGATGGCCCACGAAGGGCTTTTTAGAGATCCCATGTGCTGCAGACAGAATACAGATCTGCGCCATACTCAGCATACAGGAAATAATTTGACTGATTGGGGGAGGCAGTGAGCCACCATTCATGCAGCACCTAGAGTCTCAGGTGTTCCCTGGTCGGTGGAATTCGTATAATTACCTCGCATGTGCACGTGAATCACTCGCTGTTACTTGGCTTTCTAGCCCATACCGCATCTTTCCCTGGCAGCTTGCCCTAGGAATCTCTCAGGGAAGACATGCAAAGTGCTTCAAGGAGATCCCAGGCACTGGTGAGAGAAGACAAAACCTCCGCACACTCAGCATTCCGGAACAAAGCTGAAGATAGGGAGCAGTTTGTAAGCTTCACTCTATGCAGCTTCCTAGAAACACAGGTATTCCCTTTTAAGGGAGGTCCACTAATTACCTCCCATTTACATGAGGTGGCACTCACTGCTACTTGGCTTACATTTAAATCATGCATTACTCTGCCAGCTCACCGCGTGAAACACAAAGGAAATGCAATCGAAGGGCTTCTAAGAGATCCCAGGACCTACTGACAGAAGACAGAGACTCCCCACAATCAGCAATCTGGAACATGGCTGAGTATGTGGGGGTGGGGCCAGGTGACCTACACGTAGCAAACGTAGGTCACAGGTGTTCCCTGGTAGGGGTATTCCACTAATAACCTCACCTGTCCATGCAGAGAGACAAGCTGTTACTTGGCTTTCCAGCCAAGCCCCTGCCTTTCCTTTGCAGCATGCCCTAGGAAACACTCAGGGAATGCACGAGAAAGATTTCTAAGAGAACCCAGGAGCTGCTTATAGAATACGGGACCTCCCCACACTCAGCATTACAGAACACGTCTGAGTGTTTGGGTGAAGTGGGGTGCCGCCCAACATGCAGTTACCTGAGGTCACAATGTTAAGTGTTAGGGGGAAGTATGTTAATTACCTTCCCTGCCAGAGGGAGGCACTCACTTCTACTTGGAATTCTAGTCAAAACCCCGACTACTCTGGCAGCACAGCATAGAAAACTCTCAGGGAGGGGACGAGAATTGACTCTAGGAGATCCCAGGCCATGCAGAAAGAAGGTGAAACCTCACCACTATAGCAATTTGGAACACATTTGAGTGTGTGGGGAAGTTGGTGTTGCACACTCTACGCAGCCACCTTGGGTCACAAGTGTTCTCTGCTTGAGGGAAATCCTCTAATTACCTCTGTTTGCAAAGGATGCAATCCCTGATACTTGGCTTTCAAGACCAAGCATTGAACTTCCTGGAAGGCCTACCTAGGAATCACTCAAGGAGAATACATGAAGGGCTTCTAGGAGATCCCTGGCCTTGCTGAGAGAAGACGGAAACTCCTCATCTTCAGCATTCTGGAATACATCTGAGTGTGCGAGGGAGGTGGGAAAAGACATCAAAAAAGCAATATTTGTTCAACGTGTTTCCTTGTACGTGAAAGTCCGTAAATTATCTCTGCTGTCAATGGGGAGTAACAGGACGCTACTTGGATTTCCATCCCAAACCACACCTTGCCCTGGAAGCTCGCCCTAGGAAACATTCTGGGAAAGCAAGCAATGGCTATTAGGGGATGCCAGCCGCTGATTAAAAAAGGCACAACCTCCCCACACTCATCATTCCAGAACACGTCTGAGTGTGTTTGGGAGTTGGGGGTTCCACAATTCACGCAGCTACCTGGGGTTATATGTGTTCCTTTATAGGGGGAATTTCGCTTATTACATCCCCAGTCCATAGGGAGGCACTCACTGCCACTTGGCTTTCCAGACCATCCCTCACATTTCCCTCGGAGTCCACCCTAGGAAACACTCAAAAAAGGCAGGTGAAGGGCTTCTAGATTATCTAGGCACTTCTGGCAAAAGACATATCATCCCCGATTTCAGCAATCCGGAACAAGCTTGAGTGAGTTGGGGAGGTGGGAAGCCACCCTCCAAGCAGCTAGCTGGCGTCACAGGTGTTCCATGTTAGGGTGAACTTCGGTAATACATCTCCTGTCAATGAGGAGGAACATGCTGTTACGGGGATTTACAGGCAAACTGAAGGTTTCCCCTGTCAGCCCACCCTAGGAAACACTCAGTGTTTGAACACAAAGGGCTTCTTGGAGACCCCAGGCGTTGCTGACAAGAGATGGAACCTGGAAACTCTCAGCATCCGGAACATATCTGAGTGTGTGATATATGGGGAAAGGCCAATCTAGAAGCAAACTATGGTCACAGGTGTTCCCTACTACTGGCAATTCCACTAAATAAATCCCTTGTCAATGATGAGGAACAGGTGGATACTTGGATTTCCAATGCAACCCCCCCTTTTCCCTGGCATTCCACCCATAGAAACACTCAGGGAATGCACGCGAATTTCTTCGAGTAGATCCCAGGCACACCTGATAAAAGACGGAAAGTCTACCAACTCAGCAATTGGGAACATTGCTGAGTGTGTGGGAGAGAGGACGAGGTGCACAGCACAGTTTTCTGAGGTCATATTTGTTCCATGGTAGAAGGATTCTGCTAATTTCCTCCGCAGTCCATGGGGAGACACACGCTATTACTTGTGTTTCCAGCCCAAACTCAGCCTTTTCCTTGCAGCCTGCAATAGGAAACTCTGACTGAAGTCACGTGAAAGACATCGAGGAGATCCTAGGCGCTGCTTACAAAAGACTGAACCTCCATACACTCGGTAATCTGGAACACGTCTGAGTGTGTGGGGGAGG
Organism: Camelus dromedarius; assembly: GCF_036321535.1. Taxonomy (NCBI): domain Eukaryota; kingdom Metazoa; phylum Chordata; class Mammalia; order Artiodactyla; family Camelidae; genus Camelus; species Camelus dromedarius. Next base: position 7,847,588 of record NC_087473.1, on the reverse strand, counting down.
GTGTGAGGTTACACCACGAAGATACCTGAGGTCACAGATGTTCCCTTGTAGGGGGAAATCCACTGAATACCTCCCCTGTCCATCGGGAGGTTTTCACTGCTACTTGGATTTCAGGCCCAACTCCTGCCTTTCCCTGTATCCCTGCCCCAGTAAACACTTAGGGAATGCACACGAAGGGCTTATAGCAGTTCACATGAGCAGCTGTCAGAAGATCAAACATCACAAAACTTAGCGTTCCTGAAGAATTCTGAGTACCTATGGGAGGGGCAAGTCTCCTCCATGCAGATACTTGGGGTCACAACTTTTCACTCTTAGGAGGATGTTGGTTAAAATCCTCCCCTGTACATGGGGAGGCACTCAGTGCTACTTAAGTTTCCTGCCAAACCATGGAATTTCCCTGTCTGCACACCCTATGAAACATTCAGGGAAGGCACATGAAGGGCTTTTTAGAGATCCCAGTTGCTGCAGACAGAATACAGATCTGCCCCATACTCAGCGTACAGGAAAATTTTTGAGTGTGTAGGGGAGACAGTGAGCTGCCATACATGCAGCTACCTGGAGTCTCAGGTGATCTCTGTTCGGTGGAATTCCTCTAATTACCTAGCATGGGCATGTGAATCACTCATTGTTACTTGGATTTCCATCCCATCCCACGTCTTTCCCTGGCAGCTTGCCCTAGGAATCTCTCAGGGGAGACATGCAAATTGCTTCAAGGAAATCCCAGGCACTGGTGACAGAACACGAAACTTCCGCTCACTCAGCATTCCAGTACAAGGCTGAAGTTGGGGAGCAGGTGGGTAGCCGTACTCCACGCAGCTTCCTGGGGACACAGGTATTCCCTTTTAGGGGGAGTTCTGCTAATTACCTCCTCTGTACATGAGGTGGCACTCACTGCTACTAGGCTTCCCATGAAAACTTTCATTAACCTGGAAGCTAGCCCTATGAAACACATAGTGAATGCAAACGAAGGGCTTGAAGGAGATCCATGAACCTGACAGAAGATGGTAACTCCCCACATTCAGCAATCCGGAACATGGCTGAGTGTGTGGGGGTGGGGCCAGGTGCACTTCACGCAGCAAACTTATGTCAAAGGTGTTCCCTAGTAGGTGTATTCCACTAATAACCTCACCTGTCCATGCAAAGAGCCAAGCTGTTACTTGGATTTCCAGCACAGCCCCTACATTTCCTTTGCAGCACGCCCTAAGAAACACTCAGGGAACGCATGAGAAATTTTCCTAGGAGAACCCAGTAGCTGCTTACAAAAAACTGAACCTCCCAACAGTCAGCATTCCAGAACACGTCTGAGTGTTTGGGTGAGTTGGGATGCCGCCCAAATTGCAGGTTCCTGAGGACACAGTGTTAACTGTTAGGGGGAAGTCCGTTAATTACCTCCCCTGCCCATGGGGAGGCACTTGATTCTACTTGGATTTCTAGTCGAAATCCCAACTTCCCTGGCAGATCACCCTAGGACAATCTCAGGTAAGGCACGCAAAGTGCATCTAGGAGACCCCAGGCCCTGCTGAGAGAAGACGGAACCTCCTCATTCTAGAATTCTGGAACACTTTTGAGTGTGTGGGGGAGGTGGTGTAGCACCCTCTATGCAGCAACCTGTGTTCACAAGTGTTCACTGCTTGAGGGAAATCCTCTAAATATCTCTCTTTGCATACGATGCACTCAATGATACTTGGCTTTCAAGCCCAACCATTTTTCTTCCTGGCAGTCCGACTTAGGAATCACTCAAGGAAAATACATGAAGGGCTTCTAGGGGATCCCAGGCCTTGCTGACAGAACACGGAAACTCCACACCCTCAGCATTATGGAACAAATCTGAGTGTGCGAGGGAGGTGGGAAAAGACATCAAAAAAGCAATATTGGTTCAACGTGATTCCTTGTATGTGAAAGTCCACAAATTATCTCTGCCGTCATTGGGGAGTAACAGGATGGTACTTGGATTTCTATACCAAACCACACCTTGCCATGGAAGCCCGCCCTAGGAAACATTCTGGGAAAGCAAGCAATGGCTATTAGTGGATGCCAGCCACTGATTAAAAAAGGCACAACCTCCCCACACTCATCATTCTAGAACACGTCTGAGTGTGTTTGGGAGTTGGGGTTCCACAATTCATGCAGCTACCTTGGGTTATATGTGTTCCTTTATAGGGGGAAGTTCGCTTATTACCTCCCCTGTCCATAGGGAGGCACTCGCTGCCAATTGACTTTCCAGCACAACCCTCGCAATTCCCTCACAGTCCTCCCTAGGAAGCACTCAAAAAAGGCAGGTGAAGGGCTTCTAGGTTATCCAGGCCCTTCTGGCAAAAGACGTCATCCCCGATTTCAGCAATCCAGAACAAGCATGAGTGAGTTGGGGAAGTGGGAAGCTGCCCTCCACGCAGCTATCTGGGGTCACAGGTGTTCCATGGTAGGGTGAACTTCACTAATATATCCCCTGTGAATGAAGAGGAATATGCTGTTACATGGATTTCCAGGCAAACCAAAGTTTTCCCCTGTCTGACCACCATAGGAAGCACTCAGTGTTTGAACACAAAGGGCTTGTTGGAGACCCCAGGCGTTGCTGACAGGAGACGGAACCTGCCAACTCTCAGCATTCTGGAAGAAATCTGAGTGTGTGTTATATGTGGGGTGTGGATAACTTGGAAGTAATATATGCTCACAGGTGTTCACTACTACTGGTAATTCCCCTAAATACCTCCCTTATCAATGATGAGGAACATGCAGATATTTGCATTTCCAATTCAACCCCCAATTTTCCCTGGCATCCCGCCCTAAGAAACACTCAGAGAATGCAGGTGAATTGATTGCAGGAGACCCTATGCACTCCTGACTGAAGACAGAACCTCTACAAACTCAGCATTTGGCAACATTGCTGAGTATGTGAGAGAGTGGGCAAGGTGCCCAGCATGCAGCTTTCTGAGGTCAATTTTGTTCCATGGTAGGAGTATTCCACTAATTTCCTCCCAAGTCCATGGGGAGACACATGTTTTACTTTTGTTTCCAGCCCAAACCCAGCATTTTCCTTGCAGCCCGCACTAGGAAACTCTGAGTGAAGTCACGCGAAAGTCATCTAGGAGATCCCAGGCACTGCTTACAAAAGACTGAACCTCCATACTCTCAGTATTCGGGAACATGTCTGAGTGTGTGGGGGAGGGTGTGAGGTGACTCCATGAAGCTACCTGATGTCACAGATGTTCCCTTGTAGGGTTAAGTCCACTGAAAACCTTCCCTGTCCATAGGAAGGCATTCGCTGCTACTTGGATTTCAGGCCAAAGTTCGCCATTCTCTGTAAGCCCACCCCAGGAAACACTTAGAGAATGCACACGAAGGGCTTATAGCAGTTACCTGGAGCAGCTGTCAGAAGACAAAGCCTCAGGAAACTTAGCATTCCTGAAGTATTTTGAGTACCTATGGGAGGGTGAGTCTCCTCCAAGCAGATAATTGGGGTCACATATTTTCCCTGTTAGGAGGATGTCTGTTAAATTCCTCCCCTGTGCTTGGGGAGGAACTCGGTGCTACTTGGGTTTCCAACCAAACTACCAAACTTCCCTGTATGCACGCCCTATGAAACACTCAGGGAAGACACGCGAATGGCTTCTTAGACATCCCAGATGCTGCAGATAGAATACAGATCTGCCCCATACTCAGCATACAGGAAATATTTTGAGTGTGTGGGGGAGATAGTGAGCCACCATTCATGCAGCTACCTGGAGTCTCATGTGATCCCTGGTCGGTGGAATTCCTCTAATTACCTAGAATTTGCGTGTGAATCACTCAGTGTTACGTGGATTTCCATCCCATCCCGCATCTTTCCCTGGCAGATTGCCCTAGGATTCTCTCAAGGAAAACATGCAAAGGGCTGTAAGGAAATCCCACGCACAGTTGACAGAAGATGTAATATTCGCACAATCAGCATTCCTTTACAAGGCTGAAGTTGTGGAGAATGTGGGGAGCCGCACTAAATGCAGCTTACTTGGGACATAGGTATTCCCTTTTAGGGGGAGTTCCGCTAATTACCTCCCCTGTACATGAGGTGGCACTCACTGCTACTTGGCTTCCCATGAAATCCCACATTAATCTGGCAGCTCGCCCTATGAAACAAATGCAAGCAAATGGTTTCTAGGAGATCCCAGGACCTACTGACAGGAAACTCCCCACAATCAGCAATCCAGAACATGGCTTTTGTGTGGGGGTGGGGCAGGGTGCCCTACATGCAGCAAACACAGGTCAAAGGTGTTCCCTTTAGTGGTATTCCACTAAAAACCTCATCTGTCCATGCAGAGAGACAAGCTGTAACTTGGCTTTCCAGCCCATCCCCTGCCTTTCTTTGCAGCATGCCCTAGGAAACACTCAGGGAACGCATGAGAATGTTTCCTAGAAGAATCCAGGGGCTGCTTACAGAAAACGGGACTTCAACACACTCAGCATTCCAGAACACGTATGAGCGTTTGTGTGAGGTGGGGTGCCACCCAAATTGCAGGTTCCTGAGGTCACAGTGTTAACTGTTAGGGGGAAGTCTGTTAATTACCTTCCGTGCCCATGGGGAGGCACTCGCTTCTACTTGGATTTCTAGCCCAAACACCAACTTCCCTGACAGCTCACCCTAGGAAACTCTCAGGGATTGAATGCGAAATGCCTCTAGGAGATCCCTGGCCCTGCTGAGAGAAGACGGAACCTCCCTTCTCTAGCATTCCTGAACATGTTTGAGTGTGTGGAGTAGGTGGTGTAGCGCCCTCTACACAGCAACTTGGGGTCACAAGTGTTCCCTGCTTGAGGAAAATCCTCTAATTACCTCTCTTTGCATACGATGCACTCGCTGATATTTGGTTTTCAAGGAGAACCCTTACCCTTCCTGGCAGAATGACTTAGGAATCACTGAAGGAAAATACATCAAGGGATTCTAGGAGATCCCAGGCCTTGCTGACAGAACACGGAAACTCCCCACCCTCAGCATTCTGGAACAAATCTGATTGTGGGACGGAGGTGGGAACAGACATCAAAGAAGGTATATTTGTTCAAAGTGTTTCCTTGTACGTGTTACTCCTCTAATTATCTCCACCGTCATTGGCGAGGAACAGGATGCTACTTGGATTTCCATCCCAACCCACATCTTGCCTGGAAGCCCGCCCTAGGAAACATTCTGGGAAAGCAAGCAATGGTTATTAGGGGATGCCAGCCGATGCTTACAAAAGGCACAACCTCCCCACACTCATTATTCCAGAAAACGTGTGAGTGTCTTCGGGAGTTGGGGTTCCACAATTCATGCAGCTACCTGGGGTTATATGTGTTCTTTATAGGGGGAAGTTCACTTATTACCTCCCCTGTCCATTGGGAGGCACTCGCTGCTACTTGGCTTTCCAGCCCAACCCTCGCATTTCTCTATCAGTCCACCCTAGGAAACACTCAAAAAAGGCAGGTGGAGGGTTTCAAGGTGATTCAGGTGCTTCTGGCAAATACATATCATCCCCAATTTCAGCAATCCAGAACAAGCGTGAGTGTGTTGTGGAGGTGGGAAGCCACCTTCCACGCAGCTAGCTGGGGTAAAAGGTGTTCCATTTTAAGGTGAACTTTGCTAAGACATCCCCTGTCAATGAGGAGGAACACGCTGTTACTGGGATTTTCAGGCAAACCAATGCATTTCCCTGTCAGCCTACCCTAGGAAAGACTCAGTGTTTGAACGCAAAGGGCTTCTTGGAGACACCAGGCATTGCTGACAAGAGAGGGAACCTGCCAACTCTCAGCATTCTGGAACAAATCTCAGTGTGTGTTGTATGTGGGGAGTGGCCAGCCTGGAAGAAATATATGCTCACAGGTTTTCCCTACTACTGGTAACTCCCCTAAATACCTCCCTTTTCAATGACGAGAAACAGGCAGATACTTTGATTTCCATTCCAACCCCCTCATTTCCCTGGCATCCTGCCCTAAATAACACTCAGAGAATGTACGTGAATTGCTTCCAGGAGATCTCAGGCATTTCTGACTGAAGACGGAACCTCTAAAATCTCAGCAATTGGGAACATTGCTGAGTGTGTGGGAGAGTGGGCGAGGTGCCCTCCATGCAGCTATCTGAGGTCACATATGTACAATGGTTGTGGGATTTCGCTAATATCCTACATATTCCATGGGGAGACACTCGCTATTACTTGTCTTTCCAGCCCAGTCTATGCCTTTCCCTTGCAGCCCACACTAGGAAACTCTGAGTGAAGTCACGTGAAAGGCATTTCGGAGATCTAAGGTGCTGCTTCCAAAGAATGAACCTCCATAAACTCAGTATTCGGGAACACGTCTGAGTGTATGGGGGAGGGTGTGAGGTGACTCCACGAAGCTACCTGAGGTCACAGATGTTCCCTTGTAGGGGGAAGTCCACTGAATACCTCCCCAGTCCATTGGGAGTCATTCACTGCTACTTGGATTTCAAGACCAACTCCTGCCTTTCCCTGTAAGCCCGCCCCAGGAAACACTTAGTGATTGCACATGAAGGGATTATAACAGTTCCAAGGAGCAGATGTCAGAAGATGAAACCTCACAAAAGTTAGTATTCCTGAAGAATTCTGAGTAGCTATGGGAGGGGCGAGTGACCACCATGCAGATAAATTAGGTCATATCTTTTCCCTGTTAGGAGGATTTCTGTTAAATTCCTCCCCAGCGCTTGGTGAGGAACTCAGTGCTACTTGGGTTTCCAGCAAAACCACCGAATTTCCATCTCAGCACGCCCTATGAAACACTAAGGGAAAGCACGTGAAGGGCTTCTTAGAGATCCCAGGAGCTGCAGACAGAATAAGGATCTGCACCAAACTCAGAATACAGGATAAATTTTGAGTGTGTGGGGATGATAGTGTACCGCCATTCATGCACCTACCTGGGGTCTCATGTTTTCCGTGGTTGGTGGAATTCCTCTATTTACCTAGCATATGCATGCATATCACTCGCTGATATTTGGAATTCCAGATCATCCGGCATGTTTCCATGGCAGATAGCCCTAGGATTCTCTCAGGGAAGACATGCCAATGGCTTCAAAGTGATCCCAGGCACTGGTGACAGAAGACGAAACCTCTGCACACTCAGCAGTCCGGAACAAGGTTGAAAATGGGGAGCATTTGTGGTTACGCACACCACACAGCTTCCTGGGGACACAGGTATTCCCTTTTTGGGGGAGGACCGCTAATGCCCTCCACTTAACATGAGGTGTCATTCACTGCTACTTGGCTTCCCATGGATTCCCACACTAAACTGGCAGCTCGCCCTATGAAACACATAGTAAATGCAAGAGAAGGGCGTCTAGGAGATCCCAGGACCTACTGACAGAAGATGTAAACTCCCGTAGCAGATGGGGAGCTGCTCTCCACGTAGCTTCCTGGGGACAAAGGTATTCCCTTTTTGGGGGAGGTCCTGTAATTAAACCCACTTTACATGAGGTGTCACTCACTGCTACTTGGCTTCCCATGAAATCCCACATTTCTCTGGCAGCTCGCCCTATGAAACACAGAGGAATTGCAAGTGAAGGGTTTCTATGATTTCCCAGGACCTACAGACAGAAGATGGAAACTCCCCACAATCAGCAATCTGGAATATTGCTGAGTGTGTGGGGGTGGAGGCGATGTGCGCTACACGCAGCAAACGTAGGTCACAGGTGTTCCCTGGTAGGGGAATTCCACTTATAACCTCACCTTTCCATGCAGAGAGACAAGGTTTTACTTGGTTTCCAGCACTGCCCCTGCATTTCCCTTGCAGCACACCCTAGGAAACACTCAGGGAACGCACGAGAATGATTTCTAAGAGAACCCAGGAGCTGCTTGTATAAGACGGGACCTCCAAACACTCAGCATTCCAGAACACGTCTGAGTGTTTTTGTGAGGTGTGGTTCGGCCCAGCATGCAGGTAAATGAGGTCACTGGGTTAACTGTTAGGGGGTAGTCCATTAATTACCTCCCCTATCCGTGGTGATGCACTCGCTTCTACTTCAATTTCAAGTCCAAACCACGTCTTCGCTGGCAGCCTGTAATAGGAAATTCTTAGAGAGGGCACGTGAAGTTCCTGTAGGAGTTCCCAGTCCCTGCTGAGAGAAGAAGGAACCTTCCCAATCTAGTATTCTGGAACATATTTGAGTGTGTGGGGGTGGTGGTGAAGCGCTCTCTACGCAGCAACCTGTGGTCACAAGTGTTCCCTGCTTGAGAGAAATCCTCTAATTACCTCTCTTTCCATACGGAGCACTCGCTTATAATTGGCTTTATAGACCAACCCTTGCCCTTCCTTACAGCCTGACCTAAGAATCACTGAAGGAAAATTCGTGAAGTTCTTCCAGGATATCCCAGGCGTTGCTGACAGAAGACGGAACCTCCCCACCCTCAGCATTCTGGAACAAATCTGAGTGTTTGAGGGAGTTGGGAACAGACATCGAAGAAGCTCCATTTGTTCAACGTGTTTCCTTGTACGTGTAATTCCGCAAAATATCTGTGCCATCAATGGGGAGGAACAGGATGCTACTTTGATTTCCATACCCACCCAATCTTGCCCGGGAAGCCCACACAAGGAACCATTCAGGGAAAGCAAGCAATGGCTATTAGGAGATGCCTGTCACTGCTTAAAAAAGACACAACCTCCCCACACTCATCATTCCAGAACACGTCTGAGTGCGTTTGGAGTTTGGGATCCACAATTCATGCAGCTATCTGGGGTTATATGTGTTCCTTTATAGGGGCAATTTTGCTAATTACTTCCCCTGTCCATGGGGAGGCACTTGCTACTACTTGGTTTCCAGCCCATCACTCGCATTTCCCGGGAAGACTGCGCCAGTAAACACACAAAAAAGGCAGGTGAAGGGCTTCTACCTGATCCAGGCGCTTCTGTCAAAAGACATATCATTCCCAATCTAAGCAACCCGGAGCAAAAGTGAGTGAGTTAGTGGGGTGGGAAGACGCCCTCTATGCAGCTAGCTGGGGTCTCAGGTGTTCCATGGTAGGTTGAACTTCGCTAATACATCCCCTGTCAAAGAGGAAGAACACACTGTTATGTGGATTTTCACTCAAACCAATGCTTTTCCCTGTCAGCCCACCCTAAGGAACACTCAGTGTTTGAACACCAATGGTTTCGTGGAGACCCCAGTATTTTCTTACAAGGGACAGAACTTGCCAACTCTCATCATTCTGGAACAAATCTGAGTGTGTGTTGTATGTGGGGAATGGCCAACACAACAGCAATATATGCTCACAGTTGTTTCCTACTAGTGATAATTCCGCTAAATACCTCCCTTGTCAATGATGAGGAACAGGCACATACTTGGATTTCCATTCCAAACCCCTCTTGTCCCTGGCATCCCACCCTAAGAAACACTCAGGGAATGCACATGAATTGCTTCCAGGAGATCCCAGGCACTCCTGATTGGAGACGGAACCTCTACAAACTCAGCAATTGGGAACATTGCCCAGTGTGTGGGAGAGTGGGCGAGGTGCAGTCCATGCAGATTTCTGAGGTCACATGTGTTCCATGGTAGGGTGAATCCGCTAATTTCCTCCCCAGTCAATGGGGAGACACTCGCTATTACTTGTGTTTCCAGCCCAAACCCAGTCTTTTCCTTGCAGCCCACAATAGGAGACTCTGAGTGAATTCACGCAAAAGACATCTAGGAGATCCCAGGTGCTGCTTACAAAAGACTGAACCTCCATACTCTCAGTATTTGGGAATACATCTGAGAGTTTGTAGGAGGGTGAGAGGTGACTCCATGAAGCTACCTCAGGTCACAGATGTTCCCTTGTAGGGGGAATTCCACTGAATACCTCCCCTGTCCATTGGGAGGCATTTGCTGCTGCTTGGATTTCAGGCACAACTGCCGCCTTTCCCTGTAAAACCACCACAGGAAACACTTAGTGAATGCACGCGAAGTTGTTATATCACTTACCAGGAGAAGCAGTCAGAAGACGAAACCTCACGAAACTTTGCATTCCTGAAGAATTCTGAATACCTTTTGGAGTGGCGAGTGTCCTCCTTGGAGATACTTGTGTTCAAAACTTTTCCCTTTTATGACAATATCCGTTAATTTCCTCCCCTGTGCTTGGGGAGGAACTCGGTGCTACTTGGGTTTAGAGCCAAGCCACCGAATTTCCTTGTCTGCATGCACTATGAAACACTCAGTGAAGTCACGCGAAGGGCTTCTTAGAGATCCAAGGCACTGCAGACAGAATACGGATCTACCCCATACTCAACATACAGGAATTATTTTGAGTGTGTGGGGGATATAGTGAGTCGCCATTCATGCAGCTCTCTGGGGTCCCAGGTGTTCCCTGATCGGTGGAATTCCTCTAAATACCTAGCATTTGCATGTGAATCACTCGCTGTTTCTTGGCTTTTCAGCCCAACCCGCATCTTTCCCTGGCAGCTTGCCCCAGGTATTTCTTAGTGAAGACATGCTAAATGTTTCAAGGAGATCCCAGGCACTGGTGACAGAAGACGAATCCTCCACACAGTCAGCATTCTGGATTAAGGCTTATGTTGGGGAGCAGATGTGGAGTCTCTTTCCACGCAGCTTACTGGGGACACAGGTATTCCCTTTTTGGGGGAGATCCACTAACTACCGCCACTGTATATTAGCTGTCACTCACTGCTACTTGGCTTCCCATGAAATCCTGCATTACCCTGGCAGCTCACCCAATGAAACACACAGGAAATGCAAGTGAACGGCTTCTAGGAATTCCCAGGGCCTACTGACAGAAGACGGAAACTCCCCAAAATCAGCAATCTGGAACATGGCTGAGTATTTGGGGGTGGGAGCGAGGTGCTCTACACTCAGCAAACGTAGGTCACAGGTGTTCCCTGGTAGGGGAACTCCACTAGTAAACTCACCTATGCATGTGGATAGACAAGCTGTTACTTGGCTTTCCAGACCTGCTCCTGCCTTTCCCTTGAAGCACGCTCTAGGAAACACTCAGGGAACACAAGAGAAAGATTTCTAGGAGAACCCAGGTTCTGCTTATAGAAGACGGGACCTCGAAACACTCATCATTCCAGATCAAGTGTGAGTGTTTGTTTGAGGTGGGGTGCTGCACAACATGCGGGTAAATGAGGTCACTGTGTTAACTTTTAGGGGGAAGTCCGTTAATTGCCTCCCCTATCCGTGGTTATGCACTCACTTCTACTTCAATTTCTAGTCCATACTATGTCTTCGCTGGCAGCCCATCCTAGGAAACACTCAGAGAGGGCACGAGAAATTCCTGTAAGAGATCCCAGTCCCTGTTGAGAGAAGAAGGAACCTCCCAATTCTAGCATTATGGAACACATTTTAGGGTGTGGGGGAGATGGTGAATTGCTCTCTACGGGGAATATATGTAATTACCTCCCCTGTCCATGGGGAGGCACTCAATTTTAATTGGCTCACAAGCCCAAACCCATCATTTCCCTGGAGTCTGCCCTAGGAAATACTCATGGTAATAACACGAAGGTCTTCTAGGATTTCCAGACGCTTAAGATAGAAGACCTCACCTCCACACACTCAGCAATGTGGAACTAACCTGTGTTTGTGGGGGAGTAGGTGAGCCACCATCCAGGAGCTAACTGGGATCACAGGTGTTCCCTTGTAGGAGGAACTCTGCTAATTATCTCATTGTCCATGGGGAGGCACTCGCTGCTACTTGGCTTTCCAGATCATCCCCCACCTTTTCAATGCAGCCCTTGCTAAGAAACACACAGGGCAGACACACGAACAGATTCTAGGTGATCCCAGGTGCTGCTGACTGATGACGGAACCTCCCCACACTCAGCATTCCAGAATACGACAGAGTGATTGTCGAAGAGGGCGTGCCACACTCGAAGCAGCTACCTGAGGTCATAGGTGTTCCCTGGTCTGGAGAATTCCTCTAAATTTCTCCCTTTCCATGGGGAGGCACTTGCTGCTAATTGGCTCACCAGCCCAATCCCCGTTTTCCCTGGCACACAGCCTTCTGAAACACACATGGAAAGCATGTGAAAGGCTTCTTGGTTATCCCAGGCTCTGCTGACACAAGACGGAACATCCCCACACTCAGAATTCCGGAACACATGTGAGTGTGTGAGAGAAAGAGAGAGGCGCCCTCCAGGCAGGTACCTAGGGTCACAGGTGTTCCATGGCAGGGGGTTGTCAGCTAAATACCTCAAATTGTCATGCAGAGACAAGGGCTGTTACTTGGCTTTCAAGTAGAAACCCCTCATATTCCTGGCAGTCTGCCCTTACACTCAGGGAATGCACACGAAAGTCTTCCAGGAGAACCCAGGCACTCCTGACAGAAGATGGAACCTCCCCACACTCAGCATTTGGGAACATTGCTGAGTGGGTGGGAGAGAGGGCTAGGTGCCCTCCACAGAGCTACCTGAGGTCACAGATGTTCCATGGTAGGGGGATTTTGTTAATTTCCTCCCCAGTTCATGGGGAGACACCTGCTATTACTTGAGATTCCAGCACAAACCCAGCCTTTCCCTTGCAGCCTGCACTAGGAAACTCTGAGGAAAGTCACACGAAAGACATCTAGGATATCCCAGGCACTGCTTATAGAAGACTGAACCTCCCCAAACTCAGTATACGGGAACAATTCTGAATGTGTGAGGGAGGGTATGAGGTGCCTCCATGACGGTACCTTAGGTCACAGATATTCCCTTGTAGGGGGAATTACACTGAATACCTCCCCTGTCCTTTGGGAGACACTCACTGCTACTTCGATTTCAGGCCCAACTCCCGCCTTTCCCTCTAAGCCCACGCCAGGAAACACTCAGGCTATGCACCCGAAGGGCTTATATCAGATCCCAGTTGCTGCTGTCAGAAGACGAAACCTCATGAACTTTAGCATTCCTGAACAAACCTGAGTGCGTATGGGAGGGGCCAGGCTCTTCCACACAGCTATTTGGGGTCACAATTGTTCTGTGGTAGGAGGATGTCCATTAAATACCTGCCATGTGTTTGCAGAGGAACTCGGTGATACTTGGCTTTCCAGCCCAACCACAGAATTTCCCTGTCTGCACGCCCTAGGAAACACTCATGGAAGGCACATGAAAGGATTCTTGGAGATCCCAGGTGCTGCAGACAGAATACGGTTCTACCCTAAACTCAGTGTAGAGGAAAAAGTTTGAGTGTGTGGGGGAGTTGGTGAGCTGCAATTCATGCAGCTACCAAGGGTCTCAGGTGTTCCCTGGTAGGTAGAATTCCTCTAATTACTTCACCTCTGCATGTGAAGCACTCGCATTTACTTGGATTTCCAGCCCATCACGCAACTTTCCCTGTCAGCTTGCCGTAGGAAACACTCATGGAAAACAGGCTAAGGATTGCAAGGAGATTCTAGGCACTGGTGACAGAAGACCAAACTTCCGCACACTCAGCATTCTGGAACATGGCTGAGGTTGGGGATTATGAGGGGAGCTGCACTCCACGCAGGTTCCTGGGGACAGAGGTATTCCCTGGTAGGGGAAAGTACGCTAATTTCCTCCCTAGTCCATGGGGAGGTACTCGCAGCTAATTGGCTCACCAGCCCAATCCCCATATTTCCCTGGTAGCCAGCCCTCTGAAACACACAGAGAAGGCACCCGAAAGGCTTCTTGTTTATCCCAGGTGCTGCTGACAGAAGACGGAACTTCCCCACACTCAGAATTCCGGAAAATATCTGAGTGTGTGAGAGAAAGAGTGAGGCGCCCTCCAGGCAGATACCTAGGGTCACAGGTGTTCTAAGGCAGGGGGTTGTCCGCTAAATACCTCAAATTATCATGCCGAGTCACACATTGACACTTGGATTTCCAACACAAATCCAGTATTTTCTTGGAAGTCTGACCTAAGAAACACTCAGCGAATGCACAGGAAGGAATTCCAGGTGATCCCAGGCACTCCTGACAGAAAACGGGACCTTCCCAGACTCAGCATTTGAGAACGTTGCTGAGTGTGTGGGAGAATGTGTGAGGTGCCCTCCACACAGCTACCTGAGGTCACAGATGTTCCATGGTAGGGGGATTCTGCTAAATTCCTCCCCAGTCCATGGGGTGAAACCCACAATTAATTGAGTTTCCAGTACAAACCCAGCCTTTCCCTTGCAGACTGCACAAGGAAACTCTGAGGGAAGTCACATGAAAGACATCTAGGTGATCCCAGGTGCTGCTTATAGAAGACTGAACCTCCCCACACTCAGTATTCGGGAACACGTCTGAGTGTGTGGGGGAGGGTGTGAGTTGCATCCACGAAGCTACTTGTGGTCACAGATGTTCCCTTGTAGGGGGAAGTCCACTGAATACCTCCCCTGTCCATTGGGAGGCATTCGCTGTTACTTGGATTTCAGGCCCAACTCCTGCCTTTACCTGAAAGCCCACCCCAGGAAACACACAGGGAATGCACATGAAGGCCTTTTAGCAGTTCACAGGAGCAGCTGTCAGAAGATGAAACCTCACAAACTTAGCATTCCTGAAGAATTCTGAGTACATATGGGAGGGGCGTGTCTCCTCCAAGCAGCTACTTGGGGTCACAACTTTTCCCTGTTAGGAGGATGTCCGTTAATTTCCTCCCCTGTGCTTGGGGAGGAATTCAGTGCTACTTGGGTTTCCAGCCAAACCACGGAATTTCCCTGTCTGCACGCCCTATGAAACACTCAGTGAAGGCACACAAAGGGCTTCTTAGAGATCCCAGGTGCTGCAGACAGAATACGAATCTACCCCATACTCAGCGTACAGGAAAATATTTCAGTGTGTATGGGATTTGGTGAGCTACCCTTCATGCAGTTACCTGTGGCCTCATGTGTTCCCTGGTTGGTGAAATTCCTCTAATTACCTCTCCTGTGCATGTGAAGCATGTGGTTACTTAGCATTCTAGCCCATCCCAAATCTTTCCCTGGCAGGTTTCCCTTTGAAACACTCAGGGAAGACTCGATAGGGGCTAGAAGGAAATCCCAGTCACTGGTGACAGAAGACGAAATCTCCACACACTCAGCATTCTGGAGCATGGCTGACATTGGGGAGTAGTTGGAGAGCCTCAATCCACACAGCTTCCTGGGGACACATGTATTGTCTGGTAGTGGGACTTCCGCTAATTTCCTTCCATGTCCATACGGTGGCTCTCGCTGCTACTTGGCTTTCCAGCAAACCCAGCATTTCTCTGGCAGCTCGCCCTTTGAAACACTCAGGAAATGCAAGCAAAGGGCTTCTAGGAGATCCCAGGAGCTACTGACAGAAGACGGAAACTCCCCACAATCAGCAATCCAGAACATGACAGTTTGTGGGGGAGGTGGCGAGGTGCCCTCCATGCAGCAAACGTAGGTCACAATGTTTCCTGGTAGGGGTATTCCACTAATAACCTCACCTATCCATGTGGATAGACAAGATGTTATTTGGCTTTCCAGTCCAACCCCTGCCTTTCATTTGCAGCACGTCCTAGGAATCACTAAGTGAAAACATGAGAATATTTTCTAGGAGAACCGAGGAGCTGCTTATAGAAGACGGGACTTCCCCACACACAGCATTCCAGAACACGTCTGAGTGTTTGGGTGAGGAGGGGTGCCTCCCACCATGCAGGTACCTGAGGTCACAGTTTTAACTGTTAGGGGGAAGTCAGTTAATTACCTCCCCTTTCCATGGAGAGGCACTTGCTTCTACTTGGATTTCTAGTCCAAACCCAGACTTCCCTGGCAGCCCGCCCTAGGAAACTCTCAGGGAGGGCACGTAAACTGCCTCTAGGAGATCCCAGGCCCTGCTGAGAGAAGGAACCTCCCCATATTAGCATTACGGAACACATTTGACTGTGTGGGGGAGGTGGTTTACAGCACTCCATGCAGCAACCTAGTGTCACAAGTGTTCCCTGCTTGGGGGAAATCCTCTAATTACCTCTCTTTGCATGGGATGCAATCGCTGATGCATGGCTTTCGAGCCCAACCCTTCCCTTTCCTGGCAGCCCTCCCTAGGAATCACTCAAGGAAAATATGCGAAGTGCTTCTAGGGGATCCAAGGCCTTGCTGACAGAAGACGGAACCTCCCCACCCTCAGCATTCTGGAATACAACTTAGTGTTTTTGGTAGGGGTTGTGCTGCACTCCACACAGCTGCCTGAGGTCACAGGTGTTCCCTGGTCTGGGGGATTACACTTAATATATACCCTGTCCATAGGGAGGCACTTGCTGCTAATTGGCTCAACAGCACAATCCTCGGCTTTCACTGGCAGCCAGCCCTCTGAAACACACAGGGAAGGCACACAAAGCGTTCTAGGTTATCCCAGGCTCTGCTGACAGAAGATGGAACATTCCCTCACTCAGAATTCCAGACCAAATCTGAGTGTGTGAGGGAAAGGGCAAGGTGAACTTCAGCCAGATACCTAGTGTCACAGGGGTTCCATGACAGGGGTTTGTCCGCTAAAAACCTGAAATTATGAAAAGAAGGCACTCACAGCAACTAGGCTTTCCAGCATAAACCCCGCATTTTCCTGGCAGTCTCCCCTAAGGAACACTCAGGGGATGCACACGAAGGGCTTCCAGGAGATCCCAGACACTCCTGACACAAGAGGGAACTTCCACACACTTAGCATTTGGGAACATTGCTGAGTGTGTGGGAGAGTGGGTGAGGTGCCCTGCATGCAGCTATCTGAGGTCACATATGTTCCATGGTAGGGGGATTCCGCTAATTTCCTCCCCAGTCCATCGGGAGGCGCTCGTTATTACTTGAGTTTCAAGCACTAACCCAGCCTTTCCCTTCCAACCCACATTAGGAAACTCTGAGGGAAGTCACGCGAAAGACATCTAGGGTATCCCAGGCACAGCTTACCGAAGACTGAACCTCCCCACACTCAGTATTCGGGAACACGTCTGACTGTGTGGGGGAGGGTGTGAGGTGACTCCACGAAGCAACCTGAGGTCACAGATGTTCCCTTGTAGGGGGAACTCCTCTGAACTCCTCCCCTGTCCATTGGGATACACTCGCTGCTACTTGGATTTCAGGCCCAACTCCCGCCTTTCCCTGTAAGCCCAACCCAGGAAACATTCAAGGAATACACGGGAAGAGCTTATATCAGATCCCAGGTTTTGCTGTCAGAAGATGGAACCTCACGAAACTTAGAATTCCTGAACCAGTCTGAGTGCGTATTGGAGGGGCCAGGCTCCATCATGCAGCTAATTGGAGACACAACTTTTCCCTGGTAAGAGGATGTCCGTTAATTACCTCCCCTTTGCTTGGGGAGGAACTCTGTGCTCCTTGGCTTTCCAGCCCAACCACAGAATTTCCCTGTCTGCACGCCCTAGGAAACACTCAGGGAAGGCATGTGAAAGGCTTCTTGGTGATCCCAGGTGCTGCAGACAGAATATGCATCTGCGCCATATTCAGCATACAGGAAAAATTTTGAGAATGTGGGGGAGTTTGTGAGCCACCCTTCTTGCAATGAACTGGGGTCTCATGTGTTCCCTTGTCTGCGGAATTCCTCTAATTACCTTGCTTATGGATATAAAGCCCTCGCTTTTACTTGGCTTTCCAGCCCATCCTGCATCTTTCCCTGTCATCTTGCCTTGGAAACACTCAGGGAAGACACGATAAGGGTTTCATGGGGATCCCAGGCACTGGGGACATGAGACAATACCTCCGCACACTCAGCATTCCCGAACATGGCTGAGGTTGGGGAGTATGTTGGGAGTCGCACTCCATGCAGCAACCTGCGGTCACAAGTGTTCCCTGCTTGGGGGAAATCCTCTAATTACCTCTATTTCCATGGGATGCAATCACTGATACATGGCTTTTGAGCCCAAATCTTGCCTTCCCTGGCAACCCGCCCTAGGATCTCTAAAGGAAAATACGTGAAGGGCTTCTAGGAGATCCCAGTCCTTGCTGACAGAAGACGGAACCTCCTCACACTTAGCATTCTGGAACACATCTGAGTGTGTGAGGGAGTTGGGGAGCAAACATCCACACAGCTTTCTTGGTTCAGAGGTGTTTCCTTGTACAGGTAAGTCTACAAAATAACTCCGCCGTCATTGGGGAGGAACTGGATGCTACTTGGATTTCCATTCCAAACCCCACCTTTCCCTGGAAGGCCGCCCTAGGAAACATTCAGAGAAAGCATGCGATGGCTATTAGGGGATGCCAAGCACTGCTAAAAAAAAAAAAAGATCCTCCCCACACTCAGCATTCCAGAACACGTTTGAGTGAGTTTGGGAGGTGGGGATCCACAATTCACGCTGGTACCTGGGGTTATAAGTGTTCCCTGGTAGGGGGAAGTTCGGTTATTACTTCCAATGTCCATGGGGAAGCACTAGCTGCTACTTCAATTTCCAGCCCAACCCTCGCATTTCACTGGCAGCCCGCCCTAGGAAACACTCAGAGAAGGCAGGCAAAGGGCTTCTAGGGGATCCCAGGTGCTTCTGGCAAAAGACTTATCCACCCCACACTCAGCAATTAGGAACAAGGCTGAGTGAGTTCGGGAGGTTGGAAGCTGCACTCCACACAGCTAGCTGGGGTCACAGGTGTTCCATGGTAGGGGGAAATCCGCTGATACCTCCCATGTCAATGAGGAGGCACAAGCTGCTTCTTGGCTTTCCAGGCAAACCAACGCTTTTCCCTATCAGCCCACTCGAGGAAACACTCAGTGTTTGAAAACAAAGGGCTTCTTCAAGACCCCAGGCATTGCTGAAAAGAGATGTATCCTCCCCACACTCAGCCTTCAAGAACATATCTGAATGTGTGTGATAGGTGGGTAGCTGCCCACCTCACAGCTATATTTGGTCAGAGGTGTTTCCTAGTACTGGTAATTCTGCTAAATACCTCCCTTTTCAATCTTGAGGAACAGGCGGATACTTGGAATTCCAAACCTACCCCAACTTTTCCCTGGAATCCCGCCCTAGGAAACTCTTAAGAAATGCATGCGAGTGGTTCCTAGGAGATCCCACGCAATGCTGACAAAAGATGCAACCTCCCAAATCTCAGCACACAGGAACATGTGTGAGTGTGCGGTGGAGGGGGCGAGGCACCACCAGACAAATACCTGAGGTCACAATTGTTCCCTGTTAGGAAGAAGTCCTCTAATTACCTCCCCTTTCCTTGGGGAAGGACTCGGTGCTCCTTGGGTTTGCAGCCAAATGACCTAATTTGCTTGGCTGCCAGCCATAAGAAACACACAGGGAAGGCAAGCAAAGGGTTTCTAGGGGATCCCAGGCTCTGCTGACAGAAGATGGAACCTCCACACAATCACACTTCTGGAACAAGGCTGAGTGTGCTGGGGATATTGGGACCCACACTTCATGCAGTTACGTGGCGTCAAAGGTGTTCCCTGTAAGGGGGTTTTCCAGTAAATACCTCAAGAGTCCTTGGGAGGAACTCATGGATACTTGGCTTTCCAGCTCAACCCTCTCCTTTCCCTGGAATTCTGTGCTAGGTATCACCCATGGAAATCACGTGAACAGCTTCTCAGTGATCCCTGGCGCTGCAGACATAAGATGGATCCTCCCCACACTCAGGGTACGGGAACAAGTCTGAGTGTGTTGGGAATGTGAGGAGCCAACCTTCATGCAGTAACCTGGGGTCACAGGTGTTCCCTGGTCTGGGGAAGTTCGCTAATTACATCCCATTTGCATGGGAAGCACTCTCTGCTACTTGGGTTTCCAGCCCATCCAGCACCTTACCCTGGCAGCTAGCACAAGGAAACACTGAGGGAAGACACGCGAATGGCTTCAAGTATATCTCAGTCACTGGTGAAACAATACAAATCCTCGGCACACTCAGCATTCTGCAACATGTCTGAGTGTGTGGAAGAGGTGGCATTCCGTGCTCCACACAGCTTCCTGGGGACACACGTATTCCCTGGTAAAGGGAAGTCTGCTAAATACCTCACTTGTCAATGGGGAGCACTCAATACTACTTGGATTTCAAGCTCAACCGCCACTTTTCCCAGGCATCCCGCCATTTGAAACACTCAGGGAATGCACATGAAGGGCTTCTAAGAGATCCCAGGTGCTCGTGACTGATGTCGGAAGCTCCCCAACGTCAGCATTCTGAAACACGCCTCAGTGTGTGGGTGAGGAAGTGAGCCACACTCCACTCAACTAACTGGGGTCACAGGTGTTCCCTGGTAGGGGGAATGTAGTTAATTACCTCCCTTGTCCATGGGGAGACACTCATTTCTACTTGGCACACCTGCCCAACCCCTGCATTTCACTGCAACCTGCCCTAGGGAACACTCACGGTAATCACGTGAAGGGCTTCTAGGAATACCAAGCACTGATGTTAGAAGACTTCAACTCCCAACACTCAGCAATGCGGAACAAATCTTAGTGTGTGGGGGAGGAGGCGAGCCACCCTCCAGCAGCCAAATGCGATCACAGGTGTTCCCATTTAGGAGGAACACCGCAAATTATCTCATTGTCCGTGGGGAGGCACTCGCCTTATTTGTCTTTCCAGCCAATAACCTTCATTTTATTTGCAGCCCGCGCTAAGAATCACACAGGGCAGACACGCAAACAGAATCTAAGTGATCCCAGGTGCTGTTGACTGAAGATGGAACCTCCCCACACTCAGCATTCTGGAATACAACTGAGTGTGTCAGTAGAGGGCGTGACATGCTCCACGCAGCTACCTGAGTTCACAGGTGTTCCCTGGTCTGGGGAATTCCACTAAATTTCTCCCTGTCCATGGGGAGGCTCTTGCTGCTAATTGGCCCACCAGCCCAATCCCCATATTTCCCTGGCAGCCAGACCTCTGAAACACACAGGGAAGGCACACGAAAGGCTTCTTGGTTATCCCAGGTGCTGCTGACAGAAGATGGAACTTCCCTACACACAGAATACTGCAACAAATCTGAGTGTGTGAGAGAAAGGGCAATGCGCAATTCAGGCAGATTCCTAGAATCACAGATGTTCCATGGCAGGGGGGGTTTCAGCTAAATACCTGAAATTATCATTAGGAGGCATGCACTGCTACTTGGCATTCCAGCACAATCCCAGCATTTTCCTGGCCGTCTGCCCTAAGAAACACTCAGGGAATGCACACGAATTGCTTCCAAGTGATCCCAAGCACTCTTGCCAGAAGACGGAATGTCCCGACACTCAGCATTTGGGAACATTTATAAGTGTGTGGGAGAGTGGGCGAGGTGACTTCCACAGAGCTAACTGAGACCACAGATGTTCCATGATAGGGGGATTCCGCTAAATTCTTCCAGGTCCATGGGGAGACACTCGCTATTACTTGAGTTTCCAGCCGAAATCCATCCTTAACCTTGCAGCTCCCAATAGGAAACTCTGAGTGAAATCATGCTAAAGACATCTGGGAAATAACAGGCACTGCTTACAGAAGACTGAACCTCCCCACACTCAGTATTCGGGAACACGTCTGAGTGTGTGGCGGAGGGTGTGAAGTGACTTCACGAAAATACCTCAGGTCACAGAAGTTCCCCAGTAGTTTGAAGTCCCCTGAATATCTCCCCTGTGCATTGGGAGGCATTCACTGCTACTTAGATTTCAGGCCCAACTCCCGAATTTACCTGTAAGCCCACCCCAAGAAACACTCAGGGATCACACGCGAAGGGCTTATTGCAGTTCCTAGGCACAGCTGTCAGAAGACGGAACCTCACGAAACTTAGCATTCTGAACAATTGTGAGTGCCTATGGGAGGGGCGAGTCCCCTCCACGCAGTTACTTGGGGTCAAAACTGTTCCCTGTTAGGAGGATATCCATTAATTACCTCCCCTGACCTTGGGGAGGAACTCGGTGCTACTTGGGTTTCCAGGCAAACCACCGAATTTCCCTGTCTGCACGCCCTATGAAACACTCAGTGAAGGCACGCGAATGGCTTCTTAGAGATCCCAGGCGCTGCAGACTAAATACGCATCTGCCGCATACTCAGCATGCAGGAAAAATTTTGAGCGTGTGGGTGAGTTAGTCAGCCGCCATTCATGCAGCTACCTGGGTACTCAGGTGTCCCCTGGTCAGTGGAATTCCTCTAATTACCTCGCATGTGCACCTGAATCACTCGCTGTTACTTGGCTTTCTAGCCCATACCGCATCTTTCCCTGGCAGCTTGCCCTAGGAATCTCTCAGGGAAGACATGCTAAGGGCTTCAAGGTGATCCCAGGCTCTGGTGTCAGAAGACGAATCCTTCACACAATCAGCATTCCGGAACACGGTTGAGGTTTGAGAGTAGGTGGGAAGCCGAACTCCATGAAGATTCCTGGGGACACAGATATACCTTTGTAGGGGGAGGTCCGCTAAATTCGTCCCAAATGCATGAGGTGGCACTCGCTTCTACTTGGCTTCACACGAATTACCACATTATCCAGGTAGCTCGCCATTTGAAACACACAGGAAATGTAAGCGAAGGGCTTCTAGGAGATCCCAGAAGCTGCTGACCGGAAATGAAAACTCCCCACCATCAGTAATCTGGAACATGGTTGAGTGTGTGGGGATTATGTCGCAAACTTAGGTCACAGGTGTTCCCTGGTAGGAGTATTCAACTATTAACCTCATCTGTCAATGCGTAGAGACAAGCTGTTACTTGGGTTTCCAGCACAGCCCCTGCTTTTCCTTTGCAACACGACCTAGGAAACACTCAGGGAATTCATGAGAAATTTTTCTAGGAGAACACATGTGCTACTTATGGAAGACGGGACTTCCCCACACTCAGCATTCCATAACACGTCTGAGTGTTTGGGTGAAGTGGGGTGCCACACAACATGCAGATACCTGAGGTCACAGTGTTAACTGGTAGGGGGAATTCCATTAATTACCTCCCCTCTCCGTGGGGAGGCACTCGCTTCTACTTGGATTTCTAGCCCAAACGCCGACTTACCTGGCAGCACACCAAAGGAAACACTCAGAAATGGCACGTGAAATGCCTCTTGGAGATCCCAGTCCCTGCTGAGGGAAGACAGAACCTCCCAACACTAGCATTACGGAACACGTTTGAGTGTGTGGGGGAGGTGGTGTACCGCCCTCTACATAGCAATCTGGGGTCACAAGTGTTCCCTGCTTGAGGGAAATCATCTAATTATCTATCTTTGCATGGGATGCACTCAGCGATACTTGTCTTTGAGCACAACCCTTGCCCTTCCTGGCAGCCCGCCCAAGGAATCACTCAAAGGAAGAATGTGAAGGGCTTCTAGGAGATCCCAGACCTTGCTGACAAAAGAAGAAACCTCCCCACACTGAGCATTCTGGAACACATCTGAGTGTGTGAGGTAGGTGTGAACAGATATCCACGAAGATTCATTGGTTCAAAGGTGTTTCCTTGTAGGGGTAAGTCTACAAATTATCTCCACCATCAATGGGAAAAAAGAATGCTACTTGGATTTCCATCCCAACCCCCACCTTGCCCTGTAAGACTGTCCTAGGAAACATTCTGCGAAAGAAGGGAATGGCTGTTAGGGGATGAAAGTCGCTGCTCACAAAAGACACAATCTCCCCACAATCACAATTCCAGAACACATCTTAGTTTGTTTGGGTGTTGGGGAAAACGATTCATGCAGCTACATGGCGATATATGTCTTCCTTTATAGGGGGAAGTTTCCTTATTACCTCCTCAGTCCATGTGAAGGCAGTCCGTGCTACTGGGATTTCCAGCACAGCCCTCACATTTCCCTGACACCCAGCCCTAGGAAACACTTAAAGAAGGGAGTCGAAGGACTTCTAGGGGATCCAGGCTCTTTTGGACATAGACATATCATCCCACAACTCAGCAATTCGGAACAAGCCTGAGTGAGTTGGGGAGGTGGGAAGCCGCCACCCACGTAGTTAGCTAGGGTCACAGGTATTCCATGGTAGGGGAATCTCCGCTAATATATCCCCTGTCAATGAGGAGGAACACATTTTTACTTTAATTTCCTGGCAAACCAATGCTTTTCCCTGTCAGCCCCCCTGGGAAACACTCAGAGTTTGGAACCAAGAAGCTTCTTGGAGACCACAGGCATTGCTGACAAGTGACGGAACCTGCCAACTCTCAGGATACTGGAACAAATCTGAGTGTGTGTGATATTTGGGGAGCGGGCATCCTGGCAGCCGTATTTGGTCACAGGTGTTCCCTAGTACTGGTAATTCCGCTAAATACCTCCCTTGACAATGATGAGGAAAAGGAGGATAATTGGTATACCAATACAACCCCACTTTTCCATGGCATTCCACCATATGAAACACTCGGGGTATGAAAGCAAATGTCTCCTAGGAGATCCCATGCACAGTTGACTAAAGACGGAACCTCCCAAATCTCAGCAGTGCGGAACACGTCTGTGTGTGCATGGGAGTGGATGAGGCACCGCAAAGAAATACCTGGGGTCACAATTTTTTCATGGAAGGAGGAATTCCTCTAATTACATCCCCTGTCCTTGGGGAAGGACTCGGTTCTCCTTTGGTTTCAGCCTTTCGACTTAATTTCCCTGGCTTCCAGCCGTAAGGAACGCTCACAGAAGGCATGCAAATGGCTTCTAGGGAATCCCAGTCTCTCCTGAAAGAAGACGGAACCTCCCTACAATCACAATTCCGGAAAAGAGCTGAGAGGGTTGTGGATATTGGGAGCCACCCTCCACGCAGTTACGTGGCTTCACAGGTGTTCCCAGTTAGGGGGTTGTCCTGAAAATACCTAAAGAGTCCCTTGTAGGATCTCGTGGATACTTGGATTTCCAGCTGAACCGCCTCCATTCCCTGGAATACTGTGCTAGTTATCACCCACAAAATCACGTGAAAGGCTACTCGTTGATCCCTGGCATTGCAGACATAAGGTGGACCCTCTCCACACTCAGCGTACTGGAACAAGACTGAGAGTGTTGGGGAAGAGGTAGCCAAACTACATGGAGTTAGCTTGGATCACAGGTATTCCGTGGTCTGGGGAAGTTTCCTAATTACTTCCCATTTACATGGGAAGCACTCACTGCTTCTTGGTTTTCAAGCCAATCCCACACCTTAACCTGGAAGCTAGCACTAGGAAAATCTCAGGGAATACACGTGAACAGCTTCAAGGATATCCTAGGCACTGGTGAAATAAGACGAATCCTCGGCACACTCAGCATTCCAGAACACGTCTGAGTGTGTGGATGAGGTGGCATTCCGTTGACCAGGCAGTTCCCTGGGGACACAAGTATTCCCTTGTAAGAGGACATCCGCTAAATACCTCCCATGTCAATGGTGAGCCACTCTGTGCAACTCGGATTTCAAACTCAACCCCAACATTTCCCAGGCAGTCTGCTCTCTAAAACACTCAGGGCATGCAAAGAAACTTTTTCTAGGTGATCCCAGGCAATGCTGACTGAATCCGGAGCCTCCCCACAATCAGCATTCCGGAATACGACTGAGTGTCTTTGTTAGAGGGCGTGCCATACTCCACCCAGCTACCAGAAATCACAGGTGTTCCCTGGTCTGTGGAAGTCCAATAAATTACTCCCTAGTCCATGGGGAGGCACTGTCTACTAATTGGCTCACCAGCTATTTCCCCGTGTTTCCCAGTCAGCCAGCCCTCTGAAACACACAGGGAAGCACGTGAAAGGCTTCTTGGTTATCATAGTGCTGCTTACAGAAGATGAAACTTCCTCACAATCAGAATACTTGAACAAATCTGAGTGTGTGAGAGAAAGGGCAATGCGCAATTCAGGCATATACCTAGGGTCACACGTGTTCCATGGCATGGGGTTTTCCGCAAAATACCTGAAATTATCGTTAGGAGGCATGTGCTGCTACCTGGCTTTCCAGCACAATCCCAGCATTTTCCTGGCCGTCTGCCCTAAGAAACACTCAGGGAATGCACACGAATTGCTTCCAAGTGATCCCAAGCACTCTTGCCATAAGACAGAATGTCCCGACACTCAGCATTTGGGAACATTTATTAGTGTGTGGGAGAGTAGGTGAGGTGACTTCCACGCAGCTAACTGAGATCACAGATGTTCCCTGGTAGGGGGATTCCAATAAATTTCTCCCAAGTCCATGGGGAGACACTCGCTATTACTTGAGTTTCCAGCCGAAACCCATCCTTAACCTTGCAGCTCCCACTAGGAAACTCTGAGTGAAATCATGCTAAAGACATCTGGGTGATAACAGGCACTGCTTACAGAAGACTGAACCTCCCCACACTCAGTATTCGGGAACACGTCTGAGTGTGTGGCGGAGGGTGTGAAGTGACTCCACAAAAATACCTGAGGTCACAGAAGTTCCCCAGTAGTTTGAAGTCCCCTGAATATCTCCCCTGTCCATTGGGAGGCATTCACTGCTGCTTAGATTTCAGGCCCAACTCCCGAATTTACCTGTAAGCCCACCCCAAGAAACACTCAGGGATCGCACGTGAAGGGCTTATTGCAGTTTCTAGGCACAGCTGTCAGAAGACGGAACCTCACGAAACTTAGCATTCTGAACAATTGTGAGTGCCTATGGGAGGGGCGATTCACCTCCATGCAGATACTTGGGGTCAAAACTGTTCCCTGTTAGGAGGATGTCCGTAAATTTCCTCCCCTGTGCTTGGGGAGGAACTTGGTGCTACATGGGTTTCCAGGCAAACCACCGAATTTCCCTGTCTGCACGCCCTATGAAAATCTCAGTGAAGGCACATGAATGGCTTCTTAGAGATCCCAGGCGCTGCAGACAAAATACGCATCTGCCGCATACTCAGCGTGCAGGAAAAATTTTGAGCGTGTGCATAGTTTTTGAGCCGCCATTCATGCAGCTACCTGAGGACTCAGGTGTTCCCTGTTCGGTGGAATTCGTCTAATTACCTTGCATGTGCACGTGAATCACTCGCTGTTACTTGGCTTTCTAGCCCATACCGCATCTTTCCCTGGCAGCTTGCCCTAGGAATCTCTCAGGGAAGTCATGCTAAGTGCTTCAAGGAGATTTCAGGCACTGGTGACGGAAGACCAAACCTTCGCACACTCAGCATTCCGGAACATGTTTGAGGTTTGAGAGTAAGTGGGAAGACGCACTCCACACAGATACCTGGGGACACAGATATTCCTTAGTAGGGGGATGTCTGATAAATTCCTCCTAAGTGCATGAGTTGGCAGTCACTTCTACTTGGCTTCCCACGAATTCCTGCATTATCCTGGCAGCTCTCCGTTTGAAACACACAGGTATTGCAAGCGAAGGGCTTCTAAGGTATCCCAGAAGCTGCTGACTGGAAAGGAAAACTCCCCACCTTCAGCAATCCGGAACATGGTTGAGTGTGTGGGGATTAGGTCAGCAAAATTATGTCACAGGTGTTCCCTGGTAGGGGTATTCAACTATTAACCTCATCTGTCAATGCGTAGAGACAAGCTATTACTTGGGTTTCCAGCACAGCACCTGTATTTCCTTTGCATCACGACCTAGGAAACACTCAGGGAATTCACGAGAAATTTTTCTATGAGAACCCAGGAGCTACTAATGGAAGACGGGACTTCCCCACACTCAGCATTCCATAACACGTCTGAGTGTTTGGGTGAAGTGGGGTGCCGCCCAACATGCAGGTACCTGAGGTCACATTGTTAACTGTTAGGGGGAATTCCATTAATTACCTCCACTCTCTGTGGTTTGACACTCGCTTCTACTTGGATTTCTAGTCCAAACGACGAATTCCCTGGCAGCCCGCCCAAGGAAACTCTCAGAGAGGGCACAAGAAATGCCTGTTGGAGATCCCAGTCCCTGCTGAGGGAAGACGGAACCTCGCAACACTAGCATTCCGGAACACGTTTGAGTGTGTGGGGGAGGTGTTGTAACGCCCTCTACACAGCAACCTGTGGTCACAAGTGTTCCCTGCTTGAGGGAAATCATCTAATTATCTCTCTTTCATGGGATTTACTCGACTATACTTAAATTTTGAGCCCAACCCTTGCCCTTCCTGGCAGCCCACCCAAGGAATCACTCAAAGAAAGAACGTGAAGGGCTTCTAAGAGATCCCAGGCCTTGCTGACAGAAGACAGAACCTCCCCACACTCAGCATTCTGCATCAAATCTGAGTGTGTGAGGGACGTGGGAACAGATATCCACGAAGATTCATTGGTTCAAAGGTGTTTCCTTGTACGGGTAAGTCCATAAATTATTTCCACCATCAATGGGAAAACAGGATGCTACTTGGATTTCCATCCCTACCCCCACCTTGCCCTGTAAGACCGCCCTAGGAAACATTCTGGGAAAGCAGGCAATGGGTATTAGGGGATGCCAGTCGCTGCTCAAAAAAGACACAATCTCCCCACAATCATCATTCCAGAACTCATCTTAGCTTTTTGGGAGTTGGAGAAAACATTTCATGCAGCTACATGGGGATATATGTCTTCCTTTATAGGGGAAGTTTCCTTAATACCTGCCCAGTCCATTTGAAGGCAGTCACTGCTACTGGGATTTCCAGCACAACCCTCACATTTCCCTGACATCCAGCCCTAGGAAACACTTAAAGAAGGGAGGTGAAGGACTTCTAGGGGATCCAGGCTCCTTTGGAGATAGACATATCATCCCACAACTCAGCAATTAGGAACAAGCCTGAGTGAGTTGGGGAGGTGGGAAGGCACCCTGCACGTACCTAGATGGGGTCACAGATATTCCATGGTAGGGTGATCTCCGCTAATACATCCCTTGTCAATGAGGAGGAACACAGTTTATCTTGGATTTCCAGGCAAACCAACGCTTTTCCCTGTCAGCCCCCCTAGGAAACACTCAGAGTTTGAAACCAAAGGGCTTCTTTGAGAACACAGGCGTTACCAACAAGAGAAGGAACTTGCCAACTCTCAACATACTGGAACAATTCTGAGTGTGTGTGATATGTGGGGAGTGGACAACCTGGCAGCAGTATTTGGTCACAGGTGTTCCCTAGTACTGGTAATTCCACTAAATACCTCCCTTGTCAATGATGTGGATAAGGCGGATACTTCGTTTACCAATCCAACCCCCAGTTTTCCGTGGCATACCGCCATAAAAAACACTCAAGATATGCAAGCAAATGTCTCCTAGGAGATCCCATGCACTGTTGACAAAAGACGGAACCTCCCAAATCACAGCAGAGCGGAAAAAGTCTGTGTGTGTTTGGGAAGGGATGAGGCACCTGAAAGAAATACCTGGGGTCACAATTTTTCCCTGGAAGGAGGAAGTCCTCTAATTACATCCCCTGTCCTTGGGGAAGGACTCGGTGCTCCTTGGGTTTCAGACTTTCTACCTAATTTCCCTGGCTGCCAGCTGTAAGAAACACTCACGGAAAGCATGAAATGGCTTCTAGGGGATCCCAGACTCTCCTGAAAGAAGGCTGAACCTCCCCACAATCACAATTCTGGAACAGAGTTGAGTGGGTTGGAGATATTGGGAGTCACACTCCACGCGGTTACGTGGATTCACAGCTGTTCCCTTTTAGAGGGTTGTCCTGAATATTCCTCCAGATTTCTTTGCAGGATCTCGTGGATACTTGGATTTCCAGCTGAACCCCCTCAAATCCCTGGAATTCTGCGCTAGTTATCACCCATGGAAAACACGTGAGAGGCTTCTTGTTGATCCCTGGCATTGCAGACATTAGGTGGACCCTCCCCACACTCAGCATACCGGAACAATTCTGTGTGTGTTGGGGAGGAGGGGGCCAAACTTCATGCAGTTACATGGGGTCACAGGTATTCTGTTCCTGGGGAAGTTCATTATTTACTTCCCATTTGCATGGGAAGCACTCACTTCTACTTGGGTTTCCAGCCCTTCCCACACCTTAACCTGGAAGCTAACACTAGTAAACACTCAGGGAAGACACGTGAATGGCTTCAAGGATATCCCAGGCACTAGTGATAAAAGATGAATCCTCGGCACACTCAGCATTCCAGAACACGTCTGAGTGTGCAGATGAGGTTGCATTCCATGGTACAGGCAGTTTCCTGGGGACACACGTATTCCCTGGTAAGGGGACATCCGCTAAATACCTCCCTTGTCAATGGTGAGCCACTCTGTGCTACTTGGATTTCAAGCTCAACCCCCAAATTTCCCAGGCAGCCCGCTCTCTGAAACACTCAGGGAATGCAAACGAATGGCTTCTAATTGATCCCAGGCGCTCCTGACTGATATCAGAATCTCACCAATCTCAGAATTCGGAAACACGCCTAAGTGTGTGGGGGAGGTGGCAAAACGCACTCCACTGAACAACCTGGGGTCACAGGTATTCTTTGTAGGGGGAATGTAGAAAAATACCTCCCCTGTCCTTGGGGAGACCCTCGTTTCTATGTGGCTCACCAGCCAAACCACCCATTTCCTTTGAGGCCGCCCCAGGATACAATCACGGTAATCAAGTGATGGCTTTCCAGGGTATTCCTGACGCTGCTGATAGTAGACCTCACCTCCCAACCCCCAGCAATGCAGAACAAAGCTGAGTGTGTGGGGGAGTATTCAAGCCACACTCCAGTAGCTAAATGGAATCACAGGACTTCCCACGTAGGAGGAACTCCACAAATTATCTCATTGTCCATGTGGAGGCACTCACTGCTACTTGGATTTCAGGAACATTCCCCACATTTTCCTATCAACCCATGCTGTGAAACACACAGGGAAGTCACATGAAAGTCTTCTAAGTGATCCCAGGCACTGCTGCCTGATGACAGAACCTCCCCATACTCAGCATTCTGAAATACAACTGAGTGTTTTCACTAGTGGGCTTGCCGTGTTCCATGCAGCTGCCTTAGGTCACAGGTGTTCACTGGTCTGGAGAAGTCCAATAAATAACTCCCCTGTCCATGGAGAGGCACTCACTACTAATTGGCTCACCAGCCCTTTCCCTGGGTTTCCCTGTCACCCAGCCCTCTGAAACACACAGGGAAGCACGTGAAAGGCTCCTTGGTTATCCCAGGTCTGCTTACAGAAGACGGAACTTCCTCACAATCAGAATTCTTGAACAAATCTGCGTGTGTGAGAGAAAGGGCAATGCGCACTTGAGGCAGATACCTAGGGTCACACGTGTTCCATGGCAGGGGGTTTTCCGCTAAATAACTGAAATTATCATTAGGAGGCATGCGCTGCTACCTGGCTTTCCAGTACAATCCCAGCATTTTCCTGGCCATCTGCCCTAAGAAACACTCAGGGAATGCACACGAATTTCTTCCAAGTGATCCCAAGCACTCTTGCCAGAAGACAGAACGTCCCCTCATTCAGCATTTGGGAACATTGGTGAGTGTGTGGGAGAGTGGGTTAAGTACATTCCACGGAGGTACCAGAGATCCCAGATATTCCCTGGTAGGGGGATTCCGCTTATACCCTCCCAAGTCAATGGAGAGGCACTCGCTATTACTTGAGTTTCCAGCCCAAAGACAAACTTACCTTTGCAGCCCGCACCAGGATACCCTGAATGAAATCACGTGAAAGACATCTAGGAGATCCCAGTGCTGCTTAGAGAAGACTGAACCTCCCCACACTCAGTAATCGGGAACACGACTGTGTGTATGCGTCAGGGTGTGAGGTGAGCCCATGAAGCTACATGAGGTCACAGAAGTTGTCTTCTAGGGGGAATTCCACTGAATGCCTCCCCTGCTCATTGGGAGGCATTCACTGCTACTTGGATATCAGGCCCAACTCATCCCTTTCCCTGAAAGCCCGACGCAGGAAACACTCAAGGAATGCACGGGAATGGCTTATAGCAGTACACTTGCGCAGCTGTCTTAAGACGGAATCTCATGATACTTAGCATTCCTGAAGAATTCTGAGTGCCTATGGGAGGGGAGTTTCCTCCATGCAGTTTCGTGGGGTCACAACTGTTCCCGGTTAGAAGGATGTCCATTAAATACCTCCCCTGTGATTGGGGAGGAACTCGGTGCTACTTGGGTTTCCAGGCAAACCATCTAATTTCCTTGTCTGCACAGCCTATGAAACACTAAGGGAAGGCACGCAAAGGCTTCTTAGAGATCCCAGGTGCTGCAGGCAGAATACGCATCTGCCCCATACTCAGCATACAGGAAAAAATTTGAGTCTGTGGGGGAGTTGGTGAGCCACAATTCATGCAATTACCTTGGGTCTCAGATGTTCCCAGGTCGGTGGAATTCCTTTAATACCTCGAATGTTCATGTGAATCACTCGCTGTTACTTGGATTTCCAGCCTATCCCACATCTATCCCTGGCAGCATGCCCTAGGATACTCTCAGGGAAGACATGATAATGGCTTCAAGGAGATCCCAGGCTCTGGCGTCAGAAGACAAAACATCTGCACAATCAGCATTCTGGAACATAGCTGAGGTTGGGGAGTAGGTGGGAAGCCAAACTCCACACAGATTCCTGGGGAGACAGGTATTCCTTTCTAGGGGGAAGTCCATTAATTACCTCCCCATTACATGAGGTGGCACTCGCTGCTACTTGGCTTCCCATGAAATCCCGCATTACCCTGGCAGCTCGCCATTTGAAACACACAGGAAATGCAAGCAAAGGGATACTAGGTTATTCCAGGAACTGATGACCAAAGACAGAAACTCCCCACAATCAGCAATCAGGAACATGTGTGTGTGTGTGTGGGTGGGGTGTGGTGCTCTCCATGTAGCAAACTCTGATCACAGGTGTACCCTGGTAGGGGTATTCCACTATTAACCTCACCTGTCCATGTGTAGAGACAAGCTGTAACTTGGCTTTCCAGCACAGCTCCTGCATTTCCTTAGCAGCAGGCCCTAGGAATCACTTAGGGAAGTCACGAAAAGTTTTTAGGAGAACCCAGGAGCTGCTTATAGAAGACGAGACCTCCCCACACTCAGCATTCCAGAACACGTCTGAGTGTTTGGGTGAAGTGGGGTGTCGCCCAACATGCAGGCATCTGAGTTCACAGTGTTAAATATTAAGTGGAAGTCCATTAATTACCTCCAATGTCCCTGGGGATGTACTTGCTTCTTCTTGTAATTTAAGTCTAAACTCCGACATGACTTGTGGCCCACCGTAGCATACTCTCAGGGAGGGCCCACGAAGTTCCTCTTGGAGATATCAGGCCCTTCTGAGGGAAGACGGAACCTCCGAACACTAGCAATCTGGAACACATTTGAGTGTTGGGGGGGTGGTGTACCGCACTCTAGGAAGCAAACTGGCGTCAAAAGTATTCCCTGATTGAGGGAAATCCTCGAATTTCCTCCCTTTGCATGGGATGCACTCGGCGATACTTGGCTGTCGAGCCCAACCCTTGCCCTTCCTGGCAGCCCGCTTGTGGAATCACTCAAAGAAAGTACATGAAGGGCTTCTAGGAGATCCCATGCCTTGCTGACAGAAGACAGAACCTCCCCACACTCAGCATTCTGGAACACATCTGAGTGTGTGAGGGACGTGGGAACAGACATCCATGAAGATACATTGGTTCAAAGGTGTTTCCTTGTATGGGAAAGTCCGCAAATTATCTCCACAGTCAATGGGAAGAATATGATGCTACTTGGATTTCCATCCCAAACCCCACCTTGCCCTGGAAGCCCGCCCTAGGAGACATCCTGGGAAAGCAGGCAAAGGCTATTAGGGGATGCCAGTCGCTGCTTACAAAGGACAAAACCTCCCCACACTCATCATTACAGAAAATATCTGAGTGTTTTTAGGGGTTTTGGGGAACCAAAATTCACGCAGCTACCTGGGGTTATATGTCTTCATTTATAGGGGGAGATTTGCTTATTACTTCCTCAGTCCATGGGGAGTCACTCACTGCTACTTGGCTTTCTAGCCCATCCCTCATATTTCCCAGGCAGCCTGCACTTGAAACACTTAAATAAGGCAGGTGAAGGACTTCTAGGGGATCCAGTCTCTTCTGTCCATAGACATATCTTCCCCAGTCTCAGAAATCTGTAACAAAACTTAGTGAGAAGTGTAGGTGGGAAGCCACCATCCACGCAGCTAGCTGGGGTCACAGGTGTTCCATGTTAGGGGGATCTCCTCTTATACAAACCCGGTCAATGAGGAGGAACACGGTTTTACCTGGATTTCCAGGCAAACCAATGCTTTTCCCTGTCAGCCACCCTAGGAAACCCTCACTCTTTGCAAAGGGCTACTTGGAGACCCCAGACGTTGCTGACAAGACACGGAACCTGCCAACTCTCAGCATACCGGAACAAATCAGAGTGTGTGTGATATTTGGGTAGCAGACAACCTGGCAGCAATATTTGGTCTCAGGTGTTCCCTAGTACTGGTAATTCCGCTAAGTACCTCCATTGTCAATGATGAGGAAAAGGCGGATACTTGGTTTTCCAATCCAACCCCCAGTTTTCTGTGGCATCCCGCCATATGAAACACTCAGGGCATGCAAGCAAATTTCTCATAGGATATCCCACGTGCTGTTGACAGTAGACGGAACCTCCCAAATCTCAGCAGAGCGGAACATGTCTGTGTGTGCATGGGAGGGGATGAGGCACTGCAAAGAATTACCTGGGGTCAAAATTTTTCTCTGGAAGTAGGAAGTTCTCTAATTACATCCCCTGTCCTTTGGGAAGGACGCAGTCTCCTTGGGTTTCAGCCTTTCAACCTAATTTCCCTGGCTGCCAAGCATAAGAAACCCTCACGGATGGCATGCAAATGGCTTCTAGGGGATCCCAGTCTCTCCTGAAATAAGACAGAACCTCCCCACAATCACAATTCTGGAACAGAGCTGAGTGGGTTTGGGATTTTGGGAGCCACACTCCACATAGTTACATGGCGTCACAAGTGTTCCCTGTTAGGGGGTTTTCTGGTAAATACCTCCAGAGTCCTAGGGAGGATCTCGTGGATACTTGGCTTTCCAGCTGAACCCCCTCCATTCCCTGGAATTCTGCGCTAGTTATCACCAACAGATATCACGCAAAGGCTTCATGGTGATCCCTATCTATGCAGACAAATGATGGATCCTCCCCTTTCCCACCATGCGGGAACATTCTGAATGTGTTGGGGAGGAGGGAGCCACAATTCATGCAGTTACCAGTGGTCACAGGTTTTCCTTGGTCTGAGGAAATTTGCTAATTATTTCCCATTTGCATGGGAAGCACTCCTTGCTACTTGGGTTTCCAGCCCATCCCAAACCTTAACCTGGCAGCTAGCAATAGGAAACACTCAGTGAAGACACGTGAATGGCTTCAAGGATATCCCAGGCACTAGTGATAAAAGATGAATCCTCAGCACACTCAGCATTCCAGAACACGTCTGAGTGTGTGGATTAGGTGGCATTCCATTGTCCAGGCAGTTTCCTGGGGACACACGTATTCACTTGTAAGGGGACATCAGTTAAATACCTCCCTTGTCAATGGGGAGCCACTCAGTGCTACTTAGATTTCAAGCTAAGCCCCCACATTCCCCAAGCAGCCCGCTCTTTGAAACACTCAGGGAATGCACACAAACGGCTTCTAATTGATCCCAGGAGCTCCTGACAAATATCAGAATCTCACCACACTCAGAAAACGGAAACACGACTAAGTTTGTGGGGGAGGTGGCAAAACGCACTCCACTCAAAAACCTGGGGTCACTGGTGTCCCTTGGTAGGGTGAATGTAGGTAAATACCTCCCCTGTCCTTGGGGAGACACTCATTTCAACGTGGCTCACCAGCCCAACCCCCATATTCCCTTGGAGCCCAACCTAGGTTACAATTACGGTAATCACATGATAGCTTTCTAGGATATTCCAGATGCTACTCTTAGTAGACCTCACCTTCCAAAACTCAGCAATGCAGAACAAATCTGAGTGTGTGGGGGAAGATGCAAGCCACCATCCAGCAGCTAAATGGACTCACAGGACATCCCATGTAGTAGGAACTCCAGAAAATATCTCATTGTCCATGTGGAGGCACTCATTTCTACTTGGGTTTCAGGAACATCCCCAGCATTTTCCTGTCATCCCATGCTGTGAAACAGACAGGGTAGGCACACGAAAATCTTCTAGGTGATCCCAGGCTCTGCTGACTGAAAATGGAACCTCCCCACACTCAGCAATCTGGAATACGACTGAGTGCTTTCACTAGAGGGCATGCCGAGTTTCACGCAGATGCCTTAGCTCAGAGGTGTCCCCTGGTCTGGGGAAGTGCACTAAATTAATCCCCAGTCCATGGGGAGACACTCGCTTCTACTTGGCTCACCAGCCCAACCCCTGCATTTCCCTGGAGCCCGCCCAAGAAACAATCACGGTAATCACGTGATGGCTCTCTAGAATATTCCAGAAGCTGCTGAGAGTAAACCTCACCTCCCAAAACTCAGCAACGAGGAACAAAGCAGTGTGTGGGGTTGAGGATGCAAGCCACTCTCCAGCAGCTAAATGGGATCAATTGTGTTCCCTTGTACGAAGAACTGCATAAATTATCTCATTATCCATGTGGAGGCACTAACTGCTACTTGGCTTTCACTTGCATCCCCCATGTTTTCCTGGCATCCCATGCTTTGAAACATACAGGGCAGGGACATGAATGTCTTATAGGTGATCCCAGGCCCTGCTGACTAAACACGGAACCTCCCCACAATCAGCATTCTGGAATAAGACTGATTGTTTTAAGTAGAGGGTGTGCCGAGTTCCATACAGTTGCCTTAGGTCACAGGTGTTCATTGGTCTGGGGAAATCCACTAAATAACTCCCCTATTCATGGGGAGGCACTCACTGCTCATTGGTTCACCAGCTCAATCCCCGGATTTCCTGTCAGCCAGCCCTCTGAAACACACAGGGAATGCACGAGAAAGGCTTCTTGGTTATCCCAGGTGCTGCTTACAGAAGAAGGAACTTCCCCACCCTCAGAATTCTGGAACAAATCTGAGTGTGTCAAAGAAAGGGCAATGCGTAATTCAGGCAGATACTTATGGTCACAGGTGTTCAATGGCAGGGGGTTGTCCGATAAATATATTAAATTATCATTAGGAGGCACATGCTGCTACTTGGCTATCCAGCAAAATCCCAGCATTTTCCTGGCAGTCTGCCCTAAGAAACACTCAGGGAATGCATACGAATTGCTTCCAAGGGATGCCAAGCAATCCTGCCAAAAGACAGAACCTCCCCAATCTCAGCATTTGGGAACATTGATGACTGTGTGGGAGAGTGGGCGAGGTGCCTTCCACGCAGCTACCAGAGATCACAGATGATCCATGGTAGGGGGATTCTGCTAATTTCCTCCCCAGTCCATGGGGAGTCACTCGCTATTACTTGAGTTACCTGTCCAAACACAAACTTACCCATGCAGCCCCCACTAGGATACCCTGAAGGAAGTCACACAATAGACATCTAGGAGATCCCAGCGCTGCTTAGAGAAGACTGAACCTCCCCACACTCAGTATTCGGGAACATATCTGAGTGTGTGCAGGAGGGTGTGAGGTGAACCCACAAACCTACCTGAGGTCACAGAAGTTCCCTTCTAGGGGAAGTCCCCTGAATACCTCCCCTGCCCATTGGGAGGCATTCACTGCTACTTGGATATCAGGCCCAACTCACGCCTTTCCCTGTAAGCCTGCCTCAGTAAACACTCAGGGAATGAACACGAAGGGCTTATAGCATTTCCCAGGTGCAACTGTCAGAAGACGGAACCTCACAAAACTTAGCATTCCTGAAGAATTCTGAGTGCCTATGGGAAGGGTGAGTCTCCTCCACGCAGTTACCTGGGATCACAACCTTTCACGGTTAGGAGGATGTCCATTAATTACCTCCCCTGTGCTTGGGGAGGAACTCGGTGCTACTTGGGTTTCCAGGCAAACGACTGAATTTCCCTGTCTGCACACCCTATGAAACACTCAGGGAAGGCATGCAAAGGGCTTCATAGAGATCCCAGGAGCTGCAGACAGAATACGCATCAGCCCCATACTCAGCATACAGGAAAAAATTTTGAGTGTGTGAGGGAGATGGTGTGCCAAATTTCATGCAGATACCTTGGGTCTCAGGTGTTCCCTGGTCGGTGGAATTGCTCTAAATACCTCGCATGTGCATGTGAATCTCTTGCTGTTACTTGGATTTCCAGACAATCCCGCATCTTTCCCTGGCAGCATGCCCTAGGAATCTCTCAGGGAATACATGTTAATGGCTTCAAGGAGATCCCAGGATCTGGTGAGAGAATATGAAACCTCCCCACAATCAGCATTCCGGAACATGGCTGAGATGGGGAGTAGGTGGGAAGCCGCACTCCACGCAGATTCCTGGGGACACAGGTATTCCTTTCTAGGAGGAAGTCCATTAATTACTTCCCCCTTACATGAGGTGACTCGCTGCTACTTGGCTTCCTACAAAATCCCACATTAACCTGGCAGCTCGCCATTTGAAACACACAGGAAATGCAAGCAAAGGGCTTCTAGGAGATTCCAGGAACTGCTGACCAAAGACAGAAACTCCCCACAGTAAGCAATCAGGAACATGGGTGTGTGAGTGGGGGTTGTGGCGAATTGCCCTCCATGAAGCAAACTCGGATCACAGGTGTTCCCTGGGAGGGGTATTCCACCATTAACCTCACCTTTCCATGCATAGAGACAAGGTATATGTTGGTTTCCAGCAGAGCTCCAACATTTCCTTTGCAGCACGCCCTAGGAAATATTTAGGGAATTCATGAGAAAGTTTTCTAGAAGAAACCAGGAGCTGCTTATAGAAGACGGGACCTCCCCACACTCAGCATTCCAGAACATGTCTGAGTGTTTGGGTTAAATGGGGTGCCGCCCAAACTGCAGGTACTTGAGGTCACAGTGTTAACTGTTAAGGGGAAGTCCATTAATTACCTCCCTTGTCCGTGGGGAGGCACTCACTTCTACTTGGAATTTAAGCCCAAACTCTGACTTGCCTTGTGGCCCGCCCTAGGAAACTCTCAGGGAGCGCACACGAAGTTCCTCTTGGAGAAACCAGGCCCTGCTGAGGGAATACGGATCCTCCCAACACTAGCAATCCGGAACACATTTGAGTGTTGGGGAGGTGGTTTACCACCCTCTACGCAGCAAACTGGGGTCACAAGTATTCCCCGCTTGAGGGAAATCCTCGAATTACCTCTCTTTGCATGGGATGCACTCGGCGATACTTGGCTGTCGAGCCCAAACCTTGCCCTTCCTGGTAGTCTGCCTGAGGAATCACTCAAGGGAAGAACGTGAAGGGTTTCTAGGAGATCCCATGCCTTGCTGACAGAAGACAGAAACTCCTCACACTCAGCATTCTGGAACACATCTGAGTGTGTTTGGGAGGTGGGAACAGACATCCACGAAGGTACATTCGTTCAAAGCTGTTTCCTTGAATGGGTAAGTCTGCAAATTATCTCCACAGTCAATGGGAAGAATATGATGCTACTGGATTTACATCCCAACCCCCATCTTGCCCTGGAAGCCCACCCTAGGAGACATCCTGGGAAAGCAGGCAAAGGCTATTAGGGGATGCCAGTCACTGCTTACAAAAGACACAACCTCCCTACACTCATTATTGCAGAAAACACCTGAGTGTGTTTGGGATTTGGGGAACCAAATTCACGCAGCTACCTGGGGTTATGTCTTCCGTTATGGGGGAGATTTGCTTATTACTTCCCCAGTTCATGGGGAGTCACTCGCTGCTTCATGGCTTTCCAGCTCAACCCTCATAATTCCCAGGCAGCCCGCACTTGAAACACTTAAATAAGGCAGGTGAAGGACTTCTAGGTGATCCAGGCACTTCTGGCAATAGACATATCTTCCCCACTCTCAGAAATACGGAGCAAAACTGAGTGAGATGGGTAGGTGGGAAGCCGCCCTCACGCAGCTAGCTGGGGTCACAGGTGTTCCATGGTAGGGGGATCTCCGCTTATACATACCTGGTCAATGAGGAGGAAGATGGTTTTACCAGGATTTCCAGGCATACCAATGCTTTCCCTGGTCAGCCACCCTGGGACACACTCATTCTTTGACTGCAAGGGGCTACTTGGAGACCCCAGATTTTGCTGACAAAAGATGGAATCTGCCAACTCTCAGCATACTGGAACAAATCTGATTGTGTATGATATGTGTGGAGTGGACATACTGGCAGCAAAATTTGGTCACAGGTGTTCCCTAGTACTGGTAATTCCGCTAAGTACCTCCATTGTCAATGATGAGGAAAAGGTGGATACTTGGTTTACCAATCCAACCCCCACTTTTCTGTGGCATCCTGCCATAAAAAACACTCAGGGCATGCAAGTGAATTTCTCATAGTAGATCCCACGTGCTGTTGACAGAAGACGGAACCTCCCTAATCTCAGCAGAGCGGAACAAGTGTGTGTGTGCATGGGAGGGGATGAGGCATTGCAAAGAAATACCTGGGGTCAAAATTTTTCTCTGGAAGTAGGAATTTCTCTAATTACATCCCCTGTCCTTCGGGAAGGATGCAGTTCTCCTTGGGTTTCAGACATTCGACCTAATTTCCCTGGCTGCCAGCCATAATAAACCCTCACGGATGGCATGCAAATGGCTTCTACAGTATCCAAGTCTGACCTGAAAGAAGACGGAACCTCCCTACAATCACAATTCTGGAACAGAGCTGAGTGGGTTGGGGATTTTGGAAGCCACACTCCACACAGTTATATGGCCTCACAGGTGTTCCCTGTTAGGGGGTTCTCCTGAAAATAACTCCAGTGTCCTTGGGAGTATCTCATTGATACTTGGATTTCCAGCTGAACCCCCTCCATTCCCCGGAAGTCTGTGTTAGTTATCACCCACGGAATTCACACGAATGGCTCTTCATTGATCCCTGTTGCTGCAGATATAAGGTGGACCCTCCTCAAACTCAGCGTACCGGAAATAGTCTGAGTGTGTTGGGGAGGAGGGAGCCACACTTAAAGAAGTTACCTTGGGTCACAGGTATTCCGTGGTCTGGGGAAGATCGCTAATGACTTCCCATTTGCATGGGAATCACTCACTGCCACTTGTGTTTCCAGCACATCCAACACCTTAACCTGGAAGCTAGCACAAGGGAACACTCAGAGAAGACACGTGAACGGCTTCAAGGATATCTCAGGCACTGTTGAAAAAAGACAAAACCTTGGCACACTGAGCATTCCAGAACACGTCTGATTGTGTGGATGAGGTGTCATTCCGTGTTCCAAGCAGTTCCCTGGGGACACACATATTCCCTGTTAAGGGGATATCCGCTTAATACCTCCCTTGTCAATGGTTAGCCACACAGTGCTGCTTGGATTTCAAGCTCAACCCCCACATTTCCCAGGCAGCCCCCTCTCTGAAACACTCAGGGAATTCACACAAACGGCTTCTAAGTGATCCCAGGCGCTCCTGACTGATATCAGAATCTCACCAACTCAGAATTCGGAAACACGACTCAGTGTGTGGGGAAGGTGGCAAAACGCACTCCACTCAACAACCTAGGGTCACAGGTGTTCTTTGCAGGGGGAATGAATGTAAATACCTCCCCTGTCCTTGGGGAGACTCTCATTTCTATGTGGCTCAAAATCCAAACCCCCCATTTCCTTGGAGCCCCAGGAATCAATCACGGTAATCACACGATGGCTTTCAAGGATATTCCAGACGCTGTTGATAGAAGACCTCACCTCCCAACCCTCAGCAATGCGGAAAAAAGCTGAGTGTTTGGGATAGGAGTCAAGCCACCCTCCAGCAGCTACATGGAATCACATTACTTCCCATGTATGTGGAACTCCACACATTATCTCATAGTCCATGTGGAGGCACTCACTGCTACTTGGCTTTCAGGAACATCCCCCACATTTTCCTGTCATCCCATGCTGTGAAACACACATTTAAGTCACACAAATATCTTCTAGGTGATCCCAGGTACTGCTCACTGAAGACGGTTCCTCCCCACACACAGCATTCTGGAATAAGACTGAGTGTTTTCACTTGAGGGCGTGCCGAGTTCCACGCAGCTGCTTTTGGTCACAGGTTTTCACTTGTCTGGGGAAGTCCTCTAAAATTATCCCCGTCCATGGGAAGGAACTCGCTGCTCATTGGCTCACCAGCCCATTCCCTGGATTTCCCTGTCAGCCAGCCCTCTGAAACACACATGGAAGCACGAAAAATGATTCTTTGTTATCCCAGGTGCTGCTTACAGAAGACGGAACTTCCCCACACTCAGAATTCTGGAACAAATCTGAGTGTGTGTTGGAAAGGTCAATGCACACTTCATGTAGATACCTAGGGTCACACGTGTTCCATGGCAGGGGGTTTTCCGCTAAATACCTGAAATTATCATTAGGAGGCATGTGCTGCTTCTTGGCTTTCCAGCACAATCCCAGGACTTTCCTGGCAGTCTTCCCTAAGA
The DNA here is from genome assembly GCF_036321535.1 of Camelus dromedarius. Classification (NCBI taxonomy): domain Eukaryota; kingdom Metazoa; phylum Chordata; class Mammalia; order Artiodactyla; family Camelidae; genus Camelus; species Camelus dromedarius. The sequence goes on along the minus strand of NC_087473.1, from coordinate 7,805,583 downwards.
GACACTCAGGTTATGCGCACAAATTGCTTTCAAGTGATCGCAAGCGTTCTTGCCAGAAGACTGAACGTCCCAACAATAGCATTCTGAAACGTTTGAGTGTGTTGGAGAGGTGTTGTACCGCCCTCTACACAGCAACCTGGGGTCACAAGTGTACCCTGCTTGAGGGAAATCATCTAATTACCTCTCATGCATGGGATGAACTCGCTGATACTTGGCTGTCGAGACAAACCTTGCCCTTCCTGGCAGCCCACCCAAGGAATCACTCAAAGAAATTATGAGAAGGGTTTCAAGGTGATCCCAGGCCTTGCTGACAGAAGACGAAATCCCCCTCATTCAGCATTCTGGAACTCATCAGACTGTTTGAGGGATATGGGGACAGATTTCCAAGAAGATACATTTGTTCAAAGTTGTTTCCTTGTATGAGTAAGTCAGTAAAATATCTCCACCGTCAATTTGAAGAAAAGGATGCTACTTCTATTTCCATCCCAAACCCCAAATTGCCCTGGAAGCCAGCCCTAGGAAACATTCTGGGAAAACAAGCAATGGCTATTACGGGATGCCAGTCGCTGTTTACAAAAGACACAACCTCCCCACACTCATCATTCCAGAAAAGATCTTAGTGTTTTGGGGAGTTGGGGAAAACAATTCATGCAGCTACATGGGGATATATGTGTTCCTTTACAGGGGAAAGTTTCCTTATTACCTCCCCAGTCCATGTGGAGGCAGTCACTTCTACTGGGATTTCCAGCACAACCCTCACTTTTCCCTGGCACACAGCCCTAGAAAGCACTTAAAGAAGGCAGGTGAAGGACTTCTAGGGGACCCAGGCTCTTTTGTCCATAGACATATCTTCCCCAATCTCAGTAATCCAGAACAACACTGAGTGAGTTGGGGAGGTGGGAAACCACCCTCTATGTAGCTAGCTGGGGTCACAGTTGTTCCATTGTAGGGGGATCTCCACTAATACATCCCAGGTCAATGAGGAGGAACACGCAGTTACTTTGATTTCCAGGCAAACCAACGCTTTTCCCTGTCAGCCCACCTTAAGGACCACTCAGTGTTTGAATGCAAATGGCTTCTTGGAGACCCCAGGCATTGCTGACAAGAGACGGAACCTGCCAACTCTCAGCATTCTGGAAGAAATCTGAGTGTGTATGATATATGGGGAGTTGCCAACCTGGCAGCAATATTTGGTCATAGGTGTTCCCTAGTACTGGTAATTCCGCTAAATACCTCCCTTGTCAATGATGAGGAACAGGTGTATACTTGGATTTCCAACCCAACCCCCACTTTTCTGTAGCATCCCGCCATAAGAAACACTCAGGGTATGCAAGCAAAAGTCTCCAAGGATATCCCATGCATTGCTGACAAATGATGGAACCTCCCAAATCTCAACATAGTGGAACATGTCTTTGTGTGCATGGGAGGGGATGAGGCACTGCAAAGAAATACCTGGGGTCACAATTATTCCCTGGAAAGAGGAAGACCTCTAATTACCTCCACTGTCCTTGGGGAAGGACTCGGTGCTCCTTGGGTTTCAGCCTTTCTACCTAATTTCCCTGGCTGCCAGATGTAAGAAAAACTCACGTAAGTTATGCGAAGGGCTTCTAGGGTTTTCCAGTCTCTCCTGAAAGAAGACGGAACCTCCCCACAATCACAATTCCAGAACAAACCTGAGTGGGTTGGGGATAATGGGAGCCGCCCTCCACGCAGTTACGTGGCATCACAGGTGTTCCCTGTTAGGGGGTTTTCCTGTAAATACCTCCAGAGGTCTGGGGAGGATCTTGTGGATACTTGGCTTTCCAGCTGTACCCCCTCCTTTCCCTGGTAGTCTGCACTAGGTATCACCCACGGAAATCAAGGAACATCTTCTCAGTTATCCCTCTTTTTGCAGGCATAAAATGGACCCTCCCCACACTCAGCGTACTGGAAAATTTCTGAGTGTTTTGGGGAAGATGGAGCCACAATTCAAGAAGTTACCTTGGGTCACAAGTGTTCCGTGGTCTGGGGAAGTTCGCTAATTACTTCCCATTTGCATGGGAAGCACTCACTGCTACTTGGGTTTCCAGCACATCCCGCAACTTAACCTGGCAGCTAGCACTAGGAAACACTCCGGGAATACACGCAAACAGGTAGTATGATATCCCAGACACTGGTGAAAGAAGATGAATCCTACGCACACTCAGCATTCCAGAATGCTGGAATTCTGAGTATGTGGGCGAGGTGGTATTCTGCACTAAAAGCAGCTTCCTGGGGACAGACGTATTCCCTGGTAAGGGGACATCCACTAAATACCTCCCTTGTCATTGGGGAGACACTCAATGCTACTTGGATTTCAAGCTCAACCCCCAAAATTCCCAGGCAGCACGCTCTTTTAAACACTCAGGGAATGCACACGAACGGCTTCTATTTGATCCCAGGCGCTCCTGACTGATATCAGAAACTCCCCACGCTCAGAATTCAGATACACGCCTAAGTTTTTGGGTGAGGTGGCAAAACGCACTCCACTCAACAACCTGCATTCACAGGTGTTCCTTGGTTTGGGGAATGTAGGTAAATACCTCCCCTGTCCTTGGGGAGACTCTTGTTTCTACGTGGCTTACCAGCCAAACCCCCACATTTCCCTTGAGCCCTCCCTAGGAGACAATCACGGTAATCATGCAATGGGTTTCTATGATATTCCAGACGCTGCTGATTGTAGACCTCACCTCCCAACCCTCAGAAATGCAGAACAAAACTGTTTGTGTGGTGGAGGAGGCAAGCCACCTTCCAGCAGCTAAATGGAATCACAGGACTTCCAATGTAGGTGGAACTCCACAAATTATCTCATTGTCCATGTGGAGGCACTCACTGCTACTTGGCTTTCAGGACAATCCCCCGCATTTTACTGTCATCCCATGCTGTGAAACACACAGGGCAAGCACACGGATGTCTTCTAGGTGATCCCAGGCACTGCTGACTGAAGACGGAACCTCCCCACACTCAGCATTCTGGAATACAACTGAGTGTTTTCTCAGGAGGGCGTGCTGAGTTCCACGCAGCTGCCTTAGGTCACAGGTGTTCACTTGTCTGGGGAAGTGCACTAAATAAATCCCCTGCCCATGGGGTGGCACTCACTGCTAATTGGCTTACCAGTCCAATCTTTGGCTTTCCCTGGCAGCCAGACCTCTGAACCACACAGGGCAGGGATGCGAATGACTTCTAGTTGATCCCAGGTGCTAATGACTGAAGACGGAACCTCCCCAATCTCAGCATTATGGAATAACACTGAGTGTTTTTGGTAAAGGTCGTGCCACACTCCACACAGCTGCCAGAGGTCACAGGTGTTTCCTGGTATGGGGAAGCCCACTAAATAACTCCCAGTCCATGGGGAGGCACTCACTGCTAATTGGCTCACCAGCCCATTCCCCGGCTTTCACTGGCAGCCAGCCTTCTGAAACACACACGGAAGGCATGCAAAAGGCCTCTTGGTTTTCCCAGGTACTGCTGACAGAAGACGGAACTTTCCCACAATCAGAATACAGGCACACATCTGAGTGTGTGAGAGAGAGGGCAAGAAGTAATTCAGGCAGTTATCTATGGTGACAGCTGTTCCATGGCCTGGGGTGTTCCAATAATTACCTGAAATAATCATGAGGTTGCACTCACTTCTATTTGAATTTCCAGCACCCTCCCAGCATTTCCCTGGCTGTCTGCCCTAAGAAACACTCAGGGAATGCACACGAATTTCTTCCAAGTGATCACAGGCACTCCTGACACAAGACGGAACCTCCCCACACCCAGCATTTGGGAACATTGATGAGTGTGTGAGTGAGTGGGTGATGTGCCCTCCACGCAGCTACTTGAGGTCACAGTTGTTCCCTTGTAGGGGGAAGTACACTGAATACCTCCACTGTCCATTGGGAGGCATTCACTGCTACTTGGATTTCAGGCCAAACTCCCGCCTTTCCCTGTAAGCCCCCCCCCCAGGAAACACTCAGGGAATGCACTCGAAGTGCTTATAGCAGCTCCAATGTGCAGCAGTGAGAAGACGGAACCTCACGAAACTTAGCATTCCTGAACAATTCTGAGTGCCTATGGGAGGGGCGAGTCTCCTCTATGCAGCTACTTGGGGTCACAAGTGTTCCCTGTTAGGAGGATGTCCGTAATTACCTCCCATGTTCTTGGGGAGGAACTCAGTGCTACTTGGGTTTCAAGGCCAACCACCGAATTTCCCCGTCTGCACGCCCTATGAAACAGTCAGGGAAGGCACACGAATGGCTTCTTAGAGATCCCAGGTGCTGCAGACAAAATACGGATCTGCCCCATATTCAGCGTACAGGAAAAATTTTGAGTGTGTTGGTGAGTTTTTGAGTAACCATCCATGCAGCTACCAGGGATCCCAGGTGTTCCCTGGTTGGTGGAATTCCTCTAATTACCTCGCAAGTTCATGTGAATCACTCACTGTTACTAGATTTTCCAGCCGATCCTGCATCTTTCCCTGGCATCTAGCCTTAGGAATCTCTCAGGGAAGACATATTAAAGGCTTCAAGGGGATCCCAGGCTTTGGTGAAAGAAGATGAATCCTCGACACACTCAGCATTCCAGAAGAAGTCTGAGTGTGTGGAAGAGATGGCATTCCATGCTCCAGTCACCTTCCTGGGGACACAAGTATTCCCTGGTAAGGGGACATCCACAAAATACCTGTCTTGTCATTGGGGAGCCACTCAGTTCTACTTGGATTACAAGCTCAAACCCCGCATTTCCCAGGCGGCCCACTCTTTGAAACACTCAGGGAAATGCACATGAATGGCTTCTAAGTTATCCCAGGTGTTCCTGACTGATATAGGAATCTCCCCACACTCAGAGTTCGGAAACACGCCAAAGTGTGTGGGGAGTTGGCAAAACGCACTCCACTCAAATACCTTGGGTCACAGGTGTTCCCTGGTATGGGGAATGTAGGTAAAAAGCTCCCCTGTCCTTGGAGAAGCACTTGTTTCTTCGTGGCTCACCAGCCCAAAGCCCGCATTTCCCTGGATTCCACCCTAGGAAACAATCACGGTAATCACGTGATGGCTTTCTAGGATATTCCAGACGGTGCTGATAGAAGTCCTCACCTCTCAACACTCAGCAATGCGGAACTAAGCTGAGTGTGTGGGGGAGGGGGCGAGCCACCCTCCAGCAGCTAACTGGGATCACAGCTATTCTCATGTAGGAGGAACTCCACAAATTATCTCATTATCAATGTGTAGGCACTTGTTGCTACTTGGATTTTAGCCCCATCCACCGTCTTTTCCTGGCAACCCGCACTATGAAACATACAGGGAAGGCACACAAAAGTCTTCTAAGTGATCCCAGGCCCGGCTGATTGAAGACAGAACCTCCCCACCCTCAGCATGTGGGAACAATGCTGAGTGTGTTGGAGAGTGGGCAAGGTGACCTCCACACAGCTGCCTGAGGTCACAGGTGTTTCCTTGTTTGGGGAATTCCACTAAATATCTCTCCTGTCCATGGGAAGGCACTCCCAGATAACTGGCCCACAAGCCCAATCCCCAGTTTTCACTGGCAGCCAGCCCTCATAAACACACACGGAAGGCAAACAAAAGGCCTCTTGGTTATCCCAGGTGCTGCTGACAGAAGACGGAACCTCCCCACACCCAGCATTTGGGAACATTGATGAGTGTAAGGGATAGTGGGTGATGTGCCCTCCACGCAGCTAGCTGAGGTCACAGATGTTCCATGGTAGGATGATTCCGCTAATTTCCTCCCCAGTCCATGAGGAGACACTTGCTATTACTTGAGTTTCCAGCAAAATCCCAGCCTTTACCTTGCACTCCCAACTAGGAAACTGTGAGGGAAGTCATGCAAAAGACATCTAGGAGATCCCAGGAGCTGCTTACAGAAGACTGAACCTCCCCACACTCAGTATTCGGGAACATGTCTGAGTGTGTGGGGAAGTGTTTGAGGTGACTCCACGAAGCTACAGGAGGTCACAGATGTTCCCTAGTAGGGGGAAGTCCACTGAATACCGCCACTGTCCATTGGGAGGAATTTGCTGCTACTTGGATTTCAGGCCCAATTCCTGCTTTTCCCTGTAAGCCCGCTCCAGGGATCACTGAGGGAATGCACGCAAAGGGCTTATAGCAGTTCCCAAGTGCAACTGTCAGAAGACGGAACCTCACGAAACATAGCATTTCTGAACAAGTCTTAGTGCATATGGGAAGGGCGAGTCTTCTCCATGCAGCTAATTGTGGTCACAATTGTTCCCTGGTAGGAGGATGGCCATTAAATACCTCCCCTGTGCTTGTGGAGGAACTCAGTGCTATTATGTTTCCAGCCAAACCAAAGATTTTCCCACACTACAGGCACTGTGAAACACTCAGAGAAGGCACACAAAGGGCTTCTTGTAGATCCCAAGTGCTGCAGACAGAATAATGATCTGCCCCATACTCAGCATACAGGAAATAGTTTGAGTGTGTTGGGGAGTTGTCGAGCCGCACTTCATGCAGCTACCTTGGGTCTCAGGTGTTCCATGGTCGATGGAATTCCTATAATTTTCTCACCTGTGCATGTGAAACACTCGCACTTACTTTGTTTTCCAGCCCATCCCGCATCATTCCCTGGCAGCTTGACCTAGGAAACACTCAGGAATGACAGGGTAATTGCTTCAAGGCATCCAAGGCACTGGTGATAGAAGACTAACTTCTGCACACTCAGCATTCTGGAACAAGGCTGAGGATGGGGAGTAGCTGGAGAGCTAAACTCCACGCAGCTTCCTTGGGGCACAGGTATTCCCTGGTAGGGGAAGTCTGCTAATAACCTCCCATGTCCATGAGGTGGCACTCACTGCTACTTGTCTTTCCAGAAACCCACATTTCGCTGGCAGCTCGCCCTTTGAAACACTCAGGAAATGCAAGTGAATGGCTTCTAGGAGATCCCAGGATCTAATGACAGAAGACGGAACCTCCACACAATCAGCAATCTGGAACATAGCTGAGTGGGTGTGAGATGGGGTGAGGTGCCCTCCACTCAGCAAACTTAGGTCACAGGTGTTATGTGGTACGGGTGTTCCACAATTTAACTCCTCTGTCCATTTCGAGAGACAAGTTTTTACTTGTCTTTCCGGGCCAACACCTGCCTTTCTTTTCAGCACACGCTACGAATCACTCATGGAAGGTATGAGAATGTTTTCTAGGAGAACCAAGGTGCTGCTTATAGAAGACGGAACCTCCCCACACTCAGCATTCCAGAACAAGTTTGAGTGTGATGATGAGGCGGGGTTCCGCCTGAAGTCAAATTGTTAACTGTTAGGTGGATATCCATTAATTACCTCCCCTGTCTGTGGGGAGGCACTCAATTATACTTAGATATCAAGTCCAAACCCCGACCTCCCTTGCAGCCCGCCCTACAAAACACTCAGTTTGGGCACGCAAAATGATTCTAGGAGATCCCAGGCCCTGGTGAGAGAAGACAGATCCTCCCCACACTAGCATTCTGGAACACGTTTGAGTGTGTGTGGGAAGTGCGGTACCGCCCTCCACCCAGCATTCTGAGGTCACAAGTGTTCCCTACTTGGGGGAAATCCTTTAATAACCTCTCATTGCATGGGATGCACTCGCTGATATTTAGCTTTCGAGACCTACCCATGCCTTACATGGCAGTCTGCCCTAGGAATCACTCATGGAAAATACACAAAGGACTTCTAGGAGATCCCAGGCCTTGCTGACAGAAGATGGAACCTCCCCACACTCAGCATTCTGGAACTCATCTGAGAGTGTGAGGGAGGTGGGGAGCAGACTTCCACACAGCTACCTTGGTTCTCATGTGTTTTCATCAATGGGAAAGTCCTCAAAATATCTCTGAGGTCAATGGGTTGGAACAGGATGCTACTTGGATTTCCATCCCAACCCCCAAATTTCCCTGGAAGGCGACCCTATGAAACATTCTGGGAAAGCAGTCAATGGCTATTAGGGGATACCAGGTGCTGCTTACAAAAGACACAACCTCCCCACACTCAGCATTCCAGAACATGTCTGAGTGTGTTTGGGAAGTGTGGAGCCAGAATTCACGCAGATACATGGTGTTATAAATGTTCCCTTGGAGGGGGAAGTTCGCTTACTACCTCCCCTTTCCATGGGGAGGCACTCGATGCTACTTGGCTTACCAAAACAACCCTCCATTTCCCTGGCAGCCTGCCCTTGGAAACACTCAAAGAATGAATGTGAACGGCTTCTATGGGATCAAAGGTGATTCTGGCCATTAATTTAACTTTCCCAATCTCAGCTATCCGGTACAAGGCTGAGTGAGTTGGGGAGGTGGGAAGCCGCCCTCCACACATCTAACTGGGGTCACAGGAGTTCCATGGTAGGGGGAAATCCACTAATATCTCCCCTGTCAATGAGGAGGAACACACTGTTACTTGGCTTTCTAGGCAAACCAACTCAGTTCCCTGTCATCCCACTCTAGGAATCACTCAGTGAACGCAAAAGGCTGTACGGAGACCCCACGCGTTGCTGACAAGAGAAGGAACCTCCCAACACTCGGCATTCAGGCACAAATCTGAGTGTGTGTGATAAGTGCGGAGCTGCAAACCTCGCAGCTATATTTGTTCACAGGTGTTCTCTAGTACTGGTAATTCTGCTAAATATCTCCCTTGTCAATGTAGAATTACAGGCGGATACTTGGATTTCCAAACAACTTCTAATTTTCCTTGGTATCCTGCCCTAGAAACACTCAGGATATGCACGTGAATGGCTCCTAGGAGATCCCAAGCGCTGCTGACAAAAGACGCAATCTCCCAAATCTCAGCAAACCACAACACATCTGAGTGTGTGTGGGAGGGAGCGAGATGCCTCCAGATAAATACCTTGGGTCACAATTGTTCCCTGTTAGGAGGAAGTCCTCTAAATACCTACTCTGTCCTTGGGGAAAGACTCAGTGCTCCTTGGTTTTTCAGCCCAATGAACTAATTTTACTAGCTTCCAGCCGTGAGAAACACTTAGGGAAGACAAGCAAAAGGCATCTAGGGGATCCATGTCTCTGCTGATAGAAGATGGAACCTCCCCACAATCCCTATTCTGTAACACGTCTGAGTGTGTGGGGGATATTTGGAGCCACCCTCCAAATGGCGTTACATGGTGTTCCCGGTTAGGGGATGTCCAGGAAATACCTCCAGACTCCTTGGGAAGAACAAGTGGATAGTTGTCTTTCCAGATAAACCCCCTCCTTTCCCGGGAAGTCTGCGCTAGTCATCACCCAGGGAAATCATGCAAATGGCTTCTCGGTGATCCCTGGTGCTGCAGACATAGGATGCATCCTCCCCACACTCAGCGTATGGGAACAAGTCTGAGTGTGTTGGAGATGGGGGGTGCCAAAGTTCATGCAGTTACCTGGGGTCACAGTTGTTCCCTGGTCTGGTGAAGTTCGCTAATTTCTTCTCATTTACATGGGAAACACTCACAGCCAGTTGAGTTTCCTGCCCATCCCACACCTTAACTTTGCAGCTAACACTAGGATAAACACAGGGAAGACACTTGAATGGCTTCAAGGTTATCCCAGGAAGTGGTGAAAAAGACGAATCCTTGGCACACTGAGCAATCTGGAACATGTCTGAGTGTGTGGAAGAGGTGACATTCCGTGTTCCACAAAGATTCCAGGGGACACACATATTACCTGGAAGTGGGAGTCCGCTAAATACCTCCCTTGTCAATGGGGAGCCACTCAGTGCTAATTGGACTTCAAGTTCAACCCCCACATTTCCCAGGCAGCCCGCCCTTTGAAACACTCAGTGAATGCACATGAAGGGCTTCAGAGAGATCCCAGGCTCTCCTGACTGATGTCGGAATCTCCCCAACTGAGCATTCTGAAACATGACAGAGTGTGTGGGGGAGGTAGCGAGCCACACTCCCCTCAAATACCTGGGGTCACAGGTGTTCCCTGGTAGGGGGAATGTAGGTAATTACCTACTCTGTACATGGTGAGGCATTCGCTTCTACTTAGCTCACCAGCAGAACCTACGAATTTCCCTGCAGCCAGCCCTGGGGAACACTTAAATAATCATTGCAAATGGCTTCTTGGAGATCCCAGGCACTACAGACAGAATAAAGATCTGCCCCATACTCAGCGTACAAGAAAATATTTGAGTGTGTGAGGGAGTTGGTGAGCCACTCTCCTTGCAGCTACCTGGGGTATCAGGTGTTCTCTTTTCAGTGGAATTCCTCAAATTACCTCACCTGTGCATGTGAAGCACTCGCTGTTACTTGGCTTTCCAACCCATTCCGCATATTTCCCTGGCTGCTTGCTCTAGGAAACTCTCAGGGAAGACATGATAAGGGCTTTAAGGAGCTCCCAGGCACTGGTGACAGAAGACGAAACCTCAGCACACTCAGCATTCTGGAACACAGCTGAGGTTGAGAAGTAGGTAGGGGGCCACACTCCATGCAGCTTCCTGGGGTCACAGGTATTCCCTTGTATGGGAAGGTACGCTAATTAACTCCTCAGTCCATGAGGTGGCACACGCTGCTACTTGGCTTTCCAAAAACCCCCTTATTTCCCTGGCAGATCGACCTTTATAACACTCAGGAAATGAAAGCGAAGGGCTTCTAGGAAATCCAAGGAGCTACTGACAGAAGACGGAACCTCCACAAAATCAGCACTGGGGATCATGCCTGAGTGGGTTGGGGAGGGGCGAGGTGACCTCCATGCAGCAAACTAAGGTCAAAGGTGTTACATTGCAGGGGTATTCCTCTAATTACATACCCTGTCCATGCAGAGAGACAAACTGTAACTTGGCTTTCCAGCTCAACCCTTGCCTTTCTTTGCAGCACGACCTAGGAAACACTCAGGGAAGGCACAAGAAAGTTTCTAGGAGAAACCAGGAGCTGCTTATAGAAGACGGACCCTCCCAACACTCAGCATTCCAGAACACGTCTGAGTGTGTGGGTGTAATGGAATGCCGCCCACCATGCATGTATCAGAATTAATGTTGTTAACAGTTAGGGGGAAGTCCTTTAATTACCTCCCCTCTTCGTGGGAAGGTACTCACTCCTGCTTGGCTCAGCAGCTGAACCCCTGCATTTCCCTGTGGCCCGCCCTAGGAAAAACACACGGTAATCATGGGAAGGGCTTCTAGGATATTCCAGGCACTGCTGATAGAAAACCACACCTCCCCACACTCAACAATGTGGAAGAAGTCTGAGTCTGTGGGGGAACAGTCGAGCCACCCTCCAAAAGCTAACTGCAATCACAGGTGTTCCCTTGTAGGAGGAACTCCACTAGTTATCTCATAGTCCTTGGGGAGGCACTTGCAGCTACTTGGCTTTCCAGCCTATCCCCCTCCTTTTCCTGTCACCCCACGCTAAGAAACACACAGGGCAGGCACGTGAACCACTTCTAGGAGTTCCCAGGCACTGCTGACAAAAGACGGAACCTCCCAAATCTCAGCAAACTGGAACACGTCTGAGTGTGCGGGGGAGGGTGCGAGGTGCCTCCACACAAATATCTGGGGTCACTATTGTTCCCTGGTAGGAAGAAGTCCTCGAAGTCCTCTAAATACCTACTCTGTCCTTGGGGAAAGACTCGGTGCTCCTTGGGTTTTCAGCCTAATGAACTAATTTTCCTAGCTTCCAGCCATGAGAAACACTCAGGGAAGACACGCGAAAGGCATCTAAGGGATCCCTGTCTCTGGTGACAGAAGAAGGAACCTCCCCACAATCCCTATTTCAGAACACGTGTGAGTGTGTGGGGGATATTTGGAGCCACCCTCCATGCAGTTACATGGCATCACAGGTGTTCCCTGTTAGGGGGTTGTCCAGTAAATACCTCCAGACTCCTTGGGAAGAACACATTGATACTTGTCTTTCCAGCTAAACCCCCTCTTTCCCAGGTAGTCTGTGCTATTTATCACCCAGGGAAATCACAAAAACGGCTTCTAATTGATCCCTGATGCTGCAGACATAAGATGGATCCTCCCCACACTCAGCATTCCAGAATAAGACTGAGTGTTTGTTGTAGAGGTCGTGCCAAACTCCATGCAGCTACCTGAGATCACAGATATTCCCTGGTCTGGGGAAGTCCACTAACTACCTCCCCTGTCCATGGGGAGGCACTCGCTACTAATTGGCTCACCAGTCAAATCCCCGTGTTTCCCTTGCAGCCTGCCTTCTAAAACATACAGGGAAGGCACATTAAAGGCTTCATGGTTATCACAGGCACTGCTGACAGAAGACGGAACTTCCCCACACTCAGAATTCTTGAACACATCTGAGTATGTAAGAGAAAGGGCTAGGCGCCCTCCAGGCAGATACCTAGGGTCATAGGTGTTCCATGGCAGGGGTTTGTCGGCTAAATACCTGAAATTATCATGTGGAGACACGCACTGCTACTTGGCTTTCCAGAACAAACCCCACATTTTCCTGGCATTCTGCCCTATGAAAGACTCAGTGAATGCACGTGAAGGGCTTCCAGGAGATCCCAGGCATTCCTGATAGGAAACGGGACCTCCCCACACTCAGCATTCTGGAACACATTTGAGTGTGTGAGGGAGGTGGGGAGCAGACAACCACGCAGCTACCTTGGTTCACAGGTGTTTCCTTGTATGGTTATTCCGCAAAATAATTCCACCATTAACGGGGAAGAACAGGAGGCTATAACCCAAACTTTTCCCTGGAAGAGCACCTCAAGAAACATTCAGGGAAAGTATGCAATAGCTATTAGGGGATGACAAGCACTGTTACAAAAGACAGAACCTGCCCACACTAAGCATTCCAGAACATATCTGAGTGAGTTTCAAATTTGGGGAGCCAAAATTCACGAAGCTACATGAGGTTTTAATTGTTCCCAGGTAGGGGATATTTCTCTTATTAACTCCAAATTCCATGGGGAATCACTCGCTGCTACTTGGTTTTCCACCCAACACTCGCATTTCCCTTGGAAGCCCGCCCTAGGAAACACTCAAAGAATGCAGGCGAAGGGCTTCTAGGGGATCCCAGGTGCTTCTGGCAAAAGACTTATCCTCACCACTCTCACCAATCTGGAACATATCTGAATGAAATCGGGAGGTGGGAAGCCACATTACACGCAGCTAGCTGGAGTCACAAGTGTTCCATTGAAGGGGAACTCTGCTATTAACTCCCCTGTCAATGAGGAAGAACATGCTGCTACTTGAATTTCAAGGGAAACAAACGCTTTTCCCTGTCACCGCATGTTTGGAAGCACTCAGTGTTTGAATGCAAAGGGCTAATTGGAGACCCCAGGCGTTGCTGACAAGAGATGGATCCTCCCAACTCTCAGCATTCTGGAACACATCTGAGTGCGTGTGATAGGTGGGGAACTGCCCACCTCGCAGCTATATTTGGTCACAGGTGTTCACTAGCACTGATAATTCCACTACATAACTCCCTTGTCAATGCTGAGAAACAGGTGGATAATTGGATTTTGAAACTAAACTCCACTTTACCTTGGATCCATCCTAGGAAAACACTCAGGGAATGAATGCGAATGGCTCCTAGGAGATCCCATGCACTGCTGAAAAAAGAAGGAACCTTCCAAATCTCAGCACACCAGAAAATATCTGAGTTGTGGGGGAGGTTGCGAGGCACCTCCAAATAAATACCAGGGGTCACTATTGTTCCCTGGTAGGAGTAAGTCCTCTAATTTACTCTTCAGTCCTTGGGGAAGGACTCGGTGCTCCCTGGGTTTGCAGCCCAACGACCTAATTTGCCTGGAATCCAGCCATAAGAAACACTCAGTGAAGGCATATGATGGGCTCCTAGGGGATCCCAGGATCTGCTGACAGACGATGGAACCCCCATACAATCACAATTCAGGAACACGGCTGAGTGTGTGCATTTATAGGGAGCCACCCTCCACACTGTTATGTGGTGTCACAGGTGTTCCAAATTTGGGGGTTTTCCGGTAAATACCTTCAGATTCTAAGGGAGGAACTCATGAAAAATTGGACTTACAGCTCAACCACCTCCTTTCCCTGGAAGTCTGCGTTATTTATCACCCATGGAAATCACGCAAACGGCTTCTAATTGATCACTAGGGCTGCAGACATAAGATGGATCCTCCCCACACTCAGCGTACAGGAGCAAGACTGAGTGGGTTGGGGAGGTGTGGAAACACCCTTCATGAAGTTACCTGGGGTCACGGGTGTTCTGTGGTCTGGGGAAGCTCGCTAATTACTTCCCATTTGCATGGGAGGCACTCACTGCTACTTGGGTTTCCAGCCGATCCTGCAGCTTATCCAGGCAGCTAGCACTAGGAAACACTCAGGGAAAACACGCAAATGGCTTCTTGTTAACCCCAGGTTCTGCTGACACAAGACGGAACTTCCCCACACTCAGAATTCCGGAACACATCTGAGTGTGTGGGAGAGTGGGCGAGGTGCCCTCCACACATCTTCTTGAGGTCACAGATGTTCCCTGGTATGGGGATTCCGCCAATTTCATTCCCAGTCCATGTGGAGACACTAGCTTCTTCTTGGCTCACCAGTCCAAGCCCCGCATTTCCATGAAGCCCGCCCAAGAAACAATCACGATAATCACGCGATGGCTTTCTAGGATATTCCAGACGCTGCTGATAGTAGACCTCACCTCCAAAAACTCAGCAATGAGGAAACAAGTGAGCATGTGGGGGGAGGAGGAGAGCCACCCTAAAGCAACTAAATGGGATCACTGGAGTTCCCTTGTAGGAGGAAATCCACAAATTATCTCATTGTCCATGTGGAGGCACTCGCTGCTACTTGGCTTTTAGGCCCATCCCCCGCATTTTCCTGGCATCCCGTGCTGTGAAACACACAGGTCAGGCACGTGAACTTCTTCTACGTGATCCCAGGCACTGTTGACTGAAGACGGAACCTCCCCACAATCAGCATTCTGGAATACAACAGAGTGTTTTTGGTAGAGGACGTGACGTGCCCAAAGCAGCTGCCTGTTGTCACAGGTGTTAACTGGTCTGGGGAACTCCACAATATATATACCCTGTCCATGTGGAGGCACTCGCTAATAATTGGCTCATGAGCTCATTCCCCGGCTTTCACTTCCATCCAGCCTTCTGAAACACACAGGGAAGGCACATTAATTGCTAATTGTTTATCCCAGGCACTGCTGACAGAAGATGGAACTTCCAGACACTCAGAATTCTGGAACACATTTGAGAGTGTGAGAGACAGGGCAATGCAGAATTCAGGAAGATACCTACGGTCACACGTGTTCCATGGCATGGGGTTGTCAGCTAAATACCTGAAATTATTTTTAGGAGGCACGTGCTGCTACTTGGCTTTCCAGCACAATCCCAGCATTTTCCTGGCAGTCTTCCCTAAGAAACACTCAGGGAATGCACACGAATTTCTTCCAAGAGATCCCGGGCACTCCTGACAGAAGACGGAACCTCCCCACACCCAGCATTTGGGAACATTGATGAGTGTGTGAGTGAGTGGGTGATGTGCCCTCCACGCAGCTACTTGAGGTCACAGATGTTGCTTGGTAGGGGGATTCTGCTAATTCCTTCCCGAGTCCATGGGGAGACACTCGCTATTACTTGAGTTTCCACCCCAAACCAATCTTTTCCCTTGCAGTCCCCACTACGAAACTCTGAGGGAAGTCATGCGAAAGACATCTAGGAGATCCCTGGTGCTGCTTACAGGAGACTGAACCTCCCCACACTCAGTATTCAGGAACACGTCTGAGTGTGTGGGAGGATGTGAGGTGACTCCACGAAGCTACCTGAGGTCACAGATATTCCCTTGTAGGGGGAAGTCCACAGAATACCTCCCCTGTCCATTGGGAGGCATTGTCTTCTACTTGGATTTCAGGCCCAACTCCCACCTTTCCCTGTAAGCCCGCCCCAGGAAACAATCAGGGAATGGATGCGAAGGGCTTAAACAGTTCCCATTTGCAGCTGTGAGAAGACGGATCCTCACGAAACAGCATTCCTGAAAAATTCTGAGTGCCTATTGGTGTTGCGAGTCTCCTCCATGCAGCTACTTTTGTTCAAACTGTTCCGTGTTAGGAAGATATCCGTTAATTACCTCCCCTGTGCTTGGGGAGGAACTCGGTGCTACTTGGGTTTCCAGCCAAACCAAGGAGTTTCCCTGTCTGCACGCCATATGAAACACTCAGGGAAGGCACGTGAATGGCTACTTAGAGATCCCAGTTGCTGGAGACAGAATACGCATCTGCCCCATACTCAGTGTACAGGAAAAATTTTGAGTTTTTGAGGGTGTTGGTGAGCCACAATTCATGCAGCTACCAGGGGTCTCAGGTGTTCCCCGGTTGGTGGAATTCCTCTAATTACCTCGCATGTGCATGTGAATCACTCACTGTTACTTTGATTTCCAGCCCATCCCGCATCTTTCCCTGGCAGCTTGCCCTAGGAATCTCTCAGGAAAGACATGTTAATGGCTTCAAGGAGATCCCAGGCATTGGTAAAAGAAGACGAATCCTCAGCACACTCAGCATTCCGGAACACATCTGATTGTGTGGAAGAGGTGGCATTCCACGCTCCAAGCAGCTTCCTGGGGACACACTTATTCCCTGATAAGTGGACATCCGCTAAATACCTCCCTTGCCAATGCGGAGCCACTCAGTGCTACTTGGATTAGAAGAAAACCCCCCATATTTCCCAGGCAGCCCGCTCTTTGAAACACTTAGGGAATACACCTATATGGCTTCTAAGAGATCTCAGGCGCTCCTGACTCATATCGGAATCTCCCCACACTGAGAATTCGGAAACAAGCCAAAGTGTGTGGGGAGTTGGCAAAACGCACTCCACTCAAAAATCTTTGATCACAGGTGTTCCCTGGTAGGGAGAATGTAGGTAAATAGCTCCCCTGTCCTTGGGGAGGCAATCGTTTCTATGTGGCACACCAGACCAAACCCTGCATTTCCCTGAATTCCACCCTAGGAAACAATCACGGTAATCACGTGATGGCTTTCTAGGATATTCCAGACGCTGCTGATAGAAGACATCACCTCTCAACACTCAGCAATGCAGAACTAAGCTGAGGGTGTGGGTGAGGGTATGAGCCACCCTCCAGCAGCTAACTGGGATCAAAGCTGTTCCCTTGTTGGAGGAACTACACAAATTATCTCATTGTCCATGTGGAGGCACTCACTGCTACTTGGCTTTCAGGCCCATTCCCTGCCTTTTCCTGGCAGCCCGCATTAGGAAACACACAGGGCAGGCACACAAACGGCTTCTAGGTGATTCCAGTCCCTGCTGACAGAAGATACAACCTCCCCACTATCAGCATGTGGGAACAATCCTGAGTGTGTGGGAGAGTGGGCGAGGTGCCCTCCACGCAGCTGCCTGAGGTCACAGGTGTTTCCTGTTCTGGGGAAGTCCACTAAATACCTCTCCTGTCCATGGGGAGGCACTCCCCGCTAATTGGATCACCAGCCCATTCCCCGGCTTTCACTAGCAGCCAGCCCTCTGAAATACACACGGAAGGCATGCAAAAGGCCTCTTGGTTATACCAGGTGCTGCTGACAAAAGACGGAACTTCCCCACAATCAGAATTCTGGAACAAATCTGAGTGAGAAAGAGGGCAAGGAGCACTTCAGGCAGTTACCTAGGGTGACAGCTGTTCCATGGCCTGGGGTGTTCCACTAATTAACTGAAATTATCATGAGGTGGCAAACGATTTTATTTGGCTTTCCAGCACACTCCCATCATTTTCCTGGCATTCTGCCCTAAGAAACACTCAGGGAATTCACATGAATTTCTTCCAAGTGATCCTAGGCACTCCTGTCAGAAGACGGAACCTCCCCAAACCCAGCATTTGGGAACATTGATGAATGTGTGGGAGAGGGGGCGATGTGCCCTCCATGCAGCTACCTGAGGTCACAGATGTTCTATGGTAGGATGTTTCTGCTAATATCCTCCCCAGTCCATAGGGAGACACTCGCTATTACTTGTGTTTCCAGCCAAAACCCAGCCTTTCCCTTGCAGCCTCCACTAGTAAACTCTGAGGGAAGTCATGCAAAAGTCAACTAGGAGATCCCAGGCGCTGCTTACAGAAGACTGAACTTCCCCACACTCAGTATTCAGGAACACGTCTGAGTGTTTGGGAGGATGTGAGGTGACTCCAGGAGGCGACCTGAGGTCACAGATGTTCCCTTGTAGGGGGAAGTCCACTGAATACCTCCCCTGTCCATCGGGAGGTTTTCACTGCTACTTGGATTTCAGGCCCAACTCCTGCCTTTCCCTGGAAGCCCGCCCCAGGAAACACTCAGTGTATGCATGCGAAGGGCTTATATTAGATCCCTGGCGCTGCTCTCAGAAGATGGAACCTCACAAAACTTAGCATTTCTGAACAAGTTTGATTGCGTATGGGAGGGGCGAGTATCTTCCACTCAGCTAATTGTGTCACAATTGTTCCCTGGTAGGAGGATGGCCATTAATTACCTCCCCTATGCTTGAGGAGGAACTCAGTGCTCTTTGGTTTCCAGCCAAACCAAAGATTTTCCCTGTCTGCACGCCCTATGAAACACTCAGTGAAGGCACGCAAAGGGCTTCTTGGAGATCCCAGGTGCTACAGACAGAATAAGTATCTGCCCCATACTCAGCGTATAGGAAATAGTTTAAGAGTGTGGGAGAGTTGGTGAGCCGCCATTCATGCAGCTACCTTGGGTCTCAGGTGTTCCTTGGTGGATGGAATTCCTATAATTTCCTCATCTGTGCATTTGAAACACTCGCAGTTACTTTGTTTTCCATACCATCCCGCATCTTTCCCTGGCAGCTTGACCTAGGAAACAGTCAGGGATGACAGGGTAATTGCTTCAAGGCATCCAAATCACTAGTGATAGAAGAGAAACCTCCTCACACTCAGCATTCCAGAACACGGCTGAGGTTGGGGAATAGGTGGGGAGCCACACACCATGCAGATTTCTGGTGGCACAGGTATTCCCTGGTAGGGGAAGTCCGCTAATTTCCTCCCTTATCCATGGGTGGCACTAGGTGCTACTATTCTTTCCAGGAAAACCAACATTTTGCTGGCAGCTCGCCCTTTGAAACACTCAGGAAATGCAAGCGAATGGCTTCTAGGAGATCCCAGGATCTACTGAAAGAAGATGTAACCTCCTCACAATCAGCAATCCGGGACATGGCTGAGTGTGTGAGGAATGGGGCGAGGTGCCCTCCACTCAGCAATCTTAGGTCACAGGTGTTATTTTGTATGGGTGTTCCGCAATTTAGCTCCCCTGTCCATTTCGAGAGACAAGGTTTTACTTGTCTTTCCGGGCCAACCCCTGCCTTTCTTTTCAGCACACCCTACGAATCACTCATGGAAGGTATGAGAATGTTTTCTAGGAGAACCAAGGTGCTGCTTATAGAAGACGGAACCTCCCCACACTCAGCATTCCAGAACAAGTTTGAGTGTGATGATGAGGCGGGGTTCCGCCTGAAGTCAAATTGTTAACTGTTAGGTGGATGTCCATTAATTACTTCCCCTGTCTGTGGGGAGGCACTCAATTATACTTAGATATCAAGTCCAAACCCCGACCTCCCTTGCAGCCCGCCCTACAAAACACTCAGTTTGGGCACGCAAAATGATTCTAGGAGATCCCAGGCCCTGGTGAGAGAAGACAGATCCTCCCCACACTAGCATTCTGGAACACTTTTGAGTGTGTGTGGGAAGTGCGGTACCGCCCTCCACCCAGCATTCTGAGGTCACAAGTGTTCCCTACTTGGGGGAAATCCTTTAATAACCTCTCATTGCATGGGATGCACTCGCTGATATTTAGCTTTCGAGACCTACCCATGCCTTACATGGCAGTCTGCCCTAGGAATCACTCATGGAAAATACACAAAGGACTTCTAGGAGATCCCAGGCCTTGCTGACAGAAGATGGAACCTCCCCACACTCAGCATTCTGGAACTCATCTGAGAGTGTGAGGGAGGTGGGGAGCAGACATCCATGCAGCTACCTTGGTTCTCATGTGTTTTCATCAATGGGAAAGTCCTCAAAATATCTCTGAGGTCAATGGGTTGGAACAGGATGCTACTTGGATTTCTATCCCAACCCCCAAATTTCCCTGGAAGGTGGCCCTATGAAACATTCTGGGAAAGCAGTCAATGGCTATTAGGGGATACCAGGTGCTGCTTACAAAAGACACAACCTCCCCACACTCAGCATTCCAGAACATGTCTGAGTGTGTTTGGGAAGTGTGGAGCCAGAATTCACGCAGATACGTGGTGTTATAAATGTTCCCTTGGTGGGCGAATTTCGCTTACTACCTCCCCTTTCCATGGGGAGGCACTCGATGCTACTTGGCTTACCAAAACAACCCTCCATTTCCCTGGCTGCCTGCCCTTGGAAACACTCAAAGAAACTTCCAAATGATTTCTAGGGGATCACAGGTGCTTCTCGCCAATTAATTTATCCTCCCCCACTCAGCTATCCAGAACAAGGCTGAATGAGTTGTGGAGGTGGGAAGCCGTCCTCCACGCAGCGAGCTTGTGTCACAGGTGTTCCATTGTAGGGGAACTCCTCTAATACCTCCCCTGTGAATGAGGAGGGACACGCTGCTTCTTGGCTTTCTAGGCAAACCAACTCAGTTCCCTGTCATCCCACTCTAGGAATCACTCAGTGTTTGAACGCAAAAGGCTGCTTGGAGACTCCAGGCATTGCTGACAAGAGAAGGAACCCCCCAACACTCAGCATTCTGGCACAAATCTGAGTGTGTGTGATAGGTGCGGAGCTACACACCTCACAGCTGTATTTGGTCACAGGTGTTCTCTAGTACTGGTAATTCTGCTAAATACCTCCCTTGTCAATGTAGAATTACAGGCGGATACTTGGATTTCCAAACCAACTCCCAATTTTCCCAGGCATCCCTCCCTAGAAACACTCAGAAAATGCACGCGAATGGCTTCTATGAGATCCCATGCGCTGCTGATCAAAGACGGAACCTCCCAAATCTCAGCAAACCAGAACAAATCTGAGTGTGTGGGGGAGGGAGCGAGGTGCATCCAGACAAATATCTGGGGTCACAATTGTTCCCTGTTAGGAGGAAGTCCTCTAAATACCTACTCTGTCCTTGGGGAAAGACTCGGTGCTCCTTGGGTTTTCAGCCCAATGAACTAATTTGCCTAGCTTCCACCCATGACAAACACTCAAGTAAGACACACAAAAGGCATCTATGGGATCCCTGTCTCTGCTGACAGAAGAAGGAACCTGCCCACAATCCCTATTCCGGAACACGTCTGAGTGTGTGGGGGATATTTGGAGCCACCCTCCATGCAGTTGGGTGCCGTCACAGGTGTTCCCTGTTAGGGGGATCTCCGATAAATACCTCCAGACTCCTTGGGAAGAACTCATGGATACTTGTCTTTCCAGCTAAACCCACTCCTTTCCCTGGAAGTCTGTGCTAGTAATCACCCAGGGAAATAATGCAAACGGCTTCTTGGTGATCCCTGTGGCTGCAGACATAAAATGCATCCTCCCAACACTCAGCATACGGGAACAAGTCTGAGTGTGTTGAGAATTTGGGGAGCCAAACTTCATGCAGTTACCTGGGGTCACAGTTGTTCCCTGGTCGTGGGAAGTTCGCTAATTATTTCTCATTTGCATGGGAAGCACTTAATGCCATTTGAGATTTCAGCCCATCCCGCACCTTAACTTTGCTGCTAGCACTAATATACACACAGGGAAGACACACAAAAGGCTTCAAGGATATCCCAGGAACAGTTTAAAGAAGACGAATCCTCCACACACTCAGCATTCTGGAACATGTCTGAGTGTATAAGAGGTGGCATTCAGTGCTCCACACAGATTCCAGGGGACACACGTATTACCTGGAAGTGTGAGTCCGCTAAATTCCTCCCTTGTCATTGGGGAGCCACTCAGTGCTACTTGGATTTCAAGCTCAACCTCCACATTTCCCAGGCAGCCCGCCCTTTGAAACACTCAGTGAATGCACACGAAAGGCTTCTAAGAGATAACAGGCGCTCCTGACTGATGTCAGAATCTCCCCAACTGAGCATTCTGAAACATGACAGAGTGTGTGGAGGAGGTGGCAAACCACACTCCACTCAAATATGTGGGATCACAGGTGTTCCCTGGTAGAGGGAATGTAGGTAATTACCTCCCCTGTACATGGCGAGGCACTCGCTTCTACTTAGCTCACCAGCACAACCTACGAATTTCCCTTAAGCCCGCCCTGGTGAACACTTTAAATAATCAATGCAAAGGGCTTCTAGGAGATTCCAGGTGCTGCAGACAGAATAAGGATCTGCCCCATACTCAGCGTACAAGAAAATATTTGAGTGTGTGAGGGAGTTAGTGAGCCACTCTTCTTGAAGCTACCTGGGGTATCAGGTGTTCCCTGGTCAGTGGAATTCCTCAAATTATCTCACCTGTGCATGTGAAGCACTCGCTGTTACTTGGCTTTCCATCCCACTTTGCATATTTCCCTGGCTGCTTGCTCTAGTAATCACTCAGGGAAGACATAAGGGCTTTAAGGAGCTCCCAGGCACTGGTGACAGAAGACGAAACCTCTGCACACTCAGCATTCTGGAACACAGCTGAGGTTGAGGAGTAGGTGGGGAGCCGCACTCCATGCAGCTTCCCGGGGTCACAGGTATTCCCTTGTATGGGGAGGTACGCTAATTACCTCCTCTGTCCATGAGGTGGCACTCGCTGCTACTTGGTTTCCAATAACCCCCGCATTTCCCTGTCAGCTCGCCCTTTATAACACTCAGGAAATAAAAGTGAAGGGCTTCTAGGAGATCCCAGGAGCTACTGACAGAAGACAGAACCTCCCCAAAATCAGCATTCAGGAACATGGCTGAGTGGGTGGGGGAGGGGTGAGGTGACCTCCACGCAACAAACTAAGGTCAAAGGTGTTACATTGAAGAGTTATTCTTCTAATTACCTACCCTGTTCATGCGGAGAGACAAGCTGTTACTTGGATTTCCAGCCCAACCCTTGCCTTTCTTTGCAGCACGACCTAGGAAACACTCAGTGAATGCACGAGAAATTTTTCTAGGAGAAACCAGGAGTTGCTCATAGAAGACGGAACCTCCCAACACTCAGCATTCCAGAACACGTCTGAGTGTGTGGGTGTAATGGGATGCCGCCCACCATGCAGGTACCTGAATTAACAGTGTTAACTGTTAGGGGGAAGTCGGTTATCTCCCCTCTTCATGGGAAGGCACTCGCTCCTACTTGGCTCACCAGCCGAATCCCTGCATTTCCATGCGGCCCACCCTAGGAAAAACACACAGTAATCACGCGAAGGGCTTCTATGATATTCCAGGCACTGCTGATAGAAAACCTCACCTCCCCACACTCAGCAATGTGGAAAAAGTCTGAGTCTGTGGGGGAACAGCTGAGCCACTCTCCAGCAGCTAACTGCTATCACAGGCATTCCCTTGTAGGAGGATTTCTGCTAGATATCTCATAGTCCTTGGGAAGGCACTTGCTGCTACTTGGCTTTCCAGCATATCCCCCATCTTTTCCTGGCAGCCCACGCTAAGAAACACACGGGGTAGACACTTGAATGTCTTCTAGGTGATCCCAGGAGCTGCTGAACAGAAGACGGAACCTCCCTACACTCAGCATTCTGGAATAAGACTGAGTGTGGTAGAGGATGTGCCGCACTCCATGCAGCTACCTGAGATCGCAGATCTTTCCTGGTCTGGGGAAGTCCATTAAATACCTCCCCTGTCAATGGGGAGGCTCTCGCTACTAATTGGCTCACCAGCCCAATCCCCGTCTTTCCCTTACAGCCAGCCCTCTAAAACATACAGGGAAGGCATGTGAAAGGCTTCTTGGTTATCCCAGGTGCTGCTGACAGAAGACAGAACTTCCCCATACTCAGAATTCCAGAACACATCTGATTATGTGAGAGAAAGTGCGAGGCGCACTCCAGGCAGATATCTAGGGTCATAGGTGTTCCATGGCAGTGGTTTGTCCGCTAAATACCTGAAATTATCATGCAGAAACATGCGCTGCTACTTGGCTTTCCAGAAGAAACTTCACATTTTACTGGCATTCTGCCCTATGAATGTCTCAGTGAATGCACATGAAAGGCTTCCAGGAGATCCCAGGCACTCCTGACAGAAAATGGGACCTCCCCACACTCAGCATTCTGGAACACATTTGAGTGTGTGAGGGAGGTGGGGAGCAGACAACCACGCAGCTACCTTGGTTAACAGGTGTTTCCTTGAACGGTTATTCCACAAAATACTTCCACAGTTATTGGAGGAAGAACAGGAGGCTACTTTAATTTCCAGACCAACCCCCAATTTTCCCTGGAAGAGCACCCTAAGAAACATTCAGGGAAAGCAGGCAATTGCAATTTGGGGAAGACAAGCGCTGCTTACAAATGACAGAACCTCCCCACACTCAGCATTCCAGAACATATCTGAGTGAGTTCAAAACATGGGGAGCAAAAATTCATGAAGTTACATGAAGTTTTAAGTGTTCCCAGGTAGGGGAAGTTTTGCTTATTACTTTCAAAGTCCATGGGGAAGCACTCGCTGCTACTTGGTTTTCCACCCAACCCTCACATTTACCTTGGAAGCCCGCCCTTGGAAACACTCAAAGAATGCAGGTGAAGGGCTTCTAGGGGATCCCAGGTTCTTCTGGCAAAAGACTTATCCTCACCACTCTCACCAACCCGGAATATATCTGAATGAAATCGGGAGGTGGGAAGCCATATTACACACAGCTAGCTGGGGTCACAGGTGTTCCATTAAAGGGGAACTCCGCTAATAACTCCCCTATCAATGAGGAAGAAAACGCTGCTACTTGGATATCCACGGAAACAAACGCTTTTCCTTGTCAGCCTACACTTGGAAGCACTCAGTGTTTGAATGCAAAGGGCTACTTTGAGACCCTAGGCGTTGCTGACAAGAGATGGATCCTCCCAACACTCAGCATTCCGGAACACATCTGAGTGCGTGTTATAGGTGGGGAACTGCCCACCTCGCAGCTATATTTGGTCACAGGTGTTCCCTAGCACTGATAATTCCACTACATACCTCCCTTGACAATGTTGAGGAACAGGTGGATACTTGGATTTCCAAACTAACCCCCACTTTACCTTGGCATCCATCCTAGGAAAACACTGAGGGAATGAATTTGAATGGCTCATAGGAGATCCCATGTGCTGCTGACAAAAGAAGGAACCTTCCAAATCTCAGCACACTGGAACATATCTGAGTTGCAGGGGAAGGTGCGAAGCGACTCCAAACAAATACCAGGGGTCACAATTTTTCCCTGGTAGGAGTAAGTCCTCTAATTTACTCCTCAGTCCTTGGGGAAGGACTCGGTGCTCCCTGGGTTTGCAGCCCAACGACCTAATTTGCCTGGATGCCAGCCATAAGAAACACTCAGTGAAGGCACATGAAGGGCTTCTAGGGGATCCCAGGATCTGCTGCCAAAGACAGAACCTACCCACATTCAAAATTCTGGAACAGAGCTGAGTGGGTGTGGGATATTCGGAGCCTAGGGAAATGCATCTTTCCCTGGCAGCATGCCCTAAGAATCTCTCAGTAAAGACATGCTAAAGATTTCAAGGAGCTGCCAGGCAATGGTGACAGAAGACGAAATCTCCACACACTCAGCATTCCGGAACACGGCTGAGGTTGGGGAGTTGGTGAGAAGCTGCACTCCACAGAGTTTCCTGGGGACACAGGTATTCCCTGGTAGGCGGAGGTCAGCTAAATACCTCCACTTTCCATGAGGTGGCTTGCTGTTATTAGGTTTCCCATGATATCCTGCATTACCCTAGCATCTCGAAATTTGAAACACACAGGAAGTGCAAGTGAAGCGCTTCTAGGACATCCCAGGTGCTGCTGACAGAAGATGGAAACCCTATAATCAGCAATCCGGAACATGACTCAGGGTGTGGGGGTGGGGGCGAGGTGCATTCCACACAGCAAACTTAGGACATAGGTGTTCCCTCGTAGGGGTATTCCAGTAATAACCTCACCTGTCCATGCGGAGAGACAAGATTTTACTTGGATTTCCAGCCCAGCCCCTGCATTACCTTTGCAGCATACCCTAGGAAAACATCAGGAAGGAACGAGAAAGATTTCTAGGAGAACCCAGGAGATGCTTATACAAGACGGGACCTCCCCAAACTCAGCATTCCAGAACAAATCTGAGTGTGTGGGTGATGTGGGGTGCCGCCCAACATGCAGGTACCTGAAGTCACATTGTTAACTGTTAGGGGGATGTCCTTTAATTACCTCCCCTGTCAGTGGGGAGGCAATTGCTTCTACTTGGATTTCCAGTCCAAACCACGAATTCCCTGGCAACCCGCCCTAGGAAACTCAGGGAGGGCACGCAAATTGCCTCTATGACATCCCAGGCCTTGCTGAGAGAAGATGAAACCTCCCAACACTAGCATTCCGGAACACGTTTGAGTGTGTGGGGGAGGTGGTGTAGCGCACTCTATGCAGCAAACCGGGGTCACAAGAGTTCCCTTCTTGAGGGAAATCATCTAATATCCTCTCTTTGTATAGGATGAACTTGCTGATACTTGGCTGTCAAGCCCAACACTTGCCCTTCATGGCAGCCCACCCAAGGAATCACTCAAAGAAAACACGTGATGATCTACTAGGAGATCCAAGGCCTTGCAGACAGAAGACTAAACCTCCCCACACTCAGCTTTCTGGAACACATCTCAGTGTGTGAGGGAGTTGGGTATAGACATCCACGAAGCTACATTGGTTCAAAGGTGTTTCCTTGTATGGGTAAGTCCGCAAAATATCTCTGCCATCAATGGGGAGGAACAGGATGCTACTTGGATTTCCATCCCAACCCCCACCTTGCGCTGGAAGCCCACCCTAGGAAGCATTCTGGGAAAGCAAGCAATGGCTATTAGGGAATGCCAGTCGCTGCTTACAAAAGACAAAACCTCCCCACACTCATGATTCCAGAACACGTCTGAGTGTGTTTGAGAGTTGGGGAACCACAATTCACGCAGCTAACTGGGGTTATATGTCTTCCTTTATAGGGGAAAGTTTGCTTATTACCTCCCAGTCCATGAGGAGGCACTCGCTGCTAATTGTCTTTCCAGGACAACCCTCACATTTCCCTGGCAGCTCGCCCTAGGAAACACTAAAAGAATGCAGGTGAAGGGCTTCAAGGGGATCCAGGCTTTTCTGGCCAAAGACATATCATCCCCACTCTCAGCAATCCAAACGAAGCCTGAGTGAGTTGGGGAGGTGAGAATCTGCCCTCCACACAACTAGCTGTGGTCACTGGTGTTCCATGATAGGGGGAAATCCGCAAGTACCTCCCCGGTCAGTGAGGAGTAACACTCTGTTACTTGGATTTACAGACAAACCAACGCTTTTCCCTGTCAGCCCACCGTAGGAAACACTCAGTGTTTGAATGCAAAGGGCTTCTTGGAGACCTCAGGCGTTGCTGACAAGAGAAGGAACCTTCCAACTTTCAGCATTCCGGAACAAATCTGAGTGTGTGTGGTATGTGGGGGGCGGCCAATCTGGCAGCAATATTTGGTCAAAGGTGTTCCCTAGTACTGGTAATTCTGCTAAATACCTCCCTTGCCAATGATGAGGAACAGGCAGATACTTCGATTTCCAATCCAAAACACAATTTTCCCTGACATCCCACTGTAAGAAACACTCTTGGAATGCAAGCGAATGGCTTCTAGAAGGTCCAAAGCGCTGCTGACCAAAGATGCAACATCCCAAATCTCTGCACAGCCGAACACGTCTGTGTGTGCATGGGAGGGGATGAGGCACCGCAAAGAAATATCTGTTGTCACAATTGTTCCCTGGAAGGAGGAAGTCCTCAAATTACCTATTGTGTCCTTGGTGAAGGAGTCGGTTCTCCTTGGGTTTGCAGGCCTTCGACCTAATTACCCTGGCTGCCAGCAGTAAGAAACATTCACTGAAGGCATGCAAAGGGGTTCTAGGGGATCCTAGTCTACCCTGACAAAAGACAGAACCTACCCACATTCAAAATTCTGGAACAGAGCTGAGTGGTTGTGGGATATTGGGAGCCGCCCTCCACGTAGTTATGTGGCGTCACAGGTGTTCCCTATTAGGGGGTTGTCCTGTAAATACCTCCAGAGTCCTTGGGAGGATCTCATGGATACTTGGCTTTCCAGCTCAACCCCCTCTTTCCCTGGAAGTCTGCGATAGTAATCACCCAAGGAAATCACGCCAACTTCTCGGTGATCCCTGGTGCTGCAGACATAAGATGGATCTTCCCCACACTCAGCATACCGGAACAAGTCTGAGTGTGTTGGGGAGGTGGGGGGACACCCTTCATGCAGTTACATTGGGTCACATTTGTTCCATTTTCTGGGGAAGTTCGCTAAAAACTTCCCATTTGCATGGGAAGCACTCACTGCAACTTGGGTTTCCAGACCATCCCGCACCTTAAACTGGCAGTTTGCACCAGGAAACTTTCAGGAAAGACACGCGAATGGCTTCAAGGATATCCCAGGCACTGGTGAAAGAAGAAGAATCCTCGGCACACTCAGCATTCCGGAACACGTTTGAGTACATGTAAGAAGTAGCATACCGTGCTCCAAGCAGCTTCCGTGAGACACACGTATTCCCTGGTAAAGTGACATCTGCTAAATACGTCCCTTGTCAATGGGGAGCCACTCATTGCTACTTGGATTTCAAGCTCAACCCCCGCATTTCCCAGGCAGCCCGCTCTTTGAAACACTCAGGGAATGCACATGAAGGGCTTCTAAGAGATCCCAGGCGCTCCTGACTGATGTCGGAATCTCCCCTACTGAGCATTCTGAAACATGACTGAGTGTGTGGAGGAGGTGGCGAACCACACTCCACTCAAATATGTGGGATCACAGGTGTTCCCTGGTAGGGGGAATGTAGGTAATTACCTCCCCTGTACATGGTGAGGCATTCGCTTCTACTTAGCTCACCAGCACAACCCACGTATTTCCCTAAGCCTACCCTGGGAAACACTTGAAGTAATCATGCAAAGGGCTTCTTGGAGATCCCAGGCACTGCAGACAGAATAAGGATCTACCCCATACTCAGCATACAAGAAAATATTTGAGTGTGTGAGGCAGTTGGTGAGCCACTATTCTTGCAGCTACCTGGGGTCTCAGGTGTTCCCTGGTCAGTGGAATTCCTCAAATTACCTCACCTGTGCATGTGAAGCACTCGCTGTTACTTGGCTTTCCATTCATTCCCGCATATTTCCCTGGTTGCTTGCCCTAGGAAACACTCAGGTAAGACATGAACAGGGCTTTAAGGAGATCCCAGGCACTGGTGACAGAAGACAAAACTTCTACACACTCAGCATTCCGGAACATGGCTGAGGTTGGGGAGTATATGTGGAGCTGCACTCCATGCAGCTTCCTGCAGTCACAGGTATTCCCTGGTGCAGGGAGGTCCACTAATTCCCTCCACTGTCCATGAGGTGGCACTCACTGCTACTAGACTTTCCAAAAAACCCCACATTTCCCTGGCAGCTCACCCTATAATAGACTCAGGAAATGAAAGTTAAGGGCTTCTAGGTGATCCCAGGAACTAAAGACAGAAGACTGAAACTCCCCTAAATCAGCACTCGGGAACATGACTGAGTGTGTAGGGGATGGGCGTCATGACCTCCACACAGCAAACTAAGGTCAAAGGTGTTACCTTGTAGGGTTATTCCTCTAATTACCTACCCTGTCCATGCGGGAGAAAAGCTGTTACTTGGCTTTCCAGCCCAACCCTTGACTTTCTTTGCAGCATGACCTAAGAAACACTCAGGGAAGGCACGAGGAAATTTTCTAGGAGAAACCAGGAGCTGCTTATAGAAGACGGGTGCTCCTCACACTCAGCATTCCAGAACACATCTGAGTGTTTGTGTGTAATGGGATGCCGCTCACCATGCAGGTACTTGAATTAACAGTGTTAACTGTTAGGGGGAAGTCTGTTAATTACATCCCCTGTTCATGGGGAGGCACTCATTCCTACTTGGCTCACCAGCCAAACCCCCGCCTTTCCCTGCAGCCCACCCTAGAAAAACACACAGTAATGAAGTGAAGGGCTTCTGGGATATTCCAGGCACTGCTGATAAGAAACCTCACCTACCCACACTCAGCAATGTGGAACAAGTCTGAGTGTGTGGGGGAAGAGTTGGGACAGCCTCCAGCAGCTCACTTTGATCACATGTGTTCCCTTGTAGGAGGAACTCCGCTAGTTATCTCATTGTCCTTGGGGAGGCACTTGCTGCTACTTGGTTTTCCAGCATATGCCCCTCATTTTCCTGTCAGCCCACGCTAAGAAACACACAGGGAAGGCATGTGAATGGCTTCTAGGTGATCCTAGGTGCTGCTGACCGAAAACGGAAACTCCCCACACTCAGTATTCTTTAATAAGTCTGAGTGTTTCAGGTAGAGGTCGTGCCACACTCCATGCAGCTACCTGAGATCACAGATATTCCCTGGTCTGGGGAATTCAACTAAATACCTCCCCTGTCCATGGGGAGGCACTAACTACTAATTTGCTCACCAGCCCAATCCACGTCTTTCCCTGGCAGCCAGCCCTCTAAAACATACAGGGAAGGCACGCAAAAGGCTTTTTGGTTATCCCAGGTGCTGCTGACAGAAGACGGAACTTCCCCACACTCAGAATTCCGGAACACATCTGAGTGTGTGAGAGAAAGGGTGAGGCGCCCTCCAGGAAGATACCTAGGGTCACGGGTGTTTCATGGCAGGGGTTTGTCCGCTAAATACCTGAAATTATCATTCGGAGACATGCGCTACTACTTGGCTTTCCAGAACAAACCCTGCATTTTCCTGGCATTCTGCCCTACGAAACAGTCAGAGAATACACACGAAGTGCTTCCAGGAGATCCCAGGCACTTCTGACAGAAAACGGGACCGCCCACACTCAGCATTCTGGAACACATTTGAGTGTGTGAGAGAGTTAGGGAGCAGACAACCACGCAGCTACCTTGGTTCACAGGTGTTTCCTTGTATGGTTATTCCACAAGGTAATTCCACATTTATTGGGGGAAGAACAGGAGGCTACTTGAATTTCCAGCCCAACCCTCACTTTTCCCTGGAAGATTGCCCTAAGAAACATTCAGGGAAAGCACACAATGGCTATTAGGGGATGGCAAGCGCTGCTTACAAAAGACAGAACCTCCCCACACTCAGCATTCCAGAACATATCTGAGTGAGTTCCGGGTGTAGGGAGTCACAATTCACGAAGCTACATGAGGTTATAAGTGTTTCCTTGTAGGGGTAATTTCGCTTATTACCACCATATTCCATGTGGAGGCACTCGCTGCTACTTGATTTTCCACCCAACCCTCACATTTCCCTTGGAAGCACACCCTAGGAATCACTCAAAAAATGAAGGCAAAGGGCTTCTAAGGGATCCAAGGCGCTTCTAGTAAGACTTATCCTCACCACTCTCACCAATCCGGAACATATCTGAGTGAGATCGGGATGTGGGAAGCCACCCTACACGCAGCTAGCTGGGGTCACAGGTGTTCCATTGAAGGGGAACTCTGCTAATAACTCCCCTGTCAATGAGGAAGAACATGCTGCTCCTTGGATTTCCAGGGAAACAAACGCTTTTCCCTGTCACCCCACACTTGGAAGCACTCAGTGTTTGAACGCAAATGGCTACTTGGTGACCCCAGGCGTTGCTGACAAGAGATGGATCATCCCAACACTCAGCATTCTGAAACACTTCTGAATGCATGTGATAGGTGAGGAGCTGCCAACCTTGCAGCTATATTTGGTCACAGTTGTTCCCTAGCACTGGTAATTCCGCTATATACCTCCCTTGTCAATGTTGAGAAACAGGTGGAAACTTGGATTTCCAAACTAACTCCCACTTTTCCTTGGCAATCATCCCAGGAAAACACTCAGGGAATGCACACGAATGGCTCCTAGGATATCCCATTCGCTGATGACAAAAGACGGAACCTCCCAAATCTCAGCACACCGGAACACGTCTGAGTATTTGGGGGAGTGTGCGAGGCACCTCCAGATAAATACCAGGGGTCTCAATTGTTCCTTTGTAGGAGTAAGTCCCCTAATTAACTCCCCAGTCCTTGGGGAAGGACTCGGTGCTCCCTGGGTTTGCAGCCCAATGACATAATTTACCTGGATGCCAGCCATAAGAAACACTCGGGGAAGGCCAGTGAATGGCTTCTTCTGTAACCCAGGCTTTGCAGACAGAAGACGGAACCTCCCCACAATCACAATTCTGGAACATGTCTGAGTATGTGGGGGTACATGGAGCCACCCTCAACACAGGTATTTAGCATCACAGGTGTTCCATCTCGGGGGTTGGCATGGAAATACTTCCACGTTCCTAAGGGAGGAAATCACAGATAATTGGATTTCCAGGTAAACCCCCTCCTTTCCCTGGAAGTCTACACTATTTATCACCCAGGGAAATCACGTAAATGGCTTCTTGGTGATCCCTGGTGCTGCAGACATAAGATGGATCCTCCCCACACTCAGTGTACCGGAACAAGTCTGAGTGTGTTGGGGAGGTGGGGGGACATCCTTCATGCAGTTACCTGGGGTCACAGGTGTTCCCTGGTCTGGGGAAGTTAGCAAATTACTTCCCATTTGCATGGGAGGCACTCACAGCTACCTAGGTATCCAGCCCATCCCACACCTTTATCTGGCAGCTAGCACTAGGAAACACTGAGGGAAGACACGCAAACGGCTTCAAGGATATCCCAGACACTGGTGAAAGAAGACGAATCCTCGGCACACTCAGCATTCTGGAACACATCTGAGTGCGTGGAAGAGGTGACATTCTGTGCTCCACTCAGCTACCTGGGGACACAGGTATTCCCTGGTAAAGGGAATCCGCTAAATACCTCCCTTTTCAATGGGGTGCTACTCATTACTACTTGGATTTCAAGCTCAACGCCCGCATTTCCCAGGCAGCCCGACCATTGAAACACTCATGGAAGGTACACGAATGGCTTCTAAGAGATCCCAGGTGCTCGTGACTGATGTCGGAATCTCCCCACACTCAGCATTCAGAAACATATCAAAGTGTGGGGCAGAGGTGGTGAACTTCAATCCTCTCAATTAACTGGGGTCACAGGTGTTCCCTGGTAGGGTGAATATAGGTAATTAACTCCCCTGTCCATGGGGAGGCACTCGCTTCTTATTGGCTCACAAGCCAAACACCCACATTTCCCTGGATCCCGCCCGAGGATACACTCACGATAATCACTCGATGGGCTTCTAGGTTATTCCAGCCACTGCTGATAGAAAACCTCACCACCCACTACTCAGCAATGCGGAAAAAATCTGTGTGTGAGGGGGAGGAGTGAGCCACACTCCAGGGTCTAACTGGGATTAGAGGTTTTCCCTTGTAGGAGGAACTCCACTAATTATCTCATTGTCCATGGGGAGGCACTCATGGCTACTAGGCTTTCCAGCCCATTTCCCGCATTTTCCTGGCAGCTCGCGCTAAGAATCCCACAGGGAAGGTACGCAAATGGCTTCTTGTTGACCCCAGGTTCTGCTGACAGAAGACGGAACATCCCCACACTCAGAATTCTGGAACAAATCTGAGTGTGTGAGAGAAAGTGCAATGCGCACTTCAGGGAGATACCTAGGGTCACAGGTGTTCCATGGCAGGGGTTTGCCCACAAAATACCTGAAATTATCATGAGGAGGCACGTGCTGCTAATTAGCTTTCCAGCACAAACCTCGCATTTTCCAGGCATTCTGCCCTAAGAAACACTCAGGGAATGCACACGAATTGCTTCCAAGAGATCCCAGGCACTTCTGCCAGAAGACTGATCCTCCCCACACTCAGCATTTGGGAACATTGATGAGTTGTGTGAGAGTGGGTGAGGTGCCTTCCACACAACTACCTGAGGTCACAGATGTTCCATGGTAGGGGGATTCCACTAAATTCTTCCCCAGTCCATAGGGAGACACTCGTTATTCTTGAGTTTCCAGCCGAAACCCAGCTTTTCCCTTGCAGACCCCACTAGGAAACTCTGAGGGAAGTCATGCAAAAGACATATAGGAGATCCCAGGTGCTGCTTAAAGAAGACTGAACCTCCCCAAACTCAGTATTTGGGAACAAGTGTGAGTATGTGGGAGAGGGTGTGAGGTGAATCCACGAAGCAA
This sequence comes from Camelus dromedarius, assembly GCF_036321535.1. Classification (NCBI taxonomy): domain Eukaryota; kingdom Metazoa; phylum Chordata; class Mammalia; order Artiodactyla; family Camelidae; genus Camelus; species Camelus dromedarius. The sequence continues at coordinate 7,771,519 of NC_087473.1, read as the reverse complement.
CCTGAGGTCACAGATGTTCCCTTGTAGGGGGAATACCACTGAATACCACCTCTGTCCATTGGGATGAATTCAATCCTACTTGGATTTCAGACCCAACTCCCACCTTTCCCGGTCAGCCCACCCCAGGAAACACTCAGGGAATGCACGTGAAGGGCTTATAGCAGTTCCCAGGTGCAGATATCAGAAGACGGAACCTCACAAAACTTACCATTCCTGACCAAATCTGAATGCCTATGGGATGGAAGAGTCATGTCCATGCAGCTACTTGGGGTCACAACTGTTTCCTGTTAGGAGGATGTCCGTTAATTACCTCCCATGTGCTTGGGGAGGAACTCGGTGCTACTTGGGTTTCCAGACAAACCACCGAATTCCCTGTCTGCACGCCCTATGAAACACTCAGGGAAGGCACTTGAAGGGCTTCTTAGGGATCCCAGGTGCTGCAGACAGAATACGGATCTGCCCCATACTCAGTGTACAGGAAAAATTTTGAGTGTGTGGGGGAGTTGGTGAGCCGCCCTTCATGTGGCTCCCTGGGGTCTCAGGTTTTCCCTAGTGGATGGAATTCCTCTAATTACCTCGCATGTGCAAGTGAATCAGTCGTTGTTACTTGGCGCTCCAGCCCAATCCGCATCTTTCCCTGGCAGCTTGCCCTAGGAATCTCTCAGGGAAGACATGCCAAGGGTTTTAAGGGGATCCCAGGTACTGGTGACAGAAGACGAAACCTCCGCACACTCAGAATTCCGGAACATGGCTGAGGTTGCGGAGTAGGTGGGGAGCCACACTCCAAGCAGCTTCCTGGGGACACAGGTATTCCCTGGTAGGGGGAGGTCCACTAATTACCTCCCCTGTCCATGAGGTGACACTCCCTGCTATTTGGCTTCCCAGGAAATCCTGCATTACCCTGGCAGCTTGCCTTTTGAAACACACAGGAAATGCAAGCAAAGGGCTTCTAGGAGTTCCCAGGAGCTACTGACAGAAGAAGGAAACTCCCCACAATCAGCAATCTTGAACATGGCTGAGTGTGTGGGGGTGGGGACGAGGTGCCTTCCACGCAGCAAACTTAGGTCACAGGTGTTCCCTGGTAGGGGTATTCCACTAATAACCTCACCTGTCCATGCCGAGAGACAAGCAGTTACTTCGTTTTCCAGACCAGCCCCTGCCTTTCCTTTGCAGCACGCCCTAGGAAACACTCAGGGAAGGCATGAGAAAGTTTTCTAGGAGAACACAGGAGCTGCTTATAGAAGACGGGACCTCCCCACACTCAGCATTCCAGAACACGTCTGAGTGTGTGGCTGAGGTGGGGTGTCGTCCACCATGCAGGTAACTGAGGTCACAGTGTTAACTGTTAGGGGGAAGTCTATTAATTTCCTCCCCTGTATGTGGGGAGGCACTCGCTTCTACTTGGATTTCTAGTCCAAGCCCCGACTTCCCTGGCAGCCCATCCTAGGAAACTCTCAGGGAGGGCATGCAAAGTGCCTGTAGGTAATCCCAGTCCCTGCGGTGAGAAGACGGAACCTCCCCTAACTAGCATTCTGGAACATGTTTGAGTCTGTGGGGGTGGTGGTGTAGCGCCCTCTACGCAGCAACCTGGGGTCACAAGTGTTCCCTGCTTGAGGGAAATCCTCTAATTACCTCTCTTGGCAGGGGATGCACTCACTGATACTTGGCTTTTGAGCCCAAACCTTGCCCTTCTTGGCAGCCCCCCCAAGGAATCACTCAAAGAAAATACATAAAGTGCTTATAGGAGATCCCAGTCCTTGCTGACAGAAGATGAAACCTCCCCACACTCAGCATTCTGGAACAAATCTGAGTGTGTGAGTGAGGTGGGAACTGACATCCACGAAGCTACATTGGTTCAAAGGTTTTTCCTTGTTCGGGTAATTCCGCAAAATAACTCCGTCGTCAATGGGGAGGAACAGGACGCTACTTGGATTTCCTTCCCAACAACCACCGTGCCCTGGAAGCCCACCCTAGGAAACATTCTGGGAATGCAGGCAATGGCTATTAGGGGATGCCAGTGGCTGCTTACAAAAACACAACCTCCCAAAACTCATCATTCCAGAACACGTCTGAGTGTGTTTGGGATTTGGGGGACCATGATACATGCAGCTTCCTGGGGTTATATATCTTCCTTTATAGGGGGAAGTTTGCTTATTACCTCCCTAGTCCATGGGGAGGCACTCGCTGGTTCTTGTTTTTCCAGCCCAACCATCGCATTTCCATGGCAGCCCACCCTAGGAACACTCAAAGAAGGCAGGTGAAGGGCTTCTAAGGGATCCAGGCGCTTTTGGCCAAAGACATATCATCCCCACTTTCAGCTATCCGGAACAAGCCCGAGTGATTTGGGGAGGTGGGAACCCATATGCTACGCAGCTAGCTGGGGTCTCAGGTGTTCCATGGAAGGGGGAAATCCACTAATACATCCCCTGTCAATGAGGAGGAATACATTGTAACTTGGCTTTACAGACAAACCAACGCTTCTCCCTGTCAGCCCACCCTAAGAAACACTCAGTGTTTGAATGCAAAGGGCTTCTTGGAGACCCCAGGCATTGCTGTCAAGAAACGTAACCTTCCAACTCTCAGCATTCTGGAACAAATCTGAGTGTGTGTGATATGTGGGGAGCGGCCAAACTGGCAGCAATATTTGGTCACAGGTGTTCCCTAGTACTGGTAATTCCACTAAATACCTCCCTTGTCAATGATGAGGAACAGGCGGATTCTTGTATTTCCAATCCAACCCCCACTTTTCCCTGGCATCCCGGCCTAAGAAACACTAAGGGTATGAAAGTGAATGGTGGCTAGGTGATCCCACTCGCTGCTGAAATAAGACGGAACATCCCAAATCTCAGCACAGCGGAACACGTCTGTGAGTGCAGGGGAGGGGATGAGGCACTTCAAAGAAATAACTGGCGTCCTATTTGTTCACTGGAAGTAGGAAATACTCATTATTTCCACTGTCCTTGGTAAAGGACTCGGTGCTCCTTGGGTTTGCAGCACTTCGACAAAATTTCCCTGGCTGCCAGCCATAAGAAACACTGACTGAAGGCATGCAAAGGGCTTCTAGGGGATCCCAGTCTCTCCTGACAGAAGTTGGAACCTCCCTACAGACACAATTCCGGAACAGAGCTGAGTGTGTGTGGGATATTGTGCGCTGCACTCCACGCAGTTATGTGGCCTCACAGGTGTTCCCTGTTAGGGGGTTTTCTGGTAAATACCTCCAGAGTCCTTGGGAGGATCTCACAGATATTTGGATTTCCAGCTCAACCCCCTCCTTTCTCTGGAAGTCTACACTTGGTATCAACCATGGAAAACACAAGAATGGCTTCTCGGTGATCCCTGGCACTGCAGACATAAGATGGATCCTTCCTAAAATCAGCATACCGGAACAAGTCTGAGTGTGTTGCGCAGGAGGGAGCCACACTTCATGCAGTTACCTGGGGTCACAGGTGTTCCGTGGTCTGTGAAAGTTTGCTAATTACTTCCCATTTGCATGGGAGGCACTCGTTGCTACTTGGGTTTCCAGCCGATCCCGCAGCTTATCCTGGCAACTAGCACTAGGAAACCCTCAGGGAAGACATGCAAACGGCTTCAAGGATATCCCAGGCACTGGTGAAAAAGACGAATCCTCGGCAAACTCAGCATTCTGGAACACGTCTCATTGTGAGGAATAGGTGGCATCCCACGCTCCAAGCAGCTTCCTGGCGACACATGTATTCCCTGGTAAGGAGACATCGGCTAAATAACTCCCTAGTCAATGTGGAGCCACCCAGTGATACTTGGATTTCAAGCTCAACCCCTGCATTTCCCAGGCAGCCCGCTCTTTGAAACACTCAGGGAATGCACACAAAGGGCTTCTAAGAGATCCCAGGTGCTCCTGACTGATATCGGATACTCCCCACACTCAGAATTTGGAAACACGCCTAAGTGTGTGTGGGAGGTGAGGAAACACACTCCACTCAACTACCTGGGGTCACAGGTTTTCCCTGGTAGGGGGAATGTAGGTAAATACATCCCCTGTCCTTAGGGAGACACTGGCTTCTACTTAGCTCACCAGCGCAACCCCCACATTTCCCTGTAGTCCACCCTAGGAAACAATCACGGTAATCATGCGATGGCTTTCTAGGATATTCCAGACGCTCCTGATAGAAGACCTCACTTCACAAAACTCAGCAATGCGGATCAAAGCTGAGTGTGTGGGAGAGGATGTGAGCCAACCAACCCCCAGCAGCTAATTGGGATCACAGTTGTTCCCTTGTAGGAGGAACTCCACAAATTATCTCATTGTCAATGTGGAGGCACTTGCTGCAACTTGGCTTTCAGGCCCATCCCCCGTCTATCCCGGTCAGCCCGCACTATGAAACACACAGGGCAGGCACGAGAAAGGTTTCTAGGTGATCTCAGGCACTGCTGACAGAAGACAGATCTTCCCCAAAATCAGCATTCTAGAATACGCCTGAGTGTTTTCGGTAGAAGGCGTGCCATGCTTCACACAGCAGCCAGTGTCCACAGGTGTTACCTGGTCTGGGGAAGTCCAATAAATTAGTCCCCTGTCTATGCAGAGTCACTCGTTTCTAATTGGTTCACCAGCCCAATCCCTGGCTTTCACTGGCATCCAGACCTCTGAAATACACATGGAAGGCACACGAAAGAATTCTTGGTTATCCCAGGTGCTGCTGACAGAAGATGGAACTTCTCCATACTCAGAATTCAGGAACAAAACTGAGTGTGTGCAATAAAGGGTGAGGCGCCCTCCAGGCAGAAACCTATGGTCACAGGTGTTCCATAACAGTGGGTTTTAAACTAAATACCTGAAATTTTCATGAGGAGGCACGTGCTGCTATTTGGCTTTCCAGCACAAACCCTGCATTTCCCTGGCAGTCTGCCATAAGAAACACTCAGGGAATGCACACGAATTGCTTCCAGGAGATCCCAGACACTCCAAACAGAAAACTGAACCTCCCCAAACTCAGAATTTGGGAACATTGCTGAGTGTGTGGAAGAGTGGGTGAGGTGCCCTCCACGCAGCTATCTGAGGTCACAGATTTTCCATGGTAGGGGGAATCCGCTAATTTCCTCCCCAGTAATGCGGAGACACTCAATATTTCTTGCGTTTCCAGCACAAACCCAGACTTTCGCTTGCAGCCTGCACAAGGAAACTCTGAAGGAAGTCACGAGAAAGACATCTAGGAGATTCCAGGCTCTGCTTAGAGAAGACTAAACCTCCCCAAACTCAGTATTCGGGAACATGTCTGAGTGTATGCGGGAGGGTGTGAGGTGATTCAACGAAGCTACAAGAGGTCACAGATGTTCCTTTTTAGGGAGAATTCCACTGAATACCTCCCCTGTGCATTGGGAGACGGTCGTTTCTACTTGGATTACAGGACCAACACACGACTTTAACTGTAAGCCCGCCCCAGAGAACACTAAGGGGATGAAAGTGAAGGGCTTATAGCAGTTCCCAGGCACAGTTGTCAAATGACGGAACCTCACGAAACTTATAATTCCTGAACAATTCTGAGTGCCTAAAGGAGGGGAGAGTCACATCCATGCAGCTATTGCAGTCACAATTGTTTCCTGTAGGTAGGATATACGTTAATTACCTCCCATGTGCTAGTGAAGGAACTCGGAGCTACAAGGATTTCCAGCAAAACCATGATATTTAACTCTCTGAACGCCCAATAAAACACTCAGGGAAGGCACGTGAAGAGCTTCTTAGAGATCCGTGATGATGCAGACATAATACAGATCTGCACCATAATCAGCATACAAGAAAGACTTTGAGTGTGTGTCGGAGTTGGTGAGCCACAATTCATGCAGCTACCTGGGGTCTCAGCTGTTCTCTAGTCAGTGGAATTCCTCTAATTACCTCGCATGTGCAAGTGAATCACTCATTGTTACTTGGCTTTCCAGCCCATCCCGCATCTTTCCCTGGCAGCTTGCCCTAGGAAACTCTCAGGGAAGACATGCTAAGGGCTTCAAGGAGATCCCAGACACTGGTGGCAGAAGTCGAAACCTCCACACACTCAGCATTCTGGAACACGCCTGAGGATGGGGAGTAGGTGGGGAGCCTCACTCCATGCAGCTTCTTGGGGACACAGGTATTCCCTGGTAGGGGGAGTTCCGCTAATTACCTCCCCTGTACATGAGGTGTCACTCGCTTCTTCTTGGCTTTCCAGCCCAACCCTTGCATTTCCCTGGGAGCCCGCCCTAGGAAACACTCAAAGAATACAGGCAAATGGCTTCTAGTGCATCCCAGATGCTTCTGGCCAAAGACATATCATCCCCACTCTCAGCAATCTGGAACAAGCCTGAGTGAGTTGGGGAGTTGGGAAGCTGACTTCCATGCAACTAGCCTGGATCACAGGTGTTAAATGGTAGGGGGAACTCCACTAATACCTCCCTGGTCAATGAGGAACAACACGCTGCTACTTGGCTTTCCAGGCCAACCAACGCTTTACTGTATCAGCCCACCTAAGGAAACACTCAGTGTTTGAACGCAAATGGCTACTTGGAGACCCCAGGCGTTACTGACAAGAGACAGAACCTCCCAACTCTCAGCATTCCAGAAAAAATTTGAGTGTGTGTGATATGTGGGGAGCGGCCAACCTGGTTGCAATATTTGGTCACAGGTGGTCTCTAGTACTGGTAATTCCGCTAAATACCTCAGTTGTCAATGATGAGGTACAGGAGGATACTTGGATTTCCAATACAACCCCCACTTTTCCATGGCATCCCGCCCTAGGAAACACTCAGGGAATGCACGAAAATTGCTCCTAGGAGATCCCACATGCTGCAGACAAAGACAGAACCTCCCAAATCTCAGCACAGCGGAACACATCTGTGAGTTCAGGGGAGGGGATGAGGCACCTCAAAGAAATACCTGGGGTCAAAATTGATCCTTGGATGGAGGAAGTCCTCTAATTACCTCCCCTGTTCTTGGGGATGGACTCGGTGCTCCTTGGGTTTGCAGCACTTCGACCTAATTTCCCTGGATGCCAGTTGTAAGAAACACTCATGTTAGGCATGCAAATGGCTTCTAGGGGATCCAAGTCTCTGCTGACAGAAGACGGAACCTCCCCACAATCACAATTCCAGAACATGGCTGAGTGTGTGGCGGATATTGGGAGCCGCCCTCCATGCACTTACGTGGCGTCACAGGTGTTTCCTGTTAGCGGGTTTTCTGGTAAATACCTCCAGAGTCCTTAGGAGGAACTCGTGGACACTTGGCTTTGCAGCTCAACCCCTCCTTTCCCTGGAATTCTGCGCTAGGTATCACCCACGGAAAACACTAGAATGGCTTCTCAGTGATCCCTGGCACTGCAGACAGAAGATGGATCCTCCCCATTCTCAGCATACTGGAACAAGTCTGAGTGTGTTGGGGAGGAGGGAGCCAACTTTCATGCAGTTCCCTCACATCAGAATAGTTCCCTGGTCTGGGGAATTTCGCTAATTACCTCCCATTTGCATGGGAAGCACTCACTGCTACTTGGGTTTCCAGCCCATCCCACAGCTTAACCAGGCAGCTAGCACTAGGAAACACTCAGGGAAGACATGCAAACGGCTTCAAAGATATCCCAGGCACTGGTGAAAGAAGATGAGTCCACGGCACACTCAGCATTCTAGAACACGTCTGAGTGTGTGGAAGAGGTGGTATTCCATGCTCAACGCAGCTTCCTGGGGACACACGTATTCCCTGGTAAGGGGAAGTCCGCTAAACACCTCCCTTGTCAATGGGGATCCAATCACTGCTACTTGGATTTCAAGCTCAATCCCCGCATTTACCAGACAGCCCACTATTTGAGACACTCAGGGAATGCACACGAAGGGCTGCTAAGATATCACAGGTGCTCCTGACTGATATCGGAACCTACCCACACTCAGAATTCGGAAACACTCCTAAGTGTGTGGAGGAGGTGGCAAAACGCACTGCACTCAACTACCTGGGGACACAGGTGTTCCCTGGTTGGCAGAATGTAGGTAAATACCTCCCCTGTCCTTGGGGAGGCACTGGCTTCTAATTGGCTCAACTGCCCAACCACGGCATTTCCCTGGATTCCGCCCTAGGAAACAATCATGGTAATTACTCAAAGGCATTCTAGGATATTCCAGACTCTGGTGATAGAAGACCTCACCTCCCAACACTCAGGAATGAGGAATAAATCTGAATGTGTGGTGGAGGAGGCGAGCCACCCTCCAGTAGCTTACTGGGATCACAGGTGTTTCCCTGTAGGAGGAACTCCACAAATTATCTTATTCTCCAGGTGGAGGAACTCGAGCTACTTGGCTTTCAGGCCCATCCCCTGCATTTTCCTGGCAGTCCCTGCTAAGAAACACACAGGGCAGGCAGGAGGATGTCTTCTAGGTGATCTCAGGCGCTGCTGACTGAAGTCGGAACCTCCCCAAACACAGCATTCCAGAATACGACTGAGTGATTTCGGTAGAGGGCGTGCCGCACTCCACGCAGCTGCCTGAGGTTACAGGTGTTCCCCGGTCTGGGGAAGTCCACTAAATATCTCCCCTCTCCATGCGGAGGCACTCGCTGCTAATTGGCTCACCAGCCTATTCCCCGGAATTCCGTGGCAGCCAGCACACTGAAACACACAGGGAAGGCACGCGAAATGCTTCTTGGTTATCCCAGGCACTGCTGACAGAAGATGGAACTTCCCCACACTCAGAATTCAGGAACAAAACTGACTGTGTGGGAGAAACATTTCAGGAAGATACCTAGGGTCACAGGTGTTCCATGGCAGGGTGTTGTCCACTAAATACCTGAAAATATCATGAGGAGGCATGCGCTGCTAATTAGATTTCCAGCACAAACCTCGCATTTTCCTGGCAGTCTGCCATAAGAAACACTCAGGGAATGCACACAAATGGCTTCCAGGAGATCCCAGGCACTCCTAACAGAAGACGGAACCTCCCCACATTCTCAGAATTTGGGAACATTGCTGAGTGTGTGGGAGAGTGGGTGAGGAGACTTCCACGCACTTATCTGAGGCCACAGATGTTCCATGGTAGGGGGATTCGGTAATTTCCTCCCCAGTAATGCAGAGACACTCGTTATTACTTGCGTTTCCAGCCCAAACCCAGCCTTTCCCTTGCAGCCCGCACTAGGATACTCGAAGGAAGTCACGCAAAAGACATCTAGGAGATCCCAGGTGCTGCTTACAGAAGACTGAACCTCCTCACACTCAGTATTCGGGAACACATCTGAGTGTGTGGGGGATGGTGTGAGGTGACTCCACGAATCTACATGAGGTCACAGATGTTCCCTTGTAGGGGGAATTCCACTGAATATCTCCCCTGTCCATTGGGAGGCATTCACTCCTACTAGGATTTCAGGCACAACTCCCGCGTTTCCTGGTATGCCCGGCCGTGAAAACACTCAGGGAATGTACTCGAATGGCTTATAGCAGTTCCAGGTACAGCTGTCAGATGACAGAACCTCACGAAACTTACCATTCCTGACCAATTCTGAGTGTCTGTGGGAGGGGCGTGTCACGTCCATGCAGCTACTTAAGGTCATATCTGTTCAATTTTAGGAGGATGTCCGTTAATTACCTCCCTTGTGCTTGGGGAGGAACTCGGTGCTACTTGGGTTTCCAGCCAAACCACCGAATTTCCCTGTGAGCACGCCCTATGAAACACTCATGGAAGGCACGTGAAGGGCTAATAAGAGATCCAGGCACTGCAGGCAGAACACAGATCTGCCCATACTCAGCTTACAGGAAAGATTTTGAGTGTCTGGGGGATTTGGTGAGCCACCACTCATGCAGCTACCTGGGGTCTCAGCTGTTCTCTGGTCATTGGAATTCCTCTAATTACCTCGCATGTGCAAGTGAATCACTCATTGTTACTTGGCTTTCCAGCACAACCCGCATCTTTCCCTGGCAGCTTGCCCTAGGAAACTCTCAGGGAAGACATGCTAAGGGCTTCAAGGAGATCCCAGACACTGGTGGCAGAAGTCGAAACCTCCCCACACTCAGCATTTGGGAACATTGATGAGTGTGTGGGAGAGTGGGCGAGGTGCCCTCCATGCAGCTATCTGAGGTCACAGATGTTCCATGGTAACTGGATTCCGCTATTATCCTGCCCAGTAATGCGGAGACACTCATTATTACTTCGATTTCTAGCCAAAACCCAGCCTTTCCCCTGCAGCCCGCACAAGGAACCTCTGAAGGAACTCACGTGAAAGACTTCTAGGGGATCCCAGGTGCTGCTTACAGAAGACTGAATCTCCCCACACTCAGTATTCGGGAGCACATCTTAGTGTGTGTTGGAGGGTGTCAGGTGACTCCACGAAGTTACCTGAGGTCACAGATGTTCCCTTGTAGGGGGAAGTCCACTGAATACCTCCCCTATACATTGGGAAACACTCACTGTTACTTGGATTTCAGGCCCAACTCCCGCCTTTCCCTGTAAGCCAGCCCCAGGAGTCACTCATGGAATGCACGAGAAGGGCTTATAGCAGTTCCAAGGCGCAGCTGTCAGAAGATGGTACCTCACGAAACTTAGCATTCCTGTACAATTCTGAGTGCCTTAGGGAGGGGCGAGTCTCCTGCACGCAGGTACTTGGGGTCACAACTGTTCCCTCTTAGGAAGATGTCTGCTAATTACCTCCATGTGCTTGGGGAGGAACTCGATGCTACTTGGGTTTCCAGCCAAACCACCAAATTTCCCTGTGTGCACGCCATATGGAACACTCAGGGAAGACACACAAAGGGCTTCTTAGAGATCCCAGGTGCTGCAGGCAGATTACGGATCTGCCCCATAATCAGCATACAGGAAAAATTTTGAGTGTGTGTGGGAGTTGGTGAGCCGCAATTCATGCAGCTACCTGGGTCTCAGGTGTTCCAAGGTCGGTGGAATTCCTCTAGTTACCTCGTATGTGTGTGTGATTCACTCGCTGTTACTTGGCTTTCCAGCCCATCCCGCATCTTTCCCTGGCAGCTTGCCCTAGGTATCTCTAAGGGAAGACATGTCAACGCCTTCAAGGAGATCCCAGGCACTGGTGAAAGAAGATGAAACGTCTGCAAAATCAGCATTCCGGAACACGGCTGAGGTTGGGGAATAAGTGGGAGCCGGACCCCACGCAGCTTCCAGGGGACACATGTATTCCCTGGTAGGGGGAGTTCCGCTAATTACCTCCCCTGTACATGAGGTGGCACTCGCTGCTACTTGGCTTTCCAGCCTAACCCTCACATTTCCCTGGCAACCCGCCCTAGGAAACACTCAAAATAAGGCAGGCGAAAGGCTTCTATGGGATCCAGGTGCTTCTGGCCAAAGACATATGATCCCCACTCTCAGCAATCTGGAACAAGCCTGAGTGAGTTGGGGAGGTAGGAAGCCTCCCTCCTTGCAGCTAGCTGGGGTCACAGGTGTTCCATGGCAGGGGGAACTCCGCTAATACTTCCCCTGTCAATGAGGAGGAAAACGCTGTTACTTGACTTTCTCGACAAACCAATGATTTTCCCTGTCAGCCCACAATATGTAACAACCCGTGTTTAAACGTATAGGGCTTCTTGGAGTCTGCAGGCATTGCTGACATGAGACGGAACCTCCCAAATCTCAGCATTCCGGAACAAATCTGAGTGTGTGTGATATGTGGGGAGCGGCCAACCTGGCAGCAATATTTGTCACAGTTTTTCCCTAGTACTAGTAATTCCTCTAAATACTTCCCTTGTCAATGATTAAGAACAGGCAGATAATTGAATTTCCAATCCAACCCCCACTTTTCCCTGGCATCCCGCCCTTGGAAACACTCAGGGAATGCACGTGAATGGTTCCTATGAAACCCAATGTGCTGCTGACAAAAGATGGATCCTCTCAAATCTCAGCACATGGAACACGTCTGTGAGTGCAGGGGAAGTGATGAGGTACCTCAAAAAAATACCTGGGTTCACAATTGATCCTTGGATGTAGGAATTCCTCTAATTACCTCCCCTGTCCTTGGGGACGAACTCGATGATCTTTGGATTTGCAGCCCTTCAACCTATTTTCCCTGGCTGCCAGCCATAAGTACACTCACGGATGGCATGCAAACTGCTTCTAGTGGATCCAAGTCTCTGCTGACAGAAGACATATCCTCCCCAAAATCCCAATTCCGGAAAACGGCTTAGTGTGTGGGGGATATTGTGAGCCACCCTCCAAGCAGTTACGTGGCGTCACATGTGTTCTCTTTTAGGGGGTTGTCTGGTAAATACCTCCAGAGTCCTTGGGGGTATATCGTGGATACTTGGCTTTCCAGCTCAACCCACTCAATTCCCTGGAAGTCTGAGCTAATTATCACCCACAGAAATCACACGAACGGCTTCTCGGTGATCCCTGGCACTGCATTCATAAGATGGATCCTCCCCATACTTAGTGTACTGGAACAAGTCTGAGTTTGTTGGGGAGGAGGGAGCCATCCTTCATGCAGTTACCTGGGGTCACAGTTGTTCCCTATTCTGGGGAATTTTTCTAATTACTTCCCACTGCTACTTGGGTTTCCAGCCCATCCCACACCTTACCCTGGCAGCCAGCATTAGGAAACACTTAGGGAAGATGTCCTACCAGCTTCCAGGTGATCCCTGGCACTGGTGAAAGAAGACGAATTCACGGCACTCTCAGTATTTCAGAACACGCTGAGGTTGTGGACTAGGTGGGTCGCCGCACTCCACGCAGCTTCCTGGGGGCACAGGTATTCCCTTTTAGAGGGACGTCTGTTAATTACCTCCCTGTACATGAGTTTTCACTCGGTGCTACTTGGCTTTCCAGCCCAACCCTCGCATTTCCCTGGCAGCCCGCCCTAGGGAACACTCAAAGAATGCAGGCAAATGGCTTCTTGGGAATCCCAGGCTCTAGTGAATGAAGACGAATCTGTGGCAAACTCAGCATTCTGGAACAGGTCTCAGTGAGTGGAAGAGGTGGCATTCCGTGCTCCATGCTGATACCTGGGGTCACAGGTGTTCCCTGGTAAGAGTATGTCCTCTAAATACATCCCCAGTCCATGTGGAAGGACACAGTTTAATTTTGGATTCCGGCCAAACCCCCACCTCTCGCTGGTCAACAGCACTAGAGAACACTCAGGGATGATACAAGAAGTGCTTCTAGGAGATCCCAGTCGCTGTTATAGATGATGGAACCTCCAAATACTCAACTTGCAAAACATGAATTACTATGTTGGGGAGGTGGAAAGCCGACCTCACCGCAGCTACCTGGGTTTGCAGGTGTTCACTGGTAGGGGGAAGTTCGCTAATTACCTCACCTGTTCTTGGGGAGGGACACACATCTACTTGGATTTCATCCCAAAATTCCATTTTCCCTGGAATAGGAAACAGTCAGGGTAGGTACGGGAATGGCTTCAAGGAGTCCCAGATGCTACTGACAGAAGACGGGAACTCCCCACACTCAGCATTCTGTACCATGCCTGAGTGTGTTGGGGAACTGGTGATCCAACTTCCACACAGTTACATGTGGTCACAAGTGTTCCCTGTTGTGGTGAATTTCTCTAATAACCTCCCTTGTCCATGGGGATGCACTCGCTGCTACTTGGATTTCCAGCACAAACCCCACCTTCTTGGTAGCCCGCCCTATGCATCACTCAGAAAAGGCAAGTGAAGGGCTTGTAGGAGATCCCAGGCGCTTCTGACAGAAGACAGATCTTCCGCATACTTAATATTCCTGTACAAGACTGAGTGTGTGAGGGAAGTGGGGTGCCGGCATGCACGCAGTTATCTAGGGTCACAGGTTTTACACTGAAGGGGGAAGTCCTTTAAATAATTTCCCAGTCCATAGAGAGGGACTCCCTGCTACTAGGATTTCCTGACAAATTCCCTCCTTTCCCTGGCAGTCTGTTTATTAAACTCTCAGTGATGCCACGTGAAAATCTTCAAAATTATCCCAGGTTCTGCTGACAGAAAACGGAACCTCCCCAAACTCTGCTTCCATACCAAGGCTGAGTGTGAAATGGAATGCAGAGAGCCACCCTCCTTACAGCTACCTTGGGTCAGATGTGTTCCCTGTTAGGAATTACTCTAATTACCTCCCCTGTCCATGGGGAGGCACTCACTGTAACCAGCCAAACCCCCACATTTTCCTGTACGATAGGGCTAGGAAACAGGGAAGACACACGAAGTTCTTCTTGGAGATCCCAGGTGCTGCTGATAGATGATGCAAGTTCCACACACTCAACATTCTGGATAAGTGTGAGTGTGTGTGGGAGTGATGGAGAACTCCACGCAGCTACCAAGGCTCACAGACTTTCCCTGATATGGGGAAGTCCGCTATTTCAATCCTCTGTCCATGGGGAGGCAATCGCTGCTACTTGGCTTTCCAGCAACATCCCCATATTTCCATGGCAACCCGCCCTTAGAAACTCTCAGAGAACACATGTGAAGTCCTTCTATGAGATTCAAGGTGCTGCTGACTGAAGACAGAACGTCCCCACACTCAGTATTCTGAAACAAGCTGAGTGTGGGGGGAAGTGGGGCACCGAATTCCACGTGGCTACCTGGGTTCACAATTGTTACCCTGAAGGGGGAAATCCGCTAATTATCTCCCCTGTCAATGGAGAGGCCCTCGCTGCTACTTGGCTTTCCTGCCCAGCCACCAAATTTCCCAGGTAGTCCTCCTTAGCAAACACTCTGGGATGCCACCCAAAGAGCTTCTAGTGTATCCCAGTCCCTGCTGGATGAAAATGGCCCTCCCCAAACTCAGCTTCCGAAACACGGCTGTGATTGCAGGGGAAGGTGGAGAGCCACACTCCATGCAGCTACATGGTGTCACAGGTGTTCCATAGTAGGAGGAAGTCCTCTAAATACCTCCCCTGTCCATGGGGAGGCAGATGCTTTAATTTGGTATTCCAGCAGAACCCCCCACCTTTCCCTGGCTGACAGTGCAATGGGACACTCGGAAGACATGAAATGGGCTTCTAGGGGATCACAGGCACTGCTGATAGATGATGAAACCTCCGCATACTCAGCTTCCAGAACATGAATGTGTGTGATGGGGAGGTGGAAAGCCGACCTCACCGCAGATACCCGGGGTCTCAGCTGTTCCCATTTATGGGGAATTACACTTAATACCTCCCTTAAGCTGGCGATCCACCCTCCACACAGATAGCTGGGGTCACAGGTGTTCCCTGTTATGGGGAATTCCGCTAATAACCTACACCATCCATAGTTAGGCACTCACTTATACTTGCATTTCCAGCAAAAGCCCCTCTTTTAACTGGTAGCCAACCTTAGGAATCACTTGGGGAAGACAAATGAATGGCTTGTAGGAGATCTCAGGTGTTGCTGACAGAAGATGAATCCTCCACAATCTCAGGTTCCAGACGCACATGAGTGTTTAGGGGAAGGTGGAGAGGTGTGATCCATACAGCTACCTGGGGTCACAGGTGTTCCCTGGTAGGAGGAAATCCTCTAAATACATCAACAGTCCATGAGGAAGCACACGCTTTAAGTTGGGATTCCAGCCAAACCCCCAGTTTCGCTGGTCGACAGAGCTACAGAACACTCAGGGAAGACAATCAAAGGGCTTCTAGGAGATACAAGGTGCTGCTTAGAGATGATGGAACCTCCCAATATTCAGCTTCCAGAACATGAATTGGTATGTTGGGGATGTGGAAAACAGACCTCACCGCAGCTATCTGGGTTCACAAATGTTCCCTGGTAGGAGGAATTCCGCTAAATACCTCCCCTGTTTTTGGGGAGGGACACACTTCTACTTGGCTTTTATTCCAAAATTCGATTATCCAAGGAATCCCACCTAGGGAATACTCAGGGAAGGCACGGGAAGGGCTTCAAGGAATCCCAAAGGCTGCTGACAGAAGACGAAAACTCTCCACACTCAGCATTCAGGCACAATGCTGAGTGAAAGGAGTAGATGAGGAGCAGCCCTCTACAAAGTTACATTGGGTCACAGTTGTCCCTGGGTTGGATGAATTCCGCTAAGTGCTTCCTTTGCCCATGGGGAAGCACTCATTGCTACTTGGATTTACAGCTCATACCACAAATTACCCTGGAATCCCTCCATAGGTAACACTGCCAAAATGCAAGCAAAAGGATTCTAGGAGACCCCAAATTCGGCTGACTGTAGATGGAAACTCCTCACAATCAGCATCCCTTGACAAGTGTGAGTGGGTTTGGCAGCTGTTGAACCACACTCCACACAGCTACCTGGTGACACTTATGTTCCCTGGTAGTGGGAATTCCACTAAATACCTCCCCCGTCCACATGGAGACTCTTGTTTCTACTTTGTTCCCCAGGCCAACTAAAGCCCTTTCCTTGTAGCCGTCCTATGATACACTCAAAGAAGGCATACAAATGTTTTCTACGAGAACCAAGACACAGCTGACAGAAGACCGAACCTCCCAACACTCAGCATTCTGTAACATGCCTGAGTGAGCTGGGGATCTGAACTCGACTCAGTTAACTGTGGTCACAAGTGTTCCCTGTTACCAGGAATTTCACTTATTACCTCACATGTCCATGGGGAGGCACTCGCTGATACTAGGAATTCCAGGACAAACACCGCCTCCTTGATAGCCCGCCCTATGAATCACTTTGGGAAGGCTAGTGAAGGGCTTGTAGAAGGTCACAGGCACTTCTGACAGAAGACAATCCTCTGCATACGTAGCATTCTGGCCCAAGTCTGAGTGTGTGAGGGAGTAGGGGTGCTGACATCCCCGCATTTATCTTGGGTCACAGGTTTTACACTGAAGAGGGAAATCCACTAAATATATCCCCAGCCAATGGAGAGTCACACGCTGCTACTTGGCTTTCCTGGCAAATCCCCTCATTTCCCTTGCAGCCCATTTAAAATACACTCAGTGATGCCACGTGAAAAGCTACAAAAGTACAACAACTGCTGCTGACAGAAAACGGAACCTCCCCAAACTCAGCTTCCAGAACATGGCTGAGAGGGTAGTGGAAGTTGGAGATCCAACCTCCTTGCAGCTACCAGGAGTCACAGGTGTTCCCTGTTGGGAGGAATTACTCTAAATACCTCCAATGTCCATGGGGAGGCACTCACTGTAACTTAGGATTCCAGCACAACTCCCACATTTTCCTGGTCAACAACACTAGGAAACAGTCAGGGAAGGCAATCAAAGGGCTTGTAGGAGATCCCAGGCGCTGCTGATAGATGACAGAAACCCCCCACACTCAGCATTCCGTATAAGTCTGAGTGTGTGTGGTAGGAATTGAGAACTCCACTCAGCTACCAATGTTCATAGGTGTTTCCTGGTAGGGGGAAGTCCTCTAATTCAGTCCTCTATCCATGGGGAAGCAATCACTGCTACTTTAATTTCCAGCAACATCCCCATATTTCCCTGGCAGCCCGCCCTTAGAAACTCTCAGGGAAAACACGTGAATTCCTTCTATGAGATTCAAGGTGCTACTGCCTGAAGATGGAACCTCCCCACAATCACCATTCTGGAAAATGGCTGACGGTTTTGGGGATATGGCGAGCCACACTCACGCAGTTACATGGGTTCAGAGGTGTTCCCTGGTAGGGGGAATTCTGCTAAATACCTCCACCATACTTGGATAGGCACTCAATGATACGTGGATTTCCAGCAAAACCCCCAAATCTCCCTGGTAGTCCGAGCTAGGAATCACTCAGGAAAAGCACATGAAGGGATTGTAAGGGATCCCAGGTTCTGCTGGCAAAAACGGAACCTCCCCACACTCAGCATTCTGAAACATGGCTGAGTGTGGGGGGAAGTGGGGCGCCGAAATCCAAGTGGCTACCTGGGGTCAAAAGTGTTACCCTGAAGG
Source organism: Camelus dromedarius (assembly GCF_036321535.1). Taxonomy (NCBI): domain Eukaryota; kingdom Metazoa; phylum Chordata; class Mammalia; order Artiodactyla; family Camelidae; genus Camelus; species Camelus dromedarius. The sequence continues at coordinate 7,753,756 of NC_087473.1, read as the reverse complement.
GGGAAATCTGCTAATTACTTCCCCTGTCCATGGAGAGGCCCTCGCTGCTTCTTGGCTTTCCTGCTCAGCCAACACGTTTCCCTGGAAGCCCTCCTTAGCAAACACTCAGGGATGCTACCCGAAGAGCTTCTAGAGTATCCCAGTCCCTGCTGAACGAAAATGGTCCTCCCCATCTCAGCTTCTGAAAAATGGCTGTGATTGCAGGGGAAGTCGGAGAGCCACACTCCATGCAGCTACCTGGTGTCACAGGTGTTCCCTGGTAGGAGGAAGTCCTCTAAATACCTCCCCTTTCCATGGGGAGGAACACGCTTTAATTTGTTATTCCAGTAAAACCCCTTTCCCTGGCTGACAGCACAATGGGACACTCAGAAGACACACAATGGTCTTCTAGGATATCCCAGGTGCTGCTGATAGATGATGGAACCTCCCCATACTCAGCTTCCAGAACACGAATGAGTGTGTTGGGGACGTGGAAAGCCGACCTCATCGCAGATAACTGGGGTCTCAGCTGTTCCCTTTTATGGGGAATTCCGCTAAATACCTCCCCTATCAATGGGGAATTACTCGCTGCTAATTGGATTTCCAGCCCAACTCCCGAATTTCCCTCACAGACCAAGCGATGAAACACTCAGGGAAGTCATGTGAAGGGCTTCTTGGAGAGCCGTGTTGCTGCTGACAAAATGAGAAACCTCCCCACACTTATCATTACAGAACATGACTGAGTGATTAAGAGAGTTGTGGAGCAGTACTCCACGCAGCTGCCAAGAGTCACAGGTTTTCCCTGGTTAGGGAATTCTGCTAATTCAGTTCTCTTTCCATGGGGAGGGAATCAATTCTAATTGGCTTTCCAGCAATATCTCTATATTTCCCTAGCAGCCCACCATAAGAATCTCTTGGTGAACACACGTGAAGTGCTTCTAGGAGATCCCATGTGCTGCTGACTGAAGAAGGATTCTCCCAACACTCAGCATTCTGGAACATGGCTGAGTGTGTTGAACCTGGTGATCAACCTTCCAAGCAGATAGCTGGGGTCACAGGTGTTCCCTGTTACAGGGAATTCCACTAATTAACTACCCATTCCATGGGTAGGCACTCACTGATAATTGGACTTCAAGCAAAACCCCTCGTTTCCCTTGTACCCAACCTTAGGGATCACTCGGGAAAGGCAAATTAATGGTTGTAGGAGATCACAGGTGCCACTGACAGAAGACGGATCCTCCCCAATCTCAGCTTCCAGACACGTCTGTGTGTTTAGGGGAAGGTGGAGAGCTGCCCTCCATGCAGCTACCTGGGGTCACAGGTGTTCCCTGGTAGGAGGAAGTCCTATAAATACATCCTCAGTCCATGTGCAAGCACACGCTTTAAATTGGGATTCCAGCAAAAACCCTGCCTTCCACTGGTCAACAACACTAGACAACACTCAGAGAAGACACTCGAAGGGCTTCTAGGAGACCCCAGGCACTGCTTATAGATGATGGAACCTCCCCATACTCAGCTTCCAGAACATGAATTAGTATATTGGGGAGGTGGAAAGCTGACCTCACCGCAGCCCCCTGGGTTCACAGGTGTTTCCTGGTAGGGGTAATTCTGCAAATTACCTCCATTTTTCTTGCAGAGGGGCTCACTTCTACTTGGCTTTAATCCCAAAATTTGATTTTCCCTGGAACCCTGCATATGAAACACTCAGGGAAGGCATGGGAAGGGCTTCAAGGTGTCTGAGACACTGCTGACCGTAGATTTAAATTCTCCACACTCAGCATTCAGGCACAATTCTGAGTGAGTGTGGGAGGGGAGGAGCAGCCCTCTACGCATTTATATGGGGTCACAGTTGTCCCTGTGTAGGATGAATTCCGCTAATTGCCTCCCTTGTCCACGGGGAGGCACTCATTGCTACATGAAATTGCAGCTCAACCCCCACCTTTCCCTGGAATCCCTCCAAAGAAAACACTCCGGAAATGCACGCAAATGGTTTCTAGGAGATCCCATTTTCAGCTGACAGTAGATGGAACCTCCTCACACTCAGCATACCTTTACAAGTTTGAGTGTGTGTGGGAGCTGTTGAGCCACAATCCACACAGCTACCTGCGGTCACAGGTGTTCCCTGGTAGTGGGAATTCCACTAAATACATCTCCCATTAATGTGGAGACACTCATTGCTACTTGGATCCTCAGGAAAACCACTGCCTTTTCCTTACAGCCTGCCCTAGGAAAAACTCAGTGAAGGCATACAAATGTTTTCTTGGAGATCCAAGTCACTGCTAACAGAAGACGGAACCTCCCAACACTCAGCATTCTGGAAAATGCCTGAGTGTGTTGGGGAGCTGGTGAGCCACCTTTCACACAACAACCTGTGGTCAGAATTGTTCCCTGTTATGGTGAATTTTGCTAATTACCTCCCCTGTCCATGGGGAGGCACCCACTGCTACTTGGATTTCCAGTACAAACCCCGCCTTCCTGGTAGCCTGCTCTATGCCTCACTCAGAGAAGGCACATGAAGGGCTTGTAGGAGATCCCAGGCAGTTCTGACAGAAGACAGAATCTCCGCAACCTTAGCATTCTGGCCCAATACTGAGTGTGTTAAAGATGTGGGGTGCCAACATCCACATAGTTATATGTGGTCACATGTTTTACACTGAAGGGGGAAGTCCTGTAAATAATTCCACAGTCCATAGAGAGGCACTCACTGCTACTTGGCTTTCCTGCCAAATTCCCTCCTTTCCCTGGCTGCCCATTTAAGGAACACTCAGTGCTGCCAAGTGAACAGCTTCTAGAGTATCCCAGGTGCTGCTGACAGAAAATGGAACCTCCCCAATCTCAGCTTCTAGACCACAGCTGAGTGTGTATTGGAAGGCGAAGAGCCAACCTCCTTGCAGTTACCTGGGGTCACATGTGTTCCCTGTTAGGAGGAATTACTCTAAATACCTCCCCTGTCCATGGGGAAGCACTTGCTGTAACTTAGGTTTCCAGCCCAACCCCAACATTTCCCTGGATGGCAGCCCTAGGAAACACACAGGGAAGACAATCAAAGGGCATCTAAAATACCCAGTTGCTGCTGACAGGTGTCAGATCCTCCCCACACTCAGCATTCCAGATAATTTTGAGTGTGTGTGGGAGGGATGGAAAAACCCACACAGCTACCAAGGCTCACAGGTGTTCCCTGGTAAGGGGAAGTCCGCTAATTCACTCCTCTGTCCATGGGGAGGCAATCTCTGCTACTTGGCTTTCCAGCAACATCCACATAATTCCCTGGCAGCCCGCCCTTAGAAATTCTCAGGGAAACCACGTGAAGTCCTTTTATGGGACTCCAGGTGCTGCTGACCAATGATGGAACTTCCCAACTCAGCATTTTGGAAAAATTCTGAGTGTGTTTGGAGCTAGTGAGCCAAACTCCACACAGATAAATCAGTTCAAATTTGTTCCCTGTTATGGGGAATTCCGATAATTACCTCCTGTTTCCATGGGTAAGCACTTGTAGATACTTGAATTTCCTGCAAACCCCCAACATTCCCTGGTAGTCAGCATTAGGAATGACTCAGTTAACACAAGTGAAGTGCTTGTAGGGGATCCCAGGTGCTGCTGGCAGAAAACGGAATCTCCCCACACTCAGCATTCTGAAACAAGGCTGAGTTTGAGGGGAAGTGGGTCGCCAAAATCCACGAGGCTACTTGGGGTCACAAGTGGTGCCCTGAAGGGGGAAATTTGCTAAATACCTCCCCTGAACATGGAGAGGCCCTCGCTTCTACTTGGCTTTCCTGCCAAGCCACAAACTTTCCGTGGCAGCCCTCTTTATCAAATACTCAGGGATGCCACCCGAAGTGCTTCTAGAGTATCCCAGTCCCTGCTGAGCGAAAATGGTCCTCCCCAAACTCAGCTTCTGAAACTCGGCTGTGATTGTAGGGAAGGCGTATAGCCACATTCCATACAGCTACCTGGTGTCACAGGTGTTCCCTAGTAGAAGAAATTCCTCTAAATACCTCCCCTGTCCATGGGAAGGCACACACTTTAATTTGGTATTCCAGCAAAGCCCCAACTTTCCCTGGCTGACAGCATAATGGGACACTCAGAAGACACGCAATGAAATTCTAGGTGATCGCATTTGCTGCTGATAGATGATGGAACCACCCCTTACTCAGCTTCCAGAACATGAATTCATATGTTGTGGAGGTGCAAATCTGACCTCACTGCAGCTACATGGGTTCACAGGTGTTCCCTGGTAGGGGGAATTCCGCTAATTACTTCTCTTCTTGGGGAGGGACACACTTCTACTTGTCTGTCATACCAAAATTCGATTTTCCCTGGAATCCAGCCTAGAAAACACTCAGGGAAGGCACGGGAAGGGTTTCAAGGAGCCCCAGATGCTACTGACAGAAGACGGATACTCCCCACACTCAGCATTCTGGAACATGCCTGAGAGTGTTGGGGAGCAGGTGATCCGACATAAACACAGCTACCTGGGGTCACAAGTGTTCCCTGTTACAGTGAATTTTGCTAGTTACCTCCCCTGTCCATGGGGAGGCATTCGCTGCTAAATGGATTTCCAGCACAAACCCTGCCTTCCTGGTAGCCCGCCCTATGCATCACTCAGAGAAGGCAAGTGAAGGACTTGTAGGAGATCCCAGGTGTTTGTGACAGAAGACAGAACCTCTGCAACCTTAGCATTCTGGCCCAAGACTGAGTGTGTGAGGGTGGTGGGGTGCCGACATCCACACAGTTAACTGGGGTCACAGGTTTTACACTGAAGGGGGAAGTCCGCTAAATACATCCCCAGTCCATGGAGAGTCACACGCTGCTACTTGGCTTTCCTGCCAAATCCCCTCCTTTCCCTGGTAGACCGTTTAAAAAACACTCAGTGATGCCACATGAAAAGCTTCAAAATTATCCCAGGTGGTACTGACAGAAAACGGAACCTCCCCACACTCAGCATTTCCGATCAAGTCTGAGTGTGTTGGGGATTTTGGGAGCCGCCATTTATGCAGCTACCTGGGGTCACAGGTGTTCCCGGGTAGGAAGAATTCTGCTAATTAGCTTCCCTGTCTATGGGGAGGCTCTCGATGCTCCTTGTCGTTCCAGCAGAAACCCTGCCTTTCCCTGACAGCCCGCACTTGGAAACACAGGGAAAGCAAGCAATGGCGTTATAAGGGATCCCAGGCGCTGCTCACAGAAGATGGAGCCTCCCGACTCTCATCATTCCGGAACATGACACAGTGTGTGGTGGATGTGGGGAGCTGCAGTCCATGCAGTTACCTGGTGTCACAGGTGTTCCCAGGTAGGGGGAATCTGCTAATAACATCCCTTCTCCATGTGGGGTCACTCATTCTACCTGACATTCCAGACAAACCCACACCTTTCACTGGCATCCCGTCCTAGGAAACACTCAGGGAACTCACACAAAGGGCTCCTAGGAGATCCCATGTGCAGCTGAGAAAAGACGGAAAATACCCACACTCAGCATTCCGGAACTCGTCTGAGTGGTGGGGTAGGTGGGGAGCTGCCCTCCACGAACCTACCTGAGGTCACAGTTGTTCCCTTGTAGGGGTAATTCCACTAATTACCACCCCGGTCCATGGGGAGGCACATATTGCTACTTAGATTTCCAGCCAAACTCCCGCCTTTCACTGGGAGCCCGCCCTAGGAAACACTCAAAGACATGCGAAGTGCTTCTAAGATTTCCCAGGTTCTGCTGAAGAAGACGGAAACTCCCCACATTCAGCATTCCAGCACATGTCTAAGTCTGTTGGGGAGGTGATGAGCCGCCCTCCATGCAGCTACCTGGGGTCACAGGTGTTACATAGTAGGAGGAACTTCTCCCGCCTTTCCCTGGCAGCCCGCCTTGGAAACACTCAGGAAAGTCACGTGAATGACTTCTCAGAAACCCCAGGTGCTGCTGACAGAAGACAGAACCTCCCCACAGTCAGCATTCCTGAACAAGAATGAGTGGGTGAGGGATGTGATGAGGAGACACCAACACAGCTACCTGGGGTCACCGCTGTTCCTCGCTAATTAGCTGCCCTGTCCATGGGGAGGTTCTCAGTGCTCCTTGGGGTTCCAGCACAACCCCTGCCTTTCCCTGTCAGCCCGCACTTGGAAACACAGGGAAAGAAAGCACAGGGCTTCTTGGAGATCCCAGGTGCTGCTCAGAGGAGATGGAGCCTCCCCACTCTCATCATTCTGGAACACAACTCAGTGTGTTGTGGAGGTGGGGAGCTGCACTCCACACAGATACCTGGGGTCACAGGTGTTCCCTGGTAGGGGTAATTCCGCTAATTAACTCCCTTGTCCATGAGGAGGCACTCGCTGCTACTTGGTTTTGCAGCCAGACCCCCGCTTTTTTTTGCAGCCTGACACCCCTCCCTAGGAAACACACAGGGAAGATCCGTGAATGGCTTCCAGGAGATCCCAGGAGCTGTTGACAGAAGACGGAACCTCCCAACCGTCAGCATTCCTGAACAAGAATGAGTGTGTGCGGGATGTGATGAGGAAACCACAACGCAGCTATATGGGGTCACCACTGTTCCCTGGTAGGGGGAACCCTGCTAATTATCTCCCTTGCCAATGGGGAGACTCTTGCTGCAAATTGGTTTCCAGCACAACCCCCACGAATCCCTGGCAGCACGCCTTCGGTAATATTCAGGGAATGCACGTGAAACGTTTCCAGGAGATCCCAGGTACTGCTGAGGGAAGACAGAATCTCTCCACACTCAGCATTCTGAAACACGACTGAGTGTGTAGAGGAGGTGTTGAGCCACCACCTACGCAGCTACCTGGGGTACAGGTGTTCCCTGGTCAGGTAATTCCGCTAATTACCTCCCCTGTCCATGGGGAGGCACTCGCACTTAATAGGCTTTCCAGCTCAACCCCCGCCTTTTCCTGTAAGCCCGTCCTAGGGAACAATCATGGAAGGCAAGCAAAGGGCTTATCAGAGATCCCAGGCGCTGCTGACAGAAGAAAGAACCTCACCACACTCAGAATTCTGGAGCACGGCCGAGTGTGTAGGGGAGGGGGCATGGTGAAATCCACGAAGCTCCCTAGGTACACAGTTTTTTCCTGGATTGGGGACGTCCGGTAATTACCTCCCCTGTCCATAGGGAGGCACTCTCTGCTACTTGGTTTTCCAGCCAAGCCACAGCATTTTCCTGGCAGACCGCCCTAAGAAAAATTCAGGGAATGCAAGTGAAGGGCTTCAGGGAGATCCCAGGCTCTGCTGATGGAAGACGGAACCTCTCCACATTTAGCATTCTGGAAAACATTTGAGTGTGTGGGGGAGGTGGGGAGCCAGTCTTCACGCAGCTATATGTGGTCTACAGGTGTTCCCTGGTAGGGGGATATCCGCTAATTACCTTCCTTTTCCATGGGGAGGCACTTGCTGCTACCTGGACTTCCAGCACATCTCCCGCCTTTCCCTGGCAACTCGACCTAGAAAACCTTCATGGAAGGCACGCAAAGGGCTTCTCAGAGATCCCAGGCTCTGCTGATTGAAGATAGAACCTCCTCACACTCAGCATTCAGAAACAAATCTGAGTGTGTGTGGGATTGGGGGAGTCAACCTCCAGGCAGATAACTTGTGTCACAGGTGTTTCCATGTAAGGGGAAGTCTGCTAATTACCTCACCTGTCCATGTGGAGGCAGACTTTTCTACTTGGGATTCCAGCCCAACCCCCAGCTTTCCCTGGAGCCCACCCAAAGAAACAATCAGGGAAAGCACATGTATACTTTCTAGGTGATCCCAAGCTCTGCTGTTAGAAAATGAAACCTCCCCTCACTCAGCATTCCGGAACAAGGATGAGTGTGTGGGGGAAGTGGGGAGCCGCCGTCCACGCAGCTATCTGTGGTTACAGGTGTTCCCTGGTTGGGGTAAGTCCGCTAATTAACTCCCCTGTCCATGGGGAGGATCTTGCTGCTACGTAGCTTTCCAGCCTTTCCCTGTCTTTCCCTGGCAGACCGCCCAAGGAAACACTGTGGGAAGGATCACAAATGCCTTCTAGGGGAACCCAGGCGCTGCTGACAGAAGACAGAACCTCCAGACACTCAACATTCTGGAACACTGCAGAGTGTGTGGGGGATTTGGCGAGGTGCACTCAACATAGCTCCATAGGGACTCAGGTGTTTCCTGGTAGGGGGAATGCCACTAATTACCTCCCTTTCCATGGGGAGCCACTTGCTTCTACTTGGTTTTCCAGCCCAACCCCAGCATTTCCCTGGCAGCCCGCCCTAGGAAACAGTCAGGGAAAGTACCAGAATTGCTTCTAGGAGATCCCAGGCTCTGCTGACAGAAGACAGAAACTCCCCACACTCAGCATTCCAGAGCAAGCCTGAGTGTGTGGATGAGTGGGTGAGGTGCCCACCACATAGCTCACTGGGGACATAAGTGTTCCCTGGTAGGGGTAATTCCACAAAGTACCTCCACATTCCATGGGGAGGCACTTGCTGCTACTTGCTTTCTGCCAAACCTCCGTCTTTTCCTGTCATCCTGCACTAAGAAACAATCATGGAAGACACACATAGGGCTTCTAGGAGAACCCAGGTACTGCTGTCAGATGACAGAACCTCCCAATACTCAGCATTCTGGAACACGTCTGAGTGTGTGTTGGAGGAGTGGAGCAGCCATCCACACAGCTACCGGGGTTGCAGTAGTTCCCTTTAGGGGGAAGTCTTCTAATTACCTCCCATGTCCATGGGGAGTCACTCGCTGCTACTTGGTTTTTCAGCCCAACCACACCTATCCCTGGCAGCCCGACCTAGGAAACACTCAGGGAAAGTACACGAATGACATTTAGGTTATCCCATGTGCTGCTGACAAGGCAGAAAATCCCCACACTCAGCATTCTGGAATAAGTCCAAGTGTGGGGGATTTGGCACGGTGCATTCCACGTAGTTCCCTGGGGACGTATGTGTTCCCTGATAGGGAGAAGTCCACTAATTACCTCCACTGTCCATGAAGAGGTGCTCACTGCTACTTGGATTTCCAGCTGAACCCCAGCTTTTCCTTGGCAGCCCGCTCTATGAAACACTCAAGGAAGGCACATGAAGTTCTTGTTGGAGATCCTAGGTCCTGTTGAGAAAAGACAGATATTCCCCACACTCCACATTCCAGAACAAGCCTGAGGGTGTGGGGGAGGTTGGTTGCCACCCTCCATGCAGCTTCATGTGGCCACAGGTGTTCCCTGGTAGGAGGAATTCCGTTAAATACCTCCCCTGTCCATAGGGAGGCACTCGCTGCTACTTGGGTTTCCAGCCAAAACCCCACATTTCCCTGGCAGCCAGCCCTAGGAAACACTCAGTGAAGACATGCAATGTGCTTCTACAAGATCCCATGTGTGGCTAATAGTAGAAGGTACCTCCCCACACTCAGCAGACTTGAACATGTCTGTGTGTGTGTGATATTTAGAGAGCCGCTCTCCACGAAGCTAACTGGGGTCACAAGTTTTCCCGGGTATGGGGAAGTAGGCTAATTATCTCGCCTGTTGATGGGGAGGCACTCACTGCTACTTGGCATTCCAACCCAAACACCGCTTTTCCCTGGCAGCCCGCCCAATGAAATACACTTAGGGAAGGCACGCAAAGGGCTTCTAGGAAATCCAAGGCGCTGCTGACTTAAGACGCTACCTCTTCACACTCAGCATTCCAGGAGAAGGCTGAGTGTGTGGGAGGTGGTGAGCCAAACTCCATGAAGCTACATTGGGTCACAGGTGTTCCCTGGTAGGGGGAATTTCGCTATTTCCCCATTCCATGGGGTGGCAAATGCTGCTACCTGGCTTTCCAGCACAAGCCACGCCTTTACTTGTCAGACTGCCCTAGGAACACTCAGGAAAGAAACGTGAAAGGCTTCTATGTGAGCCCAGGCGCTGCTGGGCTCAGAAGACGGAACCTCCCCACACTCAGCATTCCAGCAAACGGCAAAATGGGTGAGGGACATTGCGAGCCGCCATGCACACAGCTACCTGGGGTCACAGGTGTTCCCTGGTAGGGGAAGTTCGCTAATTATCTCCCCAGTCCATGGGGAGACTCGCTGTTACTTTGTTTTGCAGCCAAACCTCTGTTTTTCCCTGGCAGTCTGCCCTATGGAACTCTCAGTGAAGGCACAAGAAAGGCTTTAGGACATCCCAGATGCTGCTGACAAAAAACGGAACTTCCACACCCTCAGCATTCTGGAACATGTCTGAGTGTGTGGGGGAATGGGGATCCGCCCTCCTCTCAGATACCTGGGGTCACTGGTGTTTCCTGGTTGGGGGAACTCCGCTAATTATCTCCATTTTCCATGGGAAGGCACTTGCGGCTACTTGGATTTCCAGCCCAACCTCCTTTTTTCCTGGCTGCTTGCATTAATATACACTCAGGGATGGCACACAAAAGGCTTCTCGGGGATGCCAGGCTCTGTTGACAGATGATGGAACTTCCCCATTCTCAGCATTCCCGTACACGACTGAGTGTGTGTGGGAGGTGGGGAACCACAATCCATGCTGCTACCTGGGGTCAAATGTGAACACTGGTATGGGGAATTCTGCTAATTCCCTTCCCTTTCCATCGGGAAGCACTTGCTGCTACTTCCATTTCCAGCAAAATCCCCACATTTCCCTGGAAGCCCGCCCTAGGAAACACTCAGAGAACACACACAAAGGGCTTCTAGAAGATCTCAGGCACTGATGACAGATGACATAACCTCCCCACACTGAGCATTCCGGAACATGGCTGAGTATGTGTGGGAGGTGATAGCCGCACTCCACGCAGCTATATTGGGTCACAAGTGTTCCCTGGTAGGGGGAAGTCTGCTAATATCCTCCCTGGACCATGAGGAAGCACTCGCTGCTACGTGGTTTCCAGCACAACCCCCACCTTTCCCTGGCAACCCCCCCTAGGAAACACTCAGAGAAGACACGTGAAGGGCTTCTAGGATATCCCTGGTGCTGCTGACAGAAGATGGAACCTCCCCACACTCAGCATTTGGGAACATGGCTGAGTGTGTAGGGGAGGGGTGAGGGGCAACCACACATATAACTGGGGTCAAAATTGTTCCCTGGTAAGGGGAAGTCCGCTAATTTACTACCCTGTCCATGGGGAGGCACACACTGGAACTTGCATTTCCAGGACAACCTCCACCTTTCCCTGGCAGCCCGCCCAAGAAACACTACGAGAATTCACATGAAGGCTTCTAGGAGAGCCCAGATGCTGTTGCAGAAAGACGGAACCTCCCCACACTCAGCATTCCAGAACATGGCTGAGTGTGTTGGGTACCTGGCGAGACTCCCTACAAGCAGTTACCTGGTTTCACAGGAGTTCCCTGATAAGAGATGTCTGCAAATTACTTCCCCAGTCCATGGGGAGGCACTCGCAAATAATCGGCTTTCCAGTCAAATCCCCATTTTCCCGTTTCAGCCCGCCTAGGAAACACTCAGTGATGAAACCTGACAGGCTTCATTGAGATCCCAGGCACTGCTGACAGAAGATGGAACTTCCTGACACTCAGCATTCTGGAACAAGTATGAGTGTGTTGGGGAGTTGGGGAACCAAACTTCACGCAGCAAACGGGGGTCACAGGTGTTCCCTGGTAGGTGGAAGTCTGCTAAATACCTCCCCAGTCCATGGGGAGGCACTCACTGCTACTTAGTTTTGCCCAACCTCAGCCTCTCAGTTGCAGCCTGCACTGAGAAAAACTCAGGGTAGGCAAGCTTAGAGCTACTACGAGATCCCAGGCACTGCTGACAGAAGACAGAACCTCTTCACACTCAGCATTGCAGAAAACGTCTGAGTGTGTTAGTGGCTGAGCTGCCTTCCATACAGCTACCTAGGTTCACAGGTGTTACCTGGTAGGGAGAATTCCGCTAATTAACTCCACTGTCCATGGAGAGGCACTCGCTGCTATTGGTTTTCCAGCCAATCCACCACATTTCCCTGGCAAGCTGCAATAGGAAGCACTCAGGGAAGGCACGCAAAGGGCTTCTAGGAGATTCCAGTCGCTGCTGACTGAAGACGGAACCTCCCCACACTCAGAATTCCATAACAAATCTCAGTGTGTTATGGAGGAAGGGAACACCCATCCATGCAGTTACCTGTGGTCACATGTGTTCCTTAGTAGGCAGAATTGCGCTAAATACCTCCCTGTCCTTGCAGAAGCACTCGCTGCTACTTGGCTTTACAGCAAATTCCTTGCTTATTTCTGGCACAACACCCTAGTAAACACTCATGGGACAAACACGAAGTGCTTCAAGGTGATCCCAGGTGCTGTTAACAGAAGGCAGAACATCCCCTCATTCAGCATTCCAGAAAAAGGCTGAGTGTGTGGTTGATGCGGGGAGACACGCTCCAAGCAGCAATGTGGGTTCACAGGTTTGCCTGGATGGGGGAAGTCGAATAATTACCTCCCCTGTCCATGCGGAGGCACTCATTGCTACTTGAATTTCCAGCTCAAGCCATGCACTTCCCTGGCAGCCCGCCCTAGGAAACACTCAGGGAAGGCATGCATAGGGCGTCTAGGAGATCCCAGTGGCTGCTTAGAGAAGACAGAACCTTCCCACACTCAGCATTATGAAACAAGCCTGAGTGTGTGGTGGAGATGCTGAGCCGCCCTCCACGCAGTTATATGGGTCACAGGTGTTCCCTAGCAGGGGGAAATCCTCTAATTAACTCCACTGTCCATGGGGAGGCACTTGAGCCACTTGGATTTTGAGCCAAACCCCAGCATTTCCCTGGCAGAACACCCTATGAAACACTCAGGGAAGACAAGCGAAAGACTAGGTAATCCCAGGCTCTGCTAACAGAAGATGGAACCTACCCACACACAGCATTCCAGAACAAGGCTGAGTGTGTGGGGTAGGTGGGGATCCATCATACATGCAGCTACTTGAGAGCACCGGTGTTCCCTGGTAGGGAGAATTCCGCTAATTAACTCTGCTGTCCATGGGGAGGCACTTGCTTCTACTTGGTTTTCCAGCCAATCCACCACATTTCCCTGGAAACCCACACAAGGAATCACTCAGGGAAGGCATGCAAAGGCTTCTAGGAGATCCCAGTCACTGCTGACTGAAGACGGAACCTCCCCACACTCAGAATTCCATAACAAATCTCAGTGTGTTGCGGAGGAAGGGAACACCCCTCCACACAGCTACCTGTGGTCATAGGTGTTCCATGGTAGGCAGAATTGAGCTAAATACCTCCCTGTCCTTGGGGCGCACTCACTGCTACTTTGATTTACAGCACATCGCTTGCTTATCCCTTGCACACCGCCCTAGGAATCCCTCATGGAACACATGCAAATTGCTTCAAGGAGATCCCAGGCACTGTTAACAGAAGATGGAACCTCCCCACATTCAGAATTCTGGAACAAGTCTGAGTATGTGGTTGATGTGGGGAGCAGCAACACTCCACACAGCAAACTGGGTTCACAGGTTTGCCTGGAAGGGGGGAGTCGAATAATTACCTCCCCTGTCCATGCAGAGGCACTCGCTGTGACTTGGTATTCCAGCAAAACCCCCTCATTTCCCTGGATGGCCGCCCTATGAAACACTAAATGAAGATAAACTAATGGATTCTAGGAGATCCTAGGAGATGCTGACAGAAGAGGAAACGTCCCCACACTCATCATTCCAGAACAAATCTGAGTGTGTGTAGGAGGTGGGGAGCTGCCCTCCATGTAGCTGACTAGTGTCACAGATGTTATCTGATAGGGGGAATTCTGTGACATATCTCCCCTGTCCATGGGGAGTCACTCGATGTTATTTGGATTTCCACCTTAAACCCCTGTGTTTCCTTGGCAGTCCGTCCAATGAAACACTCACGGTAGACACAGTAAAGGCTTATATGAGATCAGAGTCACTGCTGACAGAAGAACCTCCCCACACTCAGGAAACCAGAACATGTTTGAGTGTGTGAGGGAGGTTGTGTGCCACCCTTCACGCTGCAACCTGGGGTCAGAGGTGTTCCATGGTTTGGTGATGTCTGCTAATTTCCTCCCAAGTCCATGGGGAGACACTTCTTGCTATTTGGGTTTCCAGCCAAACCCCCACATTTTCCAGACAGCCTGGCATATGAAACACTCATTGAAGGCATGCATAGGGCTTCTTGGATATCACAGTAGCTGCTTATAGAAGACTGAACCTCCCCACACTCAGCATTATTAAGTGTGTGTTGGAGATGCTGAGCCGAACTCCACACAGCTATATGGGGTCACAGCTGTTCCCTGGTATGTGGAATTCAGCTAATTCCCTCCGAATTTCAAGGGGGGCACTCGGTGCTACATGGATTTACAGTCAAACCCCCAAATTTCTCTGGCAGCCTGCACTAGGAAACACTCAGGGAACACAATGAAGTGCTTTTAGGAGATCCCAGGTGCTGCTAACAGAAGATGGAACCTACCCACACACAGCATTCCAGAACACGACTGATTGTGTGGAGGAGATGGCAAGCCATCCTTCACACAGCTGCCTGGAGTTAAAATTGTTCCCTTTTAGGGGGAATACAGCTTATTACCTCCCCTGTCCATTGGGAGGCACTCGATGTTACTTGGATTTCCACCACAACCCAAGGCTATTCTTGGCAGTCCGCCCTCTGAAACACTCAGGGTAGACACCATAAAGGCATATATGAGATCACATTCACTGCTGACAGAAGAAGGAACCTCCCCACACTCAGCAGTCCAGAACACGCCTGAATGTGAGGGGGAGTTGGTGTGCCACCCTCCACGCTGCTACCTGGGGTCACAGGTGTTCCGTGGTTTGGTGATGTCCGCTAATTTCCTCCCAAGACCATGGGGAGGCACTTGCTGCTACTTGGGTTTCCAGTCAAACCCCCACATTTCCCAGACAGCCCTGCCTAAGAAACACCACATGGAAGGCATGCATAAGGCTTCTTGGAGATCCCAGTAGCTGCTTATAGAAGACGGATCCTCCCCACACTCAGCATTACGGAACATGACTGAGTGTGTGTTGGAGGTGCTGAGCCGAACTCCACACAGCTATATGGGGTCACAGCTGTTCCCTGGTAGGTACAAATCTGCTAGTTACCTCCCAAGATCATGGGGGATACTTGCTGCTACTTGGATTTCCAGCACAACCCCCACCTTAACCTGGCAGCACGCCATAGGAAACCACAGTCAAGGCAGGCAATGGGCTTCTTGGCGATCCCAGGCTCTGCTGACAGAAGACAGAAGCTCCCCACCCTCAGCATTCTGGAACATGGCTGAGTGTGTGTAGGCGATGGGGAGCCGCCCTCCATGCAGTTGCTTAGGGTCACAGTTGTTATCTGATAGGGGGAAGTCCGCTAACTACCTCCCCTGTCCATGGGGAGGTACTCATGGCTACTTGGAATTCCAGCCCAAACCCTGCCGTTCCCTGGCAGCCAACCCTATGAAACACTCAGGGAAGGCAAGTGAAAGGCTTCTAGGTAATCCCAGGCTCTGCTAACAGAAGATGGAACCTACCCACACACAGCATTCCGGAACAAGGCTGAGTGTGTGGGGTAGGTGGGGATCCATCATACACGCAGCTACCTGAGATCACAGGTGTTCCCTTGTAGGGAGAATTCCACTAATTAACTCCACTGTCCATGGAGAGGCACTCACTGCTATTGGATTTCCAGCCAATCCACCACATTTCCCCGGCAGCCCACACTGTGAAGCACTCACTGAAGTCACGTAAATGGCTTCAAGGAGATCCCCGTCACTGCTGACAGGAGATGGAATCTCCCTACACTCAGCATTCCAGAACACGGCCATCAGTGTGCAGGAGGGGGCAAGTTGACATCCACATAGCTCCCTGGGTACACAGGTGTCTCCTGGTAGGGGGATGTCCAGTAATTACCTCCCCTGTCCATGGGGAGGTATGGGCTGATAATTGGTTTTCCAGTCAAGCCACAGCATTTCCCAGGCAGACCTCCATAAGAAAAATTAAGGGAATGCAAGTGAATGGCTTCTAGGAGATCCCAGGAGATGCTGACAGAAGAAAAAACCTCTCCATATTGAGCATTCCGGAACAAGTCTGAGTTTGTGGGGGAGGTGGAGAGCCACACTTCACGCAGCTTCATGGGGTGTATATGTGTTCCCAGGTAGGGGCATTTCCACTAAATAACTTCCATGTCCATGGGGATGCACTTGATGTGATCTGGATTTCCAGCTGAAACCCCAACTTTCCCTGTCATCCCACCATAAGAAAACCTCACAGAAGGCACCAAAGGGATCCTAGGAGATCACAGGAGATGCTGATAGAAAAGGCAACCTCCCCATACTCAGCATTCAGGAACAATTCTGAGTGTGTGTGGGAGGGGGGAGTCATCCTCCACAAAGCTACTTTGGGTCACATGAGTTCCCTGGTAGAGGGAAGTCCGCAAAGTAACTCCCTTGTCCATGAGAAGGCACATGTTTCTACTTAGTATTCCAGCCCAACACCAGCATTTCCCTGGCAGCCCACACTAGGGAACACTCAGGGAATGCACCTGAAGGGCTTATCAGAGATCCCAGGTGCTGCTGACAGAAGATGGAACCACCCCAGACTCAGCATTCCAGAACACATCTGAGTGTGTGGGGGATTTGCTGAGCTGCCCACCACGAAGATACCTGGGGACACAGGTGTTTCCTCGTAGAGGTAAGTCCGCTAATTACTTCCCTGTATATGGGGAGGCACTCGCTGCTACTTGAATCCAGAAAACTGCCCGCATTTCCCTGGCAGCCCGTCATAGGAAACAATCACAGAAGGCATGCGAAGGGCTTCTAGGAGATCAGAGGTGCTGCTGAAAGAAGACAGGACCTCCCCACACTCAGCATTCCGGAACACGCCTGAGTGTGTGGTGGATGTGGGTAGTCACAATCCTCGCAGCTACCAGAGGTCACAGATTTTCCCTGGTAGGGGGTAGTCTGATAATTAACTACCGTATCCATGAGGAGACACTCGCTGCTACTGGGTTTCAGGCCGATCCCTCGCCTTTACCTGTCAGCAAGCTCTAGGAAACACTCAGGTAAGACACAAGAAGGGCTTCTAGGATAAACAAGGAGCTGCTGAATAAAAGATGGAACCTCCCCACCCTCAGCATTTGGGAACACGTCAGTGTGTGTGTGGGAGTTTGGGAGCCTCCCTAATCACAGCTAAATTGGGTAAAAAGTGTTACCTTGTAGGGGAATTCAGCTAATTATATCCCCTGTCCATGGGGAGGAAGAAACGGCTACTTGGCTTTCCAGGAGATGCCCCCACCTTTCCCTGGAATCCTGCCCTAGGTAACACTCAGGAAACACACAAGAAAGGCTTCTAGGTGATTCTACACACTGCTGACAGAAGACAGAACATTCCCAAGCTCAGCATTCCATAACAATCCTCAGTGTGAAGTGGAAGGGTTTTGGCCACACTCTATGCAGCTATCTGGAGTCATAGGTGTTCCCTTGTAGGAGGAAGTAAGCTAATTACCTTCCCTTTCCATGGGGAGGCACACGTGGCACCCTGGCTTTCCTGTCCAACCCCAAGCTTTCCCTGAAAGTCTGCCCTAAGAAGCACTCAGGGAAGGAATGCGAATGGCTTCTAGGGGATCCCAAGCTCTGCAGATATAAGACGGAACCTCCCCATACTCAGCATTCTGGAACAAGGCAGAGTGCAGGGAGGAGGTGTTGAACCACCCTCCAGCAGCTACCTGGGCTAACAGTCGTTCCCTCATAGGAGGAAGTCCACTAATTACCTCACATTTCCATGGGGATGCACAAGATGTTACTTGGCTTTCCAGCCCAACCCATGCATTTCCTTGGCAGCCCGCCCTAGGAAACAATCAGGGAAATCATTTGAAAGTCTTCTAGGAGATCCCAGGTGCTGTTGAAAGAAAAAGGAACCCCTCACACTCAGCATTCCGGAGCAAGGCTGAGTATGTGGGTGAGTGGGCGAGGTGATTTCCACGTTTCTCTCTGGGGATATAGGTTTTCCCTGGTAGGGGTATATCCATAAATTACCCCCCCAGTCCATGGGGAGGCAGTAGCTGCTACTTGGTTTCTCCGAAACCTCCGCCTTTCCCTGGCAGCCCGCACAGAGAAACAATCAAGGAAGTCACACATAAGGTTTCTATGAGTTCCTAGGCACTGCTGACAGATGACAAAGCCTCCCCACACTCAGCATTATGGAACATGGCCGAGTGTGTTGGGGAGTTTGGGAGCCGATCTCAATGAATCTTCCTGGGGTCCCAGGTGTTCCCTGCTTGGGGGATGTACGATAATTACGTCCCCTTACCTTCTGGAGGCACTCGCTCCTATTTGGTTTTCCAGCCCAACCCCCACTTTTCCCTTGCAGCCTGCCCTTTTAAATCCTCAGGGAAGGCACTCAATTGGCTTCTAGGAAATCCCAGGTGCTTCTGGCACAAGACAGAGCCTCCCCACACTCAGCATTCCGGAACAACACAGAGTGTGTGGTGAAGGTGAGAAGCTGTCATCCACACAGCTACCTGGGGTCACAGATGTTCCCTTCTAGGGGGATATCCGCTTATTAACTCCCCTGTCCTTGGGGAGGCACTCGCTGCTGCTTGGATTTCCAGCCAAACACCCCCATTTCCCTGGCAGCCCGCCCTATGAAACACTCTGTGTAGCCATGAGTAGGGCTTCAAGGAGATCCCAGAAGCTGCTTATAGAAGATGGATCCTCCCCACACTGCATTCCAGAACACGTCTGTGTGTGTGGTGCATGTGCCAAGCCACACTCCACGCAGCTACATGGGGTCACAGGTGTTCCCTGTTAGGAGGAATTGCGCTAAATACATCCCCTGTCCATGGGTGGCCATCGCTTCTAGTTGAGTCTCCAGCACAAACCCCGCATTTCTGTGGTAGCCTGCCATAAGAAAAACTCTGTGAATGCACACTTAAGCAATCTAGGAGATTACAGGAACTGTTATAGAACATGGAACCACCCCACACTCAGCATTCTGGAGCAAGACTGGGTGAGAGTTGGAGAGCCCGAGCCACACTCCATGCAGATACATGGGTTCAGAGGTGTTCCCTGGTAGGTGGAATTCCGCTAATTACCTCCCCAGCCCTAGGGGAGGCAATCACTGCTACTTGGCTTTACAGATCAACCCCTGCCTTTCCCTGGCAGCCCGCAATATGAAACACTCAGTGAACAAAAGCGAAGGACTTCTAGGAGATCCCAGGTGCTGCTGAATGAAGATGAAACTTCCCCACACTCAGCATTGTGGAGAACGTGTGTTGGTGGTGGGGATCCGCATTCCACACAGCCACATAGTGTCACAGGTATTCCCTGGTAGGGGGAATTCCACCAATAATCTCCCCTGTCCAAGAAGATGCACTCGCTACTACTTGGATTTCCAGCCCATCCACAACTTTTCCCTGGAAACCCGCAATAAGAAACACTCAGGGAACACATCCAAAAGGCTTCTAGGAGATCCCAGGCTTTGATGAATGATGATGAGACCTCCCAACATTCAGCATTCCGGAACAAGTCTGAGTGTGTGGTGGATGTGGGGAGCCACAATCCACGCAGCAAAATTGGGTCACAGGTTTCACTGGATGGGGGAATTCAGCTCATTACCTCCCCAGTCCATGGGAAGGTACTCGCTTCTAATTGGATTTCTAAGCCACCCCAACATTTGCCTGGCAGCCCGCCCTAGTAAAAACTCAGGGAATGCAAGTGAACACCTTCTAGGAGATCCCAGGCACTGCTGACAGAAGACGGAACCTCCCCACACTCAGCATTCTGGAACATGTCTGTGTGGGGTATTTGGGGAGCTGCACTCCACGAAGCTACCTGGGGTCACAGGTGTTCCCTGATAGGGGATGTCCGCTGATTACCTCCCCTGTCCATCGGGAGGCACTCACAGCTACTTGGTTTTCAAGCCAAACATCTCCCTTTCCCTAGCAGACCGCCCTAGGAATTCCTCATTTAAGGCACTAAATTGGCTTCTAGGAAATCCCAGGTGCTGCTTATAGAAGACAGAACCTCCCCACACTCAGCATTATGGAACACTACTAGTGTGTTGTGGAATTCCAGAGCCACCTTCCACGCAGCTAAATTGGTTCACAGGTGTTCCCTGGTAGTTGGAAGTCCGCTAATTACCTCCCTACTACATGGGGAGGTACTCGCTGCTACATGGATTTTCAGCACAACCTCTGCCTTTCCCTGGCCGCCCACACTAGGAAACACTCAGGGAACACACGTGAAGGACTCCTAGGAGATCCAAGGCACTGCTGAAAGAAGACGGAACCTCCCAACAGTCAGAATTCTGGAACACGTCTCAGTGTGTTGGGGAGGAAGGAACACTCCCGCACGCAGCTACCTGGGGTCACAGGTTTTCCCTGGTAGGCGGAATTGTGCTAAATTCCTCCCCTGTCCATGGGGACAAACTCCCTGCTTCTTTGCTTTACAGCCCAACCCCCACCTTTCCCTGGCAGCACGCACAGGGAAAAACTCAAGGAACACACGCAAAGGGCTTTTAGGAGATCCCACGCACTGCTGATAGGAGACGGAACCTCCCAACAGTCAGCATTCTGGAACAACGTTGAGTGTGTAGTGGATGTGGGGAGCAACATTCCACGCAGTAACCTTGGTCACAGGATTCCCTGGACGGGGGAAGCCGGGTAATTAACTCCCCTGTCCATGGTGAGATACTAGCTGATACTTGGATTTCCATCCTAACAGCTGACTTTCCCTAGAAGCCCGCCCTAGGAAATCCTGAGGGAAGGCATGCAATGTGCTTCTAGGAGATCCAAGGAGCTGCTGACACAATACAGAACCTCCCCACACTCAGAATTCTGGAACACGCCTGTGTGGGGGAGGTGGCGAGCCACCCTCCAATCAGATAACTAGGATCAAAGGTCTTCCCTGGTAGGGGAATTCCACTAATTACCTCCCGTTTCCATGGGGAGGCATTTGCTGCTAATTGGCTATTCAGAACATCTCTGGCCTTTACTTGATGGACCGAAGTAGGAAAAACTCTGTGAAGGCAAGCTAATGGCTTCTAGGAAATCCCAGGAGCTGCTTATACAAGATGGAACCTTCCCACTCTCAGCATTCCGGAACAAGGCTGAATGTGTGGTGGTTCTGGGGAGCCGCACTTCACGCAGCAACCTGAGGTAACTGGATTCCCTGGAAGGGGAAGTCGGCTAAATTTCTCCCCTGTGCATGGCGAGGCTCTTACTGCTACTAGGATTTCCAGCCAAACCCCAGCATTTCCCACGCAGCCCGCCCTAGGAAAAATTCAGGGAATACAAGCTAATGGCTTCTAGGAGATCCTAGGCTCTGCTGAAAGAAGATGGAGCCTCCCCGTGCTCAGCATTCCAGAACATGCCTGAGTGTGTGAGGGATGTTGGGAGCCACCATCCATGCAGTTACCTGAGGTCACAGATATTCCCTGGTAGGAGGTAGTCCAATAATTACCTTCCATTTCCATGAGTAGACACTCGCTGATACTTGGTTTCAGGCCCATCCCTCGCCTTTACCTGTCAGCATGAACTAGGAAACACTCAGGTAAGACACAAGAAGGGCTTCTAGGATATACCAGGTGCTTCTGACAAAAGACAGAACCTCCCAACCTTCAGCATTCGGGAACATGACTCTGTGTGTTTGGGAGATTGGGAGCCACCATACTCAGAGCTAAATTGGGTAACAAGTGTTCCCTTGTAGGGGGAAATCAGCTAAATAAATCTCCTGTCCATGGGGAGGAAGAAGCTGCTACTTGGCTTTCCAGGTGATCCGCCATATTTCCCTGGCATTCCGCTCTAAGTAATACTCAGGGAACACACATGAAGGGCTTCTAGGTGTTCCACGCACTGGTAACAGAAGACGGAACTGCCCCACACTCAGCATTCCATAACAATCCTCAGTGTGTGTTGGAAGGGGTGAGCAAGCCCTACACAGAAATCTGGAGTCATAGGTGTTCCCTTGTAGGAGGAAGTAAGCTAATTATCTCCCCTGTCCATGGGGAGGCAAACACGGCACACTGGCTTTCCTGTCCAACACTAAGCTTTCCCTAGCTGTCTTCCATAAGAAGCACTCAGGGAAGGAATGTGAATGGCTTCTTGGGGATCCCAAGCTCTGCAGATATAAGACGTAACCTCCCCATACTCAGCATTCTGGAACAAGGCAGAGTGCAGGGAGGAGGTGTTGAACCACCGTCCAGCAGCTACCTGGGCTAACAGTCGTTCCCTCATAGGGGGAAGTCAGTAAATTACCTCTCATTTCCATGGGGATGCACACGATGTTACTTGGCTTTCCAGCCCAACCCATGCATTTCCTTGGCAGCCCGCCCTAGGAAACAATCAGGGAAATCATTTGAAAGTCTTCTAAGAGATCCCAGGTGCTGTTGAAAGAAAAAGGAACCCCCCACACTCAGCTTTCTGGAGCAAGGCTGAATATGTGGGTGAGTGGGCGAGGTGATTTCCACGTTCCTCACTGGGGATATAGGTGTCCCTTGGTAGGGGTATATCCATAAATTACCTCCCCAGTCCATGGGGAGGTAGTCGCTGCTACTTGGTTTCTCCAAAAGCTCCACCTTTCCCTGGCAGCCCGCACAGAGAAACAATCAAGGAAGGCATGTGCAGGGTTTCTAGGAGATCCTATGCACTGCTGACAGAAGACGAAACCTCCTCACACTCAAAATTCCAGAAAACGTCTGACTGTGTGGGCAGTGGGGGACACCCTTCACGCAGCTACCTAGGTTCACAGGTGTTCCCTTGTAGGTGGAATTCTGCTAATTACCTCCCAAGTTCATGTGGGGCACTCGCTGCTACTTGGATTCCCAGCCCATCCACAAGTTTTCTCTGGCAACTCGCACTAGGAAGCACTCAGAGAAGGCACACGAATGGATTCTAGGGGATCCAAGACGTTGCTGACAGGAGAGGGAATCTCTGTACACTCAGAATTCCAGGACACGTCTCCGTGTGTTGGGTAGGAAGGGAACACAGCTCCACGCAGCTACCTGGTATCACAGTTCTTCCCTGTTTGGCAGAATTGAGCTAAATATTTCCCCTGTCCATGGGGACGCAATCTCTGCTACTTGGATTTACAGCAGAACCCCTGCGTTTTCCTGGCAGCCCACCCTAGATTACACTCATGGAAGTCACGCGAAAGGCTTCTACGTGATCCCAGGCACTGCTGAAAGATGACAGAACCTCCCCATACTCAGCATTCCAGAACACGTCTGAGTGTGTGGGGGCAGTGTGTAGCCACCATCCATGCAGCAACATGAGGTCACAGATGTTACATGGAAGGGGGAAGTCTGCTAGATACCTCCACAATCCATGGGGAGCCTCTTGATGCTACTTGGTTTCAGATCCAATTCCCAACTTTCCCTGTCAGCATGCTCTAGGAAACATTCAGGGCAGGCACGTGAAGAGCTTCTCAGACATCCCAGGCACTGCTGACATAAGAAGGAACCTCCTCAATTTCAGCATTCCGAAAAAATATCGACTGTGAGAGGAGGGGCCGAGGTGTCATACTCGCATCAACTTGGGTTATAGGTGTTCCCTGGATGGGGTAATTCCCTAATTACCTACGCTGTCCATGTGGAGTCATTTGCTACTATTTTGATTTCCAGCCAAACCCCCGCATTTCCCTGGCATCCCGCCATTTGAATCACTCAGGGAATGCATGTGAAAGGCTTTTAGTAGATCACAGACGCTTCTGACAGAAGACGGAACCTTCTCACACTTGGCATTCTGGAACATGCCCGAGTTTGTGGGGGAGGTGGCGATGTGCCCTCCAAGCAGCTAGCTGAGGTCACAGGCTTTCCGTGGTACGGGGATTCCGCTAAATACCTCCCTAGTCAATGGGGAGACACTTGCTTCTATTTGGCTTTCCAGCCCAACCCCCGCCATTCCCTGGCTGCCTGCCCTAGGAAACACTCCGGGAAGGCACGTGAAGGGCTTCTAGTACTTCACAGGACTGCTGATAGAGGACAGAACCTCCCCACACTCAGTATTTTGGAACACGGTCGACTGTGTGGGGGAGGTTTGGAGCCGCCTTACACTCAGCTACTTGGAGTAAAAGTGTTTCCTGTTATGGAAATTCTGCTAATTACCTCCCATGTCCATGGGGAGGCACTCGATGCTTCTTGGATTTACAGACCCATCCTGGCCTTTATCTGGCATCCCACCCTAGGAAACTCAGTGAACACACAGGAATGGCTTCTAGTAGATCTCATTCACTTCTGGCAGATGACTGAACCTCCCCACAATCAGTATTCCAGAACACGGCTGAGTGTGTGGGGGAGGTGGGGTGCTGAACTCCACGCAGATATATGTGGTCATAGGTGTTTCCTGTTATGGGAAGTTCAGCTAATTACCTCCCCTGTTCATGAGGAGGCACTCGCTGCTACTTACCTTTCTAGCAAACCCCCTCACTTCCCTGGCAGCCCGCTCTAGGAAACAATCATGTAAGACGTGCTAATGGCTTCAAGGTGATCCAAGGCGCTGTGACAGAAGACACAACCCCCAATCTCAGCATTCCAGAACACATCTTAGAGTGTGTGGGAGGTGGGGAGCTGCCCTCACAGCTACCTGGCATCACAGGTTTTCCCTGCTTGGGTGAATTCCACTAAATGCCTTCCCAGTCCATCAGGATTCACTCGCTGTTACTTCGATTTCAAGCCCAACACCCTCATTTCCATGGCAGCCTGCCAAAGGAAACACTTATTGAAGACAAAAGAATGGTTTCTAGGGGATCCCAGGTGCTGCTGACAGAGGATGGAACCTCCATACACTCAGCATTCCAGAACACGCCTGAGGGTGTGGGTGATGTGGGGTGCCTATTTCCATGCATCTTTGTGGGGTCAGAGGTGTTCCCTGTTAGGGGAAATCCGGCAATTCCCTCCCTTTTCAGTGGGCGGGCACTCATTGCAGCATGGAATTCTAGCCCAACTGCTGTCTTTCCCTGGCAGCCCTCCCTAAATAGCACAAAGCAATCACACTCAAAGTTCTCCTAGGAGATCCCAGGCGCTGTTGAGGGAAGATGGAACCTCCCCACACTCAGCATTCTGGAACATGACTGAGTGTGTTGGGAAGTTCTGGAGTCACCAACCACGCAGCTACATGGTGTCATAGGTGTTTCCTTTAAGGGGGAATTCCGCTAATTTCCACCCCTGTCCATGCGGTGGTACTCACTGCTACTTTGCTTTCTAGCAAAATCCCAGACTTTCCCTGGCAGCCTGCCCTAGGAAATATTCAGGGAAGACACCCAAACGGCTTCTAGGAGATCCAGGTACTGCTGATTGAAGACGGAACCTCCTGACCCTCAGCATTCCAGAAAATGGCTGAAAGTCTGGGGGAGGTGGGAGCTGACCTCCAAATATATGAGGTCACAGATTTTCCCTGTTAGGGGGATGTCCACTAATTACCTCCCAAGTATATTGGGTGGTACTAGTTGCTACTTTGCTTTCCAGCCCAAATCCCTCCTTTCCCTGTCAGCCCGCCAGAGGAAACACTCACTGAACACATGGGAAGGGCTGCTAGTAGATCCTAGGTGCTGCTGACAGGAGACCGAACCTCTGCAAACTCAGCATTCCAGAATTCGTATGAGTGTGTAGGGTAGGAAGGGAGCCCCCATCCATGCAGTTACATGGGGTCACAGGTGTTCACTCTTAGTGGTAAGTCTGTTAATTTCCTCCCCTGTCCATATGGAGGCACTCACTCCTTCATAGATTTCCAGGAGAATCCCAGCCTTTCCCTGTCAGCCTGCCGTAGTAAACACTCAGGGAAGATACTCTAAGGGATTCTAGGAGATCGCAAGTGCTGCTGACAGTAGATGGAATCTTCCCACTCTCCGCATTCCAGAACACAGATGAGTGTGTGGGGGAGGTGCTGAGCCAAACAGTACACAAATAAGTGGGCTCACAGATTTTCCTTGTTAGGGGGATTTCTGCTAATTATCTTCACTGTCCATGGGGCGCACTCACTGCTACTTGGATTTCCTGGCCAACCTCAGACTTTTCCTGGCAGCCAGCACAAGTTTACACTCATGGAACACACGGGCATGGCTTCTAGGAGATCCCAGGTGCTGCTGACAGAAGACAGAACCTCCCCACACTCAGCAATTCGGAACACACCTAGGGTGTGTGGGATGTGGTGAGCCGACCTCCACGCAGCTACATGGGGTCAAAGGTGCTCCCTGTTAGGGGAAATTCCCCTAATTATCTCCCCTGTCCAAGGGGAGCTTCTCAATGCTACTTAGTGGTCCTTCAGAAGCCCCAATTTTCCCTGGCAGACTGATCTACGAAGAACTCAGTGAAGACCTTCTAAAAGCTTCAAAGGGATCCCAGGCACTGCTGATATGTTATGAAAACTCCACACACTCAGAATTCGGGAACATGTCTGAGTGTGTTGGGGAAGTGGGAGATGACACCCACGCAGCTAACAGTGGTCACAGATTTTCCCTGTTAGGGGGAAGTCCACAATATACCACCACAGTCCATGGGGAGTCACTCGCTACTACTTGTATTTCCAGCCCAACCCCTGCCTTTCCCTTGCAGCCCGCCCTAGAAATCTCTCAGGGAACACGGGAAGGGCTTCTAGGTGATCCAGGTGCTGCTGACAGAAGGCAGAACCTCCCTATACTCAGCATTCCAGGAGAAAGCTGTGTGTGTGCGGGACATGTGGAGCTGCCCTACATGCAGGTATGTTGAGTCATAAGTGTTTCTTGTTAGGTGGAAGTCCGCTAAATGCCTCCCTTCTCCATAGGGAGGAACTCGCTTCTACTTGCCTTTCCAGGAAACCCCCACTTTCCCTGACATCCCGTGGTAGGAAACACTCAGGGAATATACACAAAAGGCATCTTAGAGATACCAGGGGCAGCTGACAGAAGACGGAACCTCCGTAAACTCAGCATTCCCAAAAACTGCTGAGTGCACTGGGGAGTTGGGGAGCCACTCTCTATGAAGTTACCTGGGGTCACAGTTCTTCCCTCTTAGAGGGAAGTCCGCTAATTACCTCACCTTTACATGGGGAGGCACACGATGCTACTTGGGTTTCCAGCACAACCCACACATTTCCATGGTACCCCGCCCTAGGAAACACTCAGGGAAATCACGTGAATGGCTTCTAGGAAATCCCAGGTGCTTCTGACAGTAGACGGAACATCCCCACACTCAGCATCCTGGAACAAGCCTGAGTGTATGGGGGAGTGGGCGAGGTGCCCTCCTTGTATCTCACTGGGGACACAGGTGTTCCCTGTTAGGGGGAATTCCTCGGAAAAAATTGCTACTTGGCTTTCCAGCCGATCCCCGAATTTTCCTTGAAATCCCTCCCAAGGAAACACTCAGGGAACACACATGAAGGGCATTTAGGAAATCTAAGGCACTGCTGAAAGAAGACGGAATCTCCCCACACTCAGATTCCGGAACAACACTCAGAGTGTTGTAGATGTGGGTAGCTGTGCTCCACTCAGCTATTTTGGGTTACAGGTGTTCCCTTGTCAGAGGAAGTCCGCTAAACAACTCTCGTTTCCATGAGGATGCGCACGAAGCTACTTGGATTTCCAGCACAACCCCCACATTTCCCTGGCAGCCCACCCTAATAAACACCCTGGGAAATCAGGAAAAGTGCTTCTAGGAGATCCCAGGTGCTGCTGATAGAAGAAGGAACTTTCCCACACTCAGCATTCCACAACAAGGCTGAGTATGTGGGTGATATGGGGTGCTGAAATCCACGCAGCTACAATCGGTCAAAGGTGTTCCTTGCTTGGGGTATTTCCGCTCATTAACTCCTATGTCCATGGGAGGCACACGCTGCTACTTGGATTTCAAGCACAACCCCAGCCTTTCCCTGGAAGCCCGACCATGGAATCACTCAGCGAATCCACGCAAAAGGCTTCCAGGAGATACCAGACTCTTCTGACAGAGGATGGAACATCCCCACCATCAGCATCCAGGAACAAGCCTGAGTGTGTTGGGGAGTGGGCAAGGCACCCTCCCCATAGCTTACTGTGGACACAGGTGTTCACTGTTTGGCGGGATTTCTCTAAATACCTCTCCTGTCCATAGGGAGACGCACGCTGCTACCTTGATTTCCAGCACAACCTCGCATTTCCCTGGCAGACGGCACTTGGAAAGACTCAGGGAAATCACACAAAGGGCTTCTAGGAGATCCCAGGTGCTGCTGATAGAAAATGGACCCTACCCACACTCAGCATTCTGGAATAAGGCTGAGTAAGTTGGTGAGTGGGAAAGGTGGCTTCCATATTTCCCACTGGGTACATCAGTGTTCCCTGGTAGGGGGATATCCACAAATTACCTCCCCTGCCCATGTTGAGGCAGGAGTTCCTACTTGGTTTCTCCCGAACCCCTGTCTTTCCATGACAGCCCGCACAAGTATACACTCAGGGGATGCACGCGAATGGCTTCTAGGAGATCCCAGGCACTGTTGACAGAAGTCGGAACCTCCCCATATTCAGAAATCCATGAAAAGTCTGAGTGTGTTTGGGCAGTGGGGAGTCAAATTCCACGTGGCTACCTAGGGTCAAAGTTGTTCCCTGTTGGGGAAATTCTGCTAATTAACTCCCCTGTCAATTGGAGGCACACACTGCTGCTTGGCTTTCAAACACAACTCCCACCATTCCCTGACATACTGCCCTAGGAAACTCTCAGGGAACCGACGCTAAATGCTTCTAGGATATCCGAGGTGCTTCTGACAGAAGACTGTACCTCCTCACCCTCAACATTCTTCAATATGGCTGAGTGTGATGGGGAGCTGGTGAGCCACACTCCAAGCAGCTTCATGGTGACACAGGTATTCCATGGTAGGGGGAATTCCACTAATTGCCTCCCCTGTCCATTAGGAGGCATTCACTGCTACTTATCTTTCCAGGCTAACCCCTGCATTTCCTGGGAAATTCGCCCATTGAAACACTCAGGGAATGCACACGAAAGGCTTCTAGGAGATCCCAGGCACTCCTGACAGAAAACGGAAACTCCATAAACTCAGCACTTGGGAGAATGTCTGAGTGTGTGGGGGAGTGGGCGAGGTGCCCTCCACACTGCTATCTGAGGTCTCAGGTGTTCCCTGGTAGGGGGAATCCACTAATTACCTCCCCTGTCCATGGGGATACTCACACTACTACTTGAATTTCCAGCCCAACCACCACCTTTCCCTGGCAGGCCGCCCTAGGAAACACTCAGGGAACTCTTGCGAAGGGGTCCGAGGAGATCCCAGGCACTGCTGACCCTATACGGAACCTCCCAAATTTCAGAATTCCAGAACAAGCCTGAGTGTGTGTGGGAGCGGGCGAGGCTCATTCCATGTAGCTCACTGGGGACACAGTTGTTCCCTGGTATGGGGAATTCTGATAAATACCTCCCCTGTCCATGCGGAGTCACTCGCTGCTACATAGTTTTCCATGTGAAGCCCAGCATTTCCTTGGTAGCCTGCATAATAAACAATCAGGGAAGGCATGCGAATGGCTTCTAGGTTATCACAAGCCCTGCTGACGGAAGACGGGAACTCCCCACAGTCAGGATTCCGGAACACGTCTCAGTGTGTGGGGGAGGTGGTGAGAGGCCCTACATGAAGATACATGGGGTCAGAGTTATTCCCTGGTAGGTGGAATTCTGCTACTTACCTCCCCTGTCCATGTGGAGGCACTCGGTGCTACATTGATTTTCAGCACAACCCCAGAGTTTCCCTGGCAGCCTGCCCTAGCAAAGACTCAAAGATGGCACGTGAAGGGCTTTTAGATGATCGCAGGCACTGCTGACAGAAAATGGAACCTAACCATACTCAGATTTTGGGAACACAGCAGACGGTGGGGGGGAGGGTTGGAACAGACATCCACCCAGCTACATGATGTCAGATGTGTTCCCTGTTAGGTGGAATTCCTCTAATTACGTCGCCTTTCCATGGAGAGGCACTCGATGCTACATGGATTCCAAGCCCAACCACTGCCTTTCCCTCATAGAATGCCATAGGTATCAGTCAGAGAATGCAAAAGAATGGCTTACATAGATCCCAGATGCTGCTGATAGAAGATGGAACCTAACCGCTCTCAGCAAACTGGAACATGGCTGAGTGTGTTGGGGAGATGTAGAGCTGCCATCCACTAAGGTAATTGGTGTCACAGGTGTTCTCTGTAAGTAGGAAGTCCGCTAATAAACTCCCCTGTCCTTGGGAGGACACTAGCTGAAACTTGGCTTTCCAGCCCAACCTACAACTTTCCCTGGCAGCCCACCCTATGAAACACTCTGGGAAGGCACGTGAATGGCATCTATGAGATCAAAGGTGTTGCTGACAGAAGACAACATCCTCATACTCAGTATTCCAGAACAATGCTTACTGTGTGTGTGAGATTGGGAGACACATTCCACACAGCTACCTTGGCACAAGGTGTTCCCTAGGAGGGGGTATATGGATAACTAACTCCCCAATGCATGGGGACGCAATCATTGCAACCGGGACTTAGAAAAAGACCCCCAGATTTGCCTGGTAGCCATCACAAGGAAACATTCAGTGAAGGCATGCGAATGTCTTCTAAGGGATCCCATATTCTGCTGATAGAAGAAGAATCTCCCAACAGTCAACATCCTTAAATAGGCTGTGGGTGTGATTTAGGTGAGGAGCCGCACATCACCCAGATAAATTTGGTCAATATTGTTCCCTGCCTGAGTATATTCAGCTAATTACCTCCATTGTCCTTTGGGCGGTACTCGATGCTTCTTGGTTTTCCAGCCCGTCCCATGCCTAAATTTGGCAGGACGTCCCATGCCTATACCTGGCAGCCCGCCAAAAGAAACACTCAGGGACTCAGGCGTAGGGCTTCTAGGAGATACCTGGCTCTGCTGGAAGAAGACGGAAATTCGCCACACTCAGCATTCCGGATAACGACTGAGTGTGTTTGGGTGGTAGGGAGCATTACTCCAAGCAGCAACCTGGAGTCACAGGTGTTCCCTGGTAGGGGGAATTCCGCTAATTGTCTCCCATGTTCTCAGGAGGCACTCACACCTTCTTGATTTCAGCATATAACGTGCATTTCCCTGGCAGCCGTCACTTGGAAATACTCAGTGAACACACGTAAACTGTTTCTAGGGGAACCCACGCGCTGCTGACAGTGACAAAACCTCCTCACACTCAGCATTCTGGAACATGGATGAGTGTGTTGGGGAAGGTCGGAGCCGCCCTACATGCAGCTAAATGGGTGACAGGTGTTCCCTGCTCGGGGGAAGTCCGCTAATTTCTCCCCTGTTCATGGGGTCGCACAAGATGCTACTAGGATTTCCAGCACAACCCCCGAATTTTCCTGTAAGAGCGCCATAGGAAACACTGAGGGAAAGCATGCTAAAGGCCTCTAGTAAGTCCGAGGCGCTGCTCAATGAAGACGGAACCACCCCATACTCAGCATTCCGAAATACGTCTGAGCGTTTGTGGTAGGGGGCGAGATGCATTCCAAACAGATAACTGTGTTCACAAGTGTTCAATGATAGGGGGAATTCTGCTGATATACTCCAGTGTCCATGGGGAGGTACTCGCTGCTTCTTGGATTTCCAGCCCAAATCCAGCTTTTCCATGGCAGCCTGGTCAAAGAAACACTCAGGGAATTCAAATGAATGGTTTTTATGAGATCAAATTAGCTGCTGAAATATGTCGGAACCTCCCCATATGCAGCAATCCGGAACAGGTCTGATTGTGTGTGGGCGGTGTCGACCACCCTCCACTAAAGTACCTCGGGTCAAAAGTGTTCCGTACCGAATTCCCTACCAGGGGGAATTTGGCTAATTACCTCCCCTGTACATGGGGAGGCACTTTATGCTAGCTGCTTTTCTAGAAATCCTCCTTATTTCCCTGCAAGCCCGCCCTAGGAAACAATCATGGAATACGCGCGACGGACTTCTAGGAGATCCAAGTCTCTCCTGACATAAGACAGAACCCCCTACACTAAGCATTCTGAAATACTGCTTAGAGAGTTGGGGACGTTTCCACCCGCACTCCATGCAGCTTCCTGGGGACACAGGTGTTTCCTGGTAGAGGAAAGTTCGCTAATTACCTCCCTGTCTATGTAGAGGCACTCGCTTCTACTTGGTTTCCAGCCAAACCGCCATGTTTCCCAGGCAGCCTGCCCAAGGGAACATTCTGTGAATGAACATGAAGTGCTTCTAGGAGATCCCAGTCACTGCTGAACTAAGACGGATCTCACAACAATCAGAATTTTGGAACATGCCTGAGTTGGGTTGGAGGTGGGGAGCCACCCATCAAAAAGTACCGTGATCAAAATTGTTCCCAGTAGGGTGTAGTACGCTAATTACCTCCCCTTTCCATGGGGAGGTACTTGATGCTAATTGAGTATCCAGCCAAACCCCCACATTTCCCTTTCAGCATGCCATAGGAAAACCTCAGGGAAATCCCACGAAAAGCTTCTAGGAGATTCCAGGATCTGCTGAAAGATGACGGAACGTCCCCACACAGCATACTGGAACATGCCTGAGTGTGTTGGGGAGGTGAATAGCCGACCTGCAGGCAGCTAGCTGGGTCACATGTGTTCCCTGGTACTGGGATTCCACAAATTATACCAATTCCTTGTGAAGGCAATCATTACTCTTTGGATTTCCAGCCCAACCCCCTACTTTCCCTGGAAGCCCTCACTAAGGAACACTAAGTGAAACCACGCGTAAAGCTTCTCTTAGATCCCAGGTGCTGCTGACAGATGATGGAACCTCCCCACAATCAGCTATCCAGTGCATGGCTGAGTGTGGTGGATAGGTGGTTTACTGACTTCCATGCATAGAGCTGGTGTCACAGGTGTTCCCTTTAAGGGGGAATACCGCTAAATCACTCCCTGTCCATCGTGTTAAACATACTGGTACATGGATTTCCAGATCAACACTCGACGTTCCATGGAATCCCGCCCTAAGTAACACTCACGGAAATAACACAAATGGTTTCTATGAGATCACAGGAGCTGCTGACATATGACAACCCCCTACACTCAGCATTCCTGAAGGCGTCTGACAGTGTTTGGCAGATTAAGTGCCGCTTCCTAACAGCAACTGTGGTCACAAGTATTCCATGATAGAGGGAATTCAGCTAATTACCTACCCTGTCCATGGGGAAGTGCTCAATGCTACTTGGCTTTCCAGCCCAACCACCAACATTCCATGGTAACCCGAATTATGAAGCAATCATGGAAGGCAGGAGAATGTCTTCTAAGAAGTCCCAGACCCTCCTGACAGAAGATGGTATCCCAACACAAAAAGCATTCTGGAACACGGGTGAGTGGGTTGGGGAGTTGTGGAGCTGCCATCCACGAAGGTAATTGGTGTCACAGGTGTTCTATGAAAGTAGGAACTCCGCTAATTAACTCCCCTATCCATGGGGAGGCACTCGATGCTAATTGACTCTCCAGCAAATCCCCACCTTTTCCTTGTAGCCTGCCATAGGAAACACTCAGGGAAAGCACGTGAAAGGCTTCTAGGAGATCCCAGGTTCTGCTGAAAGAAGATGGAACATCCCCACACTCAGCAAATTGGAATATGGCTGAGTGAGTTGAGGAGGTGGCTAGCTAACCTCTAGGCATCTATCTCGGGTCACATGTGTTCCCTGTTACTGGGAGTCTGCATATAATAACGTTTCTTGGGAAGGCACTTGCTACTACTTGGATTTCCATCCCAACCCCCGACTTTCCCTGGAAGCCCTCACTAAGAAGCGCTCAGGGAACACAGGCTTAAGGCTTCTGCGATATCTCAGGTGCTGCTGACAGAAGACGGAACCTCCCCACAATCAGCTATCCAGTACATGGCTGAGTGTGGTGGGTAGGTTGCTTACCGACTTCCACGCATAGAGCTGGTGTCACTGGTGTTCCCTCTTAAGGGGAATTCCGCAAAATACATCCCTGTCTTTCGGGATGCACTCGATGGTACTTGGATTTCCAGCCCAACCCCCGACTTGCCGTGGAATTCCGCCGTAAGTAACTCTCATGGAAAAATGCGAATGGATCCGCTGCTGACATAATACAACCTCACCACACTCAGCATTCCAGAAGACGGCTGACTCTGTGTGGGAGATTGGGTGCCGGTTCCATTGCAGCTACCTGTTGTCACAGGTGTTCACTTGTTGGGGGTATTCTGCTAATTACCTCCCCTGTCCATGGGGAGGCACTCAATTCTCTTTGGCTTTCCAGGCAGTCCCCTGCATTTTCCTGGCAACCCGCCATAGGAAACACTCAGGGAATTCATGCCTACGGCATCTAGGCGATCGCTGGCGCTGCTGATAGAAGACAGACATAGGCCACACTCAGCATTCCAGAACACGTCTGAGTGTGTTTGGGAGGTAGGGAGCACTACTCCAAGCAGCTTCACGGAGTCACAAGTGTTCCCTTTCAGGGGGAAATCCGCTAATTGCCTCCCATGTCCTTGGGAAGCACTCACTCCTACTTGCTTTCTAGCATATAACGTGCATTTCCCTGGCAGCCCGCACTGGGAAACACTCAGGGAACACACGTGAATGGCTTCTAGGGGATCCCAGGCACTGCTGAAAGGAGACAGAACCTCTCCACACTAAGCATTCTGTAACAATACTGAGATTGTGCTGGATGTGTGGAGACGTCCTCCACGCAGCAATCTGCGGTCACGTGTTTCCCAGCAAGGGGGAAGTCCGCTAATTAACCTCTCCGGTTCATGGGGAGGTAAGCACAGCTGCTTGGTTTCCCAGCCCAGCCCAAGCATTTCACTGGCAGCCCGACTTGTAACACTCAGGGAAGGCAACTGAACTGCCTCTGGGAGATCCCAGGCACTGCTGACAGAAGACGAAACCTCCTCACACTCAGCTTTCTTGAACACAGCTGAGTGTTTGGGGAATGGTGGGAGCCCACCTCCACGCAGCTACACAGGTTTACAGGTGTTCCCTGCTATGGGGAATTCCGCTAATTAACTCACCTGTCCATGGGGTGGCACACGATGCTACTAGGAATTCCAGCACAACCCCCGCTTTTCCCTGTAAGCGCGCCCTAGGAAACACTGAGGGAAAGCACGTGAAGGGCCTGTACTAGATACGAGGTGCTGCTCAATGAAAATGGAACCTCCCCATAATCAGCAATCTGGAACATGTCTGGTGTGTGTGGCTGGTTTGGACCACCCTGCACTAAACTATCTCGGGTCTCATGTGTCCCCTGGTAGTGGGAATTCGGCTAATTTCCTCCCCTGTCCATGGGGAGGCACTCTCTTCTTCTTGCTTTTCTAGAAATCCTCCTTATTTACCTGCAAGCCCGCCCTAGGAAACAATCATGGAATACGCGCGACGGACTTCCAGGAGATCCAAGTCTCTGCTGACAGAAGACAGAACCCGTACACTAAGCATTTTGAAATACTTCTTAGAGTGTTTGTGTGGGTTGCAACCGCCCTCCACACAGCTTCCTGGTGACATATGTGTTCCCTGGTAGAGGGAATTCGGCTAATTAACTCCTTGTCTAGTAGAGGCACTCACTGATACTTGGATTTCCAGCCTATCTGCCGCATTTTCCAGGCAACCCGCCCAAGGAAACTTTCTGTGAATGCACCCAAAGTGCTTCTAGGTTATCCCAGACACTGCTGACCGAAGACGAATCTCCCAACACTCAGAAATTTGAAACATGGCTAAATTGTGGTGTGTGGAGTTTGGGAGACACCCATCTCAATGTACCCGGATCAAAAGTGTTACCGGGTAGGGTGAAATCCTCTAATTAACTCCCCTGTCCATGGGTAGCACTCCATGCTAATTGGCTCTCCAGGAAATCCCCACCATTTCCTTGCAGCCCGCCATATGAAACACTCAGGGAATGCACACGAAAGGCTTCTAGGAGATCCCAGAATCTGCTGAAAGAAGATGGAACATCCCCACACTCAGCATGCTGGAACATGGCTGAGTGTGTTGAGGAGGTGTCTAGCTACCCTCCAGGCAGCTATCTCAGGTCACATGTGTTTCCTGGTCCTGGGAGTCTGCAAATAATACCGTTTCCATGGAAAGGCACTCGCTACTACTTGGATTTCCATCCCAACCCCCGACTTTCCCTGGAAGCCGTCACTAAGGAACACTCAGGGAAATCAGGCTTAAAGCTTCTATGATATCCCAGGTGCTGCTGACAGAAGATGGAACCCCACATTTCCCTGACAGCCCACCCTAGGACTCACTCAGGGTATACACACGAAGGCCTTCTGAGATCTCAAGGGCAGCTGACATAAGACATAACCTCCCAACTCTCAGCATTTCAGATCAATTCTGAGTGGTTGTGTAGCTGTGTAGCCGCCCTCCATGAATCTACGTGGGGTCACAAGTTTTCCCTTTTAGTGGGAATTCTGGTAAGTAACTCCCTAGTCCATGGGGATTCTCTCGCTGCTTATTGTCTTTCCAGACATACCCCCAAATATCCTTGGCATCCTGCCCTAGGAAACACTGAGGGAAGGCACTCGAATGGCTTTTGGAGATCCCAGGCACTGTTGACAGAAATCAGAACCTCCCAACACCCAGCATCCCGGTCCACGGCTAAGTGTGTGGGGGAGGTGGCGAGGTGACCTCCACGCAGATATCTGGGGTCAAAAGTGTTTCCTGGTAGGGGGAATCCCCTAAATACCTCCTCTGTTCATGTGGAGGCACTTGCAGATACTGGTCTTTCCAGCCATAAACAAGCCTTTCCTTGGGAATACGCCCTGGGAATCTCTCAGGGAAACCCCCGTAGGGCTTCTAGGACATCCCAGGTGCAGCTGACCAAAGGCGGAACCTCCCCACACTCAGCATTATGGAACATGTCTGAGCATGTGTGGGAGGTGGGGAACCACAGTCCACGCAGCTACTTGGGGTCACAGGTTTTTCCTTGTTGGGGGATGTCCGCTGATTCCCTTCCCTGTCCATGTGGAGGCAATCATTGCTACTGGGCATTCCACAAATTTTCCCAGATTTCCCTGTCAGCCTGCCCTATTAAACACTCAGGGAAGGCATACAAAATGCTTGTAGGTGATCCCAGGCACTGCTGTCTGAAGTCAGAACCTCTCCACACTCAGCATTCCAGAACAAGGCTGAGTGGTGGGGGAGGTGGGGAGCCGCTGTCCAACCATCTACCTGGGGTAACAGGTGTTCCCTGGTAGTGGAAATTTTGCTAATTACCACCCATTTCGATGGGGAGGCACTCCGTGTTACTTGGGTTTGCAGCCCAATCGCCACATTTCCCTTGCCTTACGCCCTAGGTAACACTCAGGGAAGGCAATCAAATGGCTTCTAGGACATCCCAGGCACTGCTGACAAAAGACGGAACATCCCCACAATCAGGATTTCAGCACATGGCTGAGTGTGTGGGGTCTGTGGCAATCCACCCTCAACGTAGTTACATGGGGTAACAGGAGTTCTCTGTTAGGGGGAAGTTCGAATTTTACCTCCATTGACCATGGGAGGGACTTGCATCTACTTCGCTTTCCAGCCCAAACCCCGCCATTCCCTGGTAGCCCGCCCAAGTAAACACTCAAGTGAAGGCACGCGAAGGGCTTCAAGGAGATCCCAGGTGCTTCTGACTGAAGATGGTACCTCCCCACTTTCAGCCTTCCAGAACATGACTGAATTGTGTGGGAGGTGGGGAACTGCCCTCCATACAGCAAACCAGGGTCACAGGTGTTCCCTGGTAGGGGGAAGTCTGCTAATTCCCTCCACTTTCCATGGGGAGGCAATCGCTGCTACATGGTTTTCCAGCAAAATGCCCACATTTCCCTGGCATTCTGCCCTAGAAAACACTCAGGTAATACACACGAAGGGCTTCAAGGAAATCCCAGGCACTGCTGATATAAGATGGAAACTCCCCACACTCAGCATTGCGGGACAGGCTGAATGGTTGGGGAGCTGGGGAGACGATGTCCATGAAGATACATGGGGTCACTGGTGTTCCCTGTTATGGGTAATTCCGTTAATTTCCTCCCTAGTCCATGGGGAGACACTCGGATCTAGCTGGCTTTCTAGCCCAAGCCCCTCTTTTCCCTGGCAGCCCGCATTTGGAAACCTTCATATAAGGCACACAAAGGGCTTCTACTAGAGCAAAGGCGCTCCTGAGAGAACACAGAATGTCCCCACTCTCAGCATTCCAGAACAAGCCTGAATGTTGGGGAGTTGGCGAGCTGCCCTCCACGCAGCTAACTGATAGCACAGGTGTTCCCTGATAGAGGGATTTCTGCTAATTGCCTCCCCATTCCTTCGGGAGGCACCTGCTGCTACTTGCATTTATAGCCAAACCCCCTCTTTTCCCTGGAAGTCCGCCCAATGAAATACACAGGGAAAGCCCACATAGTGCTTCTCCGAGACCCCAGGGGCTGCTGATAGGAGATGGAAATCTCCCGACACTCAGAATTCCTGAACATGTCTGAGTGTGTAGGGGAAGTGGGGAGTCGCCGTCCACGAAGTTAACTGGGGTCACAGGTTTTCCCTGGTAGGAGAAAGTACGCTAATTAACTCCACTGTTGAATGGGAGGCACTAGCTACTATTCGGCTTTCTAGCCCAAACCCTGCCTTTCCCTGGCAGCCCGCCCAATGTAAAACACTTAGGGAAGGCCCGCAAAGGGCTTCTAGGAGATTCCAGGAGCTGCTAAGAGAAGATGGAACCACCCCAAACTTAGAATTCTGGCACAAGGCTGAGTGCTGGGGGAGGATTGGAGCTCACATCTATGCAGCTACCTGTGGTCACATGTGTTCCCGGGTCAGGAGAAGACCACTAATTACCTCCCCTGTCCTTGGGGAAACTCTAGCTTCTACTTGGATTTCAAGCCCAAACCCCGCTTTTCCCTGGCAGTCCACCATAGGAAACATTCAGGGAAGGAACGTGAATGATGACTTTGAGATCCCAGGTGCTGCTGACAGAAGATGGAAATTCCCGACACTCAGCATTCTGGAACATGTCTGAGTGTGTGGGGGAGTTGGGGATCCACTCTCATCGCAGTTAGATTGGATCACAGGTGTTCCCTCGTAGAGGGAAGTCTGCTAATTCCCTCTTCTGTCCATGGGTACTCACACGTTGCTTCTTGGATTTCCAGGAATATCACCACACTTCCCTTGCAACCCACCAGGGAAACATTCAGGGAAGACACGCAAAAGGCTTATAGGAGATCCCAGGCCCTGCTAACAGAAAAAGGAACCACCCCACAATCAGCATTCTGGCACAAGGGTGACTGTTCTGGAGGTGTCGAGCTGCCATCCATGCATTTACCTGGTGTCACAGGTGTTCCCTGGTAAGGGAAGTCCACTAAATACTTCCCATGCCCATGGGCAGGTACTCAATGCTAATTGTATTTCCAGCCTTATCCCAGATTTTCCCTGTCAGCCTGCCCTAGGAAACACTAAGAGAAAGCACGTGAAGGGCTTCATAGATCCCAGAGGCTGGTGAGAGAAAATGGAACATAAAAACACTCAGCAAACAGGAAAGAGGCTGAGTGTCGGGAGATATGTGGTGCCATCCTCCACGCAGATAACTGGGGTCAGATGTGTTCCCTGATAGGTAGAATTGTGTTAATTATTTCCCCTATCCATGGGCAAGCACTCAGGTCTACTTGCATTTCCTGCTCAACCCCTGCATTTCCATGGCAGCCCTCCCTGTTAAACTCTCAGGTAAAGCACCCGAAGGGCTTCTAGGAGATTTCAGGTGCAGCTGACAGAAGGCAGAACCTCCCCACACTCAACAATCTGGAACAAAACAGAGTGTGTGGGGGAGATGGGCAGCCACCCTCTATGCAGCTAAATGGGGTCATAGGTGTTCCCTGGTAAGGGAAATTCCGCAAATTACCACCCATGTCCATGGGGATGCACTCACTGCTACTTGGATTTCCAGCCCAACACCCACATTTCCCTGGCTTCCCGACCAAGAAAACACTCAGGGAAGGCACTAGAAATTCTTCTAGGAGATCCCAGTAGCTGCTGACAAAGACGGAACCTCCCCACACTCAGCATTCCAGAACATTTCTGAGTGATGGGGTACATGGCAAGACACCCTTGAAGAAGTTACCTGGTTTCACAGGTGTTCCCTTATAGGGGAAGTCCACAAATTACTTCCCCAGTCCATGGGGAGGCACCAACTGATACTTGGATTTCCAGGAAAACACCTGGCTTTCTTTTTAAGACCATCCTTGGAAACACTCAAGGAAAGAACGCAGAAGGCTTCTTTGAGATCCCAGGTGCTGCTGACAGAAGACGGAACTTCCCGACACTCAGCATTCCGGAACAAGTCTGAGTGTGTGGGGGAAGTGGGGAGCCACACTCCACGCAGCTACATGTGGTCAAAGGTGTTCCATGTTAGGGGGAATTCCACAAATTTCCTCCCCTTCCCTGAGGAGGCACTCAGAGCTACTTGAATTTCCAGCCAAACCCCCGACTTTCCCTGACACCAAGCCCTAGGAAACACTCAGGGAAGGCACGCGATTAGCTACAAGAAATTCCTAGGTGCTGCTGAAAGCAGACGGAACCTCCCCACACTCAGCATTCCAGGACACTGTTGAGTATATGGGGGATTAGGAGAGCCGACCTCCACGCCGCTACCTGTGGTCACAATGTTCCCTGGTAGGGGGAAGTCCGCTAATTACCTCCCCTGTTCATGGGGAGGCACTCATTACACTTGGATTTCCAGCACAATCACCATATTTCCCTAGCAGCCCTCCCTAGGAATCAATCAGGGAAGGCACGTGAAAGGCTTCTAGGTGATCCCAGATGCTGGTGAAAGAAAACGGAATCTCCCAACACTCAGCATTGTGGAACAAGGCTGAGTGTGTGGGTAATGTGGGGAGCCACCCTCCACAAAGCAACTTGGGTTCACAGGTTACCCTGGAAAGGAGAAATCTGCTAAATAACTCCCCTGTCCATGGGGAGGCACTCGATGCTACCCGGCATTCCAGCCTAATCCCAGCATTTCCGTGGCTGCCTGCCCTAGGAAATCTTCAGATAAGGCACATGAAGGGCTTCTTGGAGATCCCAGGAGCTGTTGACAGAAGACAAAACCTCAGCACAGTAAGCATTCTGGAACACCTATTAGTGTGAGGGTTAGGTGGGGAGGCGCCCTCCTCACAGATATATGGGGTCACAGGTGTTCCCTCTTAGGTGGTAATCCGCTAATTTCCTCCCCTGTCAATGGGTTGGCACTCACTGCTACTTGGTTTTCCAGCCAATCCCCAGCCTTCCCTGGCATGTGAATGCTTCTAGGACTTCCCAGGCGCTTCTAACGTAAGACAGAACATCCCGAAACTCAGCAATAAGGAATCCGTTCGTGTGTGGGGGGGAGCGGGGGAGATGACCCCCACGCAGGCACCTTGTGTCACAGGTGTTCCTTGGTAAGGGGAAGTTCGCTAATTACCTCCCCTGTACATACGGAGGCACTCGCTGCTACTTGGTTTTCCAGATCAACCACAGGATTTCCTTGGCAGCCCGCCCTAGGGAACACTCAGGGAAGGCAAGCAAATGGCTTCTAGGAGATCCCAGGTGCTGCTGACAGAAGACGGAACCTCCCATCTCTCAGCTTTCCAGAACAAAGTTGAGTGTGTTGGGGAGGTGGGGAACCGCAGTCCACGCAGTTACCTAGGGTCATAATTGTTCCCTAGTAGGCTGAATTCGATAATTTCCTCCCCTGTCCAAGGGGAGTGACTCGCTGCTACTTGGATTTCCACTCCAACCCACGCCTTCCCATGGCAGCACGCCCTAGGAGACACTCAGAGAATGCATGCCTAGGGCTTCTAGGAGATCTCAGATGCAACTGTCAGAAGATGGAACCTCCCCACACTAAGCATTCCAGCACAATGTTGAGTGTGTGGAGGAGGTGGGGGACAGACCTCCACGCAGCTACCTGAGATGATAGGTGTTCCTGTGTAGGGAGAATTACTCTAAATACCTCCCCTGTCCATGGGGAGGCACTTGCTACTACTAAGCATTCCAGCCCATTCCCAGAATTTCCCTGTCAGCCCGCCCTAGGAAACACTCAGGGAAGGCATGCAAAGGGCTTCTCGGGGATCCCAGGCTATGCTGAAACAAGATGGAACCTCTCCACTCTCAGCATTCTGGCAGAAAGCTGAGTGTGTGTGGGAGGTGTGGAGATGTAATCCACGCATCTAACTGAGGTCAAGGGTTTTCCCAGTTAGGGGGAACTCCCCTAAATTCCTCCCATGTCCATTGGGAGGCACTCATTGCTACTTGGCTTTCCAGCAAATCCCCCAACTTTCCTGGCAGCCAGCCCTACAGAACACTAAGGGAAGACACACAAATGGCTTCTCGGAGAAGCCAGGAGCCTCTTAGAGAAGACGGAGCCTCCCCACACTCAGCATTCCAGAACAAGACTGAGTGTGTGGGGCAAGTGATGAGGAGACCCCCACGCACATACCTGGGATCACTGCTGTTCTCTGGTATGGGGAATTCTGCTAAATACCTCCCTGTCCATGAGGAGGCACTAGCTGCTACTTGGCTCCCCAGGAAAACAACCATCTTTTCCTTGCAGCTCGCCCTAGAAAACACTCAGGGAAGGCAACAAAACAGCTTCTAGGAGGTCCCATGTGCAGCAAACATAAGATGGAAACTCCCTACACTCAGCATTCCAGGACAAGTCTGAGTGTGTGGAGGAGGTGGCGAAGGACAATCCACACAGCTACTTAGGGTCACAAGTTTTCCCTGGTATGGAGAATTCTGTTAATTAACTCCTCTGTCCATGGTGATGCCCTCGCTGCTACTTGGCTTTCTAGCACAACCCCCACAAATCCCTAGTAGCACGCTCTAGGAAACATTCAGGGAAGACACAAGAATGTCTTCTAGGAAATCCCAGGAGCTGCTGAAGGAAGACGGAAACTCCCCACACTCAGCATTCCTGAACACGGCTGAGTGTGTGTGGTAGGTGGTGAGCCGCCATCCACGCAGCTACATGGTGTCACAGATGTTCCCTGGGAAAGGGAATTCTGCTAATTAACTTCCCTGTCCATGGGGAGGCACTCTCTGCTACTTGACTTTCCAGAGTAAACCCCGAATTTCCCTGTCAGCCCTCCCTTGGAAACACTGATTGAAGACACGTGAAGGGCTTCTGGGAGATCCCAGGCAAGGCATACTGAAAAATGATCCTCCCCACACTGAGCATTCCGGATCAATTCTGAACGTTTGGGGGAGTTTGGGAGCAGAATTCCATGCTGCTACCTGGGATCACAGATGTTCCCTAGTTGGAGGAACTCAGCTACTTACCTCCCCTGTCCATGGGGAGGCACTCACTACTACTTGCCTTTATAGCCAACCCCTTCTTTTCCCTGGCAGTCCGCCCTATGAAACACTCAGGGAAGGCCCACCTAGTGCTTCTCTGAGATCCCAGGCTCTACTGAGAGGAGACGGTACCTCCCGACACTCAGCATTCCAGAAAAAGTCTGAGTGTTTTGGGGAGATAGCAAGCTGCCCTCCACACAGCTACATGAGGTCACACGTGTTCCCTGGTAGGAGGAAATCAGCTAATTACCACCACTGTCCATGGGGGGCACCCACTGTTACTTGGCTTTCCAGCACAATCCCTGCATTTCCTGGCAGCCCACCTTAGGAAACACTCATGTAAGGCACCAGAAGCTTTTCAAGGAGACTCCAGGAGTTGCTGAAAGAAGGAACATCCCCACACACAGCATTCCTGGACACTACTGAGTGTTTGGGGAGGTGGTGAGCCAACTCCATGCTGCTAACTGAGGTCACAGGTTTTCCCTTGTAGGGGAAATTCCACTAATAACCTTCCCTGTCCATGAGGAGGCACTGAATGTTACTTGGATTTCCAGTCCAACCCCCGCATTTCCCTGGCAGCCCACCGTAGGAAACACTCAGGGAAGGCCAGTGAAAGGCTTCAAAGAGATCCCAGGTGCTGCTTACAGAAG
This sequence comes from Camelus dromedarius, assembly GCF_036321535.1. NCBI lineage: Eukaryota > Metazoa > Chordata > Mammalia > Artiodactyla > Camelidae > Camelus > Camelus dromedarius. The sequence continues at coordinate 7,710,020 of NC_087473.1, read as the reverse complement.
ACGTAACCTCCCCAACTTAGCATTCCGGAACACATCTGAGTGTGTCTGGGAGGTGGGGAGATGACCTACAAGAAGCAACCTTGTGTAAGGTGTTCCCTTGGAGGGGGAAGATTGATAATTATCACCCCTGTCTATGGGGTGGCACTCGGTGCAACCTGGATTTCCAGAAAAACCCCCATGTTTGCCTGGTATCCCTCCCTAGGAAATATTCAGGGAAGGCACTTGAATGGATTCTAGGAGATCCCAGGTTCTGCTCATAGAAGAACCTCCCCACACTCAACATTCTGGAGAAAGGCTGAGTGTGTAGTTGAGGTGGGTACCCACACTCCACGCAGCTACCTTTGCTCACAGTTGTTCGCTTGCTGGGGGCATTCTGCTAAATACCTAACCTGTCCATGGGGAGGCAATCACTGCTCCTTGGCTTCCCGGCCATTCCCCTGCCTTTCCCTGGCAGCCCGCCATAGGAAACATTCAGGGAATTCATACAAAGTGGTTCTAGGAGATCCCAGATGCTGCTGAAGGAAGATGGAACCTCCCCAAACTCAGCATGCCAGAATGTGGCCGATTGTGTAGGGGAGGTCCGAGACGCTCTCCACATAGCTCCCAGGGGACACAGGTGTTCCCTGGTAGGGGGAAGTCCCCTAATTACCTCCCCTGTCAATGGGGAGGCACTCGCTGCTACTTGGTTTTCCAGAATTTGAACCATTTCCCTGGAAGCCCTCGCTAGGAAACACTCAAGGAAGGCACGTGAATGGCTTCTAGGTGATCCCAGATGCTGCTGAGAGAAGACGGAACCTCCCACACTCAGCATTCCAGGACATGGCTGAGTGTGTTGGGAAGGTAGGGAGCACTTTCATCAAAGCTACATGGGGTCACAGTTGTTCCCTGTTAGGGGGATTTCTGCTAAATACCTCCTGTGTCCATTGGGAGGCACTCGCTGCTACTTGGCTTTCCAGTCCAATCCCTGCATTTGCCTGGCAGCCCGCCCTAGGGAACACTCAGAGAACAGAAGCAAAAGGCTTCTAGGAGATACCAGGCACCGCTGACTGGAGATGGAACTCCACCACACTCAGCATTGTGGAACAAGGCTGAGTGTGTGGGGGAGATGGGGAGCCGCCCTCCACGAAGCAACTTCGGTTCATAGGTTACCCTGGAATGGGGAAATCCGCTAATTACCTCCCCTGTCCATGGGGAGGCACTCGATGCTATCTGGTTTTCCAGCTCAACCACAGCATTTCCGTGGCTGCCCGCCATAGGAAACCTTCAGATAAGGCAAGTGAAGGGCTTCTTCGAGATCCCAGGAGCTGTTGACAGAAGACGAAACCTCACCACAGTAAGCATTCTGGAACACCTATTAGTGTGAGGGGTAGGTGGGGAGGCGTCCTCCTCACAGATACATGGGGTCACATTTGTTCCGTGTTAAGTGGAAATCAGCTAAATACCTCCTCAGTCAATGGGGAGGCACTCGTTGCTGCTTGGTTTTCCAGCCAATCCCCACACTTCCCTGGCAAGCTGCCCTAGGAAACACTCACAAAATGCACGTGAATGCTTCTAGGATGACCCAGGCACTGCTGACATAAGATGGAACCTCCGGAAACTCAGCATTCTTGAACTCGGTCATGTGGGTTGGGGAGCTGGTGAGACGATTTCCACGTAGCCACCTTTGGTCACAGGTGTTCCCTTGTAGGGTGAAGTCTGCTAATTACCTCCCCTGTACATGCAGAGGCACTTGATGCTACTTGGTTTTCCGACCAACCCCAGGATTTCCTTGGCAGCCCGCCCAAGTGTACACTCAGGTAAAGCAAGTGAATGGCTTCTAGGAGATCCCAGATGCTGCTAACAGAAGACGTAACCTCCCATCTCTCAGCATTCTAGAACAAGCCTGAGTGTGTTGGGGAGGTGGGGAGCCACCCTCCACGCAGCTACCTAGGGTCACAAGTGTTCCCTAGTAGGCTGAAGTCACTAAATTCCTCCCTTGTCCAATGGGATTCACTCGCTGCTGCTTGGATTTCCACTCCAACCCCTGCCTTTCCGTGGCAGCATGCCCTAGGAAACACTCAGAGAATGCACGCGAAGTGCTTCTAGGAGATCTCAGACTCAGCTGACAGAAGACGGAACCTCCACACACTTAGCATTCCGGCAAAAGGCTGAGTGTGTGGGGGAGTTGAAGAGACGCCCTCCACACAGATAATGGTGTCACAGGTTATTTCTGCTAGGGGGAATTCCGGTAAAAACCTCCCCTGTCCATGGGGATGCACTTGCTTCTACTTGGCTTTCCAGCCCAACCCCTCCTTTCCCTGGCAGACCGCACTAGTAAACACTCACAGAAGACACGCGAAAACTTCTAGGAGATCCCAGGCGCTGCTGACAGAAGATGTAACCTTCCCACAATCAGCATTCTGGAACATCTGAGTCAGTTTGAGAGCTGGAGAGCGGCCCTCCAGGCAGCTACATTTGATCCCAGGTGTTCCCTTGTATGGGGAATTATCCTAATTACCTCCACTATCCTTGAAGAGGCACTCGCTGGTATTTGGATTTCCTGTCCAACACCCAACTTTCCCTATCATCACACCCTAGGAAAAACTCAGGGAATGCACGCAAAGGACTTCTAGGAGATCCGAAGTTCTGCTGAATGATGATGGAACATCCCGAAACTGAGAATTCCGGCACAAGTCTCAGTGTGTGGGGAAGTGTGGAGCAGACCTCCATGAAGCTATCTGGGGTCACAGGCCTTCCTGGTTAGGGAGAAGTCCGCTAATTAATTCCCCTGTCCATTGGGAAGCACTCGATGATACTTGGCTTTCCTGCACAAGCCCAAATTTTCCCTTGCAGTCTGCCCTAGGTAATAATTAGGGAAGACATCTGAAGGGGTTCTAGGAGATCCCAGGTTCTGCTGACAGAAGACGGAACCTCCCCACACACTGCACTCTGGAACATGTCTGATTTTGTGGGGGATGTGGGATGCCGACACCTACGCAGCTAAAATTGGCCACAGGTGTTCCCTGGTAGGGGGAATTACAGTAATTACCTCCACTGTCCATGAAGAGCCACTCGCTGTTAGTTGGATTTCCAGGGAAACCCCCGCCTTTCCCTGGAATCCCGCCCGAGAAAACACTTAGTGAAGGCAGCGAAGGGCTTTTTGGAGATCACAGGTACTGCTGAAAGAAGACGGAACCTCCCCACCCTCAGCATTCCGAAGCTAGTCTAAGTGTGTTGAGGAGGTCGTGAGCCAACTTCCACACAGCTACCTGGGGTTACAGGTGTTCCCTTGTAGGGGAAATTCCTCTAATTAACTCTCCTGTCCATGGGTAGGCACTCGCAGCTACTTGGCACCCCAGCCCAACCACCAACTTTTCCTGACAGCCTGCCGTCAGGAACATTCAGGTAATATAAGTGAAGGGCTTCTAGGAAATAAAAGGGGCTGGTGACAGAAGATGAATCCTACCCACACTCAGTATTCCAGAATATGTCTGAGTGTTTTGGGGAGTTTGGGGGCCGCCTCCATGCTGCTATCTGTGGCCACAAGTGTTAACTCTTAGGGGGAAGTCAGTTAATTAAGTCACCTGTCCATGGGGAGGCACTAGCCACTACCTGGTTTTCCTGTCAGAACCCTGGCCTTTCCCTGGCAGCCCGCCCTAAGAAACACTCAAGGAAAACACATGAATGGCTTCTGAGAGATCTCCAGTGCTGCTGACAGAAGATGGTACTTCCCCACATTCAGCATTCCATAACACAACTGAGTGTGTGCGGGAGGTGGGGAGCTGCTCTCCAGGCAGCTACCTGGGGTCACAGGTGTTCACTTGTAGGGATAATTCGGTTAAGACCTCTCTTTTCCTTGGGGATGCACTGGCTGCTACTTGGTTTCCAACCCAACCTTTGCCTTTCCCAGGGAGACCGCACTAGTAATCACTCAGGGAAGACACATGAAGGGCTATTAGGAGATCCCACGTGCTGCTGACAGATGAAGGAACCTCCCCAAAATCAGCATTCTGGAACACAACTGAGTGTGTAGTGGAGGTTGGGAGCGGCAATCCATGCAGCTACCTGGGGTCACAGCTCTTCCCTGTTAGGGGGAATTCCATTTCCCTCCCCTCTCCATGGGGAGGCACTCACTGCTACTTGGTTCTCCAGCAAAATCCTCAAAATTCCCTGGAAGCACACCCTAGTAAACACTCAGGGAACACACACAAAGGGCTTCTAGATGATCCCAGGCACTGCTGAAAGAAGATGGAACCTTCTCTCACTCAGCCTTCCAGAACATGACTGAGTTGTGGGGGAGTTGGGGAGCCATACTCCACGCACCTACCTGGGTCACAGCTTTTCCATGGTAGGTGGAATTCCGCTAATTATCTTCCTTGTCCATGGGGAGTCACTCGATGCTACTTGGTTCTCCAGCCAAATCCCCACCTTTCCCTGGAAGCCCACCCTAGAAAACACTCAGGGAATGCACGTGAAGTGCTTCTACGACATCCCTGGCTCTGCTGACAGAAAACAGTAGTGCCCCACACTCAGCATTCCAGGACATCACTGAGTGTGTGTGGGATGTTGGGAGCCACCCCACACACAGCTACCTAGTGTCACAGTTGTGCAGGTGGGAGAATTCCCCTAAACACCTCCCCTGTCTTTGGGGATCCAATCACTGCTACTTGGCGTTCCAGCCCATCCCCCCAAAATCCCTGGTAGCCCACCCTAGGAAACACTCAGGGAAGACAGGCAAAATGCTTTTAGGAGATCCCATTCGCTGATAAGTGAAGACAGATCTTCCCCACAATCAGCATTCCAGAAGATGGCTGAGGTTATGGGAGAGTTAGGGGGCCTTCTCCATGCGGTTACTTGGGGCCACATATGTTCCATATTAGGGAGAATTCCGCTAATTAAATCACCAGTACATTGGGAGGCACTCTTGGCTTTCCAGCCAAACCGCAGCCTTTCCATAGCAGCCCGCCATAGGAAAGACTCAGGGAAAACACGTGAAGGGCTTCTTAGATATCTCATGTGCTGCTGACAGAAGATGGAACATCTCTACACTCAGCATTCCATAACAAGGCTGAGTGTGTGGGGGAGGTTTGGAGCCGCATTCCACGCAGCTGCATACTGTCACAGGTATTCCCTTGTAGGGGTAATTTTGCTAATTACCTCGCCTGTCCATGGGGAGGCCCTCACTTCTACTTGGTTCCAAGGACACCTCACAGCAAATTCCTCTCATACCGCCATAAGAAAGACACAGGGATGGCACAAGAATATCTTCTAAGGGATCCCAGGCTCTGATGTCAGAATACAGAACCTCTCGACACTCAGCATTGTGGAACAAGGCTGAGTGTGTGGGGGAGGTGGGGAACCGCCCTCCAGGAAGCAACTTGGGTTCACAGGTTTCCCTAGAAAGGGGAAGTCTGCTAATTACTTCCCTTGTCCATCGGGGGGCACTCAATGCTACCTGGGTTTCCAGCCCAGCCCCAGCATTTCAGTGGCTGCCCACATTAGGAAACCCTCAGATAAGGCAAGTGAAGGGCTTCTTGGAGATCTCAGGAGCTGCTGACAGAAGACGGAACCTCACCACAGTAAGCATTCCAGAATCTATTAGTGTTAGGGGTAGTAGGGAAGGCACCCTCCTCGCAGATACATGGGGTCACATGTGTTCCCTGATAGGTGGTAATCTGCTAATTACCTCCCCTGTCAATGGGGAGGCACTCGCTTCTACTTGGTTTTCGAGCCAATCCCCAGACTTCCCTGACAGGCTGTCCTAGGGAACACTCACGAAATGCACGTGAATGCTTCTAGGACTTTCCAAGCGCTGCTAACATAAGACGGAACCTCCCGAAGCTCAGAATTCCAGAACTCGGTCGTGTGTGTGCGGGAGCGGGTGAGACGGCTCCCACACAGCCGCCTTGGGTCATAGGTGTTCCCTGGTAAGGGGAACTCCTCTAATTAGCTCCCCTGTACATGCAGAGGCACTTGCTGCTACTTGGTTTTCCAGACCAACCCCAGCATTTCCTTGGCAGCCCACCCTAGGGAACACTCAGGGAAGGCAAGTGAATGGCTTCTAGGAGAGCCCATGCGCTGCTGACTGAAGATGGAACCTCCCATCTCACAGCATTCCGGAACAAGGCTGAGTGTGTTGGGTAGTTGGGGAGCCGCCTTCCACGCAGCTAACTAGGGTCACAAGTGTTACCTTGTAGGCTGAATTCGCTAATTTCCTCCCCTGTAAAAGGAGAGTCACTCTCTGCTACTTGAATTTCCACTCCAAACCCCGCCTTTCTGTGGCAGCACGCCCAAGGAAACACTCAGAGAATACACTTGAAGGGCTTCTAGGAGATCTCAGATGCAGTTGAACCTTGACGGGATCTCCCGACACTAAGCATTCTGGCACAAGGCTGAGTGTGTGTGGGAGGTGGGGTGCAGCACTCCACTCAGCTACCTGGGGTCATAGATGTTCCCGGGTAGGGAGAAGTCCACTAAATACCTCCCATGTCCATGGGGAGGCACTCACTGCTACTTAGCATTCCAGTCCAACCCCAGACTTTCCCTGTCAGCCCGCCATAGGAAACACTCAGGGAATGCACGCAAAGGGCTTCTAGGAGATCCCAGATGCTGCTGACAGATGACTGACCCTCCCCACACTCAGCATACCTGAACAAGTCTGAGTGTGTGGGGGAGGTGGCGAGCAGCCCTCCATGAAGCTACCTAGGGTCAAATGTTTTCCCTGGTAGAGGGAATTCCGATATTTACCTCCCCTGTCCATTGGGAGTCACACTATGCTACTTGGTTTCCAAGCTCAACCCCAGCATTTCCCTGGCAGCCCGCCCTAGGGTACAATCAGTGAAGACATGCTATGTGTTTCTAGGTGATCCCAGGTGCTGCTTAATAATGATGGAACCTCTCCACACTCAGAATTCCAGAACACGGATGAGTGTTTGAGGGAGGTTTGGGGCCTCCTCCATGCCACAAACTGATGTCACAGGTGTTACCTGTTAGGGGTAATTTTGCTAATTACCTCCCCTGTCCTTGGGGAGTCACTTGCTGTTACTTTGCTCCCAGGCCGACACACAGCATGTTCCTTTCAGCCCGCAATAGGAAACATGCAGGGATGGCACGCAAAAGACTTCTAGGTGATCCCAGGCACTACTGTCACAAGATGAAACCTCCCCAATCTCAGAAATTTGGAACACGACTGAGTGTGTGGGGGAGTTTGGGAGAAGGTCGCCATGCATCTACATGAGATCATAGGTTTTCCCTGGTAGTTAGAAGTCAGCTAAATAAGTACCCTGTCCATGGGGAGGCACTAATTTCTACTTGTCTTTTCTGTGCAAACTCCACCTTTCCCTGGCATTCTGCCCAGGAATCTCTCAGGGAAGACACGCAAAGGGATTCTAAGAGTTCCTAGGTGCTGGTGATAGAAGACAAAAAGTACGAACACTCAGCATTCCGGAACACGGCTGAGTGAGTTTGAGAGCTGGAGAGTGGCCATCCACAAAGCTACATTTGATCCCAGGTGTTCTCAGGTAGGGGAAATTATGCTAATTACCTCCACTGTTCGTGAAGAGGCACTCACTGGTACTTGGATTTCTAGTCCAACCCCCATCTTTCCCTGGCAGCCCACCATAGCAAACCCTCAGAGAATGCACGTGAAGGGCTTCTAGGAGATCCAAAGTGCTGCTGACAGAAGACAGAACCTCCCCACACTAAGCATTCCAGCACAATGTTGAGTGTGTGGAGGAGGTGGGGAGCTACCTCCATGCAGATACCTGGGATCATAGGTGTTCCCGTGTAGGGAGAATTCTGCTAAACACCTCCCCTGTCCATGGGGAGGCACTCACTGCTACTTGGGTCCACAGCCCAACCACCACTTTTCCTTGGCATCCCGCCATATTAAACACACAGGGATGTCATGCAAAGTGCTTCTATGGGATCCCACATGATGCTAACAGAATACGGAACCTCCCCACAATCAGAATTCCAGAACATGCCTGAGTGTGTGGGGGAGGTGGAGAGCCGTCCTTCATGCAGGTACTTGGGGTCCCAAGTGTTCAATTGTAGCTTTAAGTCCGCTAAATACCTCCCCTGTCCTTGTTGAGGCACTCGCTGCTACTTGGCTTTCCAGCCCAACACCAGCATTTCCCTGGCAGCCGACCCTAGGAATCACTCAGAGAAGTAATGCAAAATGCTTCTAGGTGATCCCAGGTGCTGCTGTTAGAAGACGGAATCTTCCCACTCTCAGCATTCCAGAAAATGGCTGAGTGTTTGGGGCAGGTAGGGGGCACCCTCCACGCAACTACCTGGTGTAACAGGTGTTACTTGGTTAGGGAAATTTCGCTAATTACCTCCCCAGTCCATGGGGAGGCACTCGCTGCTAGTTGGATTTCCAGCCAAAACCCAGCCTTTCCCTGGCAGGCCGCCTTAGTTAACACTCACGAAATGCACGTGAATTGTTTATAGGTGATCCCAGGCGCTGCTGACCTAAGACCGATTCTGCAAAATCTCAGCATCCCTGAGCTCGGTCGCGTGTGCTGGGGAGGGGGCGAGGCGACTTCCATGCCGCCAACTTGGGTCACAATTGTTCCCTGGTAGGGGGAAGTCCGCTATATACCTCCCATGTACTTGCCGAGGCTCTCTCTGCTACTTAGTTTTCCAGCAGAACCTCAGCATTTACTTGGAGACCCGCCCTAGGGAACACTCAGGGAAGACACGCGAAGGGCTTCTAGGAAACCCTGGTGCTGGTGATAGAAGATAAAACGTACGAACACTCAGCATTCCAGAACACGGCTGAGTGTGTGTGAGAGCTGTAGAGCAGCCGTCCACGCAGCTACATTTGATCCCATGTGTTCCCTTACAGGGAATTACGCTATTTACCTTCACTGTTCATGAAGAGGCTCTCCCTGGTACTTGGATTTCCAGTCCAATCTCCACCTTTCCCTGGAAGCCCACCACAGGAAACACTCAGAGAATGCATGTGAAGGGCTTCTAGGAGATCACAGGCACTGCTGACAGAAGACAGAACCTCCCCACACTCAGCATTCTGGCACAAGTCTGAGTGTGTGGGGGGTTGGTGAGCAGCCCTCCATGCAGATACCTGTGGTCATAGGTGTTCCCGGGTAGGGAGAAATCCGGTAAATACCTCCCCTGTCCATTAGGAGGCACTCACTGCTACTTAGAATTCCAGCCCAACCGCCGACTTTCCTTGTCAGCCGGCCCTGGGAAACACTCAGTGAAGGAACGCAAAGGGCTTCTTGGAGATCCCAGGCTATGTGAAAGAAGATGGAACCTCCCCACACTCAGCATTCCGGCACAAACCTGAGTGTATGGGGGAGTTTTGGAGATGCACTCCACAAGTCTAACTGAGGTCACAGGTTTTCCCTGTTAGGGGGAACTCTGCTTATTACCCCCCGTCCATTGGGAGGCATTGATTGCTACTTAGCTTTCCCGTAACAGCCCATTTCCCTGGCAGTCTGCACTAGGTAATAATCAGGGAAGACACCCGAAGGGTTTCTAGAAGATCCCAGGTCCTGCTGACAGATGACAGAACCACCCCACACTCAGCATTCCGGAACACATCTGATTTTGTGGGGGAGGTGGTGGGCCGCCAACTCTGTAGCAATCTTTGGCCACAGGTGTTCCCTGCTAGGCGGAAGCCCGCTAATTCTGTCACCTGTCCATGGGGAGGCACTCACCGCTACTTGGTTTTCCAGCCATACCCCCATCTTTCCCTGGCAGCCCTCCCTAGGAAACACTCACGGAAAACATGTGAAGGGTTCTTAGAGATCTCATGTGCTGCTGACAGAAGATGCAACTTCCCCAATCTCAGCATTCCGTATCATGGCTGAGTGTGTGGGTGGTGAGGAACCGCCCTCTCGCAGCTACCTGGGGTCCAGTTATTCCCTCATAGTGGTAATTTCGCTAATAACCTACCCTGTAAATGGGGAGGCACTCGCTGCTACTTGGGTCCCCAGCCCAACCACTGCCTTTCCCTGGCAGCCCGCCCTATTAAACACTCAGGGAAGGCACGTGAAAGGCTTCTCCAAGATCCCAGGTGATGCTTACAGAAGACAGAATCTCCCAACACTCAGCCTTCCGGAACAAGGCACAGTGTGTTGGGGAGGTGGGGACCTGATCTCAACACAGCTACGTGGTTTCACAGGTGTTCCCTTATAGGGGGAATTCAGCAAATTATCTCCCCTGTCCAAAGGGATGCACTCATTCTACTTGGATTTTCACCCCAACCCCCACCTTTCCCTGGCATCCAGCAATAGGATACATTCAGGGAAGACAAGCAAATTGCTTCTAGGAGATCCCAGGTGTCACTGACAGATGACGGAACCTCCCAAATCTCAGCATTCCGGCACATGTCTCAGTGTGTCGGGGAAGTGGCGAGGAGACCCCCACGCAGATATCTGCCGTCACAGGTGTTCCCTGGTAGCAGGAATTCCGGTAATTAACTCCCCTGTCCATGGGGAGTCACACTATTCTACTTGGCTTCTGAGACCAACCCCCGCATTTCCCTGGCAGTCCACCATATTAAACACACATGGATGGCACGTGAAATGCTTCTATGGGATCCATGCACTAACAGAATAAGGAACCTCCCCACAATCAGAATTCCAGAACATGCCTGAGTTGTGGGGGAGGTGGAGAGCCGTCCTTCATGCAGGTACTTGGGGTCCCAAGTGTTCAATTGTAGCTTTAAGTCCGCTAAATACCTCCCCTGTCCTTGTTGAGGCACTCGCTGCTACTTGGCTTTCCAGCCCAACACCAGCATTTCCCTGGCAGTCCGCCCTAGGAAACACTCAGGGAAGACATGCAAAATGCTTAAAGGGGATCCCAGGTGCTGCTGACAGAAGACAGAATCTCCCCACACTCACCATTCCGGAAAGTGGCTGATTGTTTGGGGGAGGTGTGGGGCCTCCTCCAAGCAGCTACCTGGTGTAACAGGTGTTAACTGGTAGGGGTAATTTCGCTAATTACCTCCCCTGTCCATGGGGAGGCACCTGCTGCTACTTTGCCCTCAGGTTGACCCACAGAATTTTCCTGTCAGCCCTCCCTATGAACACGCAGGGATGTCATGCGAAGGGCTTCTAGGAGATCCCAGGCTCTGATGACAGAAGATGAAACCTCCCAACACTCAACAATCCAGAACATGACTGAGTGTGTGGGGGATTTGGGGAGAAGACATCCACGAACTACTTGAGATCACAGGTATTCCCTGGTTAGGGGAAGTACGCTAAATAACTCCCCTGCCCATGGGGAGGCACTTGTTGCTACTTGGCTTTCCTGCAGAAGCCCCACATTACCCTGGCCGTCTGCCCAAGAATTTCTCAGGGAATTCACTTGAATGGATTCTAGGAAATCCAAGGAGCTGTTGACAGATGACAAAACCTACTCACACTCAGCATTCTGGACTATGGTTTAGTGTGTTGGAGATGTTGGGCCCCCTCCATGCCGCTATCTGGGGCTAGAATTGTTAACTGTTATGGGGAAGTCAGCTAATAAAATCACCTTCCATGGGGAGGCACTTGCCGCTACTTGCTTTTCCTGTCAAAACCCGCCGTTACCTGGCAGGCTGCCCTAAGAAACACACAGGGAATTCACGCAAAAGGCTTCTTAGAGATCTCAGGTGCTGCTGACAGAAGATGGATTGTCCCCACATTCAGCATTCCATAAGACATCTGAGTGTGTTGGTGTGGTGGGGAACCACCCTCCACCCAGCTACCTGGTGTCAAAGTTAACCCTGCTAGGGAGAAGTCCTCTAAATACCTCCCCTGTCCATGGGGATGCACTCGCTGCTACTTCACTTTCCAGCACAACGCCTGACTTTCCCTGGCAGACCACGCTAGGAAACACTCAGAGAAGACACGCGAAATTTCTAGGAGATCCTAGGCGCTGCTGAGAGAAGATGAAACTTCCCCACACTCAGCATTCCAAAACATGACTAGGTGTGTTTTGGATTTGGGGATCTGCTTTCCACGCAGCTACGTTGGGTCACAGGTGTTCCCTTGTAGGGGGAAGTCCACTAATTCACTCACCTGTCCATGGGGAGGCACTCGTTGTTCCTTGGCTTTCCAGCAAAATCCCCACTATTCCCTGACATCCCACCCTAGGGAACACCCAGGGAACACACACAAAAGCTTTTAGGAGATCCCAGATGCTGCTGACAGAAGATGGAACATCCCCACTCTCAACATTCCAGTAATAGGCTGAGTGATGTGGTAGGATGGGAGCCGCACTCCATGCAGCTACCTTGTGTCACAGGTGTTCCCTGGTATGGAGAATTCTGCTAAATACCTCCCAAGTCCATGGGAATGCACTCCCTACTACTTGGCTTTCCAGCCCAACACCCAAATTTCCCTGTCAGATCGTGCTAGGAAACACTCAGGGAAGACAAGTGAAGGGCTTCTAAGAGATCCCAGGCTCTGCTGACAGATGACGGAACCTCCCCACAATCAGCTTTCGGGAACACGACTGAAAGTGAGGGGGAGGTGGGGAGCCACAAACCACGCAGATACCTGTGGTCACAGGTGTTCCCTGGTAGGGGGAATTCCGCTTATTCCCTCCCCTCTCCATGGGGAAACACTCGCTGCTACTTGGTTCTCCAGCAAAATCCTCACAATTTCCTGCCAGCGGACCAGAGGAAACACTCAGGGAACACATGCAAAGGCTTCCAGGAGATCCCAGGTTCTGCTGAAAGAAAATGGAACCTCCCCACACTCAGCATTCCAGCACAAACCTGAGTTTGTGGGTGAGGTGTGCAAACGCACTCCACTCATCAACCTGAAGTCACAGGGTTCCCTGTTAGGAGGAATTCCGCTAATTTTCTCCCCTGTCCATGGGGAGGCACTCGTTGCTACTTGGCTTCCTGCACAAGCCCGAACTTTCTCTGGCAGTCTGCCCTAGGAAACACTCAGGGAAGACACCACAAGGGATTTTAGGAGATCCCAGTTGCTGATGACAGAAGACGGAACGTCCCCACACTCAGCATTCCAGAACAAGGCTGTGTGTGTGGAGAACTCGTGAGCCGACTTCCATGGAGCTACCTGGGGAAACAGGTGTTCCATGGTGGGGTAAGCCCTCTAATTACCTCCCCTGTCCATGGGGAGGCACTCGTTGATATTTGTCTCCCGAGAACAACCACTGCATTTTCCTAAAAGCCCTCCCAGTAAACGGTCAGGGAAGACAAGGGAAAGGCTTCTAGGAAATCCCAGGCATTGGTGACAGAAGGCGGTACCTCCCCACTCTCAGCATTCAGGAACACGACTGAGTCTTTTTGTGTTGGGGAGCCACCCTCTATGCAGTTAACTGTGGTCACAGGTGTTCCCTGGCAGGGGTTATTCTGCTACTTCCCTCCCCTGTTTATGGGGAGACACAAGTTGCTGCATTGCTTTCCAGCCAACTCCCGCAATTCCCTGGCAGCTCGCCAAAGGTAAAACTCAGAGAACACACGGGAAATGCTTCTACATGATCCCAGGTGCTGCTGACAGAAGACGGGTACTCCCCACACTCAACAATCTGGATAATGGCTGAGGCTGTGAGAGAAATGGGGAGCTGCACTCCACACAGCTAGATGGGGACACAGGAGTTCCCTTGTAGGTGGAAGTACGCTAATAACCCCCACAGTCTGTGAATTGGCACTCGCTGCTGCTTCACTTTCCAAACTAACCCCCACCTTTCCCTGGCAGACCACAGTGGAAACACGGGGAAGGCAAAAGAAGTTCTTCAATGAGATCCCAGGAGCGGCTGACAGAACACGGAAGTTCACGACACTCAGCATTCCAGAACCAGGGTGAGTGTGTCCGGGATGTGGGGAGGAGAACAACAAGCAGCTACCTGGGGTCACCGCTGTCCCTGGTAGGGGGAATTCCACTTATTACCTCAACTGTCCATGGGGAGGCACTTGCTGCTTCTAGGCTCCCGGTCCATCCAGCGCCTTTTACTTGAAGCCTGCCCTAGGGAACAAACAGTGAAGGCATGTGAAGGTGTTCTAGGAGATCCCAGGTGCTGCAGACAGAAGATTGAACCTCCACAAACTCAGCATTCTGGAACACGGCTGACAGAGGGGGGAGGTGGCTTGCCGCCATCCACGCAGCTACCTGGGGTCACAGGTGTTCCTTGGTACGGGGAATTCCGCTAAATACCTCCTTTGTCCATGGGAAGGCACTCGCTGCTACTTGGATTTCCAGCCCAACACCCGCCTTTCCCTTGTAGCCCGCACTTGGAAACACTCAGGAAAGGCACGCAAAGGGCTTCTAGGAGATCCCAGGCACTCCTGATAGAAGATGGAACATCCCCAAACTCAGCATTCCAGCACACGGTTTAGTTTTGGGGGCGGTGTGGAGCCACCATCCACGCAGTTACCTGGGGTCACATGTGTTTCATGGAACGGGAAATTCCTCTAATTACATCCCATGTCCATGGGAGGCACACACTGCTACATGGTTTCCAGCCAAACCCCCGCTTTTTCCTGCCAGCCCGCCCTAGGAAACACTCAGGGAATATACGTGAATGGATTCTGGAGATCCTATGCATTGCTGACAGGAGACGAAACCTCCTCACAATCTGCATTCCTGAACCAGTATGTGTGTGTGCGGAAAGTGATGAGGAGATCCCCACAGATCCTCACAGGTTTTCCCGGGTTGGGTGATGTCCGCTTATTACCTCCCTTGTTCATGGGGAGGCTCTTGCTGCTACTTGGCGTTCCAGCACAAACACTGCCTTTCCCTCTCAGCCCGCCATTTGAAACACACAGCTTAAAAACGCTAAGGGCTTCTCGGAGTTCTTAGGCGCTGCTGAAAGAAGACTGATATTCCCCACACTCAGCATTCCAGAACACGGCTGAGTGTGTGGGGGATATGGGGTTCTTCTCTCATTGCTGCTATCTTGGATCACAGGTGTTCCGTCCTAGAGGGAATTCCACTAAATACCTCCTCTGTCCACAGAGAGGCACTCACTGCAAATTGGATTTCCAGCCCAACACCTGCCTTTCCTGGCAGCCCATCCTAGGAAACACTGAGGGAAGGCACTCAAAAGGCTTCTAGGAGATTCCAGGCACTGCTCACAGAAGACGGAGCTTTCCCAATCTCACAATTCCGGAACACGACTCAGTGTGTGTTGTGGATGTGGGGAGCTGCACTCCAAGCAGCTACCTGGGGTCACAGGTGTTCCCAGGTAGGGGGAAGTTTGCTTATTACCTCCCGTATCCATGGGGAGGTACTCGCTTCAACTTGGATTTTCAGCCAAACCCCCACCTTTCCCTTGCAGAACGCCGTAAGCAACATTCTGGGAAAACACGTGAATGGCTTCTTGGAGATCCCAGGTGTTGCTTACAGAAGACGAAAACTCCCCACACTCAGCTTTCCGGATCAAGGCTGAGGGTGTTTGGCAGGTGAGGAGCCGATATCCACGCAGGTACCTGGGATCACAGGTGTTCCCTCGTAGGGGGAATTCGGCTAATTACCATCCCTGTCCATGGGGAGACACTCGCTGCTACTTGGTTTGCCAGCACATCCCCAGATTTTCACTGTCAGTCCTCCCTAGGAAGCACATAGGAAAGATCCACAAATGTCTTCTGGAGATCACAGGCACTGCTGATAGAAGATGGATCCTTCCCACAGTCAGCATTCCTGAGCAAGAATGCATGTGTGCGGGAAGTGATGAGGAGACCCCCACGCAGATACATGGGGTCAACGCTGTTCTGTGTTAGGTTGAATTCCGCTAAATACCTCCCTGTCCTTAGTGACGCACTCACTGCTACTTGGCTTTCCAGCCCAACCACCGCCTTTTCCTTGCAGCTCGCCCTAGGAAACACTCAGGGAAGACACGCAAACGGCTTCTAGGTGATCCCATGTGCGGCTAACAGAAGACGGAAACTTCCCAAACTCAGCATTCCGGAACAAGTCTGAGTGTGTGGGGGTGATATCGAGGGACACTCCACGTAGTTACGTGGGGTCACAGGTGTTCCCTGGTAAGGGAAATTCTGCTAATTACCTCCACAATCCATGAAGAGGCATTCTCTGCTACTTCAATTTCCAGTCCTTCCCCGGCCATTTGCTGGAATCCCACCCTAGGAAAGACTCCGGGAAGGCAGCAAAGCGCTTCTTGGAGACCTAAGGCACTGCTGGCAGAAAACGGAACCTCCACATATTTAGCATTCTGGAACATGGCTGAGTGTGTGGGGGATGTGGGGGGGCACCCTTCTCACCACTACCTGTGGTCACAGGTATTCCATGGTAGGGGGAAGTCCGCTAATTACCTACACTGTCCATGGGGAGGCACTCGCTGCTTCCTGGATTTCCAGCCAACCCCCGTCTTTCCCTGGCAGCCAGCCCTAAGAAACACTCAAGGAAGACACGCAAATGGCTTCTCGGAGATAATAGTCTCTGCTTAAAGAAGACAGAGTCTCCCCACACTCACAATTTCAGAACAAATCTGAGTGTGTGGGGGAGGTGAGGACCCGAAACCCACGCAGCTACCTGTAGTCACAGGAGTTCCCTGGTAAGGGGAATTCCGCTAAATACCACCCTTGTCCATTGGGAGGCACTCGCTGCTACTTGGATTTACAGGCCAAGCCCTCACTTTCCCTGTCAGCCCGCCCTAGGAAACACTCAGGGAATATACACAAATGGCTTTTGGAGACCCTATGCGTTGCTGACAGAAGACGGAACCTCCCCACACTCAGCATTGCTGAACAAGTATGAGTGTGTGCGGGAGTTGATGAGGAGAGCCCCACACAGCTACCTGGCATAACCGCTGTCCCATGGTAGGGGGAATTCTGCTAAATACCTCCACTGACCATGGGTAGGCACTTGGTGCTACTTGGCTCCCAAGGACAACCACCACCTTTCCCTTGCAGCCTGCCATAGGAAACACTCAAAGAAGGCATGTGAGGGTTTCTAGGAGATCTAAGGCGCTGCTGAGAGATGACAGATTCTCCCCATACTCAGCATTCGGAAACACAGCTGATTAGGTGGGGTTGGTGGAGAGACACCCTCCACGTAACTAACTGGGGTAACAGGTGTTCCCTGTTATGGGGAATTCTGCTAATTACCTCCCTGTCCATGGGGAGGCACTCAGTTCTACTTTGATTTCCAGCACAACCCCCGCCATTCCCTGGCAGCATGCCCTCTGAAACATTCAGGGGAGGCACGCAAAGGACTTCTAGTCGATCCCAGGTCCTGCTGACAAAAGACGGTACCTCCCCACACTCAGCATTCAGGCACAATGTTGAGTGTGTGGGGTTATGGGGTGCAGTCCTAAACGCAGATACCTGGGGTCACAGGTGTTCCCGGTTAGGGGGGATTCTGCTAAATACATCCCCTGTCCATGGGGAGGCTCTCGCTGCTACTTGGCATTCCAGAACAAACTCTGAATTTCCCTGTCAGCTGGCCCTTAGAAAAACTCAGGGAATTCATGCGAAGGGCTTCTTGGAGATCCCAGGTGCTGCTTACAGAAGAAGGAACCTCCCCACACTCAGCATTCCAGCACACGTCTAAGTGTGTGTGGGATGTGATGAGCCTCCCTCCACGCAGCTACCTGTGGTCACAGGTGTTACATGGTAGGGGGAAATTAGTTAAATATTTCCCCTATGCATGGGGAAGAACTCACTTTAACTTGGTTTTTCAGACAAACCCATTCTTTTCACTGGCAGCACGCCCTATGAAACATTCACGGAAGGCACACAAGGCTTCTAGGAGATCCCAGGTGCTGCTGACAGATGGAACCTCCCCACACTCAGCCTTCCAGAACATGGCTGAGTGTGTGGGGAAGGTGGTGTGCCACCCTCCACGCAGCTACCTGGTGTCACAAGAGTTCCCAGGTGGGGTAATCCGCTAATTATCTCCCCTGTCCATGGGGAGGCACTCATTGCTACTTGGATTTCCAGCTGAACCCCTGGATTTCCCTGATAGCCCTCCTTAGGAAACACTCAGGGAAGGCACTTGTATATCTTCTTGGAGATCCCAGGCGCTGCTGACAGAAGATGGAACTTCCCCACACTCAGCATTATGGAACATGGCTTAGTGTGTGAGGGAGGTGGGGACCCACACTCACGCAGCTACCTGGGGTCAGAGGTGTTCCCTAGTAAAGGGAAGTCTCCTGATTACCTGCCCTGTCCATTGGGAGACACTCGCTTCTACTTGGTTTCCAGCCAAACCCATGCCTATTCCTGACAGCCCACCCTAAAAACACTCAGGGAAGACATGCACAGGGCTCCTCAGAGATCCCAGGCACTGCTTACAAAAAAGGAACCTCCCAACACTCAGCATTCCTGAACAAGGCTGTTTGTGTGGGTAGTTTAGAAGCCAATATCCACGCAGCTACCTGGGGTCACAGGTGTAACTGGTTTAGGGGAATTCCGCTAACTAACTCCCCTGGCCATTGGGAGGCTCTCGATGCTCCATGGGATTCCAGAACAACCCCTACCTTTCCCTTCCAGCCTGCACTTGGAAACACAGGGAAAGCACATAAATGGCTTCTTGGAGATCCAAGGCTCTGCTCACTGAAGATGGAACCTCCCCACTCTCATCATTCTGGAAAAAGGCTGTTGTGTGGGACAGGTTAGGAGCCGATATTCACGCAGCTACCTGGGGTCACATGTGTTCCCTGGTAAGGGAGTTCTGCTAATTACCATCCCTGTCTTTGGGGAGGCACTCTCTGCTACTTGGTTTTCCAGCCCAAAGCCCACTTTTCCTGTCAGCCCTCCCTAGGAAACACACAGGATAGGTACGCAAATGGCTTTTATGTGATCCCATATGTGGCTAACAGAAGACGGAACCTGACCAAACTCAGCATTCCAGATCAAGAATGAGTATGTGTGGGAAGAGTTGTGGAGACCCCCAAGCAGGTTCCTGTGGTCAATGCTGTTCCCTGGTATGGGGAAATCTACTATATACCTCCCTGTCCATGAGGAGGCACTCACTGCTACTTGGCTCCCCAGCCCAACAGCAGCCTTTTCCTTGCCGCTCGCCCTAGGAAACACTCAGGGAAGGTACGCAAACAGCTTCTATGTGATCCCATTTGCGGCTAACAGAAGACGGAACCTCCCCAAACTCAGCATTCTGGGACAAGTCTCAGTGTGTGGGGGAGGTGGCAAGGGGTACTCCACACAGCTATATGGGGCCGCAGGTGTTCCCTGGTACAGGGATATATGCTAATTACCTCTACTCTCATGGAGAGTCACTCCCTTCTACTTGGCTTTCCAGCCCATCCCCCTCCTTTCCCTGTCAGCAAGCCCAAGGAAACACTCAGGGAAAGCACGCAAATGGCTACAAGGAATTCCTAGGTGCTGCTGAAAGCAGACGGAACCTCCCCATACTCAGCATTCTGGAACAAGTCTGAGTGTGTTTGAGAGATTGGGAGCCGCCCGCCATGCAGCTGCCTGTTGTCACAGGTGTTCCCCAGTAGGTGGAAGTCCGCTATATACCTCCCCTATCTATGGGGTGGCACTTGATGTTACCTCGGTTTCCAGGCAAATCCCCGAATTTCCCTGGCAGCTCTCCCAAAGAAATACTCAGGGAAACCAATCAAAGTGCTTCTACAAGATCCCAATGTGGCTAACTGTAGAAGGAACCTCCCCACACTCAGCATACCGGAACATGGATGAGTGTGTGTGACATTTGGGAAGCCACAATCCACGAAGATATCTGGGGTCACAGGTGTTCCCTGCTAAGGGGAAATACGCTAATTACCTCCACTGTCCTTGGGGAGGCCCTCATTGGTACTTGGGTTTACAGCCCAAACCCCAAATTTCCCTGGGAGCCCACCCGAAGTAACCCTAAGGGAATGTACACTAATAACTTCTATGATATCCCTTGCCCTGCTAACAGAAGATGGAACATCCCAACTCCCAGCATTTGGGTACACGACTGAGTGTGTGTGAGAATTGTGTTGCCGACCCCACTTAGCCACATGGGGTCACAAGGTGTTCCATGGTAGGGGGGAGTATGCTAATTACCTCCAATATCCATGATGAGGCAGTTGATGCTACTTGAATTTCCAGCTCATCCCCAGGCTTCCCCTAGCAACCTGCGATGGTAAACACTCAGGGAAGACAAGAGAAGGGCTTCTAAGACATTCCAGGTGCTGCTGAAGAACACGAAACCTACCCACACTGGCTTTCCGGAACATAACTGAGTGTGTGGGGGATGTGGGGAGCCGAACTCCATGCACATCTATTTGGTCACAAGTGTTCTCTGGTAGGGGGAATTTCGTTAATTACCTCCCTTGTCCATGGGGAGGCACTAACTATACTAGGATTTCGAGCCAAATCATAACATTTCCATGGCAGCCTGCCCTAGGAATCAATCAGGGATCTTCTAGGAGATCTCAGGTGGTGTTGACAGAAGACAGACCTCCGCAGATTCAGCATTCCTGAAAATCACTGAGTGTGTGGGAGACATGGCGTGCTGCAATCCATGCAGCTACCATGTGTCACAGGTATTCCCTGTTAGGAGAAGTCTGCTAATTACTTCCCCTGTCCATTGGGAGACACTCACTGCTACTTGGATTTTCAGCCCCATCTAACATTTTCACTGGCAGCAAGCCCTAAGAAACACTAAGAGAAAGCACACAAAAATCTTCTAGTAGATCCAAGTGGCTGGTGACAGAAAACGGAACATCCAAATACTCAGCATACCAGAACACGGCTGAGTGTTGGGACATACGTGGATCCATCCTCCACGCAGCTACCTGGGGTCACGGTGTTCCCCGATATGTGGAATTCTGCTAATTATCTCCCCTAAACATGGGGAGGCACTCGCTGCCCTTGGATTTCCAAGCCAACACCTGGCTTTAACTTTCAGGACTCCTGAGGAAACACTCAGGGAAGGCAATCGAAGGGCTTCTAGGAGATCCCAGGCACTGCTGACAGAACACGGAAACTCCCAACACTCAGCATTCTGGCACACTGCTGAGTGTGTGCTGGGAATGGTGAGCTGTCGTCCATGCAGCTACATGTTGTCACAGGTGTTCCCTGTTATGGGTTTTCTGTGAATTACTTCCCATGTCCATGGGCAGGTGTTCACTGATAATTGGATTTCCAGCCCTATCCCCGCCTTTCCCTGGCAGCAAGCCAAAGAAACACTCAGAGAAAGCACTCGAAGGCTTCTAGTCGATCCCAGGGGCTGGTGACAGAAGACAGAACATCCGCACACTCAGCATATGGAAATCGGCTGAGTGTGTGAGGGATGTGGGGAGCCATCCTCCACGCAGCTATCTGGGATCATAGGTGTTCCCTGATAAGTGGAATTCTGCTAATTATCTCCCCTATCAATTGGGAGGCACTTGGTTCTACTTAGATTTTCAGCCGAACCCCCACAATTCCCTGGCAAAGCGCCCTTGTTAACTCTCAGCAAAAGCATGCGAATGGCTTCTAGAAGATTTCATGCATAGCTGACAGAAGACGGAACCTCCCCACACTCAGCATTTGAGAACACGACTGAGTGTGTGGGGGAAGGGGCGAGGTGCCCTCCATGCAGTTACCTGTGGTCAAAAGTGTTCCCTGGTAGGGGGAACTCCGTTAATTACCTCCCCTGTCCATGGGGAGGCACACGCTGGTACTTGTATTTCCATGCCAACCTCTGCCTTTCCCTGGCAGCCCGATCAAGAAACAGTCGCTGAATACATATGAAGTATTTCTAGGAGATCCAAGGTGCTATTGAGAAAACATGGAAAGTCCCCACACTCAGCACTTCAGAACATGGCTGAGTGTGTTTGGTACATAGCAAGCCACCCTCCATGCAGCTACCTGGTTTCACAGATAATCCCTGAGAAGCGAAGACCGCAAATTACTTCCCCAGTCCATGAGGAGGCACTCACTGATAATTGGATTTCCAACAAAACCCCCGGCTTTCCGTTTCAGCCCTCCCTAGGAAACACTCAGGGAAGGAACGTGAAAGTCTTCTTTGAGATCCTAGGTGCTGCTGACAGAAGACCTAACCTCCCGACTCTCAGCATTCCGGAACACGGCTGAGTGTGAGAGGTGGTGAGCCGCCCTCAATGCAGCTACCTGTGGTCACAGGTGTTCCATGGTGTGGGGTGTATGCTAATTACCTCCCTGTCCATGAAGATGCACACACTGCTACTTGGCTTTCCAGCTAATCCCCCACATCCCCTGGCAACCCTCCCTAGGAACCACTCAGGGAAGACAAACGAATTGCTTCTAGGACTTCCCAGGCCCTGCTGACAGAAGATGAAACCTCCCCTCACTCAACATTCCAAAACATGGCTGTGTGTGGGGGAGGTGTGTTGCCACACTACACGTAGATATATGGGGCCACAGGTATTCCCTGGTAGGGGGAATTTCGCTAATTACCTTCCCAGTCCATGGGGAGGCTCTCGCTGATACTTGGATTTCCAGCCCAATCACCACATTACCCTGGCAGCCTGCCCTAAGAAACACAAAGGGAAGGTACGCGAATGTCTTCTAGGAGATCCCAGGCACTGCTGACAGAAGACGTAACCTCCCGACTCTCAACAAATCAGAACATGGCTGAGTGTGTGGGGGAGGTGTGGATCCATCTCAAAGTACATTTTTCGGATCACAGGTGTTCTGTGGTAGAGGGAATTCCGCTAATTACCTCCCTTGTCAATGAAGAGGTATTTGCTGCTACTTAGCATTCAAGTCAAAACCCCGTCTTTCACTGGCAGCCAGCCCAATTTAAACACTCAACTGAAGGCACACAAAGGGCTTCTAGGAGATCTGAGGCGCTGCTGACTGCTGACGGAACCTCCCCACACTCAGCATTCCGGAACATGACAGAATGTGTGCGGGAGGAGGGGATCCTACCTCCACACAGCAACCCGGGTTCACAGGTGTTTCCTTGTAGAGGAAGTCTGCTAATCCCCTCCCCTGTCCATGGGGAGGCACTCACTGCTACTTAGATTTCCAGTCCAACCCCTGAAATTCCCTGGCATCCCTCCATAGGAAATTGTGAGGTAAGGTACTCAAAAGGCTTCTAGGATATCCCAGGCACTGCTGACAGAAGATGGAAACTCCCAACACTCAGCATTCTGGCACACGGCTGAGTGTGTGCTGGAAATGGCGAGCCTCCCTCCACACAGCTACATGTTGTCACAGGTGTTCCCTGTTATGGGAATTATGCGAATTACTTCCCCTGTCCATGGGCAGGTATTCCCTGCTACTTGGATTTCCAGCCCTATCCCTGCCTTTCCCTGGCAGCCAGCCAAAGGAAACAGAGAAAGCACTCGAAGGCTTCTAGTCAATCCCAGGGGCTGGTGAGAGGGGACGGAAATCTGCATACTCAGCATATGGAAATCGGCTGAGTGTGTGAGGGATGTGGGGAGCCATCCTCCACGCAGCTATCTGGGATCATAGGTGTTCCCTGATAAGTGGAATTCCACTCATTATCTCCCTTATCCATCAGGAGGCACTCAGTGCTACTTGGATTTTCAGCTGAACCCCCGCATTTCCTGGCAGCCCGCCCTGGTAAACTCTCAGGGAAAGTACACGAAGGACTTCTAGAAGATATCAGGCTCAGCTGACAGAAGATGGAACCTCCCAACACTCAGCATTTGAGAACATGACTGAGTGTGTGGGGGAAGGGGTGAGGTGACCTCCACGTAGTTACCTGTGGTCAAAAGTGTTCCCTGGTAGGGGGAACTTCGTTAATTACCTCCCCTGTCCATGGGGAGGCACACGCTGGTACTTGGATTTCCAGGCTTACCTCTGCCTTTCCCTGGCAGCCCGATCAGGAAACACTCAGGGAATGCACGTGAAGGGCTTCTAGGAGTTCCAAGGCTCTGTTGACAAATGACAGAACATCTTCACACTCAGCATTTCAGAACATGGCTGAGTGTGTTTAGTTCGTGGTGAGCCACCCTCCATGCAGATACCTGGGTTCACAGATGATCCCTGGGTGGCAAATTCCGCAAATTACTCCCCACTCCATGGGGAGGCACTCGTTTATACTTGGATTTCCAGCAAACTCCCGGCTTTCAATTTCATCCCTCCCTAGGAAATGCTCAGGGAAGGAACGCGAATGTCTACTAGGAGATTCTAGGTGCTGCTGAAAGCACACGGAACCTCCCCACACTCAGCATTCCAGAACACTGCTTAGTGTTTGGTGGAGTAAGAAAGCCACCCTCCAGGCAGATATCTGTGGTCACAAGTGTCCCTGGTAGGGAGAAGTCCGCTAATTTCCTCCCCTATTCATATGGAGGCACTTGCAGATATTTGGCTTTCCAGCACAACACCAGCCTTTCCTTGGCAGCAAGCCCTGGGAAACTCTCAGGGAAATCCCTGTGTTGCTTCTAGGAGATCCCAGGTGAAGCTGACTGAAGACAGAACCTCCCCACACTCAGCGTTATGGAACATGACTGAGTGTGTGTGGGAGTTGGGGAGCTGCATTCCATGCAGCTACCTGATTTCACAGGATTTCCCTTGTAGGGAGACGTCAGCTAATTCCCTCCCCTGTCCATGGGGAGGCATACATTGCTACTTGGCTTTCCAGCACATCCTCCACCTTTCCTGGCAGCCCGCCCTAGGTAACACTAAAGGAAGGCACACAAATGGCTTATTGGAGATCCCAGTGGCTACTGACAGAAGACGGAACCTCACCAAACTCAGAATTCCAGAACATGGCTGAGGGTTTGTGGAGTTGGGGAGTTGCACTCAAAGCAGCTACCTAGGGTCAAAGGTGTTCCCTGGTAGGGGGAATTCGGCTAATTACCTCCCTATTCCATGGGGAGACACTGGCTGCTATTTGGCTTTCCAGACCAACCCCCGCCTTTCCCTGGTAGGCTGCCATTGGAATCACTCAGGGAATGCATGTGAATGTCTTCTAGGAGATCCCAGACGCTGCTGACAGAAGGCGGAACCTACCCACACTTAGTATTCCAGAATACGTCTGAGTGGTTTGGGGAGGTTGGGATCCATTCTCAATGCAGCTACATTAGATCACAAGTGTTCTGTGGTAGAGGCAAGGCCTCTAATCATATACCCCATCCATGGAGAGTCACTCGATTCTACTTGGATTTCCAGCCAAACCCCTGCTTTTCCCTGGCATCCGGACATAGGAAATAGTGAGGGAAGACACTTGAGAGGTTTCTACGATATCCCAGGCACTGCTGACAGAGGACGGAGCCTCCTCCCCACTCTCAATATTCCTGAAAAGGACTCAGTTTGTTGGGTAGGTGACAAACCACCCCCCATGCAGCTATCTGGTGTCACAGGTGTTCCCTGAAAGGGGGAATTCCACTAATTATCTCCCCTATCCATGGGGAGGAACTCACTGCTACTTGGATTTCCACCGAAGCCCCACTTTTCCCTGGCAGCCTGCACTATTAAACACACAGCGAAGGCATGCAAACTGCTTCTAGGAGATCCTAGGAGCTGCTGAAAGAAGACGGATATTCCCCACACTCCGCGTTCTGGAACAAGCCTGAGTGTGTGGGGTACATGGGTTTCCACCCTCCACGCAGCTACCTGGGGTCACAGGTGTTCCATGGTTGGAGGAAATCTGCTAATTACCTCCCGTATCTATGGGGAGTTACTCTCTGCTATTTGGGTTTCCACACAAACCCCGCATTTCCCTTGTAGCCCACCCTAGGACACAATCATGGAGGCCATGAGAAGTGCTTCTATGAGATCTCATTCCCGGCTAACATTTGAAGGAACCTCCCCACACTCAGCATACCGGAACATGGCTGAGTGTGATGGGGAGTTTGGTTGCCAACCTCCACGAAGCTACATGGGGTCACAGGTCTTCACTTGTAGGAGGAAGAACACTAATTATCTTCCCTATCCATGGGGAGGCAATCACAGCTACTTGGATTTCCAGCCAACACCCTGCTTTTCCCTGGTCGCCTGCCCAATGTAAAACACTTACGGGAGGCATGTGAAAGGCTTCTGTGAGTTCCCAGGAGCTTTTCACAGAAGAGGGAAACTCCCAACGCTCAGCATTAGGCATAAGGCTGAGTGTGTGGGGGAGTTGAGGAGCAACCTCCAAGCAGATACATGGGGTCACATGTGTTCCGTGGTAGGGGAAATCCGCTAATTACCTCCCCTGACAATGGTGAGGCTCTAGCTACTAATTGGTTTTCCAGTCCTATCCCCACATTTCCCAGGCAGTCTTCCCTAGGAAACACTGATGGAATGCACGTGAAAGGCTTCTTGTAGATACCAGGCGCTTCTTAACGATAACAGAAAATTTCCAAACTCAGGATTCTGGAACATGGCTGAGTGTGTAGGAGAGGTGGAGTTCTTCTCTCAACGCAGCTACTTTGTATCACAGGTGTTCCTTGGTAGAGGTAATTCCGCTAAATACCTTCCCTGTCCATAGGGAGGCACTCACTGCAAATTGGATTTCCAGCACAACACCTGCCTTTCCTGGCAGCCCATCCTTGGAAACACTGAGGGAAGGCACTCAAAAGGCTTCTAGGAGATCCCAGGCACTGCTGACAGAAGACAGAACCTCCCAAATCTAAGCATTCCTGAACACGGCTCTGTGTGTGGAGTAGGTGGCAAAAAGACCTCCTCGCAGCTACCTGGTGTCACTGGTGTTCCCTGATAGGGGGAAGTCCGCTAATTATCTCCCCTTTCCATGGGAGGTACTCACTGTTACTTGGATTTCAAGTAGATCCCCAGCTTTTCCCTGGTAGCCCGCAATATGGAACACTCAGGAAAGGCACACTAATTTCTTCCAGTAGATCCTAGGTGCTCCTGACAGAAGATGGAACCTCCCCACACTCTGCTATCTGGACCCAGCCTGAGTGTGTGGGGATGGTTAGTTGCCGCCTTCCACGCAGCTACATGGGGACACAGGTGTTCCCTGGTAGGAAGAATTCTGCTAAATACCTCCCCTGTCCATGGGGAGACACTCGCTGCTACTTGGCTTTCCAGCCGAACCCCCAGCCTTCCCTGACTGTCTGTGTGAGGAAACACTCAGGGAAGGCACGCATAAGTCTTCTTGGAGATCCAAGGCGCAGCTGAAAGAAGACCAAACTTCCAGACCATTTGTATTCCGGTACACGAATGAGTGTGTGGGGGAAGTGGTGACCTGCTCTCCACGCAGCTACCTGGTGTCAGAGGTGTTCCCTGGAAAAGGGAATTCTGCTAATTACCTGCCCTATCCATGTGGAGGCACCCTCTGCTACTTGATTAGGCAGCCAAACCCCAGACTTTCCCTGGCAGACCACCCTAAAATCACTCAGGGAAGACACACACAGTTCTTCTCAGAGATTACAGGAGCTACATACAGAAAAAGGAAACTCCGCACACTCAACATCCTGGATCAAGTCTGAGTGTGAGGGGGAGATTGGGAGCCACCCTCTACGCAGCTACATGGAGTCACAGGTTTTCCAGTGAAGTGGGAAGTTGGCTAATTAGCTCTCCTTTCAATGGGGAGGCTCTCGATTCTCCTTGGCGTTCCAGCAAAACCCTTGCCTTTCCTAGTCAGCCTGCACTTTGAAACACAAGAAAGCACGTAAAGGGCTTCACGGAGATCCCAGGCGCTGCTCACACAAGATATAGCCTTCCCAACTCATAATTCAGGAACAAGACTCAATGTGTGGTGGAGGTAGGGATCCGCACTCCAAGCAGTTACCTGGGGTCGGGGGTGTTCCCAGGTAGGGGGAACTCTGCTAAGTACCTCCCTTGTCCATGGGGAGGCACTCAATGCAACTTGGCTTTTCAGCCAATCCCCCGCCTTTCCCTAACAGCCCGCTGTAGGAATCATTCAGGGAAAACAAGAGAAGGGCTTCTCAAAGATCCCAGGAGCTGCTTATACAAGACGGAGACTCCCAAAACTCAGCATTCTGGATCAAGGCTGAGTGTGAGGGGCAGGGGAGGAGCCGATAACAATGCAGCTAGTTGGGGTCACAAGTGTTCCCTAGAAGGGGCAATTCCACTAATTACCATCCCTGTCCATGGGGAGGCTCACACTGCTTCTTCACTTTCCAGCCAAACCCCGGCTTTCCCTTTCTGAACACCTGAGTACATACGCAGGGAAGGTGCACGATGGGCTTTTAGGAGATCCCAGGCTCTGCAGACAGAAGACGGAACCTCCCCAATCGCACTATTCCAGAACATGTCTTAGTGGGTGGGGAGATGTGGAAAGCCACATTCCACACAGCTACCTGTGGTCGCAGGTTTTCCCTGGTATGGGGAAAACCGTTAATTAACTCCCATACACAAGGGTAGGCACAAGTTGCTTTTTGTCTTTCAAGGAAGTACCCCACATTTCCGCTGGCAACCTGCCCTAGAAAACATTCACAGAAGGCACACAAAATGCTTCTAGGATATCCCAGGCACTGCTGAAAACTCACAGAACCTCCCTAGACTCAGCATTCCAGAACAATGCTTAGTGTTTGGTGCAGTAAGAGAGCCACCCTCCACGCAGCTAACTGAGGTCAAAGGTGTCCCTGGTAGGGAGAAGTCTGCTAATTTTCTCCCCAATTCATGTGGAGGCACTAGCAGATACTTGGCTTTCCAGATCAATACCAGCCTTTCCTTGGCAGCACGCCCTGGGATACTCTCAGGGAATCACCCGAATTGTTTTTAGGAGATCCCAAACGCAGATGACAGAAGACAGAACCTCCCAACACTCAGCATTACAGAACACGACTGAGTGTGTTGGGGAAGTGGGAGCCGCATTACACGAAGCTACCTGGGGTCTCAGGTATTGCCTTGAATGGGGACGTCAATTGATTCCCTCCCATGACCAAGGGGAGGCACTCCTTGCTACTTGGCTTTCCAGCACAACCTCCACCTTTCCGGGAAGCCCGCCCTATGGAACACAAATGGAAGTCACTCAAATGACTTATAGGTGATCCCAGCAGTTACTGACAGAAGACAAACCTCATCAAACTCAGAATTCTGGAACATGGTTGAGTGTTTGTGGAGGTGGGGAGCCGCACTCAATGCAGCTACCTGGGGTCACAGGTGTTCCCTGGTAGGGGGAAGTCAGCTAATTTCCTCCCTATTCAATGGGGAGACAATCACTGCTAGTTAGATTTCCAAACTAAACCCCGGCTTTCTCTGGCAGGCCGCCAAATGAAACACTCAGTGAAGGCATGCAATTGTCTTGTAGGAGATCCCAGAAGCTGCTGACAGAAGGTGGAACCTACCCACACTCAGTATTCCAGAACACAGCTGAGTGTGTTGGGGAGGAGGGGATCCACTGTCAACAAAACTACCTCGGATCAGAGGTGTTCTGTGATTGAGGGAAATCCCCTAATATTATCCCCCATCCATGGGGAGGCACTCGCTCCTACTTGGATTTCCAGCCAAACCCCTGCTTTTCCCTGGCATCTCGCCCTAGGAAATTGTGAGGGAAGTCACTCGAAAGGCTTCTATGATATGCTAGGCACTGCTGACAGAAGACGGAGCCTCCCAACTATCAATATTCCTGAACACGACTGAGTGTGTGGGGTAGGTGGTGAAGCGCCATCCATGCAGCTATCTGGTGTCACAGGTGTTCCCTGAAAGTGGGAATTCCTCTAATTATCTCCTCTATCCATGGGTAGGCACTCGCTGCTACTTGGATTTCCCACAGAAGCCCCGTTTTCCCTGGCAGCCCGCACTATTAAACACTCAGGGAAGGCATGCAAACTGCTTCTAGGTGATCCTAGGCGCTGCTGAAAGAAGACGGATATTCTGCACACTCTGCATTCCAGAACAAGCCTGTGTTTGTGGTAGGTGGTTTGACGCCCACCCCGCAGACACCTGGGGTCACAGTTGTTCCATGTTTGGAGGAAATCTGCTAAATTCCTCCCCTATCTATGGGGAGTTTCTCTGTGCTACTTGGGTTTCCATCCAAACCCCCTCATTTCCCTGGAAGCCCACCCTAGTAAACACTTAGGGAAGCCACGCAAATTGCTTCTACAAGATCCCATTCATGGCTAACAGTTGAAGGAACCTCCCCACCCTCAGCATAATGGAACACGGCTGAGTTTGTTGAGGAGGTGGTTTGCCGAATTCCATGAAGCTACATGGGGTCACAGATCTTCCCTGGTAGGGGGAAGTACGCTAATTACCTCCAATGTGCATGGGGAGGCACTCGTTGCTCTTTGATTCCAGCCCATACCCCGACTTTCCTTGGAAGCCCGC
The DNA here is from genome assembly GCF_036321535.1 of Camelus dromedarius. Taxonomy (NCBI): domain Eukaryota; kingdom Metazoa; phylum Chordata; class Mammalia; order Artiodactyla; family Camelidae; genus Camelus; species Camelus dromedarius. The sequence goes on along the minus strand of NC_087473.1, from coordinate 7,679,974 downwards.
CATATTAAACACTCAGGTAAGGCACGCAAAGTTTTTCATGGAGATCTCAGGTGCTGCTGGCAGATAAAGGAACGTTTCACAGTAAGCTTTCCAGAACAAGTTTGAGTGTGTGTGTGATATGGGGGCCACCCTCCCTACAGATACCTTTGGTCACAGGTGTTCCATTGTAGGGAGAAGTCCGCTAATTACCCCCAATGTGCATGGGGAGGCACTCACTGCTTCTTGGATTTCCAGCTCCACCCTCACATTTCCCTGGCAGGTCGCCCTAAGAAACATAGAGTGAAGACATGTGAATGGCTTCTCGGAGATCACAGGAACTGCTTAAACTAGACGGAGCCTCCCCACACTCAGCATTCCAGAACAAATCTGAGTGTGTGGGGGAGGTGAGTGGCCCGAATCCACGTAGGTACCTGGGGTCACAGGAGTTCCCTGGTAAGGGGAATTGCTCTAATTGCCACCCCTGTCCAAGGGAGGCACACGCTGATACTTGGATTTCAATCCCAAACCACACCTTTCCCCATCAGCCCACCCAAGGAAACCCTCAGGGAGTATAGGCGAATGGATTCTGGAGATCCAATGTTCTGCTGACAGAAGACAGAACCTCCCCACACTCAGCATTCCTGAAGAAGGATGAGTGTGTTTGGGAAGTGATGAGGAGATCCCCATGCAAATACCTGGGTTCACAGGTGTTCCCAGGTAGGGGGAATTCCGCTAAAAACCACTCCTGTCTATAGGGATGCTCTTGCTGCTACTTGGCGTTCCAGCACAACCACTGCCTTTCTCTGTCAGCCAGCCATTGGAAACACACAGAGAAAAAACGCTAAGGGCTTGTCGGAGATCTTAGACGCTGCTGACAGAAGATGAAGCTTCCACACTCTCATCATTCTGGAACTTGACTGTGTGTGTGGTGGAGGTGGGGAGCCACAGTCCACGCAGCTACGTGGGATCACAGGTGTTCCCAGGTAGGGGGGACTCCACTAATTACCTCCCTTGTCCATGTGGAGGCACTCATTTTACCTGACTTTCCAGAATAATCAATGCCTTTTCCTGGCAACTGGCCCTAGGTATCTCTAAGGGAACTCACATGAACAGCTCCTAGGAGATCCCAAGTGCGGGTGACTGAAGACGTAAAATCCACACACTCAGGATTCTGGAACTCGTCTGAGTGGTAGGGTGGTGTGGAGCTGCATTCCACGCAGCTACCTGGGGTCACAGTTGTTCCCTGTTAGGGGTAATTCTGCTAATTACCAGCCCACTCCATGGGGAGCCCCTGCTGCTACTTGGTTTTCAAGCCAAGCCCCGCATTTTGCTGGAGCCCGCCTTAGTAAACACTCAAGCAAGACACGCAAATTGCTTCTAGGAGAGCCCAGGTTTTGCTGACAGAAGACGGGAACTCCCACACTCAGCATACAAGCACATGTCAAAGTGTGTTGTGGGGCTGACGAGCCGCCATCCAAGCAGATACCTGGAGTCACAGGTGTTAAATGGTAAGGGGAAGTTCGCTTATTACCTCCCCTTTAAATGGGGTGGAACTCGATGCTACTTGCACTTCCAGCAAAACACCTGCTTTTCACTGACAGCACGACCTATGGAACATTCAGTGAAAGCACGGAAAGGGCTTTTAGGAGATCTCAGGTGCTGCTGACAGAAGACGGAACCTCCCCACACTCAGCATTCTAGAACATGGCTGAGTGTGAGTGGCAGGTGGGGTGCCAAATTCCATGAAGCTCCCTTGGGTCACAAGTGTTCCCTGTTGGGGGAATTCCACTAAATATCTCCCCTGCCCATGGGGAGACACTCGCTGCTACTTGGCTTTGCAGCCGAAACCCCAGTTTCCCTGACAGCCCGCCTATGGACACTTAGTGAATGCACGCGTAGGGCTTCATGAAGATCCCAGGCACTGCTGACAAAAGACGTAACCTCCCGACACTCACTATTCTGGAACATGTATGAGTGTTTGGAGAGGTGGGGTGCCTCCCACCACGGAGGTACTTATGGTCACAAGTGTTCCCTGGTGAGGGAATTCCGCTAATAATCTCTCCTGTCCATGGGGAGGCACTCGGTGTAATTGGCTTTCCAGCCGAACACCCAGCTTTCCCTGACAGCCTGCATGAGGATACAATCAGGGAAGGCACGTGAAGGGCTTCTTGGAGATCCAAGGCGCTGATAACAGAAGAGCAAACTTCCCGACTATTAGTATTCCGGTACAAAAATGAGTGTGTGGGGGAATTGTGACCTGATATCCAAGCTGCCACGTGGTTTCAGAGGTGTTCCCTGGAAAAGGGAATTCTGGTAATTACCACCCCTATCAATAGGGAGGCACTCACTGATTTTCACGCTCCAGCCAAACCTCAGCTTTCCCTTTCCTAACGCCAGAGTAGATACGCAGGGTAGGTTCACGATGGGCTTCTTGGAGATCCCAGACTCTGCTGACAGAAAACGGAACTTACCACTCTGACATTCCAGAACACGTCTTAGTGTGTGGGGGACTTGGAAAGCCACATTCCACACAGCTACCTGTGGTCGCAAGTTTTCCCTGGTATGGGGAATGCCACTAAATCCCTCCCCTGTCCATGGGTAGGCACTAGTTGCTTCTTGACTTTCAAGGAAGTATCCCCACACTTCCCCTGGCAACCCACCCTAGAGAACACTCAGGGAAGTCACACAAAATGCTTCTAGGAGATCCCAGGCACTGCTGACAGAAAACGGAACCTCCCCACACTCAGAATTCCAGCACAATTCTGAGTGTGTGAGGGAGTTGGGGAGCCAACATCCAAGCAGCTACATGGGGTCACATGTGTTCCTGGGTAGGGGAAATCCTCTAATTACCTCCCTTGTCCATGGTGAGGCTCTAGCTAATAGTTGGACTTCCAGCCCAAACCCCAACTTTTCCTGGCATTTCGCCCTAGGGAACACTCAGAGAAGGCACGAGAAAGGTTTCTTGTAAATACCAGGTGCTTATTACAGAAGACGGAAATTCCCAAACTCAGGATTCCAGAACATGGCTGAGTGTGTAGGAGAGGAGGAATTCTTCTCTCAAACCAGCTACCTCGTATCACAGGTGTTCCATGATAGAGGTAATTCCGCTAAATACATTCCCTGTCCATAGGGAGGCACTCACTTCAAATTGGATATCCAGCACAACACCTGCCTTTCCTAGCAGCCCATCCTAGGAAACACTGAGGGAAGGAATTCGTAAGACTTCTAGGTGATCCCACACACTGCTGACAGAAGACGGAACCTCCCAACTCTAAGCATTCCTGAACACTTCTCCGTGTGTGTGGTAGGTGGCTAAAAGAACTCCTCACAGCTACCTGGTGTCACTGGTGTTCCCTGATAGGGGGAAGTCCGCTAAATATCTCCCTTTTCCATGGGGAGACACTCGAAGTTACTTGGATTTCAAACCAATCCCCTGCTTTTCCCTGGTAGCCCGCACAATGGAACACTCAGGAAAGTCACACGAAATTCTTCTAGGAGATCCTAGATGCTGCTGACAGAAGACGGATCCTCCCCAAACTCTGCTATCTGGACCCAGCCTGAGTGTGTGGTGGAGGTGGGTTGCCACCCTCCACTCTGGTACCTGGGGACACAGATGTTCCCTGGTAGGAGGAAATCTGCTAAATAACTCCCCAGTCCATGGTGAGACACTCACCCCTACTTCAGTTACCAGACAAAGCTCTGCATTTCCCTAGCAAGCAGCCATGAAAAACACTGAAGGAAAGCACACAAAGTGATTCTAATGGATCCCATGCATGGCAAATAGTGGAAGGAACTTCCCCACACTCATCATAGTGAAACATAGCTGTGTGTGTGTGAGATTAGGGAGCCGCCCTCCACAAAGATACCTAGTGTCACAGGTGTTCCCAGGTAAGGGGGAACAGCATAATTACCTCCATTGTCCATGCAGAGGCACTCTCTGCTCCTTGGCTTTCCAGCCTATCCCCCACATTTCCATGGAAGACTGACAAAAGATACACTCAGGGAAGGCAGGCAAAGGGATTCACTGAGATCTCAGGCGCTGCTGGCAGAAAACGGAACCTCCCACACTAAACAATCCAGAACACGATTGAGTGTCTGTGTTATGTGGTGGGCCACCCTTCACAAAGTTACCTTTGTTCAGAGGTGTTCCATGGTAGGGGGAAGACTGCTAATTACCTCCAATTTTCATGGGGAGGCACTCGCTGCCTCTTGGATTTCCAGCCCCACCGCCACCTTTCCCTGGCAGCTCCCCCTAAGAAACATACAGGGAATACATGAGAATGGCTTCTTGGAGATCACAGGCACTGCTTAAATTAGACGGAGCCTCCCCACACTCAGCATTCTGGAACAAATCTGAGTGTGTTGGGGAGGTGAGTGGCCGAAATCCACTAATTTACCTGGGGTCACAGGAGTTCCCTGGTAAGGGTAATTCCACTAATTGCCACCAATATCCAAGGGAAGCACTCGCTGCTACTTGGATTTCCATCCCAACCCCCGTCTTTCCCAGTCATCCCGGCCAATGAAACTCTCACGGAATATACGTGAATGGATTCTGGAGATCCTATGTTCTGCTGACAGAAGACGGAACCTCCCCACACTCAGGATTACTGAAGAAGGATGAGTGTGTGCGGGAAGTGATGAGGAGAAACCCATGCAAATACCTGGGGTCACAGGTGTTCCCGGATAGGGGGAATTCCACTAAATATCGCCCTGTTCAAATGCATGCTCTTGTTGCTTCTTGGAGTTCCAGCGCAACCACTGCCTTTCCCTGTCAGCCTGACGTTGGAAACACACAAAAAATGAACGCTAAGGTCTTCTCGGAGATCCTAGGCCCTGTGGACAGAAGATGGATCCTCCACACTCTCATCATTCTGGAACTTGACTGTGTGTGTGGTGGAGTTGGGGAACCAAATTCCACGCAGCTACCTTGGTTCACAAGTGTTCCCTGATGGAGGAATTCCGCTAATTACCTCCCTGCCCATGGGGAGACACTCGCTTCTACTTGGCTTTGTAGCCGAACCCCCGGGTTTCCCTGAGAGCTCTCCTAGGGAACACTCAGGGAATGCACATGTAGGGCTTCTTGAAGATCCCAGGCGCTGCTGACAAAAGACGTAACCTCTCGGCACTCACTATTCTGGAACATGTCTGAGTGTTTGCAGAGTTGGGGTGCCACCCTCCATGGAGCTACCTAGGGTCACAAGTGTTACCTGGTGAGGGAATTCCGCTAATAATCTCCCATGTCCATGGGGAGGCACTTGCTGCTGCTTTGCTTTCCAGCCGAACGCCCAGCTTTCCCTGACAGCCTGCCTGAGGAAACACTCAGAGAAGGCACATGTAGGGCTTCTTGAATATCCAAGCCGCTGCTGACCGAAGACCAATCTTCCCAACAGTTAGTATTCTATTACAGGAATGAGTGTGTAGGGGAATTGTGACCTGATCACCAAGCAGCTACATGGTGTCTCAGGCGTTCCCTGGAAAGGGGAACGCCTGGAAAGGGGAATTCTTCTAATTACCTGCCCTGTCCATTGAGAGGCAGTCGCTGTTACTTGATTAGGCAGCCAAACCCCCGGCTTTCCCTGGCAGACCACCCTAAAAGAACTCAGAGAAGGCACGTGCAGGGCTTCTCAGAAATTACAGGAGCTAATTACTGAAAAATGAAACTCCCCAAACTCAGCCAAATGGATCAAGTCTGAGTGTGTATGGGTGTTTAGGAGCCGCCCTCTATGCAGATTCATGGGGTCACAGGTGTTCCTGGGTAAGGGGAGGTCGACTAAATTGCTCTCCTTTCCATGTGGAGGCTCTCAATTCTCCTTGGCGTTCCAGCACAACACCTGCCATTCCTAGTCAGACTGCAATTTGAAAAACAAGAAAGCACGTGAAAGGCTTCACGGAGATCCCAGGTGCTGCTCACAGATGACAGAGCCTTCCCAAACTCATAATTGATGAACACGTCTCAGTGTGTGGTGGAGTTGAGGATCCGCACTCCACGAAGTTAACTGGGGTCACAGGTGTTCCTAGGTAGGGGTCAGTCCGCTAAATACCTCCCATTTCCATAGGGAAGCACTCACTGCAACTTGGATTTTCAGCCAATCCCCCACTATTCCCTGGCAGACCTCTGCAGGCATCATTCAGGGAAAACAAGAGAAGGGCTTCTCAGAGATCCCAGCTGTGGCTTACAGAAGATGGTGAATTCCCACACACAGCATTCCAAAACAATGCTGAGTGTGTGGATCAGGGGATGACTCGAAATCCACATAGCTACTTGAGTTCAAAAGTGTTCAGTAGTAGGGGCAATTCCACTAATTACCATCCCTGCCCATGTGGAGGCACTCGCTGCTTCTTCGCTTTCCAGTGAAACCACCACTTTCCCTTTCCAACCGCCTGAGTAATTACGCAGGGATGGTTCACGAGGCGCTTCAAGGAGATCCCAGTCTCTGCTGACAGAAGACGGAACCTCCCCACTCTCACCATTCCAGAACATGTCTTAGTGTGTCAGAGATATGGAAAGCCACATTCCACACAGCTACCTGTGGTCGCAGGTTTTCCCTGGTATGGGGAATACCGCTAATTCCCTCCCATTTCCATGGGTAGGCACTACTGGCTTCTTATCTTTCAAGGAAGTATCCCCACATTTCCCCTGTCAACCCGCCCTAGTATACACTCAGGGAATGCACGCAAATTGCTTCCAGGAAATCCCAGGCACTGCTGACAGAAAAAACCTCCCTACACTCAGAATTCTGACACAAGACTGACTGTGTTCTGGAGGTGGCCAGCCGCCCTCCGTGCAGCTAGCTGGTGTCAAAGGTATTCCTTACTATGGGAAGTCCGCTAATTACTTCCCCTGTCAAAGGGCATGCACTCACTGCAATCTGGACTTTCAGACCTATCCCACCATTTCACTGGCAGACCGCCCTAAGGAACAGTAACAGAAAGCATGTGAATGTCTTCTAGTAGATGCAAGTGGCTGTTGGCAGAAAATGGAACATCCGTACACTCAGCATACCAGAACACGGCTGAGTGTTGGGAGATATCTGGAGCCATCCTCCATGTGGATACCCGGGGTCACAGTGTTCCCAGATACGTGGAATTCTGCTAATTATCTCATGTAACCATGGGGAGGCACTCGCTTCGCTTGGATTTCCAGGCCAACACACAGATTTAACTTTCAGGGCTACTGAGAAAACACTCAGTGAAGGCACTCAATGGCTTCTAGGAGATCCAAGGCACTGCTGACAGAAGACGGAAACTCCCAACACTCAGCATTCCAGCTCACACCTGAGTGTGTGCTGGAAATGGTGAGCCTCCCTCTGTGCAGCTACATGGTGACACATGTGTTCCCTGTTATGGGAATTCTGTGAATTACTACCCCTGTCCATGGGCAGGTATTCACTGCTACTTGGTTTTCCAGCCCTATCCCTGCCTTTCCCTGGCAGCCAGCCAAAAAAACACTCAGAGAAAGCACTCAAAGGTTTCTAGTCGATCCCAGGTGCTGGTGAAAGAGGATGGAACATCCGCACACTCAGCATATGGAAATTGGCTGAGTGTGTGAGGGATGAGGGAGTCATCCTCCACATAGATATCTGGGATCATAGGTTTCCCCTGATAAGTGGAATTCCGATAATTATCTCCCATATCCATCGGGATTCACTCGGTGCGACTTGGATTTTCCACAATACCACCCGCATTTCCCTGGAATCCCGCCCTGGTAAACTCTCAGGTAAAGCACGCAAAGGGCTCCTAGAAGATTTCAGATGGAGCTGACTGAAGGAAATCCTACCCACATTCAGAAACCTGGAACAGAGCTGATTGTGTTGGGGATGTGTGAAGCCGCCATCCACAGAGTTACCTGGTGTCACAAGTGTTCACTGGTAGGGGAATAAGCTAATTGCTTCCCATATCCTTGGGCAGGCACTCACTGCTCATTGTTTTCCAAGCCCTAACCCAAATATCCCTGGCTTCCCGCCCTAGGAAACTCTCAAAGTAGGCACGTGAATGGCTTCTATGAGATCCCTCACACTGGTAAGGGAAGAGAGAACCTCCACACACTCAGCATTACGGAACAAGACTGAGTGGGTCGGGGAGGAGGAGAGCTGCATTCTATGAAGCTACATGTGGTCAAATGTGTTCCTTGGTAGGGGAAATTCCAATAATTAGCTCTATTTTCATGGGGAGGTGCTCAAAGCTGCTTGGATTTCCAGCCCAGCCGAAGCATTACCCTGGCTGCCCTACCTAGGAAACACACAGGGAAGGCACTTGAATGATACAGGAGATCATAGGGACTTCTGAAAGCACACGGACCTCTGCACACTCAGCATTCCAGAACAATGCTTAGTGTTTGTTGGAGTAAGAGAGCCACACTCCATGCAGCTAACTGAAGGCACAGGAATCCCTGTTAGGGAGAATTCTGCTAATTACCTCCTCAATTCCTGTGGAGGCACTTACAGATACTTGGCTTTCCAGCCCAACACCAGCCTTTCCTTGGCAGCACGCCCTAGGAAACTCTCAGGGAAACACCCGAATTGCTTCTAGGAGATCCGAAGCGCAGCTGACTGAAGACGGAACTTCCCCAAACTCAGCGTTACAGAACACGACTGAGAGTGTGGTGGAGGAGGGAGCCATATTCCACGCAGCTTCCTGGGGTCACAGGTCTTCCCTTGTACGGGGACATCAGCTAATTCCCTCCCATGACCATGGGGAGGCACTCATTGCTACTTGTTTTACAGCACATCCTCCACTTTTCCGGGCAGCCTGCCCTATGGAAAACAAAGGGAAGTCACACAAATGACTTATAGGAGATCCCAGTGGCTACTGACACAAGACGAATCTCACCAAACTCAGAATTCCAGAACATGGTTGAGAGTTTGTGGAGGTGGGGAGCCGCACTCAATGCAGCTACCTGGGGTCACATGTGTTCCCTGGAAGGGGTAATTTAACCATTTCCCTACAAATTCCTTGGGGAGACACTCGATGCTAGTTGCCTTTCCATAATAACACCAGGCTTTCCCTAGCAGGCCGCTATATGAAACACTCAGGGAAGGCACGCAAATGTCTTGTAGTAGATTCCAGACGCTGCTGACCGAAGGCGGAACCTACCCACACTCAGTATTCCAGAACACATCTGAGTGTGTTGGGGAGGTGTGGATTTGCTCTCAATGCAACTATCTCGGATCACAGGTGTTCCGTGATTGAGGGAATTCCCCTAATATTATCCCCCATCCATGGGGAGGCACTCGCTGCTACATGTATTTCCATCCATCCCTTGATTTTCCCTGGCATCCAGGCTTAGATAATTGTGAGGGAAGGCAATCGAAAGGCTTCTAGAGATCCAAGGCACTGCTGACAGAAGACGGAACCTCCCAACTCTAAGCATTCCTGAACACTTCTCCGTGTGTGTGGTAGGCGGCAAAAAGACCTCCTCGCAGCTACTTGGTGTCACTGGTGTTCCCTGATAGGGGTAAGTCCGCTAATAATCACCCATATCCATGGGGATTCACTGGCTGTTACTTGGATTTCAAGCCGATCCCCTGCTTTGCCCTGGTAGCCCACGCTATGAAACACTCAGGAAAGGCACAGGAAATTCTTCTAGGGGATCCAAGCTGCTGCTGACAGAAGACAGATCCTCCCCACACTCCGCTATCTGGACCCAGCCTGAGTGTGTGGTGGAGGTGGGTTGCCGCCCTCCACTCTGGTACCTGGGGACACAGGTGTTCCCTGGTAGGAGGAATTCCACTAAAAACCTCCGCTGTCCATGGTGAGAGAATCGCTCCTACTTGGGTTTCCAGCCAAACCTCTGCATTTCCCTGGCAGGCCGCCCTGGGAAACAATGATGGAAAGCACGCTAAGTTCTTCTAAGGGATCCAATGCACGGTTAATAGTGGAAAGAACTTCCCCACACTCAGCATAATGAAACACGGCTGTGTGTGTGTGAGATTAGGGAGCCAACCTCCATGAAGCTACCTAGTGTCACAGGTGTTCCCAGGTAAGCGGGTACAGAATAATTACCTCCAATTTTCATGCAGATGCACACACTGCTCTTTGGCTTTCCAGCCTATCCCTCACATTTCCTTGGAAGCCTGACATAAGATACACTCAGGGAAGGCATGCGAACGGCTTCTCCAAGATCTCAGGCGCTGCTGGCAGAAAACAGAACCTCCCACACTAAGCATTCCAGAACAAGTTTGAGTGTGTGTGTTTTGTGGGGGGCCAAACTTCACAAAGTTACCTTTCGTCACATGTGTTCCATGGTAGGGGGAAGTCCGCTAATAACCTCCAATATGCATGGGGAGGCACTCGCTGCTCCTTGGCTTTCCAGCTCCAATGCCACCTTTCCCTGGCAGGTCCCCCTAAGAAACATACCGTGAATAAATGCAAATGGCTTCTCGGAGATCACTGGCACTGCTTAAATTAGATGGAGCCTCCCCACACTCAGCATTCCGGAACAAATCTCAGTGTGTGGGGGAGGTGAGTGGCTGAAATCCACGAAGGTACCTGGGGTCCCAGGAGTTCCCTGGTATGGGGAATTCTGCTAATTACCACCCATGTCCATTGGGAGGAACACGCTTCTACTTGGACTTCCAGCCCAACCCCCGCCTTTCCCTGTCAGCCCTCACTAGTAATCCATCAGTGAATATACACGAATGGATTCTGGTGATCCTATGCATTGCTGACAGAAGATGGAACCCTCCTGCACTCAGCATTCCTGAATAAGTATAAGTGTGTGCTGGAAGTGATGAGGAGAACCCCATGAAAATACATGGGGTCACAGGTGTTCCCGGGTAGGGGGAATTATGCTAAATACCGTCCTGTCCAAATGGATGCTCTTGCTGCTACTTGGCGTTCCAGCACAACCAGTGTCTTTCCCTGTCAGCCCGCCATTGGAAACACACAGAGGAAAAACGCTAAGGACTTCTCGGAGATCCCAGGCGCTGCTGACAGAAGAACAAAACTCACACACTTAGCATACCAGCACATGTCAAATTGTGTTGGGAAGCTGACGAGCCACCATCCAAGCAGCTACCTGGTTTCACATGTGTTAAATGGTAGTGGGAAGTTCTCTAATTAACCTCCCCTTTCCATGGGGAGGAACTTGATGCTACTTGCATTTCCAGCAAAACACCTGCTTTTCCCTGGAAGCATGCCCTATGAAACGATCAGGGAAGGCACAGAAAGGGCTTTTAGGAGATCTCAGGTGCTGCTGACAGAAGATGGAACCTCCCCACGCTCAGCTATGTGGAACATGGCTGAGTCTGTGGGGCAGGTGGGGTTCCAAATTCCACGCAGCTCCCTTGGGTCACAAGTGTTCCCTGTTGGGGGAATTCCACTAAATGTCTCCCCTGACCATGGGGAGGCACTCGCTGCTACTTGGCTTTGCAGCTGAACCCCGGTTTTCCCTGACAGCCCACCAAGGGAACACTCAGGGTATGCAGATGTAGGACTTCTTGGAGATCCAATTCGCTGCTGACAAAAGACGTAACCTCCCAAAACTCACCATTCTGGAACATTTCTGAGTGTTTGGAGAGTTGGGGTGCTGCCCCCTACGAAGCTTACTAGGGTCGCAAATATTCCCTGATGAGGGAATTCCGCTAAAAATCTCCTCTCTCTATGAGGAGGCACTCGCTTTTACTTGGCTTTCCAGCCGAACCCCCAGCTTTCCTTGACAGACTGCCCGAGGAAACACTCAGGGAAAGCACGCATAGCTCTTCTAGGAGATCCAAGGTGCTGCTGATAGAAGACGAATCTTCCCGACCATCAGGATTCCGGTACACGTGTGAGTGTGTGGGGGAGCTGGTGGCCTGACTTCATTGCAGCTACATGGGGTCAGAGGTGTTCCCTGGTAAAGGGAATTCTGCAAATTACCTGCCCTGTCCATGGGGAGGCACTCGCTGCTACTTGGTTTGGCAGCCAAATCACAGCCTTTCCCTGGCAGCCCATCCAAAAACACTAAGGGAGGTCCCTCGGAGAACTTCTTGGTGATCACAGGCGCTGCTTAAAAAAAAGAACCTCCCCACACTCAGCATTGTGAATAAAATCTGAGTGTGTTTGGGAGATGGGTAACCACCCTTTACACAGCTACTTGGGGTCTCAGGTGTTCTCTGTTAGGAGAAGTCTGCTAATAAATTCCCCTGTACATGGAGAGTCATGCAATGCTTGTTCACTTTCCAGCCAAACCCCAGCTTTCCATTTCTGAACGCCTGAGTAAATATGCAGGGAAGTTTAATGAGGCACTTCTAGGTGAACCCAGGCTCTGCTGAGAGAGGACGGAACCTCCCCACACTCACCATTCCACAACAAGTCTTAGTGTGTGGGGGATGTGGAAAGCCACATTCCACACAGCTACCTGTGGTCGTAGGTTTTCCCTGGTATGGGGAAAAACCGCTAATTCCCTCCCCAGTCCATGGTTAGGCACTAGTTGCTTCTTGACTTCAAGGAAGTATCCCCACATTTCCCCTGGCAACCCGCCCTAGGAAACACTCAGGGAAGGCACGCGAATTGCTTCTAGGATATCCCAGGCACTGCTAACAGAAAACGGAACCTCCCCACACTCAGAATTCCAGCACAATTCTGAGTGTGTAATGGAGTTGGCGAGACGCCCTCCGCACAGCTAACTAGTGTCACAGGTGTTCCCTGAAACGGGAAGTCCGCTAATTACTTCCCCTGTCAAAGGGCATGCACTCGTGCTAATTGGATTTTCAGACCTATCCCACCATTTCACTGGCAGACCGCCGTAAGAAACACTAACAGAAAGCATGTGAAAATCTTCTAGTAGATACAAGTGGCTGTTGACAGAAAATGGAACATCCGCACACTCAACATACCAGAACAAGACTGAGTGTTGGGAGATTTGTGGAGCCATCCTCCATGTGGATACCTGGGGTCACGGTGTTCCAAGATAGGTGGAATTCTGCTAATAGTCTCCCTAACTATGGGGAGGCACTCGCTGCCCTTAGATTTCCAAGCCAACACCCGGCTATAACTTTCAGGGCTCCTGAGGAAACACTCAGGGAAGGCACTCAAAGGGATTCTAGGAGATCCCACTCACTGCTGACAGAAGATGGAAACTCCCAACACTAAGCATTCGGCACACGGCTGTGTGTGTGCTTGAAATGGCGAGGCTCCCTCCGCGCAGCTACATGGTGACACATGTGTTCCCTGTTATGGGAATTCTGCGAATTACTTCCCCTGTCCATGGGCAGGTGTTCACTGCTACTTGGATTTCCAGTCCTATCCCTGACTTTCCCTGGCAGCCAGCCCAAAGAAACACTCAGAGAAAGCACTCGAAGGCTTCTAGTCAATCCCAGAGGCTGGTGACAGAGGATAGAACATCTGCACACTCAGCATATGGAAATCGGCTGAGTGTGTGATGGATGTGGGGAGTCATACACCACATAGATATCTGGGATCATAGGAGTTCCCTGATAAGTGTAATTAAGCTAATTTTCTCCCCTATCCATCAGGAGGCACTCGATGCTACTTTGATTTTCAGCCTAACACCCACATTTCCCTTGCACCCCGCCCTGGTAAACACTAAGAGAAAGCACATGAAGTGCTTCTAGAAGATTCAGGTGCAGCTGACTGAACGCAAAACCTCCCCACACACTGCAATCTGGAACATGTCTGAGTGTGTGGGGGATGTGTCAAGGCTCCATCCACACAGCTACCTGGTGTCACAGGTGTCCACTTGTAGGGGTATAAGTTAATTAATTCCCAATTACTTGAGCAGGTACTCGCTGCTCATTGTTTTCCAAGCACTAACCCAACTATATTTGGCCTCCCGCCCTAGGAAACTCTCAATGTAGGCACGCGAATGGCTTCTATGAGATCCGTTGCGCTGGTAAGAGAAGACAGAACCTCCCCACACTCAGCGTTATGGAACAAGACTGAGTGGGTGGGGGAGGTGTGGAGCTGCATTCTATGCAGCTACATGTGGTCAAAAGTGTTCCTTGGTAGGGGGAATTCCGATAATTACCTCTCTTTTCCATGGGGAGACACTCACAGCTACTTGGATTTCCAGCCAAACGCCTGACTTTCCCTGTCAGCCCTCCCTAGGAAACACTCAGGAAAGGCACATGAATGGCTACTAGGAGATCTTAGGCACTGCTGAAAGCACACGGAACCTCCCAACACTCAGCATTCCAGAACAATGCTTTGTATTCTGTGGAGTAAGAGAGCCACCCTCCAAACAGCTTACTGAAGGCACAGGTGCCCCTGTTAGGAAGAAGTCAGCTAATTACCTACTCAATTCATGTGGAGGCACTTGCAGTTACTTGGATTTCCATCCCAATACCGGCCTTTCCTTTGCAGCACACCCTGGGAAACTCTTCAGGTAAACACCCAAATTGCTTCTAGTAGATACCAAGCTCAGTTGACTGAAGACGGAATTTCTCCACAATCAGTGTTAGAGAACACGACTGAGTGTGTTGGGGAGGTGGGAGCCATATTCCATGCAGCTACATGAGGTCACAGGTTTTCCCTTGTACGGGGACGTCAGCTATTTCCCTCCACTGACCATGGGGTGGCACTCATTACTACTTGGCTTTCCAGCACATCCTCCACCTTTCCTGGCAGCCTGCCTTATGGAACACAAAGGAAAGTCACGCAAATGACTTATAGGAGATACCAGTGGCTACTGACAAATGACAAACCTTACCAAACACAGAATTCTGGAACATGGCTGAGTGATTGTGGAGGTGGGGAGCTGCACTCAATGCAGATACCTGGGGTCAGAGTTGTTCCCGGGCAGGTGTAATTCAACCATTTTCCTCCCAATTGCAAGGGGACACACTTGATGCTAGTTGGCTTTCCATACTCACCCCCGGCTTTCCCTGGCTGGCTGCTGTATGAAACACTCAGGGAAGGCACGCAATTGTCTTGTAGTAGATTCCAGACGCTGCTGACCAAAGGCGGAACCTACCAACACTCAATATTCCACAACACGTCTGAGTGTGTTGGGGAGGTGTGGATCTGCTCTCAATGCAACTACCTCGGATCACAGGTGTTCCGTGATTGAGGGAAGTCCCCTAATATTATCCCCCATCCATGGGGAGGCACTCGCTCCTACTTGGATTTCCAGCCAACCCCTTATTTTCCCTGCCATCCCGCCCTAGAAAATTGTGAAGGAAGGCACTCGAAAGGTTTCTAGGAGATCCAAGGCACTGCTGACAGAAGTCGGAGCCTCCCCACTCTCAATATTCCTAAACACAACTGAGTGTGTGGGGCAGGTGTTGAACTGCCCTCCACGCAGCTATCTGGTGTCACAGGTGTTCCCTGAAAGGGGGAATTCTGTTAATTATCTTCCCTATATATTGGGAGGCACTCGCTGCTACTTTGATTTCCCACAGAAGCCCCATTTTCCCTGGCAGCCCGCACTATTAAACACTCAGGTAAGGCACAGGAACTTCTTCTAAGTGATCCTAGGATCTGCTGAACGAAGACGGATATTCCCCACACTCTGCATTCCAGAACAAGCCTGAATGTTTGGAGTAGGTGTGTTGGTGGCCTCCACACTGCTACCTGGAGTAAAAGTGTTCCATGGTAGGGGGAAATCTGCTAAATTCCTCCAGAATCTATGGGGAGTTACTCTCTGCTACTTGGGTGTCCACCCAAACCCCTGCATTTCCCTGGCAGCCCGCCCTAGGAGACACTCAGGGAAGCCATGTGAATTGCTTCTACGAGATCCCATTCGTGGCTAACAGTTGAAGAAACCTCCCCAAACTCAGCATACCAGAACACGGCTGAGTTTGAGGGGGAGATGGGTTGCCGAATTCCATGAAGCAACATGGGGTCACTGGTCTTCCCTGGTAGGGGGAAGTACGCTAATTACCTCCACTGTCGATGGGGAGGCACTCACTGCTACTTGGATATCCAGTCAAAACCCCACCTTGCCCTGGCGGCCCGCCAAATGAATTACACTTATGGGAGGTACGTGAAAGGCTTCTAGGAGATCCCAGGCACTGCTGACAGAAGACGGATCCTCCCCACACTCCGATATCTGTAGCCAGACTGAGTGTGTGCTAGAGGTGGGTTGCCGCCCTCCACTCTGGTACCTGGGGACAAAGGTGTTCGCTGGTAGGAGGAATTCTGCTAATTACCTCCCTAGTCCATGGTGAGACACTCAATCCTACTTGGGTTTCCAGCCAAACCTCCGCACTTCCCTGGCAAGCCACACTGACAAACACTGATAGAAAGCACATGAAGTGTTTCTAAGGGATCCCATGCGCGGCTAATAGTGGAAGGAACATCCCCACACTCAGCATAGTGAAACAAGGCTGTGTGTGTGTGAGATTAGGGAGCCGCCCTCCATGAAGCTACCTAGTGTCACAGGTGTTCCCAGGTAAGGGGGAATACCCTAATTAACTCCATTCCATGCAGAGGCACTCGCTGCTCCTTGGCTTTCCAGCCTATCCACTGCATTTCCTTGGAAAACTGACATAAGATAAACTCAAGGAAAGGATGTGAAGGGCTTCTCCGAGACATCAGGTGCTGCTGGCAGAAAACGGAACCTCCCACACTAAGCATTCCAGAACACGATTGAGTGTGTGTGATATGTGGGGGGACACCCTTCACAAAGTTACCTTTGGTCAGAGCTGTTCCAGGGTAGGGGGAAGTCCACTAATTACCACCAATGTGCATGGGGAGGCACTCGCTGCTTCTTGGATTTCCAGCCACACCGCCACCTTTCCTTGGCAGCTCCCACTAAGAAACATACATGGAATATATGCGAATGGTTTTTTGGAGATCACAGGCACTGCTTAAAATAGACGGAACCTCCCCACACTCAGCATTCCGGAACAAATCTGAGAGTGTCGGGGAGGTGAGTGGCCGAAATCCACGAATTTACTTGGAGTTACAGGAGTTCCCTGGTAAGGGGAATTCCACTAATTGCCACCAATATCCAAGGGAGGCACTCACTGCTGCTTCAATTTCCATCCCAACCCCCATCTTTCCCCATCATCCCGCCCAATGAAACTCTCACGGAATATACGCGAATGGATTCTGGAGAGCCTATGTTCTGCTGACAGAAGATGGAACCTCCCCACACTCAGGATTACTGAAGAAAGATGAGTGTGTGCGGGAAGTGATGAGGAGAAACCCATGCAAATACCTGGGGTCACAGGTGTTCCCGGGTAGGGGGAATTCCACTAAATATCGCCCTGTTCAAATGCATGCTCTTGCTGCTACTTGGAGTTCCTGCAAAACCACTGCCTTTCCCTGTCAGCCCGACGTAGGAAACACAGAAAAAATGAACGCAAAGGTCTTCTCTGAGATCCTAGGCCCTGCAGACAGAAGATGGATCCTCCACACTTTCATCATTCCGGAACTTGACTGTGTGTGTGGTGGAGTTGGGGAACCAAATTCCACGCAGCTACCTTGGTTCACAAGTGTTCCCTGATGGGGGAATTCCGCTAATTACCTCCCCTGCCCATGGGGAGACACTCGCTTCTACTTGGCTTTGTAGCCGAACCCCCGGGTTTCCCTGAGAGCTCTCCTAGGGAACACTCAGGGAATGCACACGTAGGGCTTCTTGAAGATCCCAGGCGCTGCTGACAAAAGACGTAACCTCTCAGCACTCACTATTCTGGAACATGTCTGAGTGTTTGCAGAGTTGGGGTGCCACCCTCCATGGAGCTACCTAGGGTCACAAGTGTTACCTGGTGAGGGAATTCCGCTAATAATCTCCCATGTCCATGGGGAGGGACTTGCTGCTGCTTGGCTTTCTTCCAGCCGAACGCCCAGCTTTCCCTGACAGCCTGCCCAAGGAAACACTCTGAGAAGTCACGTGTAGGGCTTCTTGGAGATCCAAGCCGCTGCTGACCGAAGACCAAACTTCCCGAAAATTAGTATTCTGTTACAGGAATGAGTGTGTGGGAGAAGTGTTACCTCATCTCCAAACAACTACATGGTGTAAGAGGCATTCCCTGGAAAGGGGAATTCTGCTAATTACCTGCCCTGTCCATTGGGAGATACTCGCTGTTACTTCATTATGCAACCAACCCCCTGCCTTTCGCTGGCAGTCCATCCTAAGAAAACTCAGAGAATACACGTGCAGGGCTTCTCAGAAATTACAGGAGCTAATCACAGAAAAAGGAATCTCCCCATACTCAGCCTACTGGATCAAGTCTGAATGTGTATGGGTGGTTCAGAGCCACCCTCTTCGCAGATTCATGGGGTCACAGGTGTTCCTGGGTAAGGGGATGTCGGCTAAATAGCTCTCCTTTCCATGTGGAGGCTCTCAATGCTCCTTGGCATTCCAGCACAACACCTGCCTTTCCTAGTCAGACTGCAATTTGTTACACAAGACAGCACGTGAAAGGCTTCATGGACATCCCAGGCGCTGCTCACAGATGACAGAGCCTTCCCAAACTCATAATTGATGAACACGTCTCAGTGTGTGGTGGAATTGGGGATCTGCATCCCACAAAGTTACCTGGGGTCACAGGTGTTCCCAGGTAGGTGGCTGTCCGCTAAGTAACTCCCCTGTCCATAGGGAGGGACTCATTGCAACTTGGATTTTCATTCAATCCCCCACCTTTCCCTGGCAGACCACTGCAGGAATCATTCAGGGAAAACAAGAGAAGGGCTTCTTGGAAATCCCAGGTGCTGCTTACAGAAGACGATGACGTCCCACACACAGCATTCCAAAACAAGTCTGAGTGTGTAGGGCAGGGGATGAGTTGATATCCACGCAGCTACTTGGGGTCAAAAGTGTTCCATATTAGGGGCAATTCCACTAATTACCATCCCTGTCCATGGGGAAGCACTCACTGCTTCTTCACTTGCCATTGAAACCACGGCTTTCCCTTTCTGACCGCCTGAGTAAATATGCAGGGATGGTTCACGAGGTGATTCTAGGTGATCCCAGGATCAGCTGACAGAAGACGGAACCTCCACACTCTCACCATTCCAGAACACGTCTTAGTGTGTGGGGGATATGGAAAGCCACATTCCTCACAGCTACCTGTGGTCGCAGGTTTTCCCTGGTATGGGGAATACCGCTAATTCCCTCCCCTTACCTAGGGTAGGCACTACTGGCTTCTTGTCTTTCAAGGAAGTATCCCCACATTTCCCCTGTCAACCTGCCCTAGTAAACACTCAGGGAAGGCACGCAAATTGCTTCCAGGGGATCCCAGGCACTGCTGACAGAAAACGGAACCTCCCCACACTCAGAATTCTGACACAAGTCTGAGTGTGTTCTGGAGGGGTGAGCCGCCCTGCGTGCAGCTAGCTTGTGTCAAAGGTGTTCCCTGCTACAGGAAGTCCGCTAATTACTTCCCCTGTCAAAAGGAATGCACTCACTGCTAACTGGACTTTCAGACCTATGCCACCATTTCACTGGCAGACCGCCCTAAGGAACACTAACAGTAATAACACGAATGTCTTCTAGTAGATGCAAGTGGCTGTTGAGAGAAAATGGAACATCTGCACACTCAGCATGCCAGAACACTGCTCAGTATTGGGACATGTGTGGAGCCATCCTCCATGTGGATACCCTGGGTCACGGTTTTCCCAGATACGTGAAATTCTGCTTATTATCTCCTGTAACTGTAGGGTGGCACTCACTGCCCTTGGATTTCCAAGTCAACTCCCGGCTTTAACTTTCAGGACTCCTGAGAAATCACTCAGGGAATGAACTCAAGGGCATCTAGGAGATCCAAGGCACTGCTGACAGAAGACGGAAACTCCCAACACTCAGCATTCCAGCTCACACCTGAGTGTGTGCTGGAAATGACGAGCCTCCCTCTGTGCAGCTACATGGTGACACATGTGTTCCCTGTTATGGGAATTCTGTGAATTACTTCCCCTGTCCATGGGCAGGTATTCGCTGCTACTTGGATTTCCAGCCCTATCCCTGCCTTTCCCAGGCAGCCAGCGAAAAAAACACTCAGAGAAAGCACTCAAAGGCTTCTAGTTGATCCCAGGATTTTGGTGACAGAGGACGGAACATCCACACATTTAGCATATGGAAATCAGCTGTGTGTGTGTGGGATGTGGGAATCTTCCTCCACGTAGATATCTGGGATCATAGGTTTCCCCTGATAAGTGGAATTCCGATAATTATCTCCCCTTTCCATCAGGAGGCACTCGGTGTTACATGGATTTTCCACCATACCCCCCGCATTTCCCTGGAAGCCCGCTCTGGTAAACTCTCAGGGAAAGCATGCGAATGGCTTCTAGATTTCAGTTGCAGCTGACTGAAGGGAATCCTCCCAACATTCACAAACTGGAACACGGCTGATTGTGTTGGGGATGTGTGAATCCGCCATCCACACAGCTACCAGGTGTCACAGGTGTTCACTCCTAGGGGAATAAACTAATTGCTTCCCATTTCCCTGGGCAGGCACTCGCTGCTCATTGTTTTCCAAGCCCTAACCCAAACATCCCTGGCATCCCGCCCTAGGAAACGCTCAAGGTAGGCACGTGAATGGCTTCTATGAGATCCCCCATGCTGGTTAAAGAAGACAGAACCTTCCCACACTGAGCGTTGTGGAACACTACTGAGTTGGGGGAGGAGGGGAGCTGCATTCAATGCAGCTACATGTGGTCAAATGTGTTCCTTGGTAGGGGGAATTCCTATTATTACCTCTATTTCCGTGGGGAGGTGCTCAAAGCTGCTTGGATTTCCAGCCCAGCCCCAGCATTCCCCTGTCTGCCCTTCCTAGGAAACACTCAGAGAAGGCATGTGAATGGCTACTAGGGGATCGTAGGCACTTCTGAAAGCACACGGAACCTCCCCATACTCAGCATTCCAGAACAATGCTTAGTGTTTGTTGGAGTAAGAGAGCCACACTCCATGCAGCTAACTGAAGGCACAGGTGTCCCTGTTAGGGTGAAATCTGCTAATTACCTCCTTAATTCATGTGGAGGCACTTAATGATACTTGGGTTTCCAGACCAATACCAGCCTTTCTTTTGCAACACGCCCTGGGAAACTCTCAGGGAAACACCTGAATTTCTTCTAGGAGATCCGAAGCACAGCTGACTGAAGACGGAACTTCCCCAAACTCAGTGTTACAGAATACAACTGAGTGTGTGGGGGAGGTGGGAGCCATATTTTACGCATCTACCTGGGGTCACAAGTCTTTTGTACGGGGACATCAGCTAAGTCCCTCCACTGACCATGGGGAGGCACTCATTGCTAATTGGATTTCCAGCACATCCTCAACTTTTCCTGGCAGCCCGCCCTATGGAAATCAAAGGGATGTCACACAAATGACTTATAGGAGATCACAATTGCTACTGACACTAGACGAACCTCACCAAATTCAGAATTCCGGAATATGGCTGAGAGTTTGTAGAGGTGGGGAGCCGCACTCAATGCAGCTACCTGGGGTCACAGGTGTTCCCTGGTAGGGGTAATTCAACCATTTCCCTCCCAATTCCTTGGGGAGACACTCACTGCTAGTTGGCTTTACATAATAACACCTGGCTTTCCCTGGTAGGCCGCTATATGAAACACTCAGGGAAGGCACGCAAATGTCTTCTAGGAGATACAAGACACTGCTGACAAAAGGCAGAACCTACCCACAGTCAGTATTCCAGAACACGTCTAAGTGTGTTGGGGAGGTGTGGATCTGCTCTCATTGCAACTATCTCGGATCACAGGTGTTCCGTGATTGAGGGAATTCCCCTAATATTATCCCCCATCCATGGGGAGGCACTCACTGCTACTTGTATTTCCAGCCAACCCCTGTTTTTCCCTGGCATCCCGCCCAAGAAAATTGTGAGGGAAGGCACTCGAAAAGCTTCTGGAGATTCCAGGCACTGCTGACAGAAGACGGAACCTCAAAATTCTAAGCATTCCTGAACACTTTTCCTTGTGTGTGGTAGGTGGGGAAAAGACCTCCTCTCAGTTACTTGGTGTCACTGGTGTTCCCTGATAGGGGTAATTCCACTAATAATCACCCATATCCATGGGGAGACACTGGCTGTTACTTGGATTTCAAGCCGATCCCCTGCATTTTCCTGGTAGCCCGCGCTATGGAACACTCAGGAAAGGCACACAAAATTCTTCAAGGGGATCCTAGCTGCTGCTGAGAGAAGACGGATCCTCCCCACACTCCGATATCTGGACCCAGCCTGAGTGTGTGGTGGAGGTGGGTTGCCACCCTCCACTCTGGTACCTGGGGACATAGGTGTTCCCACGTAGGAGGAATTCCGCTAAATACCTCTCTAGTCAATGGTGAGACACTCACTCTTACTTGGGTTTCCAGCCAAACCTCCGCATTTCCCTGGCAGGCCACCCTGACAAACACTGATAGAAAGCACATGAAGTTCTTCTAAGGGATCTCATGCGTGGCTAATAGTGGAAGGAACTTCCCCACACTCAGCATAGTGAAACATGGCTGTGTGTGTGTGAGATTAGGGAGCCGCCCTCCATGAAGCTCCTTAGTGTCACAGGTGTTCCCACGTAAGGAGGAATACCCTAATTACCTCCATTGTCCATGCAGAGGCATTCACTGCTCCTTGGCTTTCCAGCCTATCCCCCGCATTTCCTTGGAAGCCTGACATAAGATACACTCAGGGAAGTCATGTGAAGGGCTTCCCCGAGATCTCAGGCGCTTCTGGCAGAAAAAACCTCCCACACTAAGCATTCCAGAACAAGTTTGAGTGTGTGTGTTTTGTGGGGGGCCAACCTTCACAAAGTTACCTTTGGTCACAGGTTTTCCATGTTAGGGGGAAGTCCGCTAATAACCTCCAATGTTCATGGGGAGGCACTAGCTGCTTCTTGGCTTTCCAGCCCAACTCCCACCTTTCCCTTTCAACCTGCCCTACTAATCCCTCAGTGAATATACGTGAATGGATTCTGGTGATCCTATGCGTTGCTGACAGAAGACGGAACTGTCCCACACTCAGCATTCCTGAGGAAGTATAAGTGGGTGCGGGAAGTGATGAGGAGAACCCCATGCAAATACATGGGGTCACAGGTGTTCCCAGGTAGGGGTAATTCTGCTAATTACCTCCCTTGTCCATGTGGAGGCACTCATTCCACCTGACTTTCCAGAAAAATCAACGCCTTTCGCTGGCAACCGGCCCTAGGAATCTCTCAGGGAACTCACGCTAAGGGGTCCTTAGAGATCCGAGTTGCGGGTGACAAAAGACATAAAATCCCCACACTCAGGATTCTGGAACTCATCGGAGTGGTGTGGGTGGTGCGGAGCTGTATTCCACGCAGCTAATTGGGGTCACAGTTGTTCCCTGGTAGGGGTAATTCCACTAAATACCATCCAGTTTTATGGGGAAGCCCCTGCTGCTACTTGGTTTGCAAGCCAAACCCCGCCTTTTGCTGGAGACCGCCTTAGTAAACACTCAAGCAAAACACGTGAATTGCTTCAAGGATATCCCAGGCTTTGCTGACAGAAGACTGAATCTCCCACACTCAGCATACCAGCACACGTCTTAGTGTGTTGGGGAGGTGACGAGCCGCCATCCAACCAGCTACCTGGGGTCACAGGTGTTAAATCTTAGTGGGAAGTTCGCTAATTACCTCCCGTCTCCATGGGGAGGAACTCGATGCTACTTGAATTCCCAGCAAAACACCTGCTTTTCACTGGAAGCACGCCCTATGAAACATTCAGGGAAGTCACAGAAAGGGCTTTTAGGAGATCTCAGGTGCTGCTGACAGAAGATGGAACCTCCCCACAATCAGCATTCCAGAACATGGCTGAGTGTGTGGGGCAGGTGTGTCGCCACTTTCCTCGCAGCTCCCTTGGGTCACAAGTGTTCCCTGTTTGGGAATTCCACTAAATATCTCTCCTGACAATGGGGAGGCCCTCACTTCTACTTGGCTTTGCAGCCGAACCCCCTGTTTTCCCTGACATCCCGCCTAGGGAACACTCAGGGAATTCACATGTAGGACTTCTTTGAGATCCCATGCACTTCTGATAAAAGACGTAACCTCCCGAAACTCACCATTCTGGAACATGTCTGAGTGCTTGGAGAGGTGGGTTGCCTCCCTCCACGGAGCTAACTAGGGTCACAAATATTCCCTGATGAGGGAATTCCGCTAATAATATCCTCAATTCATGAGGAGGCACTCACTTTTACTTGGCTTTCCAGCAGAACCCCCAGCTTTCCCTGACAGACTGCCCGAGGAAACACTCAGGGATAGCAAACATAGTGCTTCTAGGAGACCCAAGGCACTGCTGAGAGAAGACGAAACTTCCCGACTCTCAGGATTCCGGTAAACGTGTGAGTGTGTGGGGGAGGTGCTGGACTGATTTCAACGCAGCAACCTGGGGTCAGAGGTGTTCCCAGGTAAAGGGAATTCTGTGAATTTCCTGCCCTGTCCATGGGGAGGCAATTGCTGCTACTTGGTTTTGCAGCCAAATCACAGCCTTTCCCTGTCAGCCCGCCCAAAAACACTCAGAGATGTCACTCGCAGAACTTCTCGGAGATCACATGCGCTGCTTAAAAAAAGGAACCTCCCCACACTCAGCATTGCAAATAAAATCTGAGTGTGTGGGGGAGATGGGTAACCATCCTCTACACAGCTATCTGGGGTTACAGGTGTTCTCTGATAGGGGAAGTCCGCTAATAACTACCCCTGTCCATGGGGAGTCCCTCGCTGCTTCTTCACTTTCCAGCCAAACCCCAGCTTTCCATTTCTGACCGCCTGAGTAAATACGCAGGGAAGGTTCATGAGGCACTTCTAGGAGATCCCAGGCTCTGTTGATAGAAAACAGAACCTCCTCACACTCAGAATTCCGGCACAATTCTGAGTGTGTTCAGGTGGCAAGCCGCACTCTGAGAAGCTACCTGGTGTTACAGGTGTTTCCTGCTAAGGGAACTCCGCTAATTACTTCCCCTGTCAAAGGGCAGGCACTCAATGCTAATTGGATTTTCAGACCTATCCCACCATTTCACTGGCAGACTACTCTAAGAAACACTAAGAGAAAGCACAAGGATATCTTCTAGTAGATTCAAGTGGCTGTTGATAGGAAATGGAATATCCTAACACTCAGCATACCAGAACACGGCTGAGTGTGTGAAGGATGTGTGGAGTCATCCTCCATGTAGGTTTCAGGGATCATAGGTGTTCTCTGATAACTGGAATTCCAGTAATTATCTCCCCTATCCATCAGGAGGCACTCAGTGCTTCTTGGATTTTTAGCTGAACCACCGCATTTCCCTTGCAGCCCACCCTGGTAAACTCTCAGGGAAAGCATGCAAAGGGCTTCTAGATGGCTTCAGGTGCAGCTGACAGAAGGCAAGCCTCCACACACTCAGTAATCTGGAACATGGCTATGTGGGGAATATATCAAGCCGCAATCCACACAGCTACCTGGTGTCACAGGTGTTCACTGGTAGGGGAATAAGCTAATTACTTCCGCTTTCCTTGGGCAGGCACTCGCTGCTCATTGTTTTCCAAGCCCTACCCCAAACTTTCCCTGGCATCCCGCCCTTGGAAACTCTCAGGGATGTCACGTGAATGGCTTCTATGAGATCTCTTGAGCTGGTAAGAGAAGACAATACATCCCCACAATCAGTGTTATGGAATAAAACTGAGTGGGTGGGGGAGGTGGGGAGCTGCATTCTATGCAGCTACAAGTGGTCAAATGTGTTACTTGGTAGGGGGAATTCCGATAATTACCTCTGCTTTCCATGGGGAGGCACTCACAGATACTTGGATTTCCAGCCCAACCCCTGCCATTCCCTGTCAGCTCTCTCTAGAAAACACTCAGGGAAAGCACGTGAATGGCTACTAGGTGATCGAAGGCACGGCTGAAAGCTCAGGGAACCTCCCCGCACTCAGCATTCCAGAACAATGCTTAGTGTTTGGTGGAGAAAGAGAGCAGCCTTCAATGCAGCTGAGGTCACAGGTGCCCTTGGTAGGGAGAAGTCTGCTAATTACCTCCCCAATTCTTGTGGAAGCATTTGCATATACTTGGCTTTCAATAACAATACCAGTCTTTCCTTCCAGCAAGCCCTAGGAAACTCTCAGGGAAACCCCCCAATTGCTTCTAGGAAATCCCAGCACAGCTGACTGAAGACGGAACCTCCCCACACTCAGTGTTACAGAACACGACTAAGTGTGTGGGGGATGTGGGAGCCGCATTCCACGCAGCTACTTGGGGTCACACATTTTCCGTTGTACGGGGATGTCAGCTAATTCCCTCCCATGTCCATGGGGAGTAACTCATTGCTACTTTGCTTTCCAGCATATCCACCAACTTTCCTGACAGCCTGCCTTACGGAACACAAAGTGAAATCACCCAAATTACTTATAGGAGATCCCAGAGGCTACTGACAGAAAACGAACCTCAGCAAACTCAGAAGTCTGGAACATGGCTGAGTGTTTGTGGAGTTAGGGATCCAAACTCAGTGCAGCTACCTGGGATCACAGTGTTCCCTGGTCGTAGGCAGTCGGCTAATTCCCTCCATAATCCATGGGGAGACACTCGCTGCTATTTGGCTTTCCAGCCCAACCCCCACCTTTCCCTGGCAACTCGCCCTAATACACATTCAGGAAAGATATGTGAATGGCTTCTCTGAGATACAGGCTCTGCTCAAAGTAGACGGAGACTCCCCACAGCCAGCATTTCAGAACAATTCTGAGTGTGTGGGGGTGGTGAGTGGCTGAAATCCATGCAGGAACCTGGGGTCACAGGATTGCCCTGGTAAGGGGAATACCACTAACTACCACCCCTGTCCATTGGGAGACACAGGCTGCTAGTTGGATTTCCACCCCAACCCCCACCTTTCCCTGTCAGCCCACCCTAGGAAACCCTCAGGGAATATACAAGAATGGATTCTGGTGATACTATGTGCTGCTGACAGAAGACGGAACCTCCCCTCACTCTGCACTCATGAAGAATGAATGTGTGAGGGAAGTGATGAGGAGAACCCCACGCAGCTCCCTGGGGTTACAGGTGTTCCCGGGTTGGGGGAAGTCAGCTAATTACCTCCCCTGTCCATAGGGATGCTCTTGCTGCTACTTGGTGTTCCTGCCCAACCACTGCCTTTCCCTGTCAGCCTGGCATTGGAAACACACAGAGAAAAAACGCTAAGGGCTTCCCAGAGATCCCAGGCACTTTTGTCAGAAAATGGAGCCTCCACATTCTCATCATTCTGGAACACGACTGAGTGTGTGGTGGAGGTGGGGAGCCACAGTCCACACAGCTACCTGGGGTCACAGGTTTTCCTATGTTGGGGGAATTCTGCTAATTACCTCCCTTGTCTGTGTTGAGGCACTCATTTTACCTGACCTTCCAGACAAATCAATGCCTTTCGCTGGTGACCGGACCTAGGAAACACTCAGGGAACTAATGCAAAAGTGTCCTAGGAGATCCCAAGTGCGGGTGACAGAAGATGTAAAATCCCCACACTCAGAATTCTGGAACTCGTCTGAGTTTTGGGGGACGTGTGGAGCGGCATTCCACGCAGCTACCTGGGGTCACAGTTGTTCCCTGGTAGGGGTAATTCTGCTAATTGCCACCCTGCTCCATGGGGAGGCTCCTGCTGCTACTTGGTTTTCAAGTCAAACCCCGCCTTTTGCTGGGAGCCCGCCTTAATAAACACTCAAGGAAGACATGCGAATTGCTTCCAGGAGATCTCAGATGCTGCTGACTGAAGACGGAACCTCCTAAATTTCAGAATTCCAGAAAATGTCTGACTTTTTGTGGGCGTTGGGCAGCCGCACTTCACGGAGCTTCCTATGGTCACAGGTGTTCACTTGTAGGGAGAATTCCGCTAATTAACTCCCCAGTCCTTGGGGAGGCACACGCAGCAACTTCGTTTCCAGCCCTACACCTGCCTTTACCTGGCAGCCCGACCTAGGAAACACCAGGGAAGTCACACGAATGTCTTCTAGGAGATCCCAGGCAATGCTGAGAGGAGATGTAACCTACCCACACTCAGCATTCCTGAACAAGGCTGAGTGTGTGGGGGAGTAGGTGATTCGCCATCCATGTACCTCACTGGGGACATATGTGTTCCCTTGAAGGGAGAAGTCCGCTAATTACCTCCCCTGTCCATAGGGAGGCCCTCGCTGCTACCTGGTTTTACAGCCAAATCGCAGCAGTTCTCTGGTAGCCCGCCCTAGGAAACACTCAGGGAATGCACGCGAGGGGCTTGTTGGAGATCCCAGACATTACTGATAGAAGACGGAACCTCCCCATACTCAGCATTCCTGAACTAGTCAGAGTGGGTGGAGGAGGTGGTGAGCCACCCTCCACGCAGCTACCTGGGGTCACAGTTGTTCATTGGTTGGGGGAATTCCGTTAATTACCTCTCCATTCCATGGGGTTGCACACGATGCTACTTGGCTTTCCAGCCCAACACCTGCATTTCCCTGGCAGACCGCCCTATGAAACACTCAGGGAAGTCACATGAAGGGATTCTAGGAGATCCCAGATGCTGCAGATAGAGAAGGAACCCACCCACAATCAGCATTCCATAACAAGGCTGAGTGTGTGGAGGAGGAATTGGGAGCCTCCCTCCATCAGCTACCTGGGGTCACAGGTGTTCACTTTAGAGGGAATTCCGCTGATCAACTCCCATGTCCATGGGGAGGCAGTCAATGCTATTTGGATTTTCAGCCAAACCAAAACATTTCCTTCAGAGCCCGCCCTAGGAAAATCTCTAGGAAAGCAAGCTAAGTGCTTCTAGGTGATCCAATTCGCTTCTGAAGGAAGACGGATCTTCCCCAGACTCAGCATTCTGGAACAAGGCTCAGTGTGTGGTGGAGGTGAGGAGCCGCCCTCAATGCAACTACCTGGTGTCACATGTGTTCCCTGGTTGGGGAAAGTCCGCAAATTTCCTCCGCAGGCCATGGGGAGGCACTCACTGCTTCTTGGTTTCTGCCAAACCCCCGCCTTTCCCTGGCAGCCTGCACCATGAAATACTCAAGGAAGGCACAAGTAGGTCTTCTAGGAGATCCCAGTATCTGCTGGCAGAAGACGGAACATCCCCACAGTCAGCATTCTGGAACAAGTCTGAGTGTGAGGTGGATGTGGGTATCAGCCCTCCACGCAGCAACCCGGGGTCACAGGTATCCCTGGAAGGGGGAAGCTCCCTAATTTCCTCCCCTGTTCATGGGGAGGCACTCACTGCTACTTGGCTTTGCAGTACATCCCCGCCTATCCCAAGGAGCCTGCATTAGGATACACTCAGGGAATGCACACAATGGCTTCTAGGAGATCCCAGGCACTGCTGAGAGGAGACAGAACCTCCCCACACTCAGATTCCAGAACAAGCCTCAGTGTGTGTTGGATGTGGGGAGCCACTCTCAACGCAGCTATCTCGGGTCACAGGTGTTCCCTTGTAGGGGGAAGTCCACTAATTACCTCCCCTGTCCATGGGGAGGCACACACGGCAACCTGGCTTTCCAGCCAAACCTGCAGCTTTCCCTGGCAGCCCGCCCTAAGTAGCACTGAGGGAAGGCATGTGAATAGCTTCTTGGGGATCCCAGGCTCTGCTGATGTAAGACCAAAACTCCCC
Organism: Camelus dromedarius; assembly: GCF_036321535.1. NCBI lineage: Eukaryota > Metazoa > Chordata > Mammalia > Artiodactyla > Camelidae > Camelus > Camelus dromedarius. The sequence continues at coordinate 7,650,560 of NC_087473.1, read as the reverse complement.
ATTTTCAACATTCCAGAACAAGGCAGAGTGCAGGGAGAAGGTGGTGAGCTGCCCTCCACGCAGATACCTTTGGTCACAGGTGTTCCCTCTTAGGGGGAAGTCCACGAATTACCTCTCCCTTCCATGGGGATGCACACGATGCTACTTGGCTATCCAGCCCAACCCCCGCATTTCCCTGGTAGGCCACCCTAACAAACACTCAGGGAAGACACATGAAAGGATACATAGAGATCCCAGGCTATGCTGACAGAAGACAGAAACCCCCACACTCAGCATTCTGAAACACGGCTGACTGTGTGGGTTAGGTGGGGAGCCGCACTCACGCAGCTATGCGGCTTCACAGGTGTTCCCTTTTTGGGGGATGTCCTCTAATTACCCCCCCCAATCTTTAGGAGTCACTCTCTGCTACTTGGATTTCCAGAAAAGACCAGCATTTCCCTGGCATCCTGCTGAAGAAACACTCTGGGATGACAAGCCAAGGGCTACTATGGTATCCAAGGCACTGCTGACAGAAGAAGGAACCTACATACACTAAGCATTCTGGAACATGCCTGAGGGTGTGGGGAATGTGGGCAGCTGCCATCTACGCAGAAACACTGTGTCGCAAGTGTTCCCTGTTAGAGGGAACTCCCCGAAATCACTCCACTGTTCATGGGAACGCACTCGCTGATACTTCTCTCTCCAATCCAACCCCCTCTTTTCCTTGGCAGCCTGACCTAATAACTCAGCAAACACATGTGAAGAACTTCTAGGGGATCCCAGCCGCTGCTGAGAGAAGACCGAACCTTCCCACACACAGCATTCTGGAACACGCCTGAGTGTGTCTGTTACATGGGGAGCCACAATCCATGCAGCTGCCTTTGGTCACAAGTGTTCTCTGTTAGGGGAAATTCCGCTAAAACCTCCACTGTCCATTGGAAGGCATTCGCTGCTACTTGGATTTAAGGCACAACCACCACCTTTAACTGGCAGCCCGGCTTAGGAATCTCACAGGGAATACACATGAAAGGCTAATTGGAGATCTCAGACCATAGTGACAGAAGGCGGAACCTCCCCACACTCAGCACTCCGGAACACGTCTGAGTGTGTGGGGGATGTGGGGAGCTGCCCACCATGCAGCGACATGGTGTCACAGGTGTTTCATGTTGCAGGGAAGTCCGCTAAATACCTCCCCGTCCATGGGGAAGAACTCGCTGCTCCTTCACTTTCCAGCATATCCCGCACATTTCCCTGGGACCCCGCAATTGGAAACATTCATGGAGTACACGTGAAGGGCTTTTAGGGAATCCCAGGCCCTTCTGATAGAAGAAGGAACCTCCCCAAACTCAGCATTCCAGAACACATCTGAGAGTTTTGGGGAGTTGTGGAGCCGCTTCCACGCAGTTACGTGGGGTCACAGTAGTTCCCTGTTAGGGGGAAGTCGGCTTATTACCTCCCGTGTCCATTGGGAGGCACAAACAGCAACCTGGCTTTCCAGCCCAACCCCCAGCTTTCCCTGGCAGCCCCCCATAAGAATCACTCAGGGAAGGCATGCGAATGGCTTCTTGGGGATCCCAGGCTCTGCTAATATAAGATGAAACCTCCCCATATTCAGCATTCCAGAACAAGGCAGAGTGCAGGGAGGAGGTGGTGAGATGCCCTCCATGCAGCTACCTGATGTCAAAGGTGTTCCCTCGTAGGGGGAAGTCTGCTAATTACCTCTCCTTTCCATAAGGATGCACACGATTCTACTTGGTTTCCAGTGCAACCCCGAATTTACCTGGCAGCCCGCCATATGAAACACTCAGGGAAGTCACGCGAAGGGCTTCTAGGAGATCAAAGGCAATGCTGAGAGGAGATGAAACCTACCCACACTCAGCATTCTGGAACAAGTCTGAGTGTGTGAGGGAGTATAGGAGCCGCCCTCCACACAGGTACCTGGGGACACAGGAGTTCCCTGTTAGTGTGAAGTCTGCTAATTACCTTCCATGTTCATGGGGAGGCACTCGGTTCTACTTGGTTTACAGCCCAACCCCCACCTTTCCCTGGTGGCCTGACTTAAGAATCACTCAGAGAAAGTACACTAATGGCTTCTAGGAGATCCCAGGTGCTGCTGACAGAAGATGGAACCTCCCAACACTCAGCATTTTGGAACAAGGCTGAGTTTGTGGGGGATTGTGTGTTTCTCACTCCACGTAGCTCACTGGGGAAGTAGGTGTTCCCTGGTAGGGAGAATTCCGCTAATTACCTCCCCTGTCCATAGGGAGACCCTCGCTGCTACTTGGTTTACTGCCCAACCACAGCATTTCCCTGGCAGCTCGCCGTAGGAAACACTCAGGGAATGCACGTGAAATGCTTATCAGAAATCCCAGGCATTGCATATAGAAGACAGAAACTCTCCATATTCAGCATTCTGCAACAAGTCTGAGTGTGTGGGGGAGGAATGGGGAGCCACACTCCACACAGCTACCTGTGGTCAGAGGGAATTCCGCTAATTACCTCCCATGTCCATGGGGAGGCACTCGCTGCTACTTGGATTTCCAGCCAAACCAAATCATTTCCCACGCAGCCCGGCAAAAGCTAAAATCAGGGAAGCCAAGTTAAAGGCTTCTATGTGATGCCATGTGCTACTGAAGGAAGACGGAATTTCCCCAGACTCAGCATTCCGGAACACGGCTGAGTGTGTGGGGAGGTGACGAGCCGCCCTCCACGCAGTTACCTGGAGTCACAGGTGTTCCCTGGTTGGGGGAAGTCCGCAAATTACCTCCCCAGGCCAAGGGGAGGCACATGCTGCTACTTTGTTTCTGACCAAACCCCACTTTTCCCTGGCAGCCCGCACCGTGAAACACTCAAGGAAGGCACTCTTAGTGCTTCTAGGAGATCCCAGGCACTGCTAACAGAAGACAGAACCTCCCCACATTCAGAAATCCAGAAAACATCTGAGTGTGTTTGATCATTGGGGAGCCACCATCCACGCAGCTACCTAGGATCAAATGTGTTCTCTGATAGGGGGAAATCTAATTAACTCCTCTGTCCATGGGAGGCACATGCTGCTAATTGGCTTTCAAGCCCAACCCCCGCCTTTCCCTGGAAGCCCGCCCAAGAAACACTCAGGGAACCCTTGCAAAGGGCTTCTAGGAAATCCCAGGTGCTTATGACAGAAGACAGAACCTCCTCAAACTCAGCATTCTAGAACAAGGCTGAGTGTGTGGGGAGTGGTCGAGGCACCATCCTCGTAGCTCACTGAGGACACAGGTGTTCCCACTTAGGGGGAATTCCTCTAATTACCTCTCCTGCCCGTGGGGAGGCACTCGCTGCTACCTTGTTTTCCAGGCCAACCCCAGCATTTCCGTGGAAGCCCGCCCTAGGAAACACTGAGGGAATGTACACAAAGGGCTTCTAGGAGATACCAGGAGCTGCTTATAGAAGACAGAACCTCCCCACACTCAGCATTCTGGAACACTCCTGAGAGTGTAGGGGAGTTGGGGAGCCACCCTCCATGCAGATTCCTGGTGACACAGGTATTCCCTGGTAGGGGCAATTTGCTAAATACCTCCCCTGTGCATGGGTAGGCATTTGCTGCTACATAGCTTTCCAGTCTAACCCCCACATTTCCCTGGCAATCCGCCCTTTGAATCACTCAGGGAATGCATGCGAATGGCTTCTATGTGATCCCAGGCACTCCTGAGGGAAGTCGGAACCTCCCCACCCTCAGCATCCGGAAACATGTCTGAGTGTGTGGGGGAGTGTGCAAGGTAACCTCCAAGCAGCTACCTGAGGTCGCAGGTGTTCCCTGGTAGGGGGAATCTGCTAAATACCTCCCCTGTCCATGGGGAGACACTTGCTTCTACTTGGTTTCCAGCCCAACACCCAACTTTCCCTGGCAGCCCGCCCGAGGAAACACTCAGGGAATTCACATGAAGGGCTTCTAGGGGATCCCAGGATTTGCTGATAGAAGATGGAACCCCCCACACTCAACATTCTGGAATACAGCTGAGTGTGGGGGAGAGGTGTGTTGCTGCCCACCACGCAGCTACCTGTTGTCACAGGTGTTCCCTTGTAGGGGGAAGTCCGTTAGTTACCTCCCATGTCCATGGGAAAGCACTCGCTGCTACCTGGTTTCCAGCCCAACCCCAGCATTTCCCTGGAAGCCCGCCCTAGGAGACCCTCAGGGAAGGCAGGCGACTGGCTTCTTGGATAACCCAAGCGCTACTGATGGAAGACGGAACCTCTCCATACTTAGCATTTGAGAAAAAGTTTAAGTGTGTGGGGGAGGTGGTGAGAAGCACTCCACGCAGATACATGGGGTCAGAGTTGTTCCCTGGTAGGTGGAATTCCACTAGATACCTCCAGAGTCCATGTGGAGACACTCGCTGCTACTTGGATTTCCAGCCCAACCCCCACCTTGCCCTGGCAGTAAGCCCTAGGAAAAACTCAGGGAACTCACGTGAATGGCTATGTGATCCCAGGCAATGCTGACAGAAGACGGAACGTCCACACCCTCAGCATTTCAGAAGAAGTCTTATTGTGAGGTGGATGTGGGGAGCAGACCTCCACGCAGGTAACTGGGGTCACAATTGTTCACTGGTAGGGGGAAGTCCTCTAATTACCTCCCATGTCATTGCAGATGAACTCGGTGCTACATGGATTTCCAGCCCAACCACTGAATTTCCCTGGCTGCCCGCCCTAGGAAAAAATCAAGGAAGGCACGTGTAGGACTTCAAGAGGATCCCAGATGCTGCTGTAAGAAGACTGAAGCTCCCCACACTCAGCATTCCAGAAATGACTGAGAGTGTGGGGGAGTTGGGGAGCCGACCTCCACGCAGCTACCTGGGGTAAAATGTGTTCCCTGGTAGGGGAATATCCGCTAATTACCTCAAACTGTCCAAGGTGAGGCACTCGCTACTTTTTGGATTTCCAGCTCAACCACCGCCTTCCCTGTCAGCCCGTGCTAACAGGGTAGGGAAGTGAATGGCTTCTTGGAGATCCCAGGGGCTGTTGACAGAAGATGGAACCTCTCCAAACTCAGAATTCTGGAACACGGCTGAGTGTGTGGGGGATATGTGTTACTGAACTCCGTGCAGCTACCTGCGGTCACAGATGTTCCCTGGTAGGGAGAATTCCTCTAATTACCTCCCCTGTCCATGGGGAGGCACTTGCTGCTACTTGGCTTTCCAGCCCATCCCTCACATTTCTGTAGAAGCTTGCCCTAGGAAACACTCAGGGAAGACAGGCGAAGGGCTTCAAGTTGATACAAGGCACTGGTTACAGAAGACGAAACCTCCGGACACTCAGCATTTTGGAACATGGTTGAGTGTGTGGGGAATTTGGGGAGCAGCACTCCACACAGCTTTCTGGTGACACACATTTTCCCTGGTAGAGGGAATTCTGCTAATAACCTCCGCTGTCCATGGGAGGCATTCACTGCTACTTTTTTCCCTCAAAACCCCAGCATTTGACTTCCAGACCACTATTTCAAACAATCAGGGAATTCACGTGAAGGGCTTCTAGGAGATCCCAGGGCTGCTGAGAGAGGACGGAACCTCCCCACAATCATTATTCCAGAACATGTTCGAGTGTGTGTGGGAGGGGGGGCGGAATCTTCCACGCAGCAAGATGGGGTACAGGTGTTTCCTGCAAGAGGGAATTCCACTAATTACCACCCCTGGAGATGGGGAGGAACTCCGTTATATTTGGTTTAACAGCCAAATCACAGAATATCCCTGGCAACCTGCCCTAGGAAACTCTCATGGAAGGCAACCAAATGGCTTCTAGGAGATCCCAAGGGCTGCTGAGAGGAGATGGAACCTCCCAAAACTCATCATTCCGTAAAACATGTGAGTGAGTGGGGGAGTTGGGGAGCCGCCCACCACGCAGCTACCTGAAGTCACAGGTGTTCCATGTTTCAGAGAATTCTGTTAAATACCTCCCCTGTCCATGGGGAGGAATTGGCTGCTACTTGGCTTTCCAGCACATCCCACAACGTTCCCTGCGACCCCGTGCTTGGAAACACTCATGGAAGACACGCGAAGGGCTTCTAGGGGATCCAAGGCCCTTGTGATAGAAGAAGGAACCTCACAAACTCAGCATTCTGGAACAAGTCTAAGAGTGTTGGAGAGGTGTGGAACTGGCTCCACACAGCTACGTGGGGTCACATGTCTTCACTGTAAGGGGAAGTCCGCTAATTACCTCCAAAGTACCTGGGGAGGCAATTGTTGCTTCTTGGGTTTCCAGCCAAACCCCCACCTTTCCCTGGCAGCCCAACTTAGGAAACAATCAGGGAACACACGGGAGGGGATTCTAGGAGATCCCAGGTGCTGCTGAAAGTAGATGGTACCTCCCAAAATTCAGCATTGCAAAACAAGGCTGAGTGTGTGGGTTATGAGTTGACCCGCCCTCCATTCAGCTGCCTGAGGTCCCAAGTGTTCCCTGTTAAGGGAAAGTCCGCTAAATACCTCCACACTCCATGGGAAGTCACTCGCTGCTACTTGGCTTTCCAGCCAAACAGCAATATTTCCCTGGCAGCCTGTCTTATGAAACTCAGGGAATAAACCAGAAGGAATAATTGGAGAACTTAAACCCTGCAGACAGAAGACGTTACCGACCCACACTCAGCATTCTGCAGCATGGCTAACAGTGTGGTGGACTTGGGGAAACACCCAACTTGCATCTACCTGGGGTCACAGGTGTTCCCTTTTAGAGGAAATTCCTCTAAATATGTCCCATCTCTATGGGGAGACACTAGATGCTACTTGGATTTCCAGCCAAACTCCTGCATTTTCATGTCAGCCCGCCGTAGAAAACACTCAAGCAACACACAGGAATGGATTCTAGGAGTTCCCAGGGTCTGCTGAGAGAAGTTGGAACCTCCCAACACTCAGCAATCCGGAACACGGCTGAGTGTGTGGGGTAGGTGGGGTGCGGCACACCACGCAGTTATCTGTGGTCACAGGTGTTTCCTGTTATGAGAAATTCAGCTAATTACCTCAACTGTACATGAAGAAGCTCTAGCTTCCACTTGGATTTCAAGCAAACCCCCGAATTTCCCTGGCAGACCGCCCTAGGAAACAATCATGGAAGACACGTGAAGTTGTTCAAGGAGGTCAAAGGCGCTGCAGACAGAAGACGTAACACCCAACAATCAGCATTCCAAAACACAGGTTAGTGTGTTGGGGAGTTGGGGATCCGACCTCACGCAGCTATCTGGCATCACAGTGTTCCCTCTTTGTGGGAAGTCCGCTAATTAACTCCCCAGTCAATGGGGAATCACTCACTGCTACTTGGCTTTACAGCACAACTCTTGCACTTGCCTGGCAGCCCACCAAAGGAAACAATCATGGAACACAAACGAATGGCTTCCAGTGGATCCCAGGCGCTGCTGTCAGAAGACGGAACGTCCATACGCTCATCTTTCCGAAACAGGCCTTGGGGGGGTGTTGTGGAGAGCAGCCCTCCATGCAGCTACCTGGGTTCCCTGATAGGGGTAGTCTGCTAAGTACCTCCCTGTCAATGGCATGGCACTCGCTATTACATGGCATTCCCGCACATCCCCCAACATGCCCTGGCACTCCGTCCAAGGCAAACTTCAACGAACTCACGTGAAGGGATTCTAAGGGATCCCAGTCACTGCAGAAATAAGACAGATCATCCCCACACTCAGCATTCTGGAAGAAGTCTGAGTGTGAGGTAGATGTGGGTAGCAGCCATCCACACAGCAATCTGGGGACACAGGTATCCCTGGATGGGGGAAGTTCTCTAAACTCCTCAACTGTTCATGGGGAGGCATTCGCTGCTTCTTGGCTTTGCTGTCCAACATCGCATTTCCCAGGCAGTCTGCCATAGGAAACACTCAGGGAATGGACTCGAATGTATTCTAGGAGATCAAAGGCGTTCCAGACAGAGAACGGATTCGCCCCACACTCAGAATTTGGGAACATGGTTGAGGGTGTGTGGAAAGGAGCGAGGTGCCCTACACGCAGCTAAAAGAGGTCACAGGTGTTCCCTGGTAGGAGGATTACTCTAATAACATCCCCTTTCCATGGGGAGACACTCGCTGCTAGTTGGCTTTCCAGCCCAACGCCCACACTCCCCTGGCAGCCCTCCCAAAGAAACAATCAGGGGAGTCTCGCAAAGGGCTTCTAGGAGATCCCAGGAGCTGCTGATAGACGATGGAAACTCCACACACTCAGCATTCTGGAAAACATTTGAGTGAATGGAGGAGGAGGGGTGTCAACCACCATGCAGCTACATGGGAACAAAGTTGTTTCCTGGTAGGGGGAAGTCCATTAATTACCTCCCCTGTCTATGAGGTTGCACTCTTTACTACTTGGCATTGTAGTCCAACCCCAGGTTTTCCTTTGCAGCCCTCCCTAGTAAACGCTCAGGGAAGATATGTGAACTGCTTTTAGGAGATTCCATGCCCTGCTTTCAGAAGATGGGACCTCCCCACACTAGCATTCCTGAACACGGCTGAGTAATGTGGGACATGGGGAACCAAACTATATGCAGCAAACTGGTTTCATAGGCGTTTCCTGGTTGGAGGAATTTCTCTTACTACCTCCCAGTGGATGGGAGGCACTCACTGCTACTTAGATTTCCAGCCCAAACCCCGCCTTTCCACGGCAGAAAGACCGAGGAAACACTCAGTGAAGGCATGCAGAGGGCTTCTATATTATCCTGGGTTCTGCTGACAAAAGATGGTACCTCCCCATCTCAGAATTCCAGAACAAGAATGAGTGTGTGGAGAAGGTGGGGAGCCGAACACCACGCAGCTATGTGATATCACAGGTGTTTCCTTGTAGGGGAAATTCTGCTAGTTATTCCCCTGTCCATTGGGAGGCACTCGCTTCTACTTGGATTTCCAGGAATACCTCCTCGTTTTCCTGGAAGCCCACACTATGAAACACTAAGGGAAGACACGTGAAAGGATTCATCAAGATCCCGGTCTCTGCCGAATGAAGAAAGGAACCCCCACACTCAGCATTCAGAAACATGGATGATTGTGTGGGGGAGGAGGGGAGCCGCACTTACACAGTTACCCGACGTAACAGTTGTTCCCGTTTTGGTGGATGTCCGCTAATTACCTCCCCAGTCCATGGGGAGACTCTGCTACTTGGGTTTCCAAGCAAGATCAGAATTTCACTGGCATCCCGCTGAAGTAACACTCTGAGAAGACAAGCATAGGGCTACTACAGTATCCAAGGCACCGCTGACAGAAGAAGGAACCTACATACACTAAGCATTCTGGAACATGCCTGAGAGTGTGGGGGTTGTGGGCAGCCTCACTCTACGCAGCTACCCTGGGTCAAAAGTGTTCTTGTTAGAGGGAAATACGCTAAATCTCCCCAGTGTTCATGGGAACACCCCAGCTGTTAAATTGCTCTCCAGCCCAACCCCCTTTTTTCCTTGGCAGCCTGCCCTAACAGCTCAGCAAACACATGTGAAGAACTTCTAGGGATCCCAGTCACTTCTGACAAAAGACCAAACCTCCCCACACACAGCATTCTGGAACACGCCAGAGTGTGTCTTTTAGTTGGGGAGCCACATTCCTGGCAGCTGCCTTTGGTCACAAGTGATGCTTATTAGGTGAAATTCCACTAAAACTTCCACTATCCATGGGAATGCACTAGATGTTTCTTGGCTTTAAGGGACAACCACCGCCTTTCACTGGCAGGCCGGCTTAGGAAACACTCAGGGAAATTGCATGAAGGGCCAATTGGAGATCTCAGACTCTACTGAGAGAAGATAGAACCTCCCCACACAGCATTCCATAACACTTCTGAGTGTGTGGGTGATGTGGGGAGCCGCCCACCATGCAGCTACCTGATGTCACAGGTGTTCCATGTTTCAGAGAATTCTGCTAAATACCTCCCTGGACCATGGGTTCAAACTCGCTGCTACTAGGCTTTCCAGCATATCTCACAAATTTCCCTGTGACACCGTGCTTGGAAACACTCATGGAAGACACGCGAAGGGCTTCTAGGGGATCCCAGGCCCTTCTGATAGAAGAAGGAACGTCTCCAAACTCAGAATTCTGGGACAAGTCTTAGGGTGTTTGGGAGGTGTGGAGCCGCTTCCACGCAGCTAGGTGGTGGCACAAGTCTTCCTTGTAAGGGCGAAGTCCGCTAATTAGTTCCAATGTACAGGAGAGGCACTTGCTACTACTTGGGTTTCCAGGCCAAACACCACCTTTCCCAGGCAGTCCACCTGAGGAAACACTCAGGGAAGACTACTGAAGGGCTACTAGGGGAACCCAGGCCCATCTGATAGAAGAAGGAACCTCCCAATCTCAGCATTCTGGAACACGTCTAGGAGTGTTGGGAGGTGTGGAGCGGCCTCCACACAGCTACGTGGGTTCAAAGTCTTCCCGGAAAGGGGAAGTCCGCTAATTACTTCCCCTGTACCTGGGGAGGCACTTGCTGCTGCTTGGGTTTCCAGCCCAACCACCAACTTTCCCTGGAAGCCCACCTTAGGAAACAATCAGGGAACACACGGGAAGGGCTTCTAGGAGATCTCAGGTGCTACAGAGAGAAGATGGTACCTCACCACAATCAGCATTGCAAACACTGTTGAGTGTGCAGGTTATTAGTGGAGCCATCATCCACGAAGATACCTACGGACACAGTTGTTCAATTTTACATGGAGTCCCTCTAAATCACCCCCCTTTTCATGGGTAGGCACTCACTGATACTTGTATTTCCAGAACAACCCACACCTTCCCTTGAAACCAGCACTAGACACACTCAGTGAACACATGAATAGTTTCTAGGTTATCCCAGGCACTGCTGAAAGAAGACCGAACCTTCCCACAATCAGCATTCCAGAATACATTTGAGTGTGTGGGTTATGAGTTGAGCCACCCTCCATTCAGCTGCCTGCGGTCCAAAGTGATCCATGTTAAGGGAAAGTCAGCTAAATACCTCCACACTCCATGGGGAGTCACTCACTGCTACTTGGCTTTCCAGCCAAACAGCAATATTTCCCTGGCAGCCTGTCTTATGAAACTCAGGGAATAAAACTGAAGGACTAATTGGTGATCTCAAACCCTGCAGACAGAAGACGTTATCGACCCACACTCAGCAATCTGCAACACAGCTGACAGTGTGATGCAGTTGGGGAGACACACAACTCGCATCTACCTGTGTCACAGGTGTTCCCTTTTTGGGGGTAAGTCCTCTAATTACGTCCCCTCTCTATGGGGAGACACTAGATGCTACTTGGCTTTCCAGCCAAACTCCCTCATTTTCATGTCAGCCTGTCCTAGAAAACACTCAAGCAACACACAGGATTGGATTCTAGGAGATCCCAGGTTCTGCTGAGAGAAGTTGGAACTTCCCAACACTCAGCAAACTGAAACACGTCTGAGTGTGTGGGGTATGTGGGGTGCCGCACACCACGCAGCTATCTGTGGTCACAGGTGTTTCCTGTTAGGAGAAATTCAGCTAAATACCACCCCTGTACATGGGGAAGCTCTTGCTGCTACTTGGATTTGTAGCACACCCCCGAATTTCCCTGGCAGCCCGCCCTAAGAAACAATCATGGAAGAACGCTAAGTTGTTCAAAGAGGTCAAAGGCGCTGCTGCCAGAAGACGGAACGCCCAACAATCAGCATTCTGAAATGCAGCTTAGTGTGTGGGGGAGTTTTGGATCCGACCTCACGCAGCTATCTGGCGTCACATTGTTCCCTCTTTGGGGGAAGTCTGCTAATTACCTCTCCAGTCCATGGGGAATCTCTCACTGCTACTTGGTTTAGCAGCACATTTCCTGCACTTGCCTGGCAGTCTGCCAAAAGAAACAATCATGGAAGACAAACGAATGGCTTCTAATGGATCCCAGGCACTGCTGTCAGAAGATGGAAAGTCCATAAGCTCAGCTTTCTGAAACAGGCCTTAGGTGGTTGGGGATGTGGGGAGCCGCCCTCCACGCAGCTAACTGGGTTCCCTGATAAGGGTAGTCTGCTAAGTATCTCCCTGTCCATGGGATGGCACTCGTTACTACATGGCTTTTCTGCCCATCCCCCACCTTACCCTGGCACTCCGTCCAAGGCAAAATTCAAGGAACTCACGTGAAGAGCTTCAAGGGGATCCCAGTCACTGCAGAAAGAAGGAACATCCCCATACTCAGAATTCTGGAACAAGTCTGAGTGTGAGTTGGATGTGGGTAGCAGCCCTCCACGCAGCAACCTGGGGGCACAGGTATCCCTTGATGGGGGAAGATCTCTAAATACCTCCCCTGTTCATGGGGAGGCACTCTCTGCTTATTGGCTTTGCTGTAAAACCCCGCATTTCTCAGGCAGTCTGCCATAAGAAACACTCAGTGAATGCCCTCGAATGGATTCTAGGAGATCAAAGGCATTCCAGACATAGGACGGAATCTCCCCACCCTCAGCATTTGGGAACATGGCTGAGAGTGTGTGGTAAGGGACGAGGTGCCCTAAACGCAGCTACATGAGGTCAGAGGTGTTCCCTGGTAGGAGGATAACTCTAATAACATCCCCTTTCCATGGGGAGACACTCGCTGCTAGTTGGCTTTCCAGCCCAACACCCGCACTCCCCTGGCAGCCCTCCCAAAGAAACAATCAGGGGAGTCTCGCAAAGGGCTTCTAGGAGATCCCAGGAGCTGCTGATAGAAGACGGAAACTCCACACACTCAGCATTCTGGAAAACATTTTAGTGAATGGAGGAGACGGGGTGTCAACCACCATGCAACATCATGGGGTCAAAGTTGTTTCCTGGAAGGGGAAAGTCCGTTATTTACCTCCCCTGTCTATGAGGTGGCACTTGCTACTATTTGGCGTTCTAGTCAAACCCCAGACGTTCCTTTGCAGCCTTCCATAGTAAACACTCAGGGAAGGAATGGGAAATGCTTCTAGGAGATTCCATTCCTTGATTTCAGAAGACGGGACCTCCTCACAATAGCATTCCTGACCATGGCTGAGTACTGTGGGAGGTGGGGAACAGCACTATATGCAGCAAACTGGGTTCACAGGCGTTTCCTGTTTGGAGGAATTTTGCTTACTACCTCCAAGTGCATGGGAGGCATGCGATGCTACTTAGATTTCCAGCACAACCCCCTACTTTCCATGGAAGACCGGCCAAGGAAACACTCGGGGAAGGCATGCAGTAGGCTTCTTGGTTATCCTGGGTTCTGCTGACAAAAGACGGTACCTCAGAATCTCAGCAATCCATAACAAGAATGAGTGTGTGGGGAAGGAGGGGAGCAGACACCCACGCAGCTATGTGATATCACAAGTGTTTCCTGTAAGTGGAAATTCCGCTAATTACTTCCCAAATCCATTGGGAGGCACTCGTTTCTACTTGGCTTTCTAGGAAATCCCCTTTCTTTTCCTGTCAGCTCACCATAGGATACACTCAGGCAAGTCGCGTGAAAGGATTCATCGAGATCCCGGTTTCTGCTGAAAGAAGAAAGAATCCCCCACACTCAGCATTCAGAAACATGGATGATTGTGTGGGGGAGGAGGGGAGCCGCACTTACACAGTTATCCGGCTTCACATTTGTTCCCTTTTTGGGGGATGTCTGCTAAATACCTCCCCAGTCCATGGGGAGACACTGTCTGCTAATTGGGTTTTCAGACAAGACCAGCATTTCCCTGGCATCCCACTGAAGAAACACTCTGGGAAGTCAAGAGAAGAGCTACTACAGTATCCGAGGCACTGCTGAAAGAAGAAGGAACCTACATACACTAAGCATTCCGGAAAAAGCCTGAGGGTGTGTGGGATTTGGACAGCCCCCTACTATGCAGCAACCCTGGGCCCCAAGTGTTCCTCTTAGAGGGAAATCCGCTAAAACTCTCCACAGTTCATGGGAACGCATTCGCTATTTCACTCTCCAGCCCAACACCCTCTTTTCCGTGGCAGGCAACCCTAACAGTCCAGCAAACAGAGGGGAACAACTTCTAGGGATTTAAGTCGCTGATGACAGAAGACCGAACCTCAACACACAGAGCATTCTAGAACACGCCTGAGTGTGTTTGTCAGGTGGGGAGCCATAATCCTGGCAGCTGCATTTGGTCACAAGTGTTCCTTGTTAGGGGAAATTCCACTAAAACCTCCACAGTCCATGGGAAGGCACTCACTCTTCCTTGGTTTTAAGGCACAACCACCACCTTTACTGGAAGCCGGCTTAGGAAACACTCAGGGAAATCTCATGAAGGACCAATTGCAGATCTCCGACCCTACTGAGAGAAGACGGAACCTTCCCACACAGCATTCCATAACACGTCTGAGTGTGTGTTTGATGTGGGAAGCCGCCCACCATGCAGCTACCTGATGTCACAGGTGTTCCATGTTTCAGGGAATTCAGCTAAATACCTCCTCTGTCCATGTGGAAGAACTCGTTGCTACTTGGATTTCCAGCACATCCAGCAAATTTCCCTGGGACCCCCATGATTGGAAACACTCATAGAAGACACATGAAAGGCTTCTAGGGGATCCCAGGCACTTCTGATAGATGAAGGAACGTTCCCAAAGTCAGAATTCTGGAAAAAGACTGAGAGAGTTTGGGAAGTGTGGAGCCGCCTTCAAGCAGCTATGTGGGGTCACAGGTCTTCGCTTTTAGGGGGAAGTCCGCTAATTTGTTCCCCTGTACAGGCGAGGCACTTGCTGATACTTGGGTTTCCTGTCCAACACCCTCATTTCCCTGGCAGTCCACCTGAGGAAACACTCATGGAAGACATGCAAAGGGCTTCTAGGGGATCCCAGGCATTGCAAAAAGAACACGGATCATCCCCATACTCAGAATTCTGGAACAAGTCTGAGTGTGAAGTGTATGTGGGTAGCAACCCTCCACGCAGCAACATAGGGGCACAGGTATCCCTTGATGGGGGAAGTTCTCTAATTTCCTTCCCTGTTCATTGGAGGCACTCGCTGATTCTTGGCTTTGTTGTAAAACCCCGCATTTCCCAGGCAGTCTGTCATAGGAAACACACAGAGAATGCACTCGAATGGATTCTAGGTGATCAAAGGCGTTTCAGAGAGAGGACGGAATCTCCCCACCCTCAGCATTTGGGAACATGGCTGAGTGTGTGTGGTAATGGGCGAGGTGCCCTACACGAAGCTACAGGAGGTCACAGGTGTTCCCTGGTAGGAGGGTTATTCTAATAACATCCCCTTTCCATGGGGAAACACTCTCTGCTAGTTGGCTTTCCAGCCCAACTTCTACACTTCCTTGGCAGCCCTCCCAAGGATACAATCAGGGAAGTCTAGCAAAGGGCTTCTAGGAGATCCCAGGAGCTGCTGATAGAAGACGGAACCTACCACACTCAGCATTCTGGGAAACATTTGAGTGAATGGAGGAGGTGGTGTGTCAAACACCACGCAGCTACCTGGGGTCAAAGTTTTTTCCTGGTAGGGGGAAGTCCGTTAATTACCTCCCCTGTCTATGAGGTGGCACTAGCTTATACTTGGCTTTCAAGTACAACCACCTTTCCTTTGAAGCCCTCCCTAGTAAACACTAAGGGAAGGCATGTGAAGTGATTCTAGGAGATTCCATGCCCTGCTTCCAGAAGACGGGTCCTCCCCACACTAGCATTCCTGAACACCACTGAGTATTGTGGGAGGTGGGCAACCTCACTATATGCAGCAAACTGTTTTCAGAGGCATTTCCTTGTTGGAGGAATTATGCTTACTACCTCCCAGTGCGTGGGAGGCACTCACTGCCTCTTAGCTTTCCAGCCCAACCCCCACCTTTCCATGTCAGACCGACTGAGGAAACACTCAGGGAAGGCAGGCAGAGGGCTTCTATGTTCTCCTGGGTTCTGCTGACAAAAGACGGTACCTCCCCAACTCAGCATTCCAGAAGAAAAATGAGTGTGTGGGGAAGGAGGGGAGTCGCCCAACACACAGCTATATGATATTACAGGTGTTTCCTGGAAGGGGAAATTCCGCTAATTACTTCCCCTGTCCATTGGTTGGCAGTCGTTTCTCTTTGTCTTTAGAGGAAAACCCCCTCCTTTTCCTTTCAGCCCACCTAAGGAAACACTCAGTGAAGAATCGTGAAAGGATTCATCGAGATCCCGGGCTTCGCTGACAGAAGACAGAAACCCCCACATTCAGCATTCAGAATCATGGATGATTTTGTGGTGTAGGTGGGGAGCCGCACATACACAGTTACCGGGTGTCACAGTTGTTCCATTTTTGGGGAGATGTCCGCTAATTACCTCCCCAGTCAATGGGGAGACACTCTCTGCTACTTGGGTTTCCAGACAAGACCAGCATTTCCCTGGCATTACGCTGAAGAAACACTCTGGTAAGTCAAGCGAAGGGCTACAACAGTATCTGAGGCACTGTTAACAGAAAACGGAACCTACATACACTAAGCATTCTGGAAACTCCTGAGGTTGTGGGAGATATGGGCAGCCGCACTCTCCGCAATTACCATGGGTCACAAGTGTTCCTGTTATAGGGAAATCAGCTAAATCTCTCCAATGTTCATGGGAACACACTCGCTGCTAATTCGCTCTCCAGCCCAACGCCCTCTTTTCCTTGTTAGGCAGACCTAACAGCCTAGCAAACACATGGGAAGAACTTGAAGGTATTTAAGATGATGCTGAAATAAGACCGAACCTCCCCAAACACAGCATTCTGGAACATGCCTGAGTGTGTCTGTTAGGTGGGGAGACACATTCCTGGCAGCTGCCTTTGGTCCCAAGTGTTCCTTGTTTGGGGAAATTCCACTTAAACGTCCACAGTCCATGGGAAGGCACTCGCTGTTCCTTGGCTTTAAGGCAGAACCACCAACTTTCACTGGCAGCCCGGCCTATGAAACACTCAGGGAAATCAAATGAAGGTCCAATTGGAGATCTCAGACTCTACTGTGGGAAGACGGAACCTCCCCACACAGCATTCCAGAACACGTCTGTGTCTGTGGTTGACGTGGGGAGCCGCCCACCACGCAGGTATCAGATATCACTAGTGTTCCATGTTTCAGGGAAGTCTGCTAAATACCTCCCCTCTCCATGGGGAGGAACTCACTGCTAATTGGATTTCCAGCAACTCATGCACATTTCCCTGCGACCCCGTGCTTGGAAACACTCATGAAAAACACGTGAAGGGCTTCTAGGGGATCCCAAGCCCTTCTGATAGAAGAAGGAACTTCCTCAAACTCAGAATTCTGGAACAAGTCTGAGAGTGTTGGGGAGGTGTGGAGCCACCTCCACGCAAATATGTGGGGTCACAGGTCTTCCCTGTTAGGGGGAAGTGTGCTAATTACTTCCCCTGTACAGGGGAGGCACTTGTGCTACTTGTGTTTCCAGACCAACCCCCGAGTTTCCCTGGCAGTCCACTTGAGGAAACAGTCAGTGAAGACACGTGAAGGGATTCTAGGGGATACCAGGCCCTTCTGGTAGAAGAAGGAACCTCCCAAACTCAGCATTATGGAACAAGTGTAAGAGAGTTGGGCAGGTGTGTAACCAGCTTCACAAAGCTACTTGGGGTCACAGGACTTCAATGTTAGGGGAACTCCACTAATTACCATCCCTGTACCTGGGGAGGCACCTGCTTCTACTTGGGTTTGCAGCACAACCCCCACCTTTCCAAGGCAGCCCACCTTAGGAAACACCCAGGGAACACACAGGAAGGGCTTCTAGGAGATCCCAGGTGCTGCTGAAAGAAGATGGTACCTCTCCACAATCAGCATTGCAAAACAAAGATGAGTGTGTGTGATATTTGGGGAGCTGCAATCCACGAAGCTACCTAGAGATACAGCAGTTCACTTTTACAGAGAGTTCTGTTTAATTGCTCCCCTGTTCATGGGTAGGCACTCGCTGATACTCGTATTTCCAGAAAAACCCACACCTTTCCTTGCAACCTGCACTAGACACCCTCAGTGAACACACGCGAAGCTTGTAGGATATCCCCATTGCTGCAGAAAGAAGACTGAACTTCCCCACACTCATCATTCCGGAATACACTTGAGTGTGTGGGTTATGAAGTGAGCCACCCTCCATTCAGCTACCTGCGGTCCCAAGTGTTCCCTGTTAAGGGAAATTCCGCTAAATACCTCCATACACCATGGGGAGTCACTCGCTGCTACTTGGCTCTACAGCCAAAACACAATGTTTCCCTCGCAGACTATCTTACGAAACTCAGGGAATAAACTTGAAGGATTAATTGGAGATCTCAAACCCTGCAGAAAGAAGACGTTACCGACCCAAACGCAGCAATCCACAACATGGCTGACAATGTGGTGGAGTTGGGGAGGCAATCAACTCGCATCTACCTGGGGTCACAGGTGATCCATTTTAGGGGTAAGTCCTATAATAACTTCCCCTATCTATGGGGAGACACTCGATGCTAGTTGGCTTTCCAGCCAAACACCTGAACTTCCCTGGCAGCACTCCCAAAGATACAATCAAGGATGTCTCACAAAGGACATCTAGGAGATCCCAGGTTCTGCTGATAAAAGATGGAACGTCCCCACACTCAGCATTCTGGAAAACATTTGAGTGAATGGAGGAGGTGGGATGTCAATCACCACACAGCTACCTTGGGTCAAAGTTGTTACCTGGTAGGGGGAAGTCCTTTAATTACCTCCTCTGTCTGTGAGGTGGCACTCGCACCTAAATGGCATTCTAGTCCAACCCCCAACTTTCCTTTGCAGCCCTCCCTAGTAAACACTCAGGGGAGGTATGTGAATTGCTTGTAGGAGACTCCATGCCCTGCTATAAGAAGACGGGACCCCCACAGACTAGCATTCCTGAACACGGCTTAGTATTGTGGGAGGTGGGGAACAGAACTATACGCAGCAAGCTGGTTTCACAGGCGTTTTTTGTTGGAGGAATTCCACTTACTACTTCCAAGTTCATGGGAGGCACTCACTGCTACTTAGATTTCCAGCCCAACCCCCGCCTTTCCATGGCAGACAGACCCAGGAAACACTCAGGGAAGGCATGCAGAGGGCTTTTAGTTTATCCTGGGTTCTGCTGACAAAAGACGTTACTTCCCCAACTCAGCATTCCAGAACAAGAGTGAGTGTGTGGGGAAGAAGGGGGCCGCCTTCCACGCAGATATGTGATATCACAGGTGTTTCCTTTTAAGGGAAATTCCGCTAGTTATTTCCCATGTCCATTGGGAGGCACTCGCTGCTACTTGGCTCTCTAGGAAATACTCCCCCCTTTTCCTGGCAGCCCAACCATAGGAAACACTCAGGGAAGACACGTGAAAGGATTCATCGAGATCCCGGGCTCTGCTGACAGAAGACAGAAACCCCCACACTCAGCATTCAGAAACATGTATGATAATTTTGTGGAGGTGGGGATCCACACATACACAGTTACCTGGTGTCACAGTTGTTCCATTTTTGGGGGATGTACGCTAATTACCTCCCCAGTCAATGGGGAGACACTCTCTGCTACTTGGATTTCCAGACATGATCAGCATTTCCCTGGCATCCTGCTGAAGAAAGTCTCTGGGAAGACAAGCAATGGGCTACTACAGTATCCGAGGCACTGCTGAAAGAAAACAGAACCTACATACACTAAGCTTTCCGGAAAATGATTGTTGGTTTGGGGGATGTGGGCAGCTGCACTCTACACAGCTAACCTGGGACACAGGTGTTCCTGTTAGGTGGAAATTAAATAGATATCTCCACAGTTAATGGGAACGCACTCACTGATATTTCACTCTCCAGCCCAACCCTTTCTTTTCCTTCACAGACTGCCCTCACACCTCAGCAAACACATGCAAAGAAATTCTAGGGATCCCAGCTGCTGCTGACAGAAGATCCTCCCCACAAACAGCATTCTGGAACATGCCTGAGTGTGTCTGTTAGGTGCGGAGCCACATACCTGGCAGCTGACTTTGGTCACACGTGTTCCTTGTTAGGGGAAATTCCACTATAACCTCCACTCTCCATGGGAAGGCACTCACTGTTCCTTGGATTTAAGGCACAACAGCCACATTTCATTGGCATCCCAGCTTAGGAAACTCTCAGGGAAATCACATGAAGGGTCAATTGGAGATCTCAGACCCTACTGAGAGAAGACGGACCTCCCCACACAGCATTCCAGAACACGTCAGTGTGTGTGGGTGATGTGGAGAGCCGCCCACTACGCAGCAACCTGATGTCACAGGTGTTCCATGTTTCAGAGAATTCTGCTAAATTCCTCCCCTGTTCATGGGGAGGTACTCGCTGCTACTTGGTTTTCCAGCAACTCCCGCATCTTTCTCTGCGACCCTGTGCTTGGAAACACTCATGGAAGACACGTGAAAGGTTTCTAGGTTATCCCAGGCCCTTCTGATAGAAGAAGGAACGTCCCCAAACTCAGAATTCTGGAACAAGTATGAGAGTGTTGGGGAGGTGTGGAGCCATCTCAACGCAGCTACGTGGGGTCAAAGGTCTTTCCTGATAGGGGGAAGTCCGCTAATTAATTCCCCTGTTCAGGGGAGGCACTTGCTGCTACTTGGGTTTCCAGGGCAACCACTGCCTTTCCCTGGCAGCCACTTGAGGAAACATTCAGGGAAGAAATGAGAAGGGCTTCAAGGCAATCAAAGGCCCTTCTGATAGAATAAGGAACCTCCCAATCTCAGCATTCTGGAACAGGTCAAAGAGTGTTGTGGATGTGTGGAACAGGCTCCACAGGGCTACGTGTTATCACATATCTTCCCTTTTAGGGGAAGTCCGCTCATCAACTACCCTCTACCTGGGGAGGCACTTGCTGCTACTTGGGTTTCCAGCCTAACCCCCATCTTTCAAGGCAGCCCACTTTAGGAAACACACAGGGAACAAAGTTGAAGGACTTCTAGGAGATTCCACGTGCTGCTGAAAGAAGATGGTACATCCCCAATTTCAGCATTGCAAAATACAAGTGAGTTTATGGGTTATTTGGGGAGCCACACTCCACGAAGTACCTAAGGACACAACTGTTCCCTTTTACAGGGAGTTCTGCTTAATCGCTCCCGTGTTCCTGGGTAGGCACTCGCTGAAACTTCTATTTCCAGAACAACCCCCACCTTTCCTTGAAACCTGCATTAGACACACTCAGTGAACACAAGCGAATATCTTCTAGGATATCCCAGTCTCTGCTGAAAGAAGACCGAACCTCCCCACACTCAGCATTCTGGAATACGCTTGAGTGTGTGGGTTATGAGGTGAGCCACACTCCATTCAGCTGCCTGTGGTCCCAAGTGTTCCCTTTTAAGGGAAAGTCCACTAAATACCTCCACACTCCATAGGGACTCATTCGCTGCTATTTGGCTTTCCAGCCAAACCGCAATAATTCCGTGGCAGCCTGTCTTATGAAACTCAGGGAATAAACCTGAACGACTAATTGGAGATCTCAAACAATGCAAACAGAAGACGTTACCAACCCAAACTCTGCATTCTGCAACACGGATGACAGTGTGGTGGAGTTGGGGGACACCAAACTCGCATCTACCTGGGGTTACAGGTGTTCCCTTTTAGGGGTACGTCCTCTAATTATGTCCCATCTCTATGGGGAGACACTCGCTACTAGTTGGATTTCCAGCCAAATCCCTGCACTTCCATGGCAGCCCTCCTAAGCATACTATCAGGGAAGTCTCGCAAAGGACTTCTAGGAGATCCCAGGAGCTGCTGATAGAAGACGGAACATCCCCACACTCAGCATTCTGGAAAACATTTGAGTGAATGGAGGAGGTGGGATGTCAAGCACCACGCAGCTACCTGGGGTCAAAATTTGTTTCCAGGTAGGGGAAGTCCGTTAATTACCTCCACTGTCTATGAGGTGGGACTCGATATTTCCAGGCGTTCTAGTCAAACCCCTACTTTCCTTTGCAGCCATCCCTAGGAAACACTCAGGTAAGGCATCTGAAGGGCTTATAGGAGACTCCATGCCCTGCTTTCAGAAGACGGGACATCCCCACAATAGCATTCCTGAACAGGGCTGAGTATTGGGGGAGGTGAGGAAACACACCCTAGGCAGTAATTAGGGTTCACAGGCGTTTCCTGGTTGGAGGATTTCTGCTTACTACCTACCAGTGCATGGGAGGCACTCACTGGTAATTAGATTTCCAGCCCAACCCCCACATTTCCATGGTAGTTCGACCGAGGGAAAACTAAGGGAAGCCATGCAGAGGGCTTCTATTATCCTGGGTTCTGCTAACAAAAGACGGTACCTCCCCAACTCAGCATTCCAGAACATGAATGAGTGTGTGGGGAAGGAGGGTAGCCGTCCAAAACGCAGCTATGTGATATCACAGGTGATTCCTGTTAAGGGAAATTCTGCTGATTACTTCCCCTCTCCACTGGGAGGCACTTGCTGCTACTTGGATTTCTAGGAAAATCCCCTTTTCCTGGCAGCCCACCCTAGGAAACAATCAGGGAAGACACTTGAAAGGATTCATCGAGATCCCGGGCTCTTCTGAAAGAAGGTAGAATCCCCCAACTCTGCATTCAGAAACATGGATGATTGTGTGGAGGAGGTGGGGAGCCTCACTTACACAGTTACCTGGCGACACAGTTGTTCCCTTTTTGGGGGATGTCCGCTAATTACCTCCCCAGTCCATGGGGAGAAACTCTCTGATACATGGTTTCCAGAAAAGACCAGCATTTCCGGGCAAGCAGCTGAAGAAACACTCTGGGAAGACAAGCAAAGGGCTACTACAGTATCCATGGCACTGTTGACAGAAGACGGAACCTACATACACTAAGCATTCTGGAACACACCTGAGGGTGTGGGAGATGTGGGAGGCCACCCTTTATGCAGATACCCTGGGTCAGAAGTGTTCCTGTTATAGGGAAAACCGTTAAATCTCTCCACTTTTCATGGGAAGACAATCGATGCTACTTCGCTCTCCAGCCCAAACCCATATATTTTTTGGCAGCCTGCCCTAACAGCTTAGCAAACACATGCGAAGAACTTGTAGGGATCCCAGGCGCTCCTGACAGAAGAGCAAACCTCCCCACACACAGCATTCTGGAACATGCATGGGTGTGTGTGTTAGGTTGGGAGCCAAATTCATGTCAGCTGATTTGGTCACAAGTGTTCCTTTTTAGGGGAAATTTCACTAAAACCTCCACAGTCCATGGGAAGGCACTAGCTGTTCCTTGGATTTAAGGCACAACCGCCGCATTACACTGGCAGTCCGGCTTAGGGAACACTCAGGGAAAACACATGAAGGGCCAATTGGATATCTGAGACCCTACTGAGATAAGAAGGAACTTCCCCACACAGCATTCCAGAACACGTCTGAGTGTGTGGGTGATGTGGGGAGCTGCCCAACACGGAGATAACTGATGTCACAGGTGTTCCATGTTTCAGAGAATTCTGCTAAATACCTTCCCGGTCCATGGGTAGGAACTTGCTAATACTTGGATTTCCAGCAACTCCCGCACATTTCCCTGTGACCCTGTGCTTGGAAACACTTCTGAATGATGCACGAATGGCTTCTAGGGGATCCCAGGCCCTTCCGATAGAAGAAGGAACGTCCCCAAACTCAGAATTCTGGAACATGTCTGAGAGTGTTGGGGAGGTGTGGAGCCACCTCCACGCAGCTACGTTGGGTCACAGGTCTTTCCTGTTAGGGGGAATTCCGCTAATTAGTTCCCCTGTACAGGGGAGGCACTTGCTGCTACTTGGGATTCCAGCCCATACCCCATATTTCCCTGGCAGCCCTCCTTAGGAAACACTCAGGGAACACAAGTGAAGGGCTCCTAGGAGATTCCTGGTGCTGCTGACAGAAGATGGTACCTCCCCAAATTCAGCATTGCAAAACACAGCTGAGTTTGTGGGTTATTTGGGGAGCCGCCTTCCACGAAGCTACCTAGGGACACAGATGTTCCCTTTTACTAGGAGTTCCACTAAATCACTCCCCTGTTCTTGGGTAGGCACTAACTGATACTTGTATTTCCAGAACAACCCCCACCTTTCCTTGCAACCTTTACTAGACACACTCAGTGAACACACGCGATTAGTTTCTAGGATATCCCTGTCTCTGCTGAAAGAAGACCGAACCGCCCCACTCTCAGAATTCCAGAATACGCTTGAGGGTGTGGGTTATGAGGTGAGCCGCCCTCCATTCAGCTGCCTGCGACCCCAAGTGTTCCCTTTTAAGGGAAAGTCGGCTAAATACCTCCACACTCCATGGGGAGTCACTCGCTGCTACTTGGCTTTCCAGCCAAACCGCAATCATTCCCTGGCAGCCTGTCTTCCGAAACTCAGGGAATAAACCTGAAGGACTAATTAGATATCTCAAACCCTGCAGACAGAAGACGTTACCGACCCACACTCAGCATTTTGCAACACGGCTGACAGTGTGGTAGAGGTGGGTACACACCCAACTCGAATCTACCTGGGGTCACAAGTGTTCTCTCTTTGGGGTAAGTCCTCTAATTATGTCCCCTCTCTATGGGGAGACATCAGATGCTACTTGGCTTTCTAGCCAAACTCCCACGTTTTCATGTCAGCCTGCCTTAGAAAGCACTCAAGCAATACACAGGAATGGATTCTAGGAGATTGCAGGTTCTGCTGAGAGAATTTACAAACTCCCAACACTCAGAAATCTGGAAAATGACTGAGTGTTTGGGTTAGGTGCGGTGCCGCACACCACGCAGATATCTGTGGTCACAGGTGTTACCTGTTATGAGAAATTCTGCTAAATACCTCCCCTGTACTTGGGGAAGTGCTTGCTGCTACTTGGATTTCTAGCAAACCCCGAAATTCCCTGGCAGCCCGCCCTAGGAAACAATCATGTAAGACACGTGAAGTTGATCAAGGAGGTCCAAGGCGATGCTGCCAGAAAACGGAACACGCAAAATCAGCATTCATAAACACAGCTTAGTGTGTGGGGGTGTTGGTATTCTTTCCTCACGCAGCTTTCTAGCTTCACAGTGTTCCCTCTTAGGGGGAATTCCGCTAATTACCTCCCTAGTCCATGTGGAATCACTTACTGCTACTTGGCTTTCCAGCACAACTCCTACACTTGGCTGGCAGCCCACCATAGAAACACTCATTGAAGGCAAAAGAATGGCTTCTAGTGGATCCCAGGTGCTGCTGTCAGAAGACGGAACGCCCATACGCTCAGCTTTCAGAAACAGGCCTTAGGTGGTGGGGGATATGGGGAGCCGCCCTCCATGCAGCTACCTGGGTTCCCTGATAGGGGTAGTCTGCTAAGATCCTCCCTGTCCATTTGATGGCACTGGTTACAACATGCCTTTCCCGCCAATCCCCCAACTTCCCTGGAATTCCGTCCAAAGCAAAATTCAAGGAACTCACCAAAAGAGCTTCTAGGGAATCCCAGGCACTGAAGAAAGAAGATGAATCTTCCACATGCTCAGCATTTCGGAACAAGACTGAGTGTGAGGTGGATGTGTGTAGCAGCCATCCACGCAGCTACCTGGGGTCACAGGTATCCCCAGATGGGGGAAATCCTCTAATGTCGTCCTCTGTTCATGGGGAGGCACTCGCTGCTTCTTGGATTTGCTGTCCAACCCCACATTTCCCAGGCACTCTGCCAAAGGAAACACTCAGGGAATGCACTTGAATGGATTCTAGATCAAAGGCGTTCCAGACAGAAGACAGAATCTCCCAACCCTCAGCATTTGGGAACATGGCTGAGTGTGTGTGGTAAGGGGTGAGGTGCCCTACATGCATCTACATGATGTCACAGGTATTCCCTGGAAGGAGGATTACTCTAATAACATTCCTCTTCCATGGGGAGACACTCACTGCTAGTTGGATTTCCAGCCCAACCCCCGCAATTCCCTGGCAGCCTTCCCAATTATGCAATCAGGGAAGTCTTGCAAAAGGCTTCTAGGAGATCCCAGGAGCTGCTGATAGAAGACGGAACCTCCCCACAATCAACATTCTGGAATAAATTTGAGTGAATGGAGGAGGTGGGGTGTTAACCACCATGCAGCTACCTGGGGTCAAAGTTGTTTCCTGGTAGGGGGAATTCCATTAATTACCTCTCCTGTCTATGAGGTGGCACTCACTACTACTTGGCGTTCTAGTCAAACTCCCGCCTTTCCTTTGCATCCCTCCCTAGTAAACACTCAGTGAAGGCATGTGAAGTGCTTATAGGAGATTCCATGGCCTGCTTTCAGAAGACGGGACCTCCCGACACTAGCCTTCCTGAACATGGCTGAGTGGGAGGTAGGGAACCGCACTATACACAGAAATCTGGTTTCACAGGCGTTTGCTGGTTGGAGGAATTCTGCTTAAAACCTCCCAGTACATGGGAGGCACTCGATGCTACTTAGATTTCCAGCCCAACACCCGCCTTTCCATGGCAGACAGACCCAGGAAACACTCAGGGAAGGCATGCAGAAGGCATTTATTTTATCCTGGTTCTGCTGACCAAAGACAGTACCTTCCCAACTCCACAATCCAGAACAAGAATGACTGAGTGGGGAAGGAGTGGAGCCGTCCCACACTCTGCTATGTGATATAACAGGTGTTTCATGTTAGGGGAAGTTCTGCTAAGTACATACCCTGTCCATTGGGAGGCCCTTGCGACATCGCTTTCTAGAAAAAAACCCTCCTTTTCCTGGCAGCCCTCCCTAGGAAACACTCAGGGAAGAAACGTGAAAGGATTCATCGAGATCCCAGGCTCTGCTGACAGAAGACAGAAACCCCCACACTCAGCATTCAGAAACATGTATGATTGTGTGGTGGCAGTACGGAGCCGCAATTACAGTTTCCCGTTGACACAGTTGTTCCCTTTTGGGGGGATGTCCGCTAATTACCTCCCCAGTCCAAGGGGAGACACTCTCTGCTAACTGGGTTTCCAGACAAGACCAGGATTTCCCTGGCATCCCGCTGAAGAGACATTCTGGGAAGACAAGTGAAGGGCTACTAAAGTATCCGAGGCACTGCTGACAGAAGACTTAACCTACATACACTAAGCTTTCCGGAAAATGATTGTTGGTTTAGGGGATGTGGGCAGCTGCTCTCTACACAGCTACCCTGGGTCACAATTGTTCCTCTTACAGGGAAACCCGCTAAATCACTCCAATATTCATGGGAATGCACTCGCTTCTATTTCGCTCTCCAGCCCAACCCCCTGTTTTCCTTGGCAGCCTGCCTTAACAGCTCAGTAAAAACACTTGAAGAACTTATAGGGATCCAAGGCGCTGCTGACAGAAGACCGAACCTCCACACAAACAGCATTGTGGAACATGCCTGAGTGTGTCGGTTAGGAGGGGAGCCACATTCCTAGCAGCTGACTTTGGTCACAAGTGTTGCTTGATAGGGGAAATTCCACTAAAACCTCCACAGTCCATGGGAAGGCAGTCGCAGTTTCTTGGATTTGCAGCACAACCGACGACTTACACTGGCAGCCAGGCTTTGAAAACTCTCGGGGAAAACACATGAAGGGCCAATTGGAGATCTCAAACACTACTGAGAGAAGATGGAACCTCCCCATGCAGCATTCCATAACACGTCTGTGTGTGTGGGTGATGTGGGGAGCCGCCCACTACGCAGCTACCTAAAGTCACAAGTGTTCCATGTTTCAGAGAATTCCGCTAAATACCTCCCGTGTCCACGGGGAGGAACTCGCTGCTACTTGGTTTTCCAGCAACTCCCGCACCCTTCCCTTCGACCCCATGCTTGGAAACACTCATGGAAGACACACAAAAGGTTTCTAGGTGATCCCAGGCCCTTCTGATAGAAGAAGGATCGTCCCCAAACTCAGAATTCTGGAACAAGTCTGAGAGTGTTTGGGAGGGGTGGAGCCGCCTCCACGCAGCTACGTGGGGTCACAGGACTTCACTGTTAGGGGAAAGTCCACTAATTTGTTTCCCTGTACATGGGAGGCACTTGCTGCTACTTGGGTTTCCAGGGCAACCCCTGCCTTTCCCTGGCAGTCCACCTGAGGAAACACTCAAGGAAGACACGTGAAGGGCTTTTTAGGGATCCCAGTCCCTTCTGATAGAAGGAGGAACCTCCCAAACTCAGCATTCTGGAACACGTTGAAGAGTTTTGTGGAGGGGTGGAACGGGCTCCACACAGCTACGTGGGGTCAAAGTCTTCCCTGTTCGGGGAATTCCGCTAATTACTTCCCCTGTACCTGGGGAGGCACTTGCTGCTACTTGGGTTTCCAGCCCAACAACCAGCTTTCAATGGCAACCCACCTTAGGAAACACTCAGGGAACACACGGGAATGGTTTCTAGGAGATTCCAGGTGCTGCTGACAGAAGATGGTACCTCCCAAAATTCAGCATTGCAAAACACAGCTGAGTTTCAGGGTTATTTGTGGAGCCGCCTTCCACGAAGCTACCTAGGGACACAGCTGTTCCCTTTTACTAGGAGATCCGCTAAATCACTACCCTGTTCATGGTTAGGCACCCGCTGATACTTGTATTTCCAGAACAACCCCCCCTTTCCTTGCAACCTGCACTAGACACACTCAGTGAACACAAGCGAATAACTTCTAGGATATCTCAGTCGCTGATGAAAGAAGACCAAACCTCCCAACACTCAGCATTCCGGAATACCCTTGAGTGTGTGGGTTATGAGGTGAGCCGCCCTCCATTCAGCTGCCTGCGGTCCCAAGTGTTCCCTTTTAAGGGAAAGTCGGCTAAATACCTCCACACTCCATGAGGAGTCACTCACTGCTACTTGGCTTTCCAGCCAAACTGCAATCATTCCCTGGCAGCCTGTCTTATGAGAATCTGTGTATAATCCTGAAGTTCTAATTGGAGATCTCAAACCCTGCAGACAGAAGACATTACCGACCCACACTTAGCATTCCACAACACGGCTGACAGTGTTGTGGAGTTGGGGAGCCACCCAACTCGCATTCTCCTGGGGTCACAATTGTTCCCTTTTAGGGATAACTCTTCAAGTTACATCCCCTCTGAATGGGGAAACACTAGCTTCTACTTGGCTTTCCAGCCCAACTCCCACATTTTCTTTTCAGCCCACCCTAGAAAACTCTCAACAACACACAGGAATGGATTCTATGAGATCACAGGGTCTTCTGAGAGAAGTTGGAACCTCCCGACACTCAGCAATCTGGAACACGACTGAGTGTGAGGGGTATGTGGGGTGCCGCACACCATGCAGCTATCTGTGGTCACAAGTGTTTCCTTTTATGGGAAATTCAGCTAATAACCTTCCCTGTAAGTGGGGAAGCTCTTGCTGCTACTTGGATTTCTAGCAAACCTACAAATTTCCCTGGCAGCCAGCCCTAGGAAACAATCATGGAAGACACGTGAAGTTGATCAAGGAGGTCCAAGGCGCTGCTGCCAGAAAATGGAACGCCCCACAATCAGCATTCCAAATCACAGCTTAGTGTGTGGGGGAGTTGGGGTTCTGACCGCATGAAGCTTTCTGGCATCACAGTGTTCCCTCTTTGGTGGAATTCTGTTAATTTCCACCCCAGTCCATGTGGAATCACTCACTGCTACTTGGCTTTCCAGCACAACTCCTACACATGCCTGGCAGCCCGCCAAAGAAACACTCATGGAAGACAAACAAATGGCTTCTAGTGGATCCCAGGCGCTGCTGGCAGAAGACGGAATGTCCATACACTCAACTTTCCGAAACAGGCCTTAGGGGGTGGGGGATATGGGGAGCCAGCCTCCACACAGCTAACTGGGTTCCCTGATAGGGGTATTCTGCTAAGTACCTCCCTGTCAATGGCATGGCTCTCCTTACTACATGCCTTTCCCGCCCATCCTCCACCTTACCCTGGCATTCCATCCAAGGGAAAATTCAAGGAACTCACGCCAAGAGCTTCTAGGTGATCCCAGGCACTGCAGAATGAAGACGAATCATCCCCATACTCAACATTCCGGAGCAAGTCTTAGTGTGAGGTGGATTTGGGTAGAAGCCCTCCACGCAGCAGCCTGGGGTCAAAGGTATTGCTGGATTGGGGAAATTCTCTAATGTCCTCCCCTGATCATGGGGAGGCACTCGCTGCTTCTTGGATTTGCTGTCCAACCCCGCATTTCCCAGGCAGTCTGCCACAGGAAACACTCAGTGAACACACTCAAATGGATTCTAGGAGATCAAAGGTGTTCCAGACAGAAGACAGAATCTCCCCACCCTCAGTATTTGGGGACATGGCTGAGTGTGTGTGGTTAGGTGTGAGGTGCCTACACGCAACTACATGATGTCACAGGTATTCCCTGTAAGGAGGATTACACTTATAACATCCCATTTCCGTGGGGAGACATTCGCTGCTGGTTGGATTTCCAGCCCAAACCCCGCACTTCCTTGGCAGCCCTCCCAAGGATACAATCAGGGAAGTAACGCAAATGGTTTCTAGGATATCCCAGGAGCTGCTGATGAAAGACGGATCCTCCCCAAACTCAGCATTCTGGAAAATATTTGAGTGAATGGAGGAGGAGGGATGTCAAACACCACGCAGCTTCCTTGGGTCAAAGTTGTTTCCTCGTAGGGGTAAGTCCATAAAATACCTCCCTTGCCTATGAGGTGGCACTCACTACTACTTGGCATTCTAGTCCGACCCCCTCCTTTCCTCTGCAGCCCTCCTTAGTAAACACTCAGGGAAGGCATGTGAAGTGCTTTTAGGTGACTACATTCTCTGATTACAGAAGGTGGGACCTCTGGACACTAGCATTCCTGAACACGGCTGAGTATTGGGGTAGTGGGTAATCACAATATACAGAGCAATCTTGGTTCACAGGAGTTTTCTGGTTGGAGGAATTCCTCTTACTACCTCCCAGTGTGTGGGAGGCACTCCCTGCTAATTAGATTTCCAGCCCAACCCCCGCCTTTCCATGGCAGAAAGATCTAGGAAACACTCAGGGAAGGCATGCAGAGGGCTTCAAGTTTATCCTGGGTTCTGCTTACAAAAGACTGTACCTACCCTCCTCAGCATTCCAGAACAAGAATGAGTGTGTTGGGAAGGTAGGGAGCCGACCACAATGCAGCTATGTGATATCACAGGTGTTTCTTGTTAGGGGAATTTCTGCTAATTACTTCCCCTGTCCATTGGGAGGCACTCGCTTCTACTTGGCTTTCTGGGATATCTCTCCCTTTTCCTGGCAGCCCACCCTAGGAAACACTCAGGGAAGACACGTGAAAGGATTCATCGAGATCCCGGGCTCTGCATACAGAAGACAGAAACCCCCACATTCAGCATTCAGAAACATGGATGATTGATTTGGGGAGGTGGTGAGCTTCACTTACACAGTTACCTGGCATCACTGTAGTTCCCTTTTGGGGAATGTCCGCTGATAACATCCCCATTCCATGGGGAGACCCTCTCTGCTAATTTGGTTTTCAGACAAGACCAGCATTTCCCTCGCATCCCGCTGAAGAAACACTCTGGGCAGACAAGCAAAGGGCTACTACAGTATCCGAGGCCCTGCTGACAGGAGATGGAACCTGCATACACTAAGCATTCCGAAACACGCCTGAGTGTCTGGGGCACGTGCACAGCCGCCCTCTCCGCAGATAACCTGTGTCCCAAGTGTTCTTGTTAGAGGGAAATCCGCTAAATATCTCCAATTTTCATGTGAATGCAAACGCTGCTACATCGCTCTACAGCCCAAACCGTTCTTTTCCTTGGCAGCCTACCCTAACAGCTCAGGAAACACACGCGAAGAACTTCTAGGGATCTCAGGCACTGCAGACAGAAGACAGAACCTCCCCACACACAGCATTCTGGAACATGCCTCAGTGTGTTTGTTAGGTGGGGATCCACATTCCTAGCTGTTACCTTTGGTCACAAGTGTTCCAAGTTAGGGGAAATTTCACTAAAACCTCCAGAGTTATGGGAAGGCACTCACTGTTCCTTGGATTTAAGGCAAAATGGCAGTCTTTCACTGGCAGACCACCTTAGGAAACACTCAGGGAAAACACATGAAGGGCCAATTGGAGATCTCAAACCCTACTGAGAGAAGACGGAACCTCCCAACACAGCAATCCAGAACACGACTGAGTGTGTGGGTGATGCCAGGAGCCGCCCACCACGGAGCTATCTGATGTCACAGGTGTTCAATGTTTCAGAGAATTCTGCTAAATACCTCCCCCTTCCATGTGTAGGAACTCGCTGCTACTTGGATTTCCAGCAAGTCCCGCACCTTTCCCTGCAGCCCCGTGCTTGGAAACACTCATGGAAGACACGTGAAAGGATTCTAGGTGATCCCAGGCATTCTTGATGGAAGAAGGAACGTCCCCAATCTCAGAATTCTAGAGCAAGTCTGAGAGTGTTGGGGAGGAGTGGAGCCACCTCTATGCAGATACTTGGGGACATAGGCCTTTCCTGTTAGTGGGAAGTCCGCTAATTATTTCCCCTGACCAGGGGAGGCACTTGCTGCTTCTTGGGTTTCCAGGGCAACACCTGCAATTCCCTGGCAGTCCATCTGAGGAATCTCTCAGGGAAAAAACACGAAGAGCTTCTAAAGATCAAAGGCCTTTCTGACAGAAGAAGGACCCTCCCAAACTGAATATTCTGGAACACATCTAAAACTGTTTTGGTGGTATGGAACTTTCTCCAAACAGCAACGTGGGGTTAAATATCTTCCTTGTTAGGGGAAGTCCACTAAATACCTCCCCTGTACCTGGGGAGGCACTTGCTTCTACTTGGGTTTCCAGCCCAAAACCCATCTTAACCTGGCAGCCCACATTAGGAAACACTCAGTGAACACAATGGAAGTGATTCCAGTAGAATCCAGGTGCTGCTGACAGAAGATGGTACCTCCCAAAATTCAGAATTGCAAAAAAAGGTGAGTTTGTTGGTTATTTGGGGAGCAGCCTTCCACGAAAGTACATAGGGACAAAGCTGCTCCCTTGAACAAGGAGTTCCACTAAATCCCTCCCCTGTTCAAGGGTAGGCACACGCTGATAATTGTATTTCCAAACAACCCCCACCTTTCCTTGCAACCTTCACTAGACACACTCAGTGAACACACGTGAATAGCTTCAAGTATTTCCCAGTCTCTGCTGAAAGAAGACCGAACCTCCCCACAATCAGAATTCCGGAATAAACTTAAGAGTGTGGGATATGAGGTGAGCAGCCCTCCATTCAGCTGCCTGCAGTCCCAAGTGTTCCCTGTTAAGGGAAATTCCGCTAAATAACTCCACATTCCATGGGGAGTCACTCGCTGCTACTTGGCTTTCCAGCCAAACCGCAATCATTCCCTGGCAGCCTGTTTTACTAAACTCAGGGAATAAACCAGAAGGACTAATAGGAGATCTAAAACCCTTCAGAGAGAAGACGTTACCGACCCACACCAAGCATTCTGCAACACGGCTGACAGTGTGGTGGAGTTGGGGAGACAACCAACTGGCGCCTACCTGTGGTCATAGGTGTTCCCTTTTAGGGGTAAGTCCTCTAAATACATCCCCGATCTATGTGGAGACACTTGTTGCTAGTTGGTTTCCAGACCAAACCCTGCACTTCCCTGGCTGCCCTCCCAAGGGTACAATCAGGGAAGACTTGCAAATGGCTCCTAGGATATCCCAGGAGCTGCTAATAGAAGAAGGAATCTATCAAACTCATTATTCTGGAAAACATTTGAGTGAATGGAGGAGGTGGGATGTCAACCAAAACGCAGTTACCTGGGGTCAAAGTTGTTTCCTGGTACGGGGTAGTCCATTAATTACCTCCCCTGTCTAAGAGGTGGCACTCACTACTAATTGGGGTTCTAGTCCAACCCCTGCCTTTCTTTTGCAGCCCTTCCTATTAAACACTCATGGAAGGCATGTGAAGTGCTTTAAGGATACTCCATGCCTTGCTTTCAGAAGACGGGACTTCCCCAAACTAGCATTCGTGAAGACGGCTGAGTATTGCGGAATGGGTGGAACAAAACTATATGCAGCAAGCTGGTTTCACAGGTGTTTTATTGTTTGAGGAATTCCGCTTACTACTACCCAGTGCATGGGAGGCACTCGCTGCAACTTAGATTTCCAGCCCAACCAGCTCCTTTCCATGGCAGAACGACAGAGGACACACTCAGGGAAGGCATGCAGATGATTTCAAGTTTATCCTGGGTTCTGCTGACAAAAGACGGTACCTCCCAAACTCAGAATTCCAGAACAAGAATGAGTGTGTGGGGAAGGTGGGGAGCCGCCCACCACGCATATATGTGATAACACAGGTGTTTCCTGTTAAGAGAAATTCAGCTAATTCCTTACCCTGTCAATTGGGAGGCACTCATTGCTACTTGGCTTTCTAGGAGAACCCCTCCCCTTTCCCTAGCAGACCACCCTAGGAAACATTCAGGGAAGAAACATGAAAGATTCATCGAGAACACGGGCTCTGCTGACAGAAGACAGAAACTCCAACACTCAGCTTTCAGAAACATGGATGAATGTGAGGGGAGGAGGAGAGCCGCAATTACTCAGTTACATGGATTCACAGTTGTTCAACTTTTGGGGGATGTCGCTAATTACCTCTCCAGTCCGTGGGGAGACACTCTCCGCTCTTTGGGTTTGCAGAAAAGACCAGAATTTCTCTGGCATCATGCTGAAGTAACACTTTGGGAAGACAAGTAAAGGGCTACTATATTATCCAAGGCACTGCTGACAGAAGACGGAACATACATACACTAAAATTTCCAAAGCAGGACTGAGGGTTTGGGGGATGTGGGAAGCCGCCTTCTCCACAGCTACCCTGGAACACAAGTGTTCCTGTTAGAGGGAAATCCGCTAAATCTCTCCACAGAATTTGGGAACACAATCGCTGCTACTTCGCTCTCCAACACAAACCCCTCTTTCCCTTGGCAGCCTGCCCTAAAAACTCAGGAATCACAAGAGAAGAACTTCTAGGGATCCCAGTCGCTGCTGAGAAAAGACGGAACCTCCACACACGCAGCATTCTGGAACATGCCTGATTGTGTCTGTTAGGTGGGGAGCCAAATTCTTGGCAGGTGACTTTTGTCACAATTGTTGCTTAGGGGAAATTCCACTGAAATCTGTAGTACCCATGGGAATGCACTCACTGTTCCTTGGATTTAAGGCACAACCGCCGCCTTTCACTGGCAGCCGGCTTAGGAAACACTCAGGGAAAACACATGAAGGGCCAATTGGAGATCTCAGACCCTACTGAGAGAAGATGGAACCTCTCCACACAGCATTCCAGAACACGTCTGAGTGTGTGGGTGATGTGGGGAGCGGCCCAACATGGAGCTATCTGATGTCACAGGTATTCCATGTTTCAGAGAATTCTGCTAAATTCCTCCCAGGTCCATGTGTAGGAACTAGCTGCTACTTGGATTTTCAGCATATCCCGCAACTTACTCTGCAACCCCGTGCTTGGAAACACTCATGGAAGACACGTGAAAGGCTTCTAGGGGATCCCAGGCCCTTCTGATAAAAGAATGAACGTCCCCAAAATCAGAATTCTGGAACATGTCTGAGAGTGTTGGGGAGGTATGGAGCCGCCTCCACGCAGCTAAGTGGGGTCACAGTTCTTTCCAGTTAGGGGGAATTCCGCTAAATATTTCCCCTGTACAGGGGATGCACTTGATTTACTTGGGTTTCCAGGGTTACCCCTGAATTTCCCAGGAAGTCCACCTTTGGAAATCCTCAGGGAACACAAGGGAAGTTATTCTAGGAGGTTCCATTTGTGTTAATAGAAGATGGTACCTACCCAAATTCAGCATTGCAAAACACAGCTGAGTTTGTGGGTTATATGTGGAGCCGCATTCCACGAATCTAAATAGGGACTCAGCTATTCCCTTTTACAGGGTGTTCTGCTAAATCCCTCCCCTGTTCATGGGTAGGCACCCGCTGATACTTGTATTTCGACAACAACCCCCACCTTTCCTTGCAACCTTCACGAGACACACTCAGTGAACACACGCGAAATGCTTGAAGTATTTCCCAGGCTCTGCTGAAAGAAGACCGAATCTCCCCACACTCAGCATACCGGAATACGCTTGAGTGTGTGGGTTATGAGGTGAGCCACCCTCCATGCAGCTGCCTGCAGTCCCAGGTGTTCCCTGTTAAGGGAAATTCCGCTAAATACCTCCACACTTCATGGGGAGTCACGCGCTGCTACTTGGCTTTCCAGCCAAACCACAATCATTCCTGGCAGTCTGTCTTACGAAACTCAGGGAATAAATCTTAAGGACTAATAGGAGATCTCAAACCCTGCAGACAGAAGACGTTACCGACCCACACTCAGCATTCCGCAACACGGCTGACAGTGTGGTGTGGTTGGGGAGACACCCAACAGGGACCTACCTGCGGTCACAGGTGTTCCCTATTTGGGGTAAGTCCTCTAAGTACTTCCCCGCTCTATGGGGAGACACTCACGGCTAGTTGGCTTTCCAGCACAACCCCTGCATTTCCCTTGCTGCCCTCCCAAGGATACAATCAGGGAATTCTTGCAAAAGGCTTCTAGGGTATCGCAAGAACTGCTGATAGAAGACGGAAACTCTCCAAAGTCAGCATTCTGGAAAACATTTGAGTGAATCGAGGTAGTGGGATGTCAACCACTCAGGTAGCTGGGGTCAAAGTTGTTTCATGGTAGGGGGAATTCCAATAATTTCCTCCCTTTCTATAGGTGGCACTCGCTACTAATTGGCGTTCTTGTCCAAAGACAGTCTTTATTTTGCAGCACTCCGTATTAAACACTGAGTGAAGGCATGTGAAGTGCTTTTAGGAGACTCCATGCCCTGCTTTCAGAAGATGGGATTTCCCAAACTAGCATTCCTGAACACGGCTGAGTACTGCGAAATGTGGGGCACAGCACTGTACGCAGCAATCTGGTATCACAGGTGTTTCATGGTTTGAGGAATTTCGATTACTACCTCCCAGTACGTGGGAGGCACTCGCTGCTACTTAGATTTCCAGTCAAACCCCCGCCTTTCCATGGCAGACCGACAGGGGACACACTCATTGAAGTCATGCAGAGGGCTTCAAGATTATCCTGGGTTCTGCTGACAAAAGACGGTACCTCCCTTACTCAGATTTCCGGAACAAGAATGAGTGTGTGGGTTAGGACTTGAGCCGCACACGACGCAGCTATGTGATATCACAGGTGTTTCCTGTTAAGGGAAATTCGGCTAAAAACATCCCTTCTCCATTGGGAGGCAATCCTTTCTACTTGGCTTTCTAGGAAAACCCCCTCACATTTCCTGGCAGCCCATACTAGGAAACACTCAGGGAAGAACCGTGAAAGGATTCATCGAGATCCCATGCTCTGATGACAGAAGACAGAAACCCCCACATTCAGTGATCAGAAACATTGATGATTGTGAAGGGGAGGTGGGAAGACGCACTTACACAGTTAACTGGAGTCACAGTTGTTTCCTTTTTGGGGAACGTCCGCTAATTACCTACCCAGTCCATGGGGAGACACTCTCTGCTACATGGGTTTGCAGACAAGAGCAACGTTTCCCTGGCATCCCACTGAAGTAACACTCTGGTAAGACAAGCAAAGGGCTACTACATTATCCGAGGCACAGCTGAAAGAATTCGGAACTTACGTACACTAAGCATTCCAGAACACGCCTTAGGATGTTGGGAATGTGGGCAGCCAAAATCTCTGAAGATACCCAGGGTCACGAGTGTTCCTGTTAGAGGGAAATCCACTAAATCTCTCTACGGTTCATGGGAATGCACTCGCTGCTATTTCGCTCTCCAGCCCAAACCCCTCTTTTCTTGGCAGCCTGCCCTAAAAGCTCAGAAAACTCAAGCAAAAAACTTCTAGGGATCTCAGTCACTGCTGACAGAAGACCGAACCTCCACACACACAGCATTCTGCAACATGCTTGTTTGTTTCTGTTAGGTGGGTAGCCAAATTCCTGGCAGGTTCCTTTTGTCACAATTGTTGCTTGTTAGGGGTAATTAAATTGCAACCTCTACTACCCATGGGAAGGCACTCACTGTTCCTTGGATTTAAGGCACAAACGCCGACTTTCACTTGCTACCCGGCTTAGGAAACACTCAGGGGAAACAGATGAAAGGCCAATTGGAGATCTCAGACCCTACTGAGAGAAGACGGAACCTCCCCACACAGCATTCCAGAACACGTCTGAGTGTGTGGGTGATGTGGGGAGCCGCTCAACACGGAGCTACCTGATGTCACAGATGTTCCATGTTTCAGAGAATTCTGCTAAATACCTCCCGCGCCCATGGGTAGGAACTCACTGCTACTTGGATTTCCAGCAGTTCCCGCATATTTCCCTGCTACCCCGTGCTTAGAAACACTCATGGAAGACACGCGAATGGCTTTTAGGGGATCCCAGGCCCTTCTGATAGAAGAAGGAACTTCCCCAATCTCAGAATTCTTGAACATGTCTGAGAGTGTTGGGGAGGTGTGGAGCCGCCTCAATGCGGCTAAGTGGGGTCACAGGTATTTCCTGTTAGGGGGAATTCCACTAATTTGTTCCCCTGTTCAGGGGAGGCACTTGATTCTACTTGGGTTTCC
Source organism: Camelus dromedarius (assembly GCF_036321535.1). Classification (NCBI taxonomy): domain Eukaryota; kingdom Metazoa; phylum Chordata; class Mammalia; order Artiodactyla; family Camelidae; genus Camelus; species Camelus dromedarius. Next base: position 7,612,287 of record NC_087473.1, on the reverse strand, counting down.
AGGAAAACCCCTGCATTTCTCAGGCAGTCCACCTTTGGAAACCCTCAGGGAACACAAGGGAAGGGATTCTAGGAGATTCCAGTTGTGCTAACAGAAGATGGTACCTACCCAAATTCAGCATTGCCAAACAAATCTTAGTTTGTGGGTTATTTGTGGAGCCGCCTTCCACGAATCTACATAGGGACACTGCTTTTCCATTGTACAGGGAGTTCCACTAAATCCCTCCCCTGTTCATGTTTAGGCACACTCTGATACTTGTATTTGCAGAACAACCCCCACCTTTCCTTGCAACCTTCAGTAGACATACTCAGTGAACACACGCAAGTAGCATCTTGTATATTCCAGTCTCTGCTGAAAGAAGATGGAACCTCCCCACACTCAGCATTCTGGATACACTTGAGTGTGTGGGATATTAGTTGAGCCGCCCTCCATTCAGCTGCCTGCAGTCCCAAGTGTTCCCTGTTAAGGGAAATTCCACTAAATACCTCCAAACTCCATGGGGAGTCACTCGCTGCTGCTTGACTTTCCAGCCAAACTGGAATCATTCCCTGGCAGCCTGTCTTACGAAATTTAGGGGATAAATTTGAAGGACTAAGTGGAGATCTCAAACCCTGCAGAAAGAAGACATAACTGACACAAATCTGCTTTCCGCAACATGGCTGACAATGTGGTGGAGCTGTGGAGATAAACAACTGGCACCTACATGCGATCACAGGTGTTCCCTATTAGGATTAATTCCTCTAATTACTTGCCCTCTCTATGGGGAGACACTCATTGCTTGTTGGCTTTCCAGCCCAAACCTTGCACTTCCTTGGCAGCCCTCCCAAAGTTATCATCAGGGAATTCACACAAATGGCTTCTAGGACATCCCAGGAGCTGCTGATAAAAGACGGATCCACCCCAAACTCAGCATTTTAGAAAACATTTGAGTGAATGGAGTAGGTGCGGTTTCAAACATCATGCAGCTTCCTGGGGTCATAGTTTTTTCCTGGTAGGGAGAATTCCGTTAATTACCTCCCAAGTCTATGAGGTGGCACTGGCTAATACTTGGCGTTCTTGTCCAACTCCCACTTTCCTTTGCAGCCCTCCAATGTAAACATTCAGGGAAGGCATGTGAAGTGCTTTTAGGAGACTACATTCCCTGATTAAATAAGACGGGGCTCCCCACATTAGCATTCCTGAACACGACTGCGTATTGGGGTAGTGGGGAACTGCAATATACACAGAAAACTTTGTTCATAGTCGTTTATTGGTTGGAGGAATTCCACTTACTACGTCCCAGTTCGTGGGAGGCACTCCTTGCTACATAGATTTCCAGCATAACACCAGCCTTTCCATGGCAGAACGACTGAGGACACACTAAGTGGAGGCCTGCAGATGGCTACAATTTATCCTGGGTTCTGCTGACAAACAACGGTACCTCCCCAACTCAGAATTCCAGAACAAGAATGATTGTGTGGGTAAGGAGTGGAGCCGCCCGCCACGCAGCTATTTGATATCACAGCTGTTTCTTGTTAAGGAAAATTCGGCTAATAACATCCCCTGTCCATTGGGAGGCACTCGTTGCTAATTCGCTTTCTAGGAAAACCCCCTCCCCTTTTCCTGGCAGCCCAACATAGGAAACACTCAGGGAAGACACGTGAAAGGATTCATTGAGATCCCGGTCTCTGCTGACAGAAGACAGAAACCCCCACACTCTGCCTTCAGAAACATGGATGATTGATTAGGGGAGGTGGTGTGCCACAATTACACAGTTACCTGGGGTCACAGTTGTTTCCTCTTTGGGCAATGTCCACTGATTACATCCCCAGTCCATGGGGAGACACTCTCTGCTACTTGGGTTTCCAGACAAACCAACATTTCACTGGCATCCAGCTGAAGTAACACTCTGCGAAGAAAAGCAAAAAGCTACTACATTATCTGAGGCAATGCTGAAAGAAGACGGAATCTATGTACACTAAACTTTCCAGAACACACCAGAGGATGTGGGGAATGTGGGCAGCCTCCCTCTCTGCAGCTACCCTGGGTCACAAGTGTTCCTATTAGTGGGAAATCCGCTAAAACACTCTACGGTTCAGGGGAACGCACTCACTACTAATACGCTCTCCAGCCCAAACCCCTCTTTTCCTTGGCAGCCTGCCCTAATAGTTCAGGAAACACATGTGAAAAATTTCTAGGGATCCCTGTCACTGCTGACAGTAGACTGAACCTCCACACACACAGCATTCTGGTACAAGCCTGATGGAGTCTGTTAAGTGGGGATCCACATTCCTGGTAGCTAACTTTGGTCACAATTTCTCCTTGTTAGATGAAATTCCACTAAAATCTCCACAGTCTTTGGGAAGTCCCTCGATGTTACTTGGATTTCAGCCACAACGGCCGACTTTCACTGGTAGCATGGCTTAGGATACAATCAGGGAAAACACATGAAGGGCCAATTTGAGAACTCAGACCCTACTGAGAGAAGACGGAACCTCCCAACACAGCATTCCAGAACATGTCTGAGTGTGGGTGTGATGTGGGCAGCCACCCACCACGGAGATACCTGATGTCACAAGTATTCCATATTTCAGAGAATTCTGCTAAATACCTCCCTGGTCCATTGGTAGGAACTCGCTGCTACTTGGATTTCCAGCAAATCCCGAAAATTTCCCTGCGACCCCGTGCTTGGAAACACTCATGGAAGACACACGAAAGGCTTCTAGGGGTTCACAGGGCCTTCTGATAGAAGAAGGAACTTCCCCAAACTCAGAATTCTTGAATATGTCTGAAAGAGTTAGGGAGGTGTGAAGCTGCATCAATGCAGCTAAGGGGGTCACAGATATTTCCTGTTAGGGGTAATTCCGCTAATTAGTTCCCCTGTACAGAGGAGGCATTTGATGCTACTTGGTTTTCCAGAGAATCCCCAGCATTTCCCAGACACTCCACCTTAGGAAACACTCAGGGGACACAAGGGAAGGGATTCTAGGAGATTCCAGTTGTGCTAACAAAAAATGATACCTACCAAAATTCAGCATTGCAAAACAGAGCTGAGTTTGTGGGTTATTTGTGGAGCTGCCATCCACGAATCTACATAGGGACACTGCTGTTCCCTTGTACATGGAGTTCTGCTAAATCCATCCCCTGATCATGGGTAGGCACTCGATGATAATTTTATTTCCAGAACAACCCCCAACTTTCCTTGCAGCTCTCACTAGACACAATCAGTGAACTCACGTGAATAGCTTAAGTATTTCCCAATCTCTTCTGAAAGAAGACTGAATCTCCACACATTCAGCATTTCGGAATCCGCTTGTGTGTGTGGGTTATGAGGTGAGCCGCCATCCATTCAGCTACCTGCAGTCCCAAGTGTTCCATGTTAAGGGAAATTCTGCTAAATATCTCCACACTCCATGGGGAGCCTCGCGTTGCTACTTGTCTTTCCAGCCAAAACGCAATCATTCCCTGGCAGCCTGCATTACAAAACTCAGGGAATATAACTTAAGGACTAATTGGAGTTCACAAACCCTGCAGACAGAAGACGTTACCGACCCACACTCAGCATTCTGCAACAAGGCTGACAGTGTGGTGGGGTTGGGGAGACACCCAACAGGCACCTAACTGCGGTCAAAGATTTCCCTATTTGTGGTAAGTCCTCTAAGTACTTCCCCGCTCTATGGGGAGACACTCGCTGCTAGTTGGCTTTCCAGCAAAACCCCGGCATTTCCCTTGCTGCACTCTCAATGATACAATCAGGGAAGCATTGAAAAAGGCTCCTAGGGTATCCCAGGAGCTGCTGATAGAAGATGGATACTCCACAAACTCAGCATTCTGGAAAACATTTGAGTGAATGGAGGAGGTGGGATGTCAACCACTCAGGTAGCTGGGGTCAAAGTTGTTTCCTGGTAGGTGGAATTCCATTCATTTCCACCCCTTTCTATAGGTGGCACTTGCTAGTAATTGGCGTTCTAGTCCAACCCCCGTCTTTCTTTTGCAGCCCTCCCTATTAAACACTGAGAGAAGGCATGTGAAGTGATATTTGGAGACTCCATGCCCTGCTTTCAGAAGACGGGACTTCCCCAAACTAGCATTCCGGAACACGGCTGAGTATTGCGCAAGGTGGGGAACAGAAGTATACACAGCAATCTGGTTTCACAGGTGTATCATGGTTTGAGGAATTCTGCTTACTAACTCCAGTGCGTGGGAGGCTGTCACTGCTACATAGATTTCCAGCCAAACCACCGCCTTTCCATGGCAGACCGACAGAGGACACACTCAGGGAAGGCATGCAGATGATTTCAAGTTTATCCTGGGTTCTGCTGACAAAAGATGGTACCTCCCCAACTCAGCATTTCAGAACAAGAATGAGAGTGTGGGTAAGGTGTGGAGCAAACCGCCCCACAGCTATGAGATACCACAGTTGTTTCCTGTTAAGGGAAATTCGGCTAATAACTTCCCCTGACCATTGGGAGGCACTAGTTGCTACTTGGCTTTCTAGGAATATCCCCTCCTCTTTTTCTTGCAGCACACCATAGGAAACACTCAGGGAAGACACGTGAAAGGATTCATCAAGGCCCCAGGCTCTGCTGACAGAAGACAGAAACCCCCACACTCAGCGTTCAGAAACATGGATGACAGAGAAGGGGAGGGGGGAAGCCGCACTTACCCAGTTACCTTGAGTCACAGTTGTTTCCTTTTTGGGGAATATCTGCTAATTACCTCCCCAGTCAATGGGGAGACACTCTCTGCTACTTGGGTTTGCAGAAAAGACCAACATTTCCCTGGCATCCTGCTGAATTAACACTCTGGGAAAGCAAGCAAATGGCTACTACATTATCCGAGGCACTGCTGACAGAAGAAGGAACCTACGTACACTAAGCATTCCAGAACACGCCTGAGGATGTGGGGAATTTGGGCAGCTGCCCTCTCTGCAGCTACCCTGGGTCACAAGTGTTCCTGTTAGAGGGAAATCCGCTAAATCTCTCTATGGTTCATGGGAACGCACTCGCTGCTATTTCGATCTCCAGACCAAACCCCTATTTTCCCTGGCACCCTGCCTAACAGCTCAGGAAACACACGTGAATAACTTCTAGGGATCCCAGTTGCTGCTTACAGAAGACCGAACCTCCACACACACAGCATTCTGGAACAAGCCTGAGTGTGTATTTTAGGTGGGGATCCAAAATCCTGGCAGCTAACTTTGGTCACAAGTGGTCCTTGTTATTGGAAATTCCACTGAAACCTCTAAAACCATGGGAAGACAGTCATTGTTCCTTGGATTTAAGGCACAACCGACGCCTTTCACTGACAGCATGGCTTAGGAAACACTCAGGGAATACACATGAAGGGCAATTGGATTTCTCAGACCCTACTGAGAGAAGACGGAACCACCCCACACAGCATTCCAGAACACGTCTGCGTGTGTGGGTGATGTGGGGAACCGACCAACACGGAGATAGCTGATGTAACAGGTGTTCCATATTTCAGAGAATTCTGCTTAATAACTCCCAAGTCCATAGGTAGGAACTCGCTGCTACTTGGATTTCCAGCTACTCCCTCATATTTAACTGCATCCCCGTGCTTGGAATCACTCATGGAAGAAGCGCGAATGGCTTCTAGGTGATCTCAGGTCCTTCTGATAGAAGAAGGAACGTCCCCAATCTCAGAATTTTGGAACATGTCTGAGAGAGTTGGGGAGGTGTGGAGCCGCCTACATGCAGATACGTGGGGTCATAGGTCTTTCCTGTTAGGGGGAATTCCGCTAATTAGTTCCCCTGTACAGGGGAGGCACTTGATGCTACTTGGGTTTCCAGGGCAACCCCTGCATTTCCCAGGCAGTCCACCTTAGGAAACAATCAGGAGACACAAGGGAAGGGATTCTAGTAGATTCCAGTTGTACTAAAAGAAGATGGTACCTACGCAAATTCAGCATTGCAAAACAGAGCTGAGTTTGTGGGTTATTTGTGGAACCACTTTCCACGAATCTACTTAGGGACACTGCTGTTCCCTTTACAGGGAGTTCCGCTAAATCCCTCCCCTGTTCATGGGTAGGCACACGCTGATACTTGTATTTCCAGAACAACCCCCACCTTTCCTTGCAAACCTCACTAGACACACTCAGTGAACACACTTGAGTAGCTTCAAGTATATCTCAGTCTCTGCTGAAAGAAGACGGAACCTCCAAACACTCAGCATTCCGAATACACTTGAGTGTGTGGGATATGAGGTGAGCCGCCCTTCATTCAGCTGCCTGCATTCCCAAGTGTTCCCTGTTAAGGGAAATTCCGCTAAATACCTCCAAACTCCATCGGGTGTCACTCGCTGCTACTTGGATTTCCATCCAAACCATAATCATTCCCTGGCAGACTGTCTTACGAAATTCAGGGAATAAATCTGAAGGACTAAGTGGAGATCTCAATCCCTGCAAAAAGAAGACGTTGGCGACACAACTCTGCATACTGCAACACGGCTGAAAGTGTGGTGGTGTTGTGGAGATACAAACTGGCACCTACATGCGTTCACAGGTGTTCCCTATTAGGAGAAATTCCTCTAATTACTCCCCCCCTTTATGGAGAGACACTCACTGCTGGTTGGATTTCCAGCCCAACTCCTGCAATTCCTTGGCAGCCATCCCAAAGTTACCATCAGGGAAGTCACACAAATGGTTTCTAGTGTATCCCAGGAGCTGTTGATAAACACGTATCTTCCTCAAACTCAGCATTCTGGAAAACATTTGAGTGAATGGAATAGGTGCGGTGTCAAACACCACGCAGCTTCCTGGGGTCAAAGATTTTTCCTGGTATGGGGAAGTCCGCTAAATACCTCCCATGTCTATGAGGTGACACTGGCTAATTCTTGGAGTTCTTGACCAACCCCCGCCTTTCCTTTGCAGCCAACCCTTGTAAACACTGAGGGAAGGAATGTGAAGTGCTTTTAAGAGACTCCATGCCTTGCTTTCAGAAGACTCGGCTTCCCAACACTAGCATTCCTGAACACGGCTGAGAATTTGGGTAGTGGGATACAGCAATATACGCAGCAATCTTTGTTCACAGGCATTACTTGGTTTTTAGGAATTCCGCTTACTACCTCCGAGTGCTTGGGAGGCACTCCCTGCTAGTTAGATTTCCAGCACAACCCCTACTTTCCATGGCAGAATGACAGAGGACAAACTCAGGGAAGGCCTGCAGAGGGCTACAAATTTATCCTATGTTCTGCTGACAAAAGACGGTACCTCCCCAACTCAGAATTCCAGAACAAGGATGAGTGTGTGGGTAAGGAGTGGAGCCGCCCACCACGCAGCTATGAGATTTCACAGTTGTTTCCTGTTAAGGGAAATTCGGCTAATAACTTCCCCTGTCCTTTGGGAGTCACTCGTTGCTACTTGGCTTTCTAGGAAAACCCTCTCCCATTTTCCTGGCAGCCCACCATAGGAAACACTCAGGGAAGACACATAAAATGATTCATCAAGATTCGGTGCTCTGCTGACAGAAGACAGAAACCCCCACACTCAGCGTTCAGAAACATGGATGATTGATTAGGGGAGGTGGTGTGCTGCACTTACACAGTTACCTGTCGTCAAAGTTGTTCCCTTTTTGGGGAATGTCCACCGATTACATCCCAAGTCCATGGGGAGACACCCTCTGCTACATGGGTTTACAGACAAGAGCAGCATTTCACTGGCACCCCGCTGAAGGAAAACTCTGGGAGGACAAGCAAAGGCTACTACATTATCCGAGGCCCTGCAGACAGAAGACGGAGCCTAAATACACTAAGCATTCTGGAACACGCCTAAGTGAGTGGGGATGTGTGCAGCCGACCTTTCCGCAGATACCCTGGGTCATAGGTGTTCCTGTTATAGGGAAATCCTTTAAATCTCTCCACTGTTCATGAGAACACACTCACTGCTACTTTGCATGCAGCCCAAAACCCTCTTTTCCTTGGCAGCCTTCCCTAACAGCTCAGGAAACACACTCGAAAAATTTCTACAGATCCCAGTCACTGCTGACAGTAGACCGAACCTCCCCACACACAGAATTTTGGAACAAGCCTTAGGGTGTCTTTTAGGTGGGGAGCCGCAATCCTGGCAGCTAAATTTGGTCACAAGTTATCCTTGTTAGAGGAAATTCCACTAAAACTTCCACAGTCCTTAGGAAGTCACTCAATGTTCCTTGGATATAAGGCACAACCGCCCACTTTCACTAGCAGCACGGCTTAGGAAACTCTCAGGGAAAACACGTGATGTGCCAAACGGAGATCTCAGACCCTACTGAGAGAAGACAGAAACTCCCGACACAGCATTCCAAAACACGTCAGAGTGTGTGGGTGATGTGGTGAGCCGCCCACCAAGGAGCTACCTGATGTCACACGTGTTCCATGTTTCGGAGAATTCTGCTAAATTACTCCCTGGTCCGTGGGTAGGAACTCGCTGATACTTGGATTTCCAGCAACTCCCGCACTTTCCCTGAGACCCCGTGCTTGGAATCACTCATGGAATAAACTCGAATGGCTTCTAGGGGATCCAAGGACCTTCTGATAGAAGAAGGAAATTCCCCAAACTCAGAATTCTGGAACATGCCTGAGAGCATTAGGGAGGTGTGGAGAGGCCTCTACGCAGCTAGGTGTGGTGTGAGGTCTTTCCTTTTAGGTGAATTCCGCTAATTTGTTCCCATGTACAGGGGAGGCACTTAATGCTACTTGATTTCCAGGGCATCCCCTGCATTTCCCAGGCAGTCCACATTTGGAAACACTCAGGGGACCCAAGAGAAGGGATTCTAGGAGATTCGAGTTGTGCTAAGAGAAGATCGTACCTACCCAAGTTCAGCATTGCAAAACACAGCTGAGTTTGTGGGTAATTTGGGGAGCCGCCATCAACGAATCTAAATAGGGACACTGCTGTACCCTTGTACAGGGTGTTCTGCTAAATCGATCCACTTGTCATGGGTAGGCACTCACTGATATTTGTATTTAAACAACAACCACACCTTTCCTTCCAAATTTCACTAGACACACTCAGTGAAAACACGTGAGTAGGTTCAAGTATATCCCTGTCTCTGAAGAAAGAAGACAGAACTTCCCCACACTCAGCATTCCAGATACATTTGAGTGTGTGGGTTATGAGGTGAGCTGCCATCCATTCAGATGCCTGCAGTACCAAGTGTTCCCTGTTAAGGGAAATTCCGTTAATACCTTCACACTCCATGGGGAGTCACTCGCTTCTACTTGGCTTTCCAGCCAAAACACAATCATTCCCTGGCAGCCTGTCTTACGAAACTCAGGGAATAAAACTGAAGGACTAATAGGAGATCTCAAACCCTGCAGACTGAAGACGTTACGGACCCACACTCAGCATTCCGCAACAAGGCTGACAGTGTGTTCGGGTTGGGAAGACATTCAACACTCACCTACCTGAGGTCCCAGGTGTTCACTATTTGGATAAAGTACTCTAAGTACTTCCCCGCTCTATGGGGAGACACTCGCTGCTAGTTGGCTTTCCAGAACAACCCCTGCATTTCCCTTGCCGCCCTCCCAATGATACAATCAGGGAAGTATTGCAAAAGGTTTCTAGGATATCACAGTAGCTGCTGATAGAAAATGGAAACTCCCCAAACTCAGCATTCTGGAAAACATTTGAGTGAATGAGGAGGTGGGATATCAACCACTCAGCTACGTGGGGTCAAAGTTGTTTCCTGGTTGGGGGAAGTCAATTAATTTCCTCCCCTGTCTATGAAGTGGCACTCGCTAATAATTTGGGTTCTAGTCCAACCACTGTCTTTTTTTTGCAGCCCTCCCTATTAAACACTGAGGGAAGGCATGTGAAGTGCTTTTAGGAGACAACATACCCTGCTTTCAGAAGATGGGACTTCCCCAAACTAGCATTCCTGAACACGGATGAGTATTCCGTTATGTGGGGAACAGAACTATATGCACAATGCTGGTTTCACAGGTGTTTCATGCTTTGAGGAATTCCACTTACTACCTCCCAGTGCGTGGGAGGCACTCGCTGCTACTTAGATTTCCAGCCCAAGCCCGGCTTATCCATGGCAGACCAACAGAGGAAACACTCAGGGAAGGCATGGGGAGGGCTACAATTTTATCCTGAGTTCTGATGACAAAAGAAGGTACCTCCCCATCTCAGCATTCCAGAACAAGAATGAGTGTGTGGGTAAGGAGTGGAGCCGCCCAACTCGCAGCTATGTGATATCACAGTTGTTTCCTGTTAAGGGAAATTCGGCTAATAACTTCCGCTGTCCATTGGGAGGCACACGCTTCTACTTGGCTTTCTAAGAAAAACCCCTCCCCTTTTTCTGGCAGCCCAACCTAGGAAACACTCAGGGAAGACACGTGAAAGGATTCATCGAGATCCCGGGCTCTGCTGACAGAAGACAGAAACCCCCACACTCAGCGTTCAGAAACATGGATGATTGATTATGGGAAGTAGTATGCCGCACTTACACAGTTACCTGGCATCACAGTTGTTCCCTTTTGGGGAATATCCACTGATTACTTCCCCATTCCATGGGGAGACACTCTCGCTACTTGGGTTCAAAGACAAGAGAAGCATTTCCCTGGCATCCCGCTGAAGAAACACTCTGGGAGGGCAAGCAAAGGGCTACTACTTTATCCGAGGCACTGCTGACAGAAGAAGGAACTTACGTACACTTAGCATTCCAGAACATGCCTGAGAATGACGGGAATGTGGGCAGGCGCCCTCTCTGCAGCTACCCTGGGTCACAAGTGTTCCTGTTAGAGGGAAATCCGCTAAATCCGTCTACGGTTCATGGGAACGCACTCGCTGCTATTTCGCTCTCCAGCCCAAACCCCTCTTTTCCTTGGCAGCCTGCCCTAACAGCTCAGGAAACACACGCAAAGAATTTCAAGGATCCCAGCCGCTACTGACAGAAGACTGAACCTCCACACACACAGCATTCTGGAACATGCCTGATTGTGTCTGCCACAATCCTGGCAGCTTCCTTTGGTCACAAGTGTTGCTTGTTAGGGGAAATTTGATTGAAACCTCTACTACCCATGGGAAGGCACTCGCTGATCCTTGGATTTAAGGCACAACCGCCGCCTTTCATTTGCTGCCCGGCTTAGGAAACACTCAGGGAATACACATGAAGGGCCAATTGGAGATCTCAGACCCTACTGAGAGAAGACAGAACCTCCCCACACAGCATTCCAGAACACGTCTGCGTGTGTGGGTGATGTGGGGAACCGACAAACAGGGAGCTAACAGATGTCACAGGTGTTCCATGTTTCAGAGAATTCTGCTAAATACCTCCCCGATCCATGGGAAGGAACTCGCTTCTACTAGCATGTGCAGCATCTCCCGCACATTTCCCTGCAACCCCGTGCTTGGAAACACTCATGGAAGACGCACGAATGTCTTCATGGGGATCCCAGGCCCTTCTGATAGAAGAAGGAACGTCCCCAAACTCAGAATTCTGCAACATGTCTGAGAGTGTTGGGGAGGGATGGAGCAGCCTCCACGCAGCTACGTGTGGTCACTGGTCTTTCCTGTTAGGGGGAATTCCGCTTATTAGTTCCCCAATAGAGGGGATACACCTGATGCTACTTGGGTTTCCAGGGCAACCCCTGCATTTCCCAGGTATTCTACCTTAGGAAACACTCAGGGAACACAAGGGAACTGATTCTAGGAGATTCCATTTGTGCTAAAAGAAGATGGTATCTACCCAAATTCAGCATTGCAAAACACAGCTGAGTATGTGGGTTATTTGGGGAGACTTCTTCCACGAATTTAAATAGGGACACTGCTGTTCCCTTTTACAGGGAGTTCCGCTAAATCCCTCCCCTGTTCATGGGTAGGCACTCGCTGATACTTTTATTTCCAGATCAACCCAAACCTTTCCTTGCAACCTTCACTAGACACACTCAGTGAACACACATGAATAGCTTCAAGTATTTCCCAGTCTCTGCTGAAAGAAGACCGAATCTCCCCACACTCAGCATTCCGGAATACACTTGAGTGTGTGGGTTATGAGGTGAGCCGCCCTCCATTCAGCTGCCTGCATTCCCAAGTGTTCCCTGTTAAGGGAAAATCTGCTAAATACCTCCACACTCCATGGTGAGTCATTCGCCTTTATTTGGATTCCCAGGCAAACCGCAATCATTCCCTGGCAGGCGGTCTTATGAAATTCAGGGAATAAATCTGAAGGACTAAATGGAGATCTCAAACCCTGCAGAAAGAAAACGTTACCGACACTAATCTGCATTCTGCATCACGGCTGAAATTGTGGTGGATTTGTGGAGATACACAACTGGCACCTACATGTGGTCACATGTGTTCCCTATTAGGAGAAATTCCTCTAAGTACTTCCCCCCTCTATGGGGAGACACTCACTGCTGGTTGGCTTTCCAGCCCAACCCCTGCAATTCCTTGTCTGCCCTCCCAATGTTACCATCAGGGAATTCGCACAAATGGTTTCTAGGTTATCCGAGGGGCTGCAGATAAAGACGAATTCTCCCCAAACTCAGGATTCTGCAAAACATTTGAGTGAATGGAGTAGGTGCAGTTTCAAACACCACGCAGCTTCCTGGGGTCATAATTTTTTCCTGGTAGTTGGAAGTCGGTTAATTACCTCCCATGTCTTTGAGGTGTCACTGGCTAATACTTGGCGTTCTTGTAGAACCCCCGCCTTTCCTTTGCAGCTCTCCCTTGTAAACACTCAGGGAAGGCATGTGAAGTGCTTTTAGGAGACTATATTCCATAAATTCAGAAGACGGGGCCACCCAAAATTAGCATTCCTGAACACGGCTGAGTATTGGGGTAGTGGGGAACCGCAATATACGCCGCAATCTTTGTTCACAGGCGTTTCTTGGTTGGAGGAATTCCGCTTACTACATCCTAGTGCATGGGAGGCACTCCCTGCTAATTTGATTTCCAGTACAACCCCTCCTTTCCATGCCAAGACGACAAAGGACACACTCAGGGAAGGCATGGAAAGGGCTACACGTTTATCCTACGTTCTGCTGACAAAAGACGGTACCTCCCCAACTCAGCATTCCAGAACAAGAATGAGAATGTGGGTAAGGTGTGGAGCCACCCGCCCCGCAGTTATGTGATATCACAGTTGTTTCCTGTTAAGGGAAATTCGGCTAATAACTTCCGCTGTCCATTGGGAGGCACTCATTGCTACTTGGCTTTCTAAGAAAAACCCCTCCCCTTTTAAAGGCAGCCCAACCTAGGAAACACTCAGGGAAGACACGTGAAAGGATTCATCGAGATCCCGGGCTCTGCTGACAGAAGACAGAAACCCCCACACTCAGTGTTCAGAAACATGGATGATTGATTATGGGAAGTAGTGTGCCGCACTTACACAGTTACCTGGCGTCACAGTTGTTCCCTTTTTGGGGAATATCCACTGATTACTTCCCCAGTCCATGTGGAGACACTCTCTGCTACTTGGGTTCAAAGACAAGAGCAGCATTTCCCTGACATCCCGCTGAAGAAACACTCTGGGAGGAGAAGCAAAGGGCTACTACATTATCCGAGGCACTGCTGACAGAAGGAGGAACCTACGTACACTTAGCATTCCAGAACATGCCTGAGAATGACGGGAATGTGGGCAGCCACCCTCTCTGCATCTACCCTGGGTCACAAGTGTTCCTGTTAGAGGGAAATCCGCTAAATCTCTCTACGGTTCACGGGAACGCACTCGCTGCTACTTCGCTCTCCAGCCCAAACCCCTCTTTTCCTTGGCAGCCTGCCCTAACAGCTCAGGAAACACACGCAAAGAATTTCTATGGATCCCAGCCGCTGCTGACAGAAGACTGAACCCCCACACACACAGCATTCTGGAACATGCCTGATTGTGTCTGCCACATTCCTGGCAGCTCCCTTTGGTCACAAGTGTTGCTTGTTAGGGGAAATTTGATTGAAACCTCTACTACCCATGGGAAGGCACTCGCTGTTCCTTGCATTTAAGGCACAACCGCCCCCTTTCAGTGGCAGCCTGGCTTAGGAGACCCTCGGGGAAAACACATGAATTGCCAATTGAATATCTCAGACCCTACTGAGAAAAGACAGAACCTCCGCACACAGCATTGCTGAACACGTCTCGTTGTGTGTGTGATGTGGTGAGCCACCCAACACGGAGATAATTGATGTCACAATTGTTCCAATATTCATAGAATTCTGCTAAATACCTCCCCGGTACATGGGTACGAACTCGCTGCTACTTGGATTTCCAGCAACTCCCGCAACTTTCCCTGCGACCCCGTGCTTGGAATCACTCCTGGAAGACGCGTGAATGGCTTCTAGTTGATACCAGGCCCTTCTGATAGAAGAAGGAACGTCCCCAAAATCAGAATTCTGGAACATGTCTGAGAGTGTTGGGGAGGTGTACAGCCGCCTCCACGCAGCTCTATGAGGTCACAGGTCTTTCCTGTTAGGGGGAATTCTGCTAATTATTTCCCCTGTACAGGGGTGATACTTGATGCTACTTGGTTTTCCAGGGCATCCCCTGCATTTCCCAGGCACACCACCTTAGGAAACACTCAGGGGACACAATGAAAGGGAATCTAGTAGATTCCAGTTATGCTAAAATTAGATGGTATCTACCCAAATTCAGCATTGCAAAACAAGGCTGAGTTTGTGGGTTATTTGGGGAGACTTCTTCCACGAATTTATATAGGGACACTGCTGTTCCCTTTTACAGGGAGTTCCGCTAAATCCCTCCCCTGTTCATGGGTAGGCACATGCTGATACTTGTATTTCCAGAACAACCCCAACCTTTCCTTGCAAACTTCACTAGAACCTCTCAGTGAACAGACGCGTATAGCTTCATGTTTTTCCCTGAATCTGCTGAAATAAGACCGAATCTCCCCAAACTCAACATTCCGGAATTTTCTTTAGTGTGTGGGTTATTATATGAACCGCCCTCCATTCAGCTGCCTGCAGTCCCAAGTTTTCCCTGTTAAGGAAAATTCCGCTAAATAACTCCACAGTACATGGGGAGTCACTCGCTGCTACTTGGCTTTCCATCCAAACCGCAATCATTCCTTGGCTGCCTGTCTTACGAATCTCAGGGAATAAAACTGAAGGACTAATTGGAGATATCAAAACCTGCAGTCAGAATGCATTACCGACCCACCCTCAGCATTCCGCCAACACGGCTGACAGAGTGGTATGGTTGGGGAGACAATCAACAGGCACCAACTTGCGGTCACAGGTTTTCCCTATTGGGGGTAAATCCTCTAAGTAGTTCCTCGCTCTATGGGGAGACACTCACGTCTAGTTGGCTTTCCAGGGCAACACCTGCATTTCCCTTGCCACCTTCCCAATGATATAATCAGGGAAATCTTGTAAAAGACTTCTAGGATATCCCAGGAGCTGCTGATAGAAGACAGGAACTCCCCAAACTCAGCATTCTGGAAAACATTTGAGTGAATGGAGGAGGTGGGATGTCAACATCTCAGCTACCTGGGGTCAAAGATGTTTCCTAGTAGGGGGAAGTAAATTTACTTCCTCCCCTGTCTATTAGGGGGCATTCGCTACTGATTGGTGTTCTAGTCCAACACACTTCTTTGTTTTGCAGCCCTCCCTATTAAACAAAGAGGGAAGGCATGTGAAGTGCTTTCAGGAGACTCCATGCCCTGCATTCAGAAGACGGGACTCCCACAAACTAGCATTCCTGAACACTGCTAAGTATTGTTCAATGTTGGTAAGAGATCTATACAGAGCAAGCTGCTTTCACAGGTGTTTCATGCTTTAAGGAATTCCACTTACTAACTCCCAGTGTGTGGGAGGCACTCGTTGCTACTTAGATTTCCAGCCCAACCCCCGCCTTTCCATGGCAGACCGAAAGAAGAACACTCAGGGAAGGCAAGGAGAGGGCTACAAGTTTATCCTGGGTTCTGCTGACAAAAGATGATACCTCCCCAACTCAGAATCCCAGAACAAGAATGAGTGTGTGGGTAAGGAGTGCAGCCACCCAACACACTGCTATGTGATATTACAGGTGTATAATTATATGGGAAATTCGGCTAATAAATTCCCCTGTCCATTGGGAGACACTCG
Organism: Camelus dromedarius; assembly: GCF_036321535.1. Lineage (NCBI taxonomy): Eukaryota > Metazoa > Chordata > Mammalia > Artiodactyla > Camelidae > Camelus > Camelus dromedarius. Next base: position 7,596,269 of record NC_087473.1, on the reverse strand, counting down.
TTGCTACTTGGCTTTCTAGGAATACAACTCCCCTTTTCCTGGCAACTCACCCTAGGAAACACTCAGGGAAGACACCTGAAATGATTCATCGAGATCCAGGGCTCTGCTGACAGAAGACAGAAACCCCCACACTCAGCGATCAGAAACATCGATGACTGTGAAGGGGAGGTGGGGAGCAGAACTTACCCAGTTACCTGGAGGAACAGTTGTTTCCTTTTTGGGGAATCTCCGCTAATTACCTCCCCAGTCCATGGGGAGACACACTCTGCTACTTGGAGTTGCAGAAAAGACCAGCATTTCCCTGGAATTCCGTTGAAGTAACACTCCGGGAGGACAAAGGGCTACTACATTATCCGAGGCACTGCTGATTGAAGAAGTAACCTACATAAACTAAGGATCCCAGAACATGCCTGGGGATGTGGGGAATGTAGGCAGCCACCTCTCTGCAGCTACCCTGGGTCACAAGAGTTCCTGTTAGAGGGAAATCTGCTAAATCTCTCTACGGTTCATGGGAACGCACTCGCTGCTACTTCGCTCTCCAGCCCAAACCAATCTTTTCTTGGGAGCCTGCCCTAAGAGCTCAGGAAACACACGCGATGAACTTCTAGGGATCCCAGGCACTGCTGAAAGAAGATCGAACCTCCAAACTCACAGTATTCTGGAACATGCCTGATTGTGTCTGTTAGGTGGCGAGCCACATTCCTGGCAGCTGCCTTTGGTCACAAGTGTTGCTTTTTAGGGGAAATTCCACTGAAACCTCAATTACCCATGGGAAGGCACTCGCTGTTCCTTGGATTTAAGGCACAACCGCAGACTTTCACTTGCTGCCCGGCTTAGGAAACACTCAGGGAATTCACATGAAGGGCCAATTGGAGATCTCAGACCCTACTGAGAGAAGACAGAACCTCCCCACACAGCATTCCAGCACACGTCTGCGTGTGTGGGTGATGTGGGGAACCGACCAACAGGGAGCTACCAGATGTCACAGGTGTTCCATGTTTCAGAGAATTCTGCTAAATACCTCCCCGGTCCATGGGAAGGAACTCGCTTCTACTACAATGTGCAGCATCTTCCGCACATTTCCCTGCAACCCCGTGCTTGGAAACACTCATGGAAGAAGCGCGAATGTCTTCTTGGGGATCCCAGGCCCTTCTGATAGAAGAAGGAACGTCCCCAAACTCAGAATACTGGAACATGACTGAGAGGGTCGGGGAGGGGTGGAGCCGACTCCAAGCAGCCAAGAGGGGTCACAGGTCTTTCCTGGTAGGGGGAATTCTGCTAATTAGTTCCCCAATAGAGGGGATACACCTGATGCTACTTGGGTTTCCAGGGCAACCCCTGCATTTCCCAGGTATTCTACCTTAGGAAACACTCAGGGAACACAAGGGAAGTTATTCTAGGAGATTCCAGTTGTGCTAACAGAAGATGGTATCTACCCAAATTAAGCATTGCAAAACACAGCTGAGTTTGTGGGTTATTTGGGGAGACTTCTTCCACGAATTTATATAGGGACACTGCTGTTCCCTTTTACAGGGAGTTCCACTAAATCCCTCCCTTGTTCATGGGTAGGCACTCACTGATACTTTTATTTCAAGAACAACCCCCACCTTTCCTTGCAACCTTCACTAGACACACTCAGTGAACGCACGCGAAAAGCTTCAAGTATTTCCCAGTCTCTGCTGAAAGAAGACCGATTCTCCCCACACTCAGCATTCTGGAATACGCTTGAGTGTGTGGGTTATGAGGTGAGCCGCCCTCCATTCAGCTGTCTTCAGTCCCAAGTGTTCCCTGTTAAGGGAAATTCCGCTAAATACCTCCACAATCCATGGGGAGTCACTCGCTGCTGCTTGGCTTTCCAGCCAAACCACAATCATTCCATGGCAGCCTGTCTTATGAAACTCAGGGAATAAATTTGAAGGACTAATTGGAAATTTCAAACCCTGCAGATAGAAGACGTTATGACACAACTCATCATTCCGCAACACGGCTGACATTCTGGTGGAATTGGTGTGATATCGAACTGGCACCTACCTGCGGTCACATGTGTTCCATATTAGGATTAATTCCTCTAATTACTTCCCCTCTCTCTGGGGAGACACTCGCTGCTAGCTGGCTTTCCAGCACAAACCCTGCACTTCCTGGCAGCCCTCCCAATATTACCATCAGGATAGTCGCACAAATGACTCCTAGGATATCCCAGGAGCTGCTGATAAATGACGGATAATCCCCAAACTCAGCATCATGGAAAGCATTTGAGTGAATGTAGTATGTGCGTTGTCAAATACCACGCAGCTACATGCGGTCAAAGTTTATTCCTGGTAGGGTGAAATCCGTTAATTACCTCCCATGTCCATGAGGTGGAAATGGCTATTACTTGGTGTTCTTGTCGAACCCCCGCATTTCCTTTTTAGCCCTCCCATGTAAACACTCAGGGAAGGCATGAAAACTGCTTTTATGAGACTACATTCCCTGATTTCAGAAGACTAGGCCTCCCCAAACTATCAATCCTGAACACGGCTTAGTATTATGGTAGTGGGTACCGCAATATACGCAGCATACTTTGTTCACAGGAGTTTCTTGGTTGGAGGAATTCAGGTTACTACCTCCCAGTGCGAGGGAGGCACTCCCTGCTACTTAGATTTCCAGTCCAACCCCCGCCTTTCCATGGCAGAACGATGGAGGAAACCCTCAGGGAAGGCATGCAGAGCTCTTCAAGTTTATCCTGGGTTCTGCAGACAAAAGACTCTACCTCGCACCTCACCATTCCAGAACAAGTGTGAGTGTGTGGGGAAGCTAAGTAGCCACCCACAACGCAGTTATGTGATATCACAAGTGTTTCTTGTTAGGGGAATTCCGCTAATTACTTCCCCTGTCCATTGGGAGGCACTCGCTGCTACTTGGTTTCTAGGAAATCTCCATCATTTCCTGGCAGCCCACCCTGGGAAACAGGTGAAGACACGTTAAAGGATTCTTCTAGATCATAGGTTCTGCTGACAGAAGAGAGTAAACCCCACACAGCATTCAGAAACATAGATGATTGTTTAGGGGAGGTGGTGTGCCGCACTTACACAATTACCTGGCGTCACAGTTGTTCCCTTTTTGGGGAATGTCCGCTGATTACATCCCGAGTCCATGGGGAGACACACTATTCTACTTCGGTTTCCACACAAGACCAGCATTTCCCTGGCATCCCGCTAAAGATACACCGTGGGAGGAAAAGCAATGGGCTCTTACATTATCCGAGTCCGTGCTTAAAGAAGAAGGAACCTGCATATACTAAGCATTCTGGAACACACCTGAGGGTGTTTTGGATGTGGGCAGCCGCCGTCTACGCAGTAACCCTGTGGCCCAAGTGTTCCTGTTAGAGGGAAATTCGGTAAATCACTCCAAAGTTCATGGGAACGAACTCGCTGATACTTCCGTCTCCAGCCCAAAACTCTCTTTTCCTTGGCAGCCTGCCTTAACAGCTCAGGAATCACACGTGAATAAATTCTAGCGATCAAAGTCACTGCTGACAGAAGACATAACCTCCCAACACACAGCAATCTGCAACCGACATGAGTGTGTCTATTATGTGGGGAGCCATATGCCTGGCAGCAGACTTTGGTCACAAGGGTTCTATTTTAGGGGTAATTCCACTAAAACCTCCACTGCCCATGGGAAGGCACTCGCTGTTCCCTGGATTTAAGGCACAACCGCCGCTTTTCACTGGTAGACGGTCTGAGGAAACACTCAGGGAAAACACATGAGGGGCCATTTTTAGATCTGAAACCCTACTGATAGAAGATGAAACCTCATCAGACAGCATTCCACAACACGTCTGAGTGTGTGGGTGATGTGGGGAGCCGCCCACCATGGAGTTAACTGATGTCACAGGTGTTTCATATTTCAGAGAATTCTGCTAATTACCTCAAATATACATATGGTGGAACTCGCTGCAGCTTGGATTTCCAGCAGATCCCGCACAATTCCCTGCGACACCATGCTTGGGAACACACAAGGAAGATAAGTGAAAGGCTTCAAGGGGATCCCAGGCCCTTCTGATAGAAGAAGGAAATTCCCCAAACTCAGAAATCTGGAACAACCCTGAGAGGATGGGGAGGTGCGGAGCCTCCTCCACGCAGCTACGTGGGGTCACTCGTCTTTCCTTTTTGGAGGAATTCGGCTAAATAGTTCCCCAGTACTGGAGAGGCACTTGCTGCTAATTGGGTTTCCAGGGCAACCCCTGCATTTCCCAGGCAGTCCACCTTAGGAAACACTCAGGGAACACAAGGGAAGTGATTCTAGGAGATTCCAGTTGTGCTAACAGAAGATTGTACCTACCCAAATTCAGCATTGCAAATCACAGCTGAGTTTGGCGGTTATTTGGGTAGCCGCCATCCACGAATCTACATAGGGACACTGCTGTTCCCTTGTACAGGGACTACCGCTAAATCCCTCCCCTGTTCATGGGAAGGCATTCGCTGATACTTGTATTTCCAGAACAACTCCCACATTTCCTTGCAACCTTCACTAGACACACTCAGTGAACACACGCGAATAGCTTCAAGTATTTCCCAGTCTATGCTGGAAGAAGACCTAATCTCCCTTAACTTAGCATTCCGGAATACGCTTGAGTGTTTAGGTTATGACGTGAGCCGCCCTTCATGCAGCTGCCTGCAGTCCCATGTGTTTCCTGTTAAGGGAAATTCCGCTAAATACCTCCACACTCCATGGGGAGTCACTCTATTCTACTTGGCTTTCCAGCCAAATCACAATCATTCCTTGCAGCCTGTCTTTAGAATCTCGGGGAATAAAACTGAAGGAATTTTGGGGGATCTCAAACCCTGCAGACATAAGACGTTACCAAACCACACTCAGCATTTTGCAAACTCCGCTGACAGTGTGGTGGGTTTGGGGAGACACAGAACAGGCATCTAATTGTGGTCACAGGCTTTCCTTATTTGGGGTAAGTCCTCTAAGTACTTCCACACTCTATGGGCAGACACTCGCTGCTAGTTGGCTTTCCAGCACAACCCCTGCATTTACCTTGATGTCCTCCCAAGGATACAATCAGAGAAGTCTTGCAAAATGCTTCTAGGTTATCACAGGAGCTGCAGATAGAAGACGGCAACTTCACAAACACAGCATTCTGGAAAACATTTGAGTGAATGGAGGAGGTGGGATGGCAACCACTCAGCTACCTGGGGTCAAAGTTGTTTCCTGGTAGACGGAAGTCCATTAATTTCCTCCCGATTCTATGAGGTAGCACCCGCTAATTATTGCAGTTCTAGTCGAAGAACCGCCTTTCTTTTGCATCCCTCCAAATTAAACACTGAGTGTAGGCATGTGAATTGCTTATAGGAGACTCCATTCCCTGCTTTCAGAAGACTGCACTTCCCCAAACTAGCATTCCTGAACACGGCTGAGTATTGCACAATATTGGGAAAAGAACTATATGCAGCATGCTGGTTTCACAGGTGTTTCATATTTTCTGGAATTCTGCTTAATACCTCCCAGTTCATGGGAGGCACTCGCTGCTACTTAGATTTGCAGCAAAAACCCGCCTTTCCATTGCAGACCGACAATGACACACTCAGGGATGGCATGGAAAGGGCTACAAGTTTATCCTGGGCTCTTCTGACAAAAGACAGTACCTCCCCAACTCAGAATTCCAGAAAAAGAATGAGTGTGTGTGAAAGGATTGGAGCCACCCTCCATGCAGCTATGTGATAGAACAGGTGTTTCCTTTTAAGGGAATTTCGGCTAAAAAATTCCCCTGTCCATTGGGAGGAACACGTTGCTACTTGGCTTTCTATGGAAACCCCCTCCCCTTTCCTTACAGCCCACCCTAGGAAACACTAAGGGATGACACGTGAAAGGATTCATTGATACCCCGGGCTCAGCTGACAGAAGACAGAATCCCCCACTCTTAGCGTTCAGAAACATTGATGAATACGAAGAGGAGGTGGGGAGCCGCACTTACCCACTTACATGGAGTTACAGTGGTTTCCTTTTTGGGGAATGTCGCTAATTACCTCCCCAGTCAAAGGGGTGACATTCTCTGCTACTGTGGTTTGCAGAAAACACCAGCAATACCCTGGCATCCCGCTGAAGTAACTCTCTGGTAAGACAAGCGTAGGGCTACTACATTATCCGAGGTACTGCTGACAGAAGGAACCTACGTAAACTAAGCCTTCCAGAACACGCCTGAGATTGTGGGGATTGTGGGCAGCCAACGTCTCTGCAGCTACCTTGAATCACAAGTGTTTCTGTTAGAGGGAAATCCGCTAAATCTCTCTACGGTTTATGGGAACGCACTCGCTGCTACTTCGCTCTACAGCCCAAAGCCCTCTTGTCCTTGGCAGCCTGCCCTAACAGCTCAGGAATCACACGCGAAGAACTTCTAGGGTTCCCAGTCGCTGCTGACAGAAGACCGAACCTCCACACACACAGCATTCTGGAACATGCCTGATTGTGTCTGTTAGGTGGCGAGCCACATTCCTGGCAGCTGCCTTTGGTCACAAGTGTTGCTTTTTAGGGGAAATTCCACTGAAACCTCTACTACCCTTGGGAAGGCACTCGCTGTTCCTTGGATTTAAGGCACAACCGCCGCCTTTAACTTGCTGCCCGGCTTAGGAATCACTCAGGGAATTCACATGAAGGGCCAATTGGAGATCTCAGACCCTACTGAGAGAAGACAGAACCTCCCCACACAGCATTCCAGAACACGTCTGCGTGTGTGGGTGATGTGGGGAACCGACCAACAGGGAGCTACCAGATGTCACAGGTGTTCCATGTTTCAGAGAATTCTGCTAAATACCTCCCCGGTCCATGGGAAGGAACTCGCTTCTACTACAATGTGCAGCATCTTCTGCACATTTCCCTGCAACCCCGTGCTTGGAAACACTCATGGAAGAAGCGCGAATATCTTCTTGGGGATCCCAGGCCCTTCTGATAGAAGAAGGAACGTCCCCAAACTCAGAATTCTGCAACATGTCTGAGAGTGTCGGGGAGGGGTGGAGCCAAATCCACGCAGCCAAGAGGGGTCACAGGTCTTTCCTGGTAGGGGGAATTCCGCTAATTAGTTCCCCAATAGAGGGGATACACCTGATGCTACTTGGGTTTCCAGGGCAACCCCTGCATTTCCCAGGTATTCTACCTTAGGAAACACTCAGGGAACACAAGGGAAGTTATTCTAGGAGATTCCAGTTGTGCTAACAGAAGATGGTATCTACCCAAATTAAGCATTGCAAAACACAGCTGAGTTTGTGGGTTATTTGGGGAGACTTCTTCCACGAATTTATATAGGGACACTGCTGTTCCCTTTTACAGGGAGTTCCGCTAAATCCCTCCCCTGTTCATGGGTAGGCACTCACTGATACTTTTATTTCCAGAACAACCCCCACCTTTCCTTGCAACCTTCACTAGACACACTCAGTGAACGCACGCGAATAGCTTCAAGTATTTCCCAGTCTCTGCTGAAAGAAGACCGATTCTCCCCACACTCAGCATTCTGGAATACGCTTGAGTGTGTGGGTTATGAGGTGAGCCGCCCTCCATTCAGCTGTCTTCAGTCCCAAGTGTTCCCTGTTAAGGGAAATTCCGCTAAATACCTCCACAATCCATGGGGAGTCACTCGCTGCTGCTTGGCTTTCCAGCCAAACCACAATCATTCCATGGCAGCCTGTCTTATGAAACTCAGGGAATAAATTTGAAGGACTAATTGGAAATTTCAAACCCTGCAGATAGAAGACGTTATGACACAACTCATCATTCCGCAACACGGCTGACATTCTGGTGGAATTGGTGTGATATCGAACTGGCACCTACCTGCGGTCACATGTGTTCCATATTAGGATTAATTCCTCTAATTACTTCCCCTCTCTCTGGGGAGACACTCGCTGCTAGCTGGCTTTCCAGCACAAACCCTGCACTTCCTGGCAGCCCTCCCAATATTACCATCAGGATAGTCGCACAAATGACTCCTAGGATATCCCAGGAGCTGCTGATAAATGACGGATAATCCCCAAACTCAGCATCATGGAAAGCATTTGAGTGAATGTAGTATGTGCGTTGTCAAATACCACGCAGCTACATGCGGTCAAAGTTTATTCCTGGTAGGGTGAAATCCGTTAATTACCTCCCATGTCCATGAGGTGGAAATGGCTATTACTTGGTGTTCTTGTCGAACCCCCGCATTTCCTTTTTAGCCCTCCCATGTAAACACTCAGGGAAGGCATGAAAACTGCTTTTATGAGACTACATTCCCTGATTTCAGAAGACTAGGCCTCCCCAAACTATCAATCCTGAACACGGCTTAGTATTATGGTAGTTGGTACCGCAATATACGCAGCATACTTTGTTCACAGGAGTTTCTTGGTTGGAGGAATTCAGGTTACTACCTCCCAGTGCGAGGGAGGCACTCCCTGCTACTTAGATTTCCAGTCCAACCCCCGCCTTTCCATGGCAGAACGATGGAGGAAACCCTCAGGGAAGGCATGCAGAGCTCTTCAAGTTTATCCTGGGTTCTGCAGACAAAAGACTCTACCTCGCCACCTCACCATTCCAGAACAAGTGTGAGTGTGTGGGGAAGCTAAGTAGCCACCCACAACGCAGTTATGTGATATCACAAGTGTTTCTTGTTAGGGGAATTCCGCTAATTACTTCCCCTGTCCATTGGGAGGCACTCGCTGCTACTTGGTTTCTAGGAAATCTCCATCTTTTCCTGGCAGCCCACCCTGGGAAACAGGTGAAGACACGTTAAAGGATTCTTCTATATCATAGGTCCTGCTGACAGAAGAGAGTAAACCCCACACAGCATTCAGAAACATAGATGATTGTTTAGGGGAGGTGGTGTGTCGCACTTACACAATTACATGGCGTCACAGTTGTTCCTTTTTGGGGAATGTTCGCTGATTACATCCCGAGTCCATTGGGAGACACTCTCTTCTACTTGGGTTTCCACACAAGACCAGCATTTCCCTGGCATCCCGCTAAAGATACACCGTGGGAGGAAAAGCAATGGGCTCTTACATTATCCGAGTCCGTGCTTAAAGAAGAAGGAACCTGCATACACTAAGCATTCTGGAACACACCTGAGGGTGTGTTGGATGTGGGCAGCCGCCATCTATGCAGTAACCCTGTGGCCCAAGTGTTCCTGTTAGAGGGAAATGCGCTAAATCTCTCCAACGTTCATGGGAACGAACTCGCTGCTACTTCCCTCTCCAGCCCAAAACCCTCTTTTCCTTTGCAGCCTGCCCTAACAGCTCAGGAATCACACGTGAATAAATTCTAGTGATCAAATCACTGCTGACAGTAGACAAAATCTCCCAACACACAGCAATCTGCAACTGACATCAGTGTGTCTATTATGTGGGGAGCCATATGCCTGGCAGCATATTTGGTCACAAGTGTTCTATTTTAGGGGTAATTCCACTAAAACCTCCACTGGCCATGTGAAGGCACTCGCTGTTCCCTGGATTTAAGGCACAACCGCCGCTTTTCACTGGTAGACGGTCTGAGGTAACACTCAGGGAAAACACATGAGGGGCCAATTCGAGATCTGAAACCCTACTGATAGAAGATGAAACCTCATCAGACAGCATTCTACAATACGTCTGAGTGTGTGGGTGATGTGGGGAGCCGCCCACCATGGAGCTAACTGATGTCACAGGTGTTCCATATTTCAGAGAATTCTGCTAATTACCTCAAATGTACATATGGTGGAACTCGCTGCAGCTTGGATTTCCAGCAGATCCCGCACAATTCCCTGCGACACCATGCTTGGGAACACACAAGGAAGATACGTGAAAGGCTTCTAGGGGATCCCAGGCCCTTCTGATAGAAGAAGGAACTTCCCCAAACTCAGAAATCTGGAACAACCCTGAGAGGATGCGGAGGTGCGGAGTCGCCTCCACGCAGCTACGTGGGGTCACTCGTCTTTCCTTTTTGGAGGAATTCGGCTAAATAGTTCCCCAGTACTGGAGAGGCACTTGCTGCTAATTGGGTTTCCAGGGCAACCCCTGCATTTCCCAGGCAGTCCACCTTAGGAAACACTCAGGGAACACAAGGGAAGTGATTCTAGGAGATTCCAGTTGTGCTAACAGAAGATTGTACCTACCCAAATTCAGCATTGCAAATCACAGCTGAGTTTGGCGGTTATTTGGGTAGCCGCCATCCACGAATCTACATAGGGACACTGCTGTTCCCTTGTACAGGGACTACCGCTAAATCCCTCCCCTGTTCATGGGAAGGCATTCGCTGATACTTGTATTTCCAGAACAACTCCCACATTTCCTTGCAACCTTCACTAGACACACTCAGTGAACACACGCGAATAGCTTCAAGTATTTCCCAGTCTATGCTGGAAGAAGACCTAATCTCCCTTAACTTAGCATTCCGGAATACGCTTGAGTGTTTAGGTTATGACGTGAGCCGCCCTTCATGCAGCTGCCTGCAGTCCTATGTGTTCCCTGTTAAGGGAAATTCTGCTAAATACCTCCACACTCCATGGGGAGTCACTCTATTCTACTTGGCTTTCCAGCCAAATCACAATCATTCCTTGCAGCCTGTCTTTAGAATCTCGGGGAATAAAACTGAAGGACTTTTGGGGTATCTCAAACCCTGCAGACATAAGACGTTACCAAACCACACTCAGCATTTTGCAAACTCGGCTGACAGTGTGGTGTGGTTGGGAAGACACAGAACAGGCATCTAATTGCGGTCACAGGCTTTCCTTATTTGGGGTAAGTCCTCTAAGTATTTCCACAATCTATGGGCAGACACTCGCTGCTAGTTGGCTTTCCAGCACAACCCCTGCATTTACCTTGACGTCCTCCCAAGAATACAATCTTGGAAGTCTTGCAAAAAGCTTCTAGGATATACCAGGAGCTGCAGAAATAAGACGGCATCTCCAAAAACACAGCATTCTGGGAAACATTTGAGTGAATGGAGGAGGTTTGATGTCAAGCACTCAGCTACCTGGGGTCAAAGTTGCTTCCTGGTAGAGGGAAGTCCTTTAACTTCCTCCCCAGTCTATGTGGTGGCACCCGCTACTTTTTGCAGTTCTATTCGAAGAACTGTCTTTCTTTTGCATCCCTCCAAAGTAAACACTGAGTGCAGGCATGTGAAGTGCTTTTAGGAGACTCCATTCCCTGCTTTCAGAAGACTGCACTTCCCCGAACTAGCATTCCTGATCACGGCTGAATATTGCGCAATATTGGGAAAAGAACTATACGCAGCATTCTGGTTTCACAGGTGTTTCATGTATTCTGGAATTCCGCTTAATACATCCCAGTGCATGGGTAGCACTCGCTGCTACTTATATTTCCAGCAAAAACCCCGCCTTTCCATTGCAGTCCGACAATGACACACTCAGGGATGGCGTGGAAATTGCTACAAATATATCCTGGTCTCTGCTGACAAAAGACGGTACGTCCACAACTCAGAATTCCAGAAAAAGAATGAGTGTGTGTGTGAGGAGTGGAGCCACCCACCACGAAGCTATGTGACAGCACAGGTGTTTCCTGTTAAGGGAATTTCGTCTAATAAATTCCCCTGTCCTTTGGGAGGCACTCGCTTCTACTTGGTTTTTAGGAAATCTCCACCTTTTCATGGCAGCCCACCCTGGGAAACAGGTGAAGACACGTTAAAGGATTCTTCTAGATCATACGTTCTGCTGACAGAAGACAGAAAACCCCACACAGCATTCAGAAACTTGGATGCTTTTTTATGGTAAGTGGTGTGCCGCACTTACACATTTACCTGGCGTCAAATTTGTTCCCATTTTGGGGAAGGTACCCTGATTACATCCCGTGTCCATGCTGAGACACTCTCTGCAACTTGGATTTCCACACAAGACCAGCATTTCCCTGGCATCCCGGTAAAGTTATACCCTGGGAGGAAAAGCAAAGGGCTCTTAGAATATCCGAGGCCCTGCTGACAGAAGAAGGAACCTACATACACTAAGAATTCCTGAACACAGCTGAGGGTGTGGTGGATGTGTGCAGCCACCGTCTACGCAGTTAAACTTTGGCCCAATTGTTCCTGATATAGGGAAATTCGCTAAATCCCTCCAACGTTCATGGAAACGCACTCGATGCTACTTCCCTCTCCAGCCCAAAACCCTCTTTTCCTTGGCAGCCTGCCCTAACAGCTCAGGAATCACACGTGAAGAAATTCTAGCGATCCCAGTCACTGCTGACAAAAGACCGAACCTCCCAACACACAGCAATCTGCAACCGACCTGAGTGTGTCTATTATGTCGGGAGCCATATGCCGGGCAGCAGACTTTGGTCACAAGTGTTCTATTTTAGGGGTAATTCCACTAAAACCTCCACTGCCCATGGGAAGGCACTCACTGTTCCCTGGATTTAAGGCACAACCGCCGCTTTTCACTGGTAGACGGTCTGAGGAAACACTCAGGGAAAACAAATGAAGGGCCATTTCGAGATCTGAAACCCTACTGATAGAAGATGAAACCTCCTCAGACAGCATTCCACAACACGTCTGAGTGTGTGGGTGATGTGGGGAGCCACCCACCATGGAGCTAACTGATGTCACAGGTGTTTCATATTTCAGAGAATTCTGCTAATTACCTCAAATGTACATATGGTGGAACTCGCTGCAGCTTGGATTTCCAGCAGATCCCGCACGTTTCCTTGCGACACCATGCTTGGTAACTCTCAAGGAAGACACGTGAAATGCTTCTAGGGAATCCCAGTCCCTTCTGATAGAAGAACTAACTTCCCCAAACTCAGAAATCTGGAACAACCCTGAGAGGATGGGGATTGGTTGAGCTGCCTCCACGCAGCTACGTGGGGTCACAGGTCTTTCCTTTTAGGGGGAATTCCGCTAATTACCTCCCCTGTCCATGGGGAGGCACTCGCTGCTACTTGGCTTTACAGCACAACTGCACCTTTCCCTGGGAGTCCGCCCTGTGAATCACTCAGGGAAGACATGAGAAGGGCTTCTCTGTGATCCCAGGCACTGCTGAGAGAAGACGGAATCCCCCACACTCAGCATTCTGAAACAGGGCTTTTTGTTTGGGGGAGTTGGGGAGCTGCCCTCACGCAGCTACATGGCATCACAGGTGTTCCCTCTTTGGCATAAGTCTGCTAATTTCCTCTCCAGTCCTTTGGGAATCACGAGCTGCTACTTAGATTTCCAGCAAACACCCATATTTCCCTGGCAGCCCATCGAAGGAAACACTCAAGTAACACACGGGAAGTGCTTCAAGGATATCCCAGGCCCTGCTGAAAGAAGACGGAACCTCCCCAACTCAACATTCCTGAACATGGTTGAGTGTGTTTGGGAGGTGGGGAGCCGCCCTCAATGCACCTACATCAGGTCACATGTGTTCCCTGTTATGGGTACTTCCGCTAATAACCTTCCTTTCCATAGGAATGTACTCCCTTCTACTTTGCTTTCTAGCACAAGCCCCGCCTTTCCCTGGATGCCTAGCCTTAGATAGAATCATGGAATACACCCAAAGTTGTACTAGGAGATCCCAGTCTCTGCTGATTGAAGATGGAACCTCCCGAGACTAGCATTCCAGAACACGGCTGAGATTGTGGGGATGTGTGGAGCCGATCTCAATGCAAATACTTAGTGTCAGAAATTTTCACTGTTAGGGGGAAGTCTGATAACTACCCAGTCCATTGAGTGGCACTCGATGCTAATTGGATTTCCAGGACATCTGACATTCCTTTGCAGCCCATTTTAGAAAGAACTCATGGAAGACATGGGAAGGGCATCTAGGAGATCCCAGGTGCTGCTGAAAACACATGGAACCTCCCCACACTCAGCAATCCGTAACAAGGCTGAGTGTGAGGGGGAGGTTTGCAGCCACCCTCCACGCAGCTACCTGGGCTCACAGGTGTTCCCTCTTAGGGGGAAGTATTTAATTTCTTCCCCTGTCCATGGGGAGGCACTCACTGCTATTTTGTTTTCCAGGCCCACCCCCTTTTTCCCAGGCATCCGGCCCTAGGAAACACTCAGGAAACTCACGGGAAAGGCTTTAGGAGATCCCAGGTGCTGCTGACAGAAGACGGAACCTCCCCAAACTCAGCATAGTAAAACACGGCAGAGTGTGTGGGGGAGGATGGGTGCCACCCTCCACAAATCCAACTGGGGTCAAAGGTGTTTCCTGGTATGGGAAGTCTGCTAATTACCTCCCATGTCCATGGGGAGGCACTCAGTTCTTTTTGTATTTCCAGCATAACCCCGCATTTACTTGGCATCCTCCACTATGAAACAATCGGGGAACACATGAAAGGGCTTCTAGGAGTTCCCAGGCTCTGGTGACAGAAGAAGGAACCTCCCCACACTCAGCATACTGGAACAAGCCTCACTGTGTGGGTGAGGTGAGGAGCCACACTCCATGCAGCTACCTGGGGTCACATTTGTACCTCTTTAGGGGGAAGTCCGCTAATTACCTCCCTTGTCCATGGGAAGCACTCACTGCTACTTGGTTTTTCAGCACGAAGCACAAATTTACCTGGGAGTCGCCCATGGAAACAATCTGGGAAGACACGCAAAAGGCTTCTAGCAGATCCAAAGCACTACTGATGGAAGAAGGAATATCCCCAAACTCAGCATTCTGGATCACAATGGAGAATGTTGGGTAGGTGGGGAGCCACCTCTATGCATTTATCTGGGGTCACATGTGTTCTATTTGGGGGGAAGTCCACTAATTACCTCTCATGTCCATGGGGAGGCACTCGCTGCTACTTGGCTTTCCAGCCCAACCCCCACCTTTCCCTGGTAGCCCGCCTTAGGAAACAATGAGGGAAGTCACGTGATGGGCTTCTAGGAGATCCCAGGTGCTGCTGACAGAAGACAGAACTCCCCACATTCAGCACTGCACAAGATGGCTTATTGTGTGGGTGAGGTGTGGAACAGCCCTCACACACCTACCTGTCGTCACAGGTGTTCCCTTTTTGGGGGAAGTCCGCTAATTACCTCCCCAGTCCATGGGGAATCACACACTGCAGCTTTGCGATCCACACCAACTCCTGCATTTCTCTGGCAGCCCGTCAAAGGAAACACTCAACGAAGACAAATGAATGGCTTCTACGTGTTCCCAGGCTCTGATGACAGAAGACGGAACCTCCATACTCTCAGCAATTATGAATACACCTGAGGGTGTGGGGGATGTGGGGATCCATGCTCCACGCAGCTACATGGGGTCACAGATTTTTCCCTCTTAGGGGAAATTCGGCTAATTAACTCCCCTGTCCAAGGGGAGGTACTCGATGCTACTTGATTTTCCAGCACAAGACACGCATTTCCCTGTCAGAAAGCCCTAAGAAAAACTCAGTGAAGTCCCTAGAAGTGCTTCAATATGAACCCAGGCATTGCTAAGAGATTACAAAACCTCCAGAAAATCAGCATTCGGGTACCTGGCTGAGTGTGTTGTGGAAGGGGAGCTGACCAGCATGAAACTAACAGTGGCCACAGATTTTCCATTTCAGGGGAAAGTCTGATAAATACCACCACGGTCCATGGGGAGACACTTGCTGCTAATTCACTTTCCAGTCATATCCCCACCTTTCCATGGCAGCCTGCCATAAGAAATACTAAGGGAAATCACCCAAAGGGCTTCTAGGAAATCCCAGGCTCTGCGGAATGAAGAGGGAACCTCCGACACTCAGCATTCTGGAACACGGTTGAGTGTGAGGGGTATGTGGGAAGCTGCCCTCCACAAAACTAACTGGTGTCACAGGTGATTCCTGTTAGTTGTTATCCAGAAAATACCTCCCCTGTCCATTGGGAGGCACTCGCTGCTACTTGGTTTCCAGCAAAACCCCATTTCCCTGGAAGCCCGTGCTAGGGAACACTCAAGGAAGATACACTAAGGGCGTCTAGGAGATCCCAGGCGCCACTGACAGAAGATGGAACCTTCCCAAATTCAGCATTCCAAAACACGGCTGAGTGTGTTGGGGAGGTGTGTTGCCAAAATCGACGCAACGGCATGGGATCACAGGTGTTCCTTCTTAAGGGGACTTCCACAAATTAACTTCATTGTCCATAGGGAGGCACTCACTGCTACTTGGATTTCCAGCTCAACCCCCCAATTTGCCTGTCAGCCCGTTTTAGAAAGCACTAGGTAAATTCACTGGAAGGGCATCTAGGAAATCCCAGGTGCTGAGAAAGAAGATGGAACCTTTCTACACTCAGCATTCCGGTACATGGCTGAGTGTGTGGGTGAGGTTGGGAGCAGCCCTCCTCTCAGTTACCTGGGGTACGTGGTTTACTGTTATGGGAAGTCTGCTAATTATCTCCCATTTCCATGGGGAGGCACTCGCTGCTTCTTAGATTTCCAGTGCAACCCAGGGCTTTACCTGACAGCCCACCCTATGAAACACTCAGAGAACACATGAAAGGGCTTCTAGGAGATCCTAGGCTCTGCTGAGAGAAGATGTAACCTCCCAATACTCAGCATTCTGGAACACAGGCTGAGTGTGTGGGGGAGTTGGGGGGCAAAACTCAATGCAGCTATCTGTGGTCACAGGTGTTTCCTGTTACGGGAAACTCAGCTAATTACCTCTCCTGTACATCTGGAGGCACCAACTGCTACTTGCCTTTCTAGCAAACCCCCATCTTTACCTGACAGCCCGCCCTAGTAAGCAGTCATAGAAGACGTGTGAAGGGCTTCTTGGAGTTCCAAGGCGCTGCTGACAGAAGGCAGGACTCCCCACACTCAGTATCCCGAAACACTGCTTAGAGTGTGGGGGAGTTGGGGAGCCGCCTTCAGGTAGCTAACTTGCATCACAGGTGTTCCCCTTTTTTTGGGGAACTCTGCTAATAACCTCCCCGTCCATGGAGAATCACTAGCTGCTACTTGCATTTCTAGAAAACCCCGAATATCCCCAGCAGCCCGCAATAGGAAAAGATCATGGTAGATGCATGAAGGCTTCTAGGAAATCCAAGGTGCTGCTGACAGAAGACAGTACCTCCATACACTCAGCATTCCGGAACACACCTGCAACAGTGGGGGATGTGGGGTGCCGCCTTCCACGCAGCTTCCTGTTGCCACAGGTGTTCCCAGTTAGGGGAAATCCGGTTACCCCCCCGCTCCATGGGGGGGAAATTGCTGCAGGTTCGATTTCCAGCCCAACCCCCGTCTTTCCCTGGCAGCCCGCCCTAGGAAACACACAGGGATCACACTCAAAGGGCTTCTAGGAGATCCCAGGCACTGCTGACAGATTATGAAACCTCCAAACACTCAGCATTCAGGAACACGGCTGAGAGTCTGGGGGAAGTGGGGAGCCAACCTCCTGCAAATACCTGGTGTCACAGATATTCCCTGTTAGGGGGAAATTGGCTAATTACATCCTGTGTCAAACGGGAGGTACTCGATGCGTATTGGATGCCCAGAACAAGCCCCGCATTTACCTGGCAGGCTGCCCTATGAAAATCTCAGTGAAAACCCTATAAGTGTTTCAAGGTTATCCCAGGAGTTGCTGACAGATTACAAATCCTCCACACACTCAGCATCCGGGAGCACAGCTGAGTGTGTTAGGGAATTTGGGAGCCGATCTTCATGCAAATAACACTGGTTGCAGATATCATCGTTTACAGGGAAGTCCGCTAAATACCACCACATTCCATGGGAAGGCACTCGCTGATACTTGGCTTTCCAGTCCAACCCCCACATTTCCCTACCAGCTCGCCCTAGGAAACACTCAGGGAACACACGGGAAGGGCTTCTAGGTGATCCCAGGTTCTGCTGACAAATGACGGTACCTCCCCACACTCAGCATTCCGAAACACAGCTAAGTGTGTTGGGTATGTGAGGGGCCTCCCTCCACTAGTGCTACCTGGGGTCACAGGTGATCCCTGTTAGGGGGAAGTCCGCTAATTACCTCCCCTTTCCATGGGGAGTCACTCGATGCTACTTCATTTTCCAGCATAAGCCCAGATATTCCCTCACATCCTGCCACAAGAAATACTAAGGTAAATCACCCGAAGGGCTTCTAGGAGATCCCAGGTCTGCTTATTGAAGAGAGACCCTAGGAAACTCAGCATTTCAGAACACAGTTGAGTATGTGGGGAATGTGGGGAGCCACCTCCATGAAGCTACCTGGGGCCACAGGTGTTTCCTGATAGGTGTAATCTGCTAAGAACCTTCCCTGTCCACTGGGAGGCAGTTGCTTCTACTTGGCTTTCTAGAAAAACCCCTACATTTCCCTGGCAGCCCATGCTAGGAAACATTCAGGGAAGTTACTCTAAGGGCTTCTAGGAGATCCCAGTCACTACTGAGAGCAGATGGAACCTTCCGAGTTGCAGAATTCCAGAACAAGGCTGAGAGTATCGGGGAGGTGGGGAGCCAAACTCGATGCAAATTAATGGGGTCACGGATTTTCCCTGTTAGGGGGAATTTCATTAATTACCTCCACTGCCCATGGGGAAGCACTCGATTCTATTTGGCTTTCGACAAAATCCCCCACATTTACATGGCAGCCCATATTACAAAGCTCTACAGGAAATCACGGGAATGGCATCTAGGAGATCCCAGGCACTGCTGACAGAAGACGGAACCACCCCACACTCAGAATTCCAGAACACGGCTGAGTGTGTGGGGGAGATTGGGAGCTGCACTCCACTCAGCTACATGGGGTCAAAGTTGTTTCCTGCTATGAGAAATTCAGCTAATTACCTCACCTGTACATTGGGAGGCACTAGCTGCTACTTGGTTTTCAAGCTATATCCCTGCGTTTCACTGGCAGCCCGCCCTATGAAACACACATGGATCACACTTGAAAGGCTTCTAGCAGATCCCAGGCACTGCTGACAGATTACAAAACCTCCAAACACTCAGCATTCAGGAAAACGGCTGAGAGTCTGGGGGAGGTGGGGAGCCGACCTCCTGCAACTGCCTGGTGTCACAGATATTCCCTGTTAGGGGGAAGTCGGCTAATTACCTCCCGTGTCCAATGGGAGGTACTCGATACATATTGGATGTCCAGCACAAGCCCTGCATTTACCTGGCAGGCTGCCCTACGAAAATCTCAGTGAAAACCCTACAAGTGCTTCAAGGTTATCCCAGGAGCTGCTGACAGATTACGAATCCTCCACACACTTAGCATTTGGGAACAGGGCTGAGAGTCTTGGGGCTCTGGGGAGCCGACCTCCTGCAACAACATGGTGTCATTGATTTTCCCTGTTAGGGGGAAGTCCGCTAAGTACCACCACAGATCATGGGAATGCAGTCAATTCTACTTGGCTTTCCAGCCCAAAATCAGCATTTCCCTTCCAGCCCACCCTAGGAAACACTCAGGGAACTCACGGAAAGAGCTTCTAGGGGATCCCAGGCTCTGCTGACAAATAACGGAACTTCCCCACACTCAGCATTCCGAAACACGGCTAAGTGTGTTGGGTATGTGAGGGGCCGCCCTCCACTCGTGCTACCAGGGGTCACTGGTGATCCCTGTTAGGGGGAAGTCCTTTAAATACCTCCCCTGTCCATGAGGAGGCACTCAATGTTTCTTCACTTTCCAGCACAAGCCTTGACATTCTGCGGCATTCTGCCATAAGAAACACTAAGGGAAATCCCCTGAAGGGCTTCTAGGAGATCCCAGGCGCTGCTAATTGAAGAGGGAGCCTCCAACACTCAGCATTCCAGAACAAAGTTGAGTGTGTGTGGGATGTGAGAAGCCGCCTCCACAAAGCTATGTGGGGTCACAGGTATTTCCTGATAGGTGTAATCCGCTAAATACCTCCCCTGTCCATTGGAAGGCACTCATTTTTACTTGGCTTTCCAGCAAAACCCCCACATTTCCCTGGCAGCCCACGCTAGGAAACACTCAGGGAATTTATGCTAAGGGTTTCTAGGAGATACCAGGCGCTACTGAGAGCAGATGGAACCTTCCCAATTGCAGAATTCCAGAATAAGGCTGAGTGTGTCTGGGAGGTGGGGAGCAAAACTCGATGCAACTACATGGGGTCACAGATTTTCCATTAGGTGGAATTCCGCTAATTACCTCCACTGTCCATGGGAAGGCACTCAATTCTACTTCATGTTCCACACAAAACACCACATTTACCTGTCAGCAGATTTTAGAAAGCACTACTGGAAATCATGGAAATTGCGGCTAGGAGATCCCAGGCACTGCTGACTGAAGACGGAACCTCCCACACTTAGCATTCCTGAATACGGCTGAGTGTGTGGTGGAGGTTGGGTGCCACCCTCCACTCAACTACCTGGGGTCAAAAGTGTTTCCTGCTATGGGAAATTCAGCTAATTACCTCCCGTGTACATGGGGAGGCAGTCACTGCTTCTTGAATTTCCAGCCAAATCCCCGCCTTTCACTGGCAGCCAGCCCTAGGAAACACAGAGTGATCACCCTCGAAGGGCTTCTAGGAGATCCCAGGTGCTGCTGACGGAAGACAGAACCTCCCTACACTCAGCATTCTGGAACATGGCTGAGAGTCTTGGGGAGTTGGGGAGCCGACCTCCTGCAACTACATGGTGTCACAGATTATCCCTGTTAGGGGGAAGTCTGCTAAATACCACCACAGTCCATGGGGAGGCACTCATTGCTACTTGGCTTTCCAGACCAACCCCAGCCTTTCCCTTGCATCCCGTCCTAGGAAACACTCAGGGAACACATGGGAAGTGCTTCTAGGAGATCCCAGGTTCAGCTAAGAAATGACAGAACCTCCCCACACTCAGCTTTCTGAAACACAGATAAGTGTGTTGGGTATGTGTGGGGCCATCATACACTTAGGCTACCTGGGGTCACAGGTGATCCCTGTTAGGGGGAAGTCCGCTAATTACCTCTCCTGTCCATGGGGAGTCACTTGATGCTACTTCACTTTCCAGCAAAAGCCCCAATATTCCGTGGAATCCTGCCATAAGATACACTAAGGGAAATCACCCGAAGGGCTTCTAGAAGATCCCAAGCACTGCTGATTGAAAAGAGAACCTAGGACACTCAGCATTCCAGAGCACAGTTGAGTGTGTAGGGGCTGTGGGGAGCCACCTCCATGAAGCTACCTGGGGTCACATGTATTTAATGATAGGTGTAATCCGCTAAATACCTCCCCTGTCCATTGGGAGGCAGTCGCTTCTACTTGGCTTTCCAGAAAAAAACCCACATTTCCCTGGCAGCCCATGCTAGGAAACACTCAGGGAAATTATGCTAAAGGCTTCTAGGAGATCCCAGTCACTTCTGAGAGCAGATGGAACCTTCCCAATTGCAGAATTCCAGAATAAGGCTGAGTGTGTCGGGGAGGTGGGGAGCCAAATTCGATGCAAATAAATGGGGTCACAGATTTTCCCTTTTAGGGGGAATTCCGCTAATTACCTGCACAGTCCATGAGGAGGCACTCGATTCTACTTGGCTTTCCACAAAAACCCCCGCATTTACCTGGCAGCCCATCTTACAAAGCACTACTGGAAATCACGGGAATGGCGTTTATATGATCTCAGGCACTGCTGAGAGAAGACGGAACCTCCATACACTCAGCAATCCGGAACATGCCTGAGGTTCTGGGGGATGTGGGGAGCTGCCCTCCATGCAGATACATTGGGTCACAGGTGTTCCCTCTTAGGGGAAATTTCGCTAAATATCTCCCCTGTCCAAGGGGTGGTACTCGATGATACTTGGTTGAGCAGCACAAGCCCCGCATTTCCCTGGCAGCATCCATGCCGAAACCTCAGTGAAGTCCTTAGAAGTGCTTCAAGGTGATCCTAGGCGCTGCTGACAGAATATGAAACCTCCACACACTCAGCATTAGGGAACACGGCTGAGTGGGTTGGGGAAGTGGGGAGCCAAAATCCACGCAAATAACATTGGTCACAGATATTCCCTGTTAGGGGGAAGTCCACTAAATACCACCACGGTCTATGGGGAGGCACTCACTGCTACTTGGCATTCCATACAAACCCCTGAATTTACCTGACAGCCCATCATAGAAAGCAGTACAGGAAATCACGGGAATGGTTGCTAGGAGATCCCAGGCACTGCTGATAGAAGACGGAACCTCCCAACAGTCAGAAATCCAGAACATGGCTAAGTGTGTGGAGGAGGTTAGGAGCTGCACTCCCCTCAGCTTCATTGGGTCAAAGGGGTTTCCCGCTATGGGAAATTCAACTAATTACCTCACCTGTACATGGGGAGGCACTCCCTGCTACTTGGATTTCCAGCCAAATTCCCACGTATCACTGGCAGCCCGCCCTAGGAAACACAAAGGAATCACACTCGAAGGGCTTCTAGGAGATCCCAGGTGCTGCAGAGAGATTACGAATCCTTCAAACCCTCAGCATTGAGGAACACGTCTGAGAGACGGGGAGGTGGGGAGCCTACCTCCTGTAACTACCTGGAGTCACAGATATTGCCTGTTAGGGGGAAGTCCACTAATTACCTCCCGTGTCCAAGGGGAGGTACTCAATGCTTCTTGGATGTCCAGCACAATCCCCGCATTTACCTGGAAGACTGCCCTACGAAAATCTCAGTGAAAAACCTACAAGTGCTTCAATGTGATCCCTGGAGGTGCTTACAGATTACGAATCTTCCACACACTCAGCATCCGGGAACACGGCTGAGTGTGTTGGGGAATTTGGGAGCCGACTTTCACCCAAATATAACTGGTCACAGATTTTCCCTGTTATGGGTAAGTCCGCTACATACCACCACATTCCATGGGGAGGCACTCGCTGCTACTTGGCTTTCCAGGCCAACCCCCGCATTTCTCTTCCAGTCCGCCCAGGGAAACACTCAGGGAACACACGGGAATGGCTTCTAGGAGATCCCAGTCTCTGCTGACAAATGACTGAACCTCCCCACACTCAGCGTTCCTAAACACGGATAAGTGTGTTTGGTATTTGAGGGGCCGCCCTCAACTCGTGCTACCTGGGGTCACAGGTTATCCCTCTTAGTGGGAATTCCTCTAATTACCTCTCCTGTCCATGGGGAGGCACTAGAGACTTCTTCAAATTCCAGCTAATGCCCCTTCTTACCCTGGCATCCTGCCATAGGAGACACTAAGGGAATTCACCCAAAGGGCTTCTAGGACATTCCAGTCGCTGCTGATTGAAGAGGGAACCTGCAACACTTAGCATTCCAGAAGACAGTTGAGTGTGTGGGGGATGTGGGGAACCGCCTTCATGAAGCTGCTTATTGTCACAAGTGTTCCCTGTTTGGGTGAATTCCGCTTATTAACTCCCCAGCCCATGGGGAATCATGTGCCTCTACGTTGCTTTCCACAACATCCCCCCATTTCTCTACCAGCCTTTCGAAGGAAACACTCCTGGAATACAAATGAATGGCTTCTAGGTGCTCCCAGGCGCTGCTGACAGAAGATGGAACCTACATACACTCAGCATTCTGGAACACGGTTGAGTGTGTGGGGGAAGTTGGGAGCCACCTTCCACTCAGCTACCTGGGATCAAAGGTGTTTCCTGTCATGGTTAATCTGCTTATTACATCCCATGTCCATGAGGAGGCAATCACTGCTTCTTGGATTTCCAGCACAATCCTCACCTTTTCCTGGCAGCCCACCCTAGGAAACACACAGAAGGGAAGTGAACAGCTTGTAAGAGATCCCAGGCCCTACTGACAGAAGACAGAACCTCACCAGACTGAGCATTCATGAACAAGACAGAGTGTGTTGGGGAGGTGCGGAACTGCCCTCCACACGGCTACCTGGGGACATAGGTGATCCCTGGTAGAGGGAATTCCGCTAATTACCTCCCTGTCTAAGTGGAGGCACTCTCTGCTGCTTGGCTTTCCAGCCCAACCCCCATCTTTCCCTGGCATCCTGCCCTAGGAAACACACAAGGAAAATACGAGAATTGCTTCTAGGAGAACCCAGGCACATATTATAGAAGACAACCTCCCAACACTCAGCATTCCAGAACACGACTGAGTGTGTAGGGGAGGTTGGGAGCTCCCTTCCATGCAGCTATCTGGGTTCACAGTTGTTCCACGGCAGGGGGTATTCCGCTAATTGCCTCCCATGTCCATGGGGAGGCACTCAGTGCTCCTTGGCTTTCCAGCCTTTCCTCAGACTTTCCCTGGCAGCTTGCCATAGGAAACACTCAGGGAACTCATGCAAAGTGCTTCTAGGAGTTCCCACACACTGCTGACAGAAGACAGAAGCACCCCACTCACAGCATTCCGGAACATGGCTGAGTGTGTGGGTGAGGTTGGAAGCCATATTCCACACTGTTAACTGGGATCACAGGTGTTCCCTGGTATGGGGAATTCCACTAATTCACTCCCTGTCTGTGGGGAGGCACTATGTACTACTTGGCTTACCAGACAATCCCCCACCTTTCCCTTTCACCCCGCAGTAGGAATACTCAGGGAAGGCACGTGAAGGGATTCTAAGTAATCCCAGGTGCTGCTGACAAAAGACAGAAATTCCCCACACTCAGCATTCTGGAACATGGCTGAGTGTGTTTGGGAGGTAGGGAACACCAATCCAAGCAGCTACCTGGAGTCACAGGTGTTCCCTGGTAGGGGGAATTCCGCTAAATACCTCCCATGTCCATGGGAGGCACTCATTGCTACTTGTTTTCCAGCACATCCTGTGCCTTTCCCTGGCAACCCACACTAGGAAACACTCAGGGAACACACACTAAAGTCTTCTAGTAAATCCCAGGCGCTGCTGTCAGAAGACAGAACCTCTCCAATCTCAGCATTCCTGAACAAGGCTGAGTTTGTGGTGGATGTGTGGAGACGTGTTCCACACAGCAACCTGGAGTCACAGGTTTACCTGGAAGGGGGAAGTCCGCTAATAACCTCCCCTGTTCTTGGGGAGGCAGTCACCGCTACTTGGATTTTTAGCCCAGCCTCTGCATTTCCCTGTAAACGCTCCCTAGGCCACAGAGAGGGAAGGCATGTGAAGGCTTCTAGCAAATCCGAGTCGCTGCTCAAAGAAGACTGAAACACCCCACACTCAGCATTCCAGAACACAGCTGAGCATTTGGGGGAGGGGGTGAGATGCACTCCACTCAGATACCTGGTGTCACAGGTGTTCCCTGGTAGGGGGAAGTCCACTAATATCCTCCCTTGTCCATGGGAGGCACTCGCTGCTTCTTGATTTTCCAGCCCAACCCCAGCATTTCCCTGGCAGCCAGGGCTATGAAACACTCAGTGGATGCAAGTGAATGGCTTCTAGGAGATCCCAGGAGCTGCTGACAGAAGTTGAAACCTCACAATACTCAGCATTCCAGAACATGTCTGAGTATTTGGGGGAGGTATGGACGGACCTCCACGAAAATACCTGGGGTCAAATATTTTCCCTGGTAGGGGGAAGTCCGCTAATTACCTCCCCTGTCCATGGGGAGGCACTCGCTGCTCCTTGGCTTACCAGCGCAATCCCCACCTTTTCCTGGTAGCCTGCCCTAAGAAAGAAGCATGGAAGGGAACCAAACGGCCTATAGGAGATCCCAGGCGGAGCTGACAGAAGACGGAACCTCTACAGACTGAGCATTCGGGAACAAGACTGAGTGTGTTGGGAGGTGTGGAACCACCCTCCACGCAGCTAACTGGGGACACAGGTGTTCCCTGGTAGAGAGAATTCCACTTATTTCCTCCCTGTCTATGTGGAGGCACTCACTGCTACTTGGATTTCTAGCCCAACTCCCGTCTTTCCCTGGCAGTCCGCCCTAGGTAACACTCACGGAGGGTACGCGAATTGCCTCTAGGAGAATCCAGGCGCTGATGACAGAAGACAACCTCTGCACACTCAGCATTCCAGAACACGGCTCAGTGTGTGGGGAAGGTGGTGATCCTACTTCCACGCAGCCTTGTTCACAGTGTTCCCTGGTAGTGCGAAGTCTGCTAATTAACTCCCCTGTCCATGGGGAGACACTCGCTGTGACTTGGCTTTCCAGCACAACAGCCGTTTTCTCCAAGCACGCAGCCCTAGGAAAAACTGAGAGCATTCACGTGAAGTTCTTCTATGTGATCCGAGGCACTGCTGACAGATGACGGAGCCTCCCCACTCTCAGCATTCCAGGACTAGGCTTAGTGTGTGGGGGTGGGGGCGAGCCGCCTTCCACGCAGCTACCTGGGCTCACAGGTTTTCCGTGGTAGGGGGAAATCCGCTAAATACCTCCATTTCCATGGGTGGCATGCACTGCTTCTTGGACTTCCAGCCCAAACCCCACCGTTTCCTGGCAGACAACCCTAGGAAACACTCAGGGAAGGCACGTGAAGGAATTCTAGGAGACTCCAGTTTCTGCTGTCAGAAGACGAACCCTCCCCATACTTAACATTCCAGAAAAGTTCTGAGTGTGTTTGGGTGGAGGGGAGCCGCCCTCAACATACATATATTGGGTCAAAGGTGTTCCCTGGTTGGGGAATTCCACTAATTAACTCCTCTGTCCATGGGGAGGCAGACGCTGGTACTTGGTTTCCAGCCCAACAGCTGCATTTCCCAGGCACCCCGCCCTAAGAATCACTTTGTATGCACCCGAAGGGCTTCTAGGAGACACCAGGCGCTGTTGACAGAAGACAGAACATCCCAACACTCAGCATTGCTGAGCATGGCTGAGTGTGTTAGGGAGGTGGCTAGCTGCCCTCCAAGCAGCTACCTGGGGTCACAAGTTTTCCTGTTAGGGGGAAGTCCTCTAAACACCTCCCCTGTCCAAGAGGAGGCACTCGCTGCTAATTGTCTTTCCAGCCCAAACCCAGCCTTACCCTGTCAGACCGCCATAGTAATCACTCAAGGAATGCACACGAACGGCTTCTAGGAGATCCCAGGTGCTGCTGATATAAGAAGGAAACTTCCCACCCTCAGAATTCCAGAAAGGGTCTGAGTTTGTGTGGGCATTGGGGAGCCGCAGTCAACGAAGTTACCTGGGGTCAAAAGTGCCCTGGTAGGGGGAAGTCTGCTAATTACCTCCCCTATCCATGGGGCAGCACTCCCTGCTACTTGGTTTTCAGCCCAACCCCCACATATCCCTAGCAGCCCGCCATAGGAAACAATAAGGGAAGACATGCTGAGGGTTCTAGGAGATCAGAGAAGCTGCTGAAAGAATACGGAACCCCCCACACTCAGCATTCCTGAACAAGGCTGAGTGTGTGAGGGAGGTGTGGAGCTGCACACCACGCAGTTACTTGGGGTCACAGTTATTCTCTGGTAGCGGTAATTCTGCTAATTACCTCCCCACTCCATGGGGAGGCACTCGATGCTAATTGTATTTCCAGCCCACCCCCAGCCTTTTCCTGGCAGCATACCCAGGGAAAAACTTAGGGAAGGCATCCAAAAGGCTTTTCAGAGATCCCATGTGCTGCTAACAGAAGACGGAACGTCCCCACTCTCAGCATTCCAGAAAAAGGCTGAGTGTGTGAGGGGGTTGTTCAGTCACCCTCCACGCAGGTACCTGGTGTCACAGGTGTTCCCTGGTAGCGGTAAGTCCGCAAATTACTGCTCCAGTCCATAGGGATGAACTCACTGGTACTTGGTTTTCCAGCCTAACCCAAGCCTTTCTTTGGCAGCCCGCCCTAGGAAAAACTCAAGAAAGGCACTTGAATGGCTTATAGGAGATCCCAGTCGCTCCTGTCAGAAGACAGAACCTACCCACACTCAGCATTCCGGAACACGCCTGAGTGTAAGGGGGATTTGGGGAGCCGACCTCCATGCAGCTATCTGGGGACACAGGTGTTTCCTGGTTGGGGGAAATCATGTAATTACCTCCCTGTCCTAGGGGAGGAACTCACTGCTACTTGGTTTTCCAGCCCAACCCCCAATTTCCCTGCAAGCAGTAGAAAATACTCAGGAAGGCACTTGAAGGGCTTCTAGGAGATCCCAGCTGCTGATGACAGAAGATGAAACCTCCCCACACTAAGCATTCCGGAACACAGCTGACTTTGTTGGGGAGGTGGGGAGCCAAACTCCACGCAGCTACCTGGGGTCACCGGTGTAACCTGGTAGGAGGAGTTCCGCTAATTACCTCCCCTGTCAATGGGGAGGCACTGGATGCTAATTGTCTTTCCAGTCCACCACCCGGCATTCCTTGACAGCACGCTCTGGGAAAATCTCAGTGAAGGCACTTGAAAGGCTTCTCAGAGATCCCAGGCACTGCTGACAGAAGACGGAACCTCCCCACACTCAGCATTCTGGTAAATGGCTGAGTGTGGGGGAGGTGAGGAGCCGACCTCCACGCAGCTAACTGGGGTCACAGGTGTTTCCTTTTAGGGGGAATTGTGCTAATTATATTCCCTGTCCATGGGAAGTCACTCACTTCTACTTAGCTTTCCGGCACAACCCCTGGCTTTCCCTTGCAGCCCTCCCAAGGAAACACTCAGGGAAGGCAAGAGAAGATCTTCTAGCTTATCCTAGGCTCTACTGAAAGAAGACGGAACCTCCCTACACTCAGCATTCCAGAATAAGTCTGAGTGTGTGGGGGAGGTGTGGAGCCGACCTCCACGCAGATACCTGGGGTCACAGGTGTTCCCTGGTAGGGGAAGTCTGCTTATTACCTCACCTGTCCTTGGGAAATCACAGGCTGCTACTTGGTTTTCCAGCCCTACCTCCAATTTTCCCTTGCAGCCCGCCATAGTAAACACTCAAGGAAGAGACTCAAAGGACTTCTAGGAAATCCATGGTGCTGCTGACCGATGACGGAACCTCCCCACACTCAGCATTCCGGAACACATCTGAGTTTGTGTTGAAGTTGGGGAGCCGCTCTCCACGCAGATATCTGGGGCCACAGATGTTCCCTGGTAGGGGGAATTCCATCAAATACCTCCCCTAAGATGGGGAGGCACTTGTTGCTACTTGGCTTTCCAGCCCAACCCCCACCTTTTCCTGGAAGCCCACCATAGGAAACACTCAGGGAAGGCACATGAAGGAATTTTATGAGATACCAGGTGCTGCTGATTGAAGACAGTACCTGCCCACACTCAGCATTCTGGAACAAGCCTGAGTGTGTTGTGGGGTTGTGCAGTCACACACCACGTAGCGATCTGGGGTCACAATGTTCCCTTGTATGGGGAAGTCCGCTAATTATACCCTGTCCATGGGGAGGCACTCGCTGCTACTTGGTTTTCCAGGCCAACCCACAACTTTCCCTGGCAGCCCTCACTAATAAACTCTCAGGGAAAACACGCATAGGGTTTCTAGGAGATCCCTGGCTCTGTGGACAGAAGACAAAACCTCAGCACACTCAGAATCCTGGAACATGGCAGAGTGTGTGGCAGATTTGGGGTAAAGACTTCCACATAGCTTCCTGGGGTCACAGGTGTTCCCTGTTAGGGGGAATTCCGCTAATACCTCCCCTGTCAATGGGGAATCAGTCATTGCTACTTGGCTTTCCAGACAATCACACAATTTTCCCTGGCAGCCCACCGTAGGAAACACTCAGGGAAGGCAGGAGAAGGGCTTCTAGGAGATCCAAGTCTCTGGTGACAGAATACAGATCATACCCACACTCAGCATTCCGCAACAAGCCTGATTGTGTGGGGGACATGGGGAGCCACCCTTGACACAGCTACATGGGGACACAGGTGTTCCCTGTTAGGGGGAATTCCACTAAATACATCCCAGTCCATGTGGAGGCACTCACTGGTACTTGGCTTTCCAGCCCAACCCCACATTTCCCTGGCAGCCTGGGCTAGGAAACACGCAGAGAAGACACACAAAAGAATTCTACGAGATCCCAGGCCCTGCTGAAACAAGATGGAACCTCTCAACACTCTGCATTCTGGAACATGGCTGAGTGTGTTTGGGAGGTGGGAAGCCACCCTCCATGCAGCTTTTGGGGATCACAGGTTTCCCTGGTATGGGGAAGTCCACTAAATACCTCCCTATTCCATGGGGAGGCACTCAATTCTATTTGGGATTCCAGCCAAACCCCCCAATTTCCCTGCAAGCCCGCCCTAGGAATCACTCATGGAAGTCACACAAACAGCTTGCAGGAGATCCCAAGGGCTGCTGATATAAGATGGAACCTTCCCACGCTCAGCATTCCAGAAAAGGTCTGAGTGTATGTGGGTGGTGGGGACCTGCACTCAACGTAGCTACCTGGGGTCAAAGGTGTTCCCTAGTAGGGGGAATCCCTGTAATTAACTCCCCTGTCCATGGGGAGGCACACGCTGCTACTTGGCTTTCCATTCCAACACCCAACTTTCTCTGGTTGCCCAACATAGGGAACACTCATGGAAAGAACGCAAAGGGCTGCAAGGAAATCCCAGGCTCTGCTGATAGAAGACGGAAATTCCCACACCCA
Organism: Camelus dromedarius; assembly: GCF_036321535.1. Taxonomy (NCBI): domain Eukaryota; kingdom Metazoa; phylum Chordata; class Mammalia; order Artiodactyla; family Camelidae; genus Camelus; species Camelus dromedarius. The sequence continues at coordinate 7,566,097 of NC_087473.1, read as the reverse complement.
GCATTCAGGAACAAGGCTGAGTGTGTGGGGGAGTTGCGGAGCTGCCCAACACACAGCTACCTGGGGTCACAGGTGTTCCCTGGTAGGGAGAATTCCGCTAATTACCTCCCATGTCCATGGGGAGACAGTCAATGCTAATTGTCTTTCCAGCCCACCCCCCACCATTTCCTGGCAGCGGGTCCAGGAAAATCTCAGGGAAGGCACCCAAAAGGCTTTTCAGAGATCCCAGGCACTTCTGAAAGAAGACGGAAGCTCCCTACACTCAGCATTCCAGAATAAGACTGAGTGTGTGGGGGAGGTTTGGAGCCACCCTCCACGCAACTACTTGGGGTAACAGCTGTTCCCTGGTAGGGGAAGTCAACTTAGTATCTCCTCTGTCCATGGGGAGTCACTCACTTCTACTTGGTTCTCCAGCCCTACACCCACTTTTCCTTTTCAGGCCGCCCTTGGAAACACTCAAGGAATAGATGTGAAGGACTTCTAGGCAATCCCAGGCACTGCTGACTAAAGACGGAACCTCCCCACACTGAGCATTCCAGAACAGATATGAGTTTGTGTTGGAGGTGGGGTGCCACACTCCCCACATCTATCTGGGGTCACAGGTGTTCCCTGGTAGGGCAAAATCCACTAATTATGTCCACTAATATGTGGAGGCACTCATTGTTACTTGGCTTTCCAGTGCAACCTCTGCTTATCCCTGCCAGCCCACCATAGGAAACACTCAGGGAATGCACATGAAGGGAATATAGGAGATCCCAGGTGCTGCTTATAGAAGACGGTACCTCCCAACACTCAGCATTCCAGAACATGGGTGAGTGTGTTGGGGAGGTTTGTAGCCTACCTTCATGCAGATACCAGGGGTCACATGTTTCCCTGGTAGAGGGAAGTCCTCTAAATACTTCCCTGTCTATGTGGATGCCCTCGCTGCTACTTGGCTATCCAGCCCAACACCAATCTTCCCCTGGCAGCCTACCCAAGGAAACACTCACGAAAGGCATGAGAATATCCTCTAGGAGATCCCAGGCCATGCTGACAGAAGGCATAACATCCCTATACTCAGCATTCTGGAACATGGCTGAGTGTGTTGAGGAGGTTGGTAGCAGCCCTCAACGCAGCTGCCAAGGGTCTCAGGTGTCCCTGATAAGGGGAAGTCCTCAAATACCTTTCATTTACATGGGGATGCACTCGCTTCTACATGGTTTCCAATCCAACCACCCATTTCCCTGCCAGCGCGCCCTAGGAATCAAGCAAAGAAGGCACGCGAAGGGCTTCTAGGAGATCCGAGAAGCTGCTGCTGAAAGAAGATGGAACATCCCCACTCTTAGCATTCCAGAACATTTCTGAGTGTGTGGGGAGGTGACCAGCCACCCTCCAAGCAGCTACCTGGAGTCACAGGTGTTCCCTGGTAGGGGGAAGTCCTCTAAATACCTCCCCTGTCCATGTGGAGTCACTTACTTCTACTTAGATTTCCAGCCAAACCCCCGCCTCTCCCAGGCAGCCCGCCCTAGGAAACAATTTAAGGAAGGCACACGAATGTCTTCTAGGATATCCCAGGTGCTGCTGACAGAAGACAGAACCTCCCCACACTGAGCATTCTGTAGTAGATCTGAGTTTGTGTTGGAGGTGGGGAGCCGCTCTCCATGCAGCTACCTGGGGACACAGGTGTTCACTAGTAGAAGGAAGTCCGCTAATTACCTCCCTATCTATGTGGAGGCACTCACTGCTACTTGGCTTTCCAGCCTAACCCACATCTTTCACTGCCAGCCTGCCATAGTATACACTAAGAGAAGGCACGCAAAGGGCTTCTAGGAGATCTGAGTAGCTGCTGAAAGAAGACGGAACATCCCCACTCTCAGCATTCAGGAACACTGCTGAGAGGGTGAGGGTGGTGGTGAGACACCCTCCACGCAGGTACGTGGAGTCACAGTTGTTCCCTGGTAGGGGGAAGTCCGCTAGTCACCTCCCCTGTCCGTGGGGAGGAACTCGCTTCTACTTAGATTTCCAGATCAACCCCCTCCTCTCCCTGGCAGCCAGCCCTAGGAAACACTCAGGGAAATCACATGAACATCTTTTAGGATATCCCAGCCACTGCTGACAGAAGAGGGGACCTCCCTACACTCAGCATTCTGGAACACGCCTGAGTGTGTGGTGAACTTTTGGTGCCGCCATCGATGCAACTACCTGGGACACAGTTGTTCCCTTTTTGGGGGAAGTCCAGTAATTTCCTTCCAGTACATGGGTAGGCACTTGCTGCTACTTGTACCTCCAGTGCAACCCCCACATTTCTCTGGCAGCACGCCCTAGGAAACACTCAGGTAGGCTCGTGATGTGCTTCTAGGAGATCCAAGGATCTGGTGACAGATTACGCAACCTCCCCCCACTCAGCAATCCCAAACTCATTTGTGTGGGGGGAGGGAGGTGGGGAGCAGCACTCTACGCAGCTACCTGGGGTTGAAGGTGTTCCCTAGTAGTGGGAAGTCCGCTAATTACTGCACCTGTCCATGGGGAGTCACTATATGCTACTGGCTTTCCAGTCCAACACCAGCCTTTACCTGACAGGGCGCCCTGGGAAATACTCAGGGAAGGCACGCGAAAGCCTCCTGGATATCCCAGGCACTGCTGACAGAAAACGGGACCTCCCCACGCTCAGCATTCTGGAAAAGGTCTGAGTGTGTGTGGGCGGTGGGGAGCCGCATTCAACATAGCTACCTGGGGTCAAAAGTGTTCCCTGGTAGGGGGAATTCCGCTAATTAACTACCCTGTCCATGGCGAGGCACACGCTGCTACTTGGTTTTCCAGCCCAACCCCTGCCTTTCCCTGGCAGCACGACCTAGGAAACACTGAGGGAAGATAAGTGAAGGGCTGCAAGATGATTCCAGGCTCTGCTGACAGAAGACGAGATCTCCCCACAATCAGCATTTGGGAATAAGTCTGAGTGTGTGGGGAGCTGCGGAACCTCCCTCCACCCAGCTATATGGGGTCACAGTTATTCCCTGGTAGGAGAAATTACGCTAATTACCTCCACTGTCCATTGGGAGGCACTCACTGCTACTTGATTTTGCAGCCCAAATCCTGCCATTCCCTGGCAGCTGCCATAGGAAACACTCAGGAAAGGCACGCGAAATTCTTTTAGGCAATCTCAGGAGCTGCTTTCAGAAGAAGGAACCTCAGCACTCTCAGCATACCGACCAAGGCTGTGTGTGTGTGGGAGGTGTGTATCCGCCCTGCAGGTCCTACATGTTTTCACAAGTGTTACCTGATACGGAGAAGTTCGCTAATTACCTCCCCTGTCCATGGGGAGGCACTCACTGCTGCTTGGCTTTTCAGCCCAACCGCCAAATTTCCCAAGCAGCCCGCTATAGGAAACACAAAGGGAAGGCACGTGAAGTGCTTGTAGGAGATCCGAGTAGCTGCTGAAAAAAGACGGAACCTCCCTACCCTCAGAATTCTGGAACACTGCTGAGTGTGTGGGGGAGGTGGCAATCCGCCCTCCACGCAACTACCTGGGGTCCCAGGTGTTCCCTGGTAGGGGGAAGCCCGCTAATTACCTCCCCTGTCCATGGGGAGGCATTCGCTTCTACTTAGATTTCCAACCCAACCTCCGCCTCTCCCTGGCAGCCTGCCCTAAGAAACACTCAGGGAAGGCACGTGAACTTCTTCTAAGATATCCCAGGCACTGCAGACAAAAGACAGAACCTCCCTTTCCTCAGCATACTGGAAAACGGCTGAGTGTGTGGCGGAGGTGTGGAGCCGCCCACCACGCAGCTGTTTGGTGTCACAAGTGTTCCCTCATAGGGGGAAGTCCATTAATTACCTCCCCTGTTCATGGGGAGGCACTCGTTTTTACTTAGATTTCCAGCCCAACCCCTGCATCTCCCTGGCAGCCTGCCAAAGGAAACACTCAGGAAATGCAAGGGAAGGTCTTCTAGGTTACCCCAGGCGCTGCTGACAGAAGATGGAACCTCCCAACACTCAGCATTCCATAAGAAATCTGAGTGTGTGGGGTAGGTGGGGAGCCATTCTCCACGCAGCTACCTGGGGTCACAGGTGCTCCCTGTTAGGGGGGATTCTGCTAATGACCTCTCCTTTCCATGTGGATGCACTGGCTGCTACTTGGTTTCCAGCCCACCCCCTGCCTTTCCCAGGGAGACAGCACTAGGAAAAACTCAGTCAAGACACGCAAAGGGCTTCAAGGTGATCCCAGGTGCTGCTGACTGAAGACGGAACCTCCCCACTATCAGCATTCTGGAACACGAATGAGTGTGTGGGGAGGTTGGGAGACACAATCCATGCAGCTAACTGGGGTCACAGTTGTTCCCTGGTAGTGGGAATTCCGCTAATTCTGTCCCCTGTATATGGGGAGGCACTCTTTGCTACTTAGTTCTCCAGCAAAATCCTCACAATTCCCTGGCAGCACACCCTAGGAAACACTCATGAAACACACGCAAATGGCTTCTAGGAGATCCCAGGTGAAGCTGAAAGAAGACAGGACCTCCTCTCTCTCAGCCTTCCAGGACAAGGCTGAGTGGTGTGGGAGCTGGGGAGCCACACTCCACGCAGCTACCTGGGGTCACATCTGTTCCATGGCAGGAGGAAGTCAGCTAAATACCTCCCTTGTCCATGGTGAGACACTCACAGCTTCTTGGCTCTCCAGCCAAACCCCTGCTTTCCCCTTGAATCCCGCCCTTGGAAACACTCAGGAAATGCACGCAAAGTGCTTCTATGACATCCCTGGCTCTGCTGAAAGAAAACAGTACTGCCCCACACTCAGCATTCTGGAACACGGCTGAGTGTGTGTGAGAGGTAGGGTCACCATCCGTGCATCTAACTGGTGTCACTGGTGTTCTGTAGAAGGGGGAACTACACTAAATACATCCACTGTCCATGAATAGGCACTCGCTGCTACTTGGATTTCCAGTCCAACCCCCGCCTTTCCCTGGCAGCCCACCATAGAAAACACTCAGTGATGGCACACAAAAGGCTTCTAGGCGATCCCACGCTCTGCAGAGAGAAGACAGAACCTCCCCACACTCAGCATTCTGGAATAAAGCTGAGTGTATGGGGGAGGTGGGCTGCAACACTCCATGCAGCTACCTGGGGTCACAGGTGTTCCCTGGTAAGGGGAAGTGTGATAAATACCTCCCTTTTCCATTGGAAGTCACTAATTGCTACTTGGCTTTCCAGCCCTACTCACACATTTCCCTGGCCGCCTGCCCTAGAAACACTGAGGGAATACATGTGAAACGCTTCTAGGAAATCTCAGAGCCTGCTGACAGAAGACGGAACCTCCCCACACTCAGCATTCCAGAACACGGCTGAGTGTGTGGGGAAGGTGTGGAGCCACCCTCCACTCAGACACCTGGGGCCACAGGTGTTCCCTAGTAGGTGGAATTTTGCTAATTTCCTCCCCAGTCCATGGGGAAGCACTCACTTTTACTTGGCCTTCCAGTAAAACCCCTCATTTCACAGCAGACTTCCCTAGGAAACATTCATGGAATGCACACGAAGGGCTTGTAGGAGATCCCAGGCGCTGGTGAAAGAAGAAGGAACCTTCCCACGCTCAGCACTCAGGAACATGTCTGAGACTTTTGGGGAGGTGGGGAGCCACACTCCAAGCAGTTAACTGGGGTCACAGGTGTTCCCTGCAGGGGTTATTCCGCTAATTCCCTACAATGTCGATGGGGAGGCACTCACTGCTGCTTGGCTTTCCAGCTAAATCCCCACATTTCCCGGTCAGACTGCCAAAGGAAACTTTCAGGTAACACACGCAAATTGCTTCTAGGAGATCCCAGGTGCTGCTGAGAGGAAACGGATCCTCCCCACACTCAGCATTCTGGAACACAGCTGAGTGTTGTGGGAGGTGACAAGCCACCGTCCACGCAGCTACCTGATGTCACCACTGTTCCCTGGTAGAGAGAATTCCTCTAAATACCTCCCCTGCCCAGGGGGATGCACTCACTGCTACTAGGCTCCCAGCCTAACCACAGCCTTTTCCTAGAAGCCTGCTCTAGACAACACTCTGTGAAGGCATGCAAAGAGCTTCTAGTAGATCTCAGGCACTGCTGACAAGAAGAAAGAACCTCCCCATATTCAGCATACTGGAACATGGCTGAGTGTGTGGGGGAGCTGTGGAGCCACCTTCCACGCAGACATTTGGGGTCACAGGTGTTCCCTGTAGGTGGAATTTCGCTAAATACCTCCCCAGTCCATGGGGTGGCACTCGCTGATACTTGGCTTTCCAGCCCAAACCCCACATTTCACAGGCAGTCTGCCCTAGGAAACACTCATATAACACACGCAAAGGGCTTCTAGGAGAACCCAGGCGTTGCTGAAAGAAAATGGAACATCCCCATATTCAGCATTCTGGAACATGGCTGAGTGTTGGGGGAGGTGATGAGCCACCCTCCAAGCAGCTACCTGATGTCATAGGTGTTCCCTGGTAGGGGGAAGTCCGCTAATTACTTCCCATGCCCATGGGGAGGCACTTGCTTCTTCTTCCTTTACAGCCCATCCCCTGTGTTTCCCTGTCAGACCGCCCAAGGAAACACTCAGGGAACACATGGAAATTATTCTAAGAGTTCCCAGGTGCTGCTGACAGAAGACAGAAACTCCCCACATTCAGCAATCTGGAAAAAGGCTGATGGTGTGTGAGAGTTGGGGAGCCGCCCTCCACGCAGCTAAATGGGGTCACAGGTTTTCCCTTGTAGGTGGAAGTACGCTAATAACCTCCACTGTCCATGAAGAGGCACTCGCTTCTACTTGGCTTTCCAGCCGAACCCCGCATTTCCCTGGTAGACCGCCCTAAGAAACACTCAGTGAAGTCACGCGAAGGGCTTCTAGGTGATCCCAGGCGCTGCTGACAAAAGACGGAACCTCCCCACAGTCAGCATTCCAGAACATGGCTGAGTGCATTTGGGAGATGGGGAGCCGCACTCCACACTGCCTCCTGGGGTCACAGTTTTTCCCTAGTGTGAGGAAGTCCGCTAATTACCTCCCCTGTCCATGGGGAGGCACTCCCTGATCCTTTGCTTTCCAGCACAACCCCCGCTTTTCCCTGGCAGCCCACCCAATGGAACACTCAGGGAACACACGGGAAATTCTTCTGCGAGTTCCCAGGCGCTGCTGACAGAAGACAGAATCTCCCCAAACTCAGCATTCTGGAAAATGCCTGAGGGTGACTGAGAGTTGAGGAGCCACCCTTCATGCAGCTACCTGGTGTCACAGGTATTCCATGTTAGAGGGAAGGACCCTAATCATCTGCACTGTCTATGAAGAGGCACTCTCTATTACTTCATTTTCCATCCCAACCCCCACCTTCCCTGGCAGACCACCCTTGGAAACAAGCAGGGAAGGCACCCAAATAGCTTCTAGGAGATCCAAGGCACTGCTGACATAAGATGGAACCTCCCCACACTCAGAAATCTGACACAAGTCTGAGTGTGTGGGGGTTTTGGGGAGCCAAACCCTCGACACAGCTACCTGTGGTCACAGGTGTTCACAAGTAAGGTGAATTCTGCTAATTACCTCCTCTTTCCATGGTGTGTCTCTTGCTGCTACTGGGCTTTCCTGCACAAAGCCCAACTTTCCCTGGCAGTCTGCAATCGGAAACACTCCAGGAAGACACCCAAAATGCTCCTAGGAGATCAAAAGCACTGCTGACAGAAGATGGAACCTCCCAACACTCAGCATTCTGGAAGACAGCTGAGTGTGTGGGGGAGGTGGTGAGCTACCCTCCACGCAGATAAATCGGGTCACAAGTGTTCCCTGGTAGGAGGAAGTCCGCTAAATAACTCCCTTCTCCATGGGGAAGTTCTCTTTTCTACTTGGATTTCCGGCCCAAACTCTGACTTTCCCTGGAGACTGCCTTAGGAAACACACAAGGAAGACACATGAAGGGCATCTCGGAGATCCCAGGTGCTGCTTACAGAACATGGAACCTCCCCACACACAGCATTCTGGATCAAGGCTGAGTGTATGGTGGAGTTGGGAAGCCAAACTCCACACAGATAACTGGGGTCACCGCTGTTCCCTGCTAGGTGTATTTCTGCTAATTATCTCCCTTGTCCATGGGGAGGCACTTGCTGCTACTTGGATTTCCAAGCTAACCCCCACCTTTCCCCGGCAGCCCGCCCAAGGAAACACTCATGTAACACATGGAAAATGCTTCAATGAGATACCAGGCGATGCTGAAAAAGATAGAACCTTCCCACACTCAGCATTCTGGAAAATAGCTGAATGTGTGTGAGTGGGGAGCCGACTACCACGCAGTTACCTGAGGTCACAGGTGTTCCCTGGCAGGAGGAAGTCCGCTAATTACCTCCCAAATCCATGGAGAGATGCTCTCTGTTACTTTGGTTTCCAGGCCAACCACCGTATTTTCCTTGCAGCCAGCCCTAGGAACACTCAGGGAAGGCAAACGAAGGGCTTCTAGGAGATCTCAGGCACTGCTGAAAGACGGAACCTCCCCACACTCAGCATTCAAGCACAAGGATGAGTGTGTTTGGGAGGCGGGGAGGAGACACCCACTAGCTACCTGGGTTCACAACTGTTCCCTGGTAGGGGGAATTCTGCTAGTTACCTCCCCTGTCCATTGGGAGGCACTTGCTTCTACTGGGCTCCCAGCTCAATCGTAGCCGTTTCCTTGCAGCCTGCCATAGGAAACAATCAGTGAAGGCATTCGAATGGCTTCTAAGAGATCCCAGGCACTGCTGAGAAGACGGACCTCCCCACATTCAGCATTCTGGAACAAGCCTGAGTGTAGTGGGAGGTGGGGAGCCCCACTCCACGCAGCTACCTGGGGTGAGAGGTGTTCCCTTGTAGGGGGAATTCTGCTAACTACCTCCCCTTTCCATGGGTAGGCACTCAATGCTACTTTAACTTCCAGCACAACCCCAAACTTTCCATGGCAGCCCGCACTTGGAGGCACTTAGGGAAGGCATGCAAAGGGCTGGTAGGAGATCCCAAGTGTGGCTGACAGAAGACGGATCCTCCCTACTCTCAGCATTCCTGGAGAAGCCTGAGTGTGTGGGGGAGTGAGCGAGCTGACCTCTACACAGCTACCTAATGTCACAGGTATTCCCAATTAGTGGGAATTCCTCCAGTTACCTCCCCTGTCCAAGGGGAGGCACTCACTGCTACTTGGATTTCCAGCAAAATTCCCACCTTCCCCTGGCAGCCCGCCCTAGGAAACACTCATGGAAAACACGCGAAGGGCTCTTAAGACATCTCAGGAACTGCTGACAAAACACGGAACGTCCGCACACTCAGCATTCCATAACAATAATGAGTAAGTGGGGATGGTGGGGTGACGACTTACACGCAGCTACCAGGGGTCACAGGTGTTCCATGGTTGAGGTAGTTTCTGTAATTACCTCCCCAGTCCATGGGGATGCACTCGCTGCTACTTGGTTCCCCAGCCAAACCACCGCATTTTTCCTGGCAGCCCGCCCTAGGAAACACTAAGGGAATGCAAGCGAATGGTTTCTGGGAGATCCCAGGCACTGCTTACAGAAGAAGGAACCTCCCCACACTCAGCATTCTGGAACAAGGATGAGTGCGTGGGATAGTAGAGGAGCCGAACCCCATGCAGCTACTTGTGTCACAGGTTTTCCCTGGTTGGGGGAATTCCGCTAATTGACTCCCTTCTCCATGAGGAGGCACTCACTGCTACTTGGATTTCCAGCCCAACCCCCAAATTTCCCTGGCAACACTCCCTATTAAATACTCAAGGAAGGCACGCAAAGTACCTCTAGGAGATCCCAGGTGCGGCTGACAGAAGTCGGAACCACCCTACACTCAGCATTCAGAGACAAGTCTGTGTGTTTGGGGGAGGAAGCGATCCACACTCCACACAGCACCTAATGCCACAGGTGTTACCTTGAAGGGGAATTCCGCTAATTACCTCCCCTGTTCATGGGGAGGCACTTGCTGCTACATGGATTTCCAGCACAAGACCCAACTTTCCCTGCCAGCATTCACTAGGAAACACCCGGGAAGGCACGCGAAGGGCTTCTAGGAGATCCCAGGTGCTGCTTACAGAAGATGGAACCTCCCCCAGCAATCCTGAACACGGCTGAGTGTAGGGGGTGTAGGGAGCCAAACTCCATGCTGCTACATGTGGTCACAGGTGTTCCCTTGTAGGGGGAAGTAAGCTAAAAACCTCCACTGTCCATGAAGAGGCACTCGATTCTTCTTCACTTTCCCGCCCAACCCCCGCCTTTCCCTGGCACACCGCCCTATGAAACACTCAGGGAAGTCACCCAAATGGCTTCAAGGAGATCCCAGGTGCGGCTGAGAGAAGACGGAACCTCCCCACACTCAGCATTCCAGAACAAGGCTGAGTGTGTGCGGGAGTTGGGGAGGAGAACACCACACAGCTACCTGGTGTAAACGATGTTCCCTGGTAGGGGGAATTCTGATAATTAATTCCCGTGTCCATGTGAGGCATCGCTGCTACTAGGCTCCCAGACCAACCACCACCTTTTTCTTACAGCCTGCCCTAGGAAACTCTCAGTGAAGGCATGCGAAGGGCATCTACAAAATCCCAGGTGCTGCTGAACAGAAGACAGAACCTCCCCAAGCTCAGCATTCTGGAACATGGCTCAGTGTGTGGGTTCTGTGGTGAGGGATTTTCCATGCAGCTACCTGGGGTCCGATGTGTTTCCTGGTAGGGGGAGTTCAGATAATTACCTCCCCTGTCCATGAGGAGGCAGTCACTTCTTCATGGCTTTCCAGCAAAACCCCCAAAATTTCCTGGCAGCACGCCCTAAGAAACAGGGAAGGCACATGTAGGGCTTCTAGGAGATCCCAGGCTCTGGTGACAGAAGACGGAACCTACCCACACTCAACATTCCAGAACATGGCTGAGTGTGAAGGGGAGTTGTGGTGCCACACTCCACTATGCTACCTGGGGTCACAGTTGTTCCCTAGTACTGGGAAATCCGATAAATACATCTGCTGTCCATGGGGAGTCACTCGCTGGTACTTGGCTTTCCAGCTCAACCCCCGACTTTCCTTGACAGCCCACAAAATGAAACCCTCAGGGAACACATGGGAAATGCTTCTTTGAGATCCCAGGAGCTGCTAACAGAAGACGGATCCTCCTCAAACTCAGCATTCCAGAAAACGGCTGAGTGTGTGTGAGATTTGGGGAGTTGCCCTCTACGAAGCTACTTGGAGTCACAGGTGTTCCCTGGTAGGGTGAAGTACGCTAATTACATCCACTGTCCATGAAAAAGCACTCGTTGCTTCTTCGCTTTCCATCCCAACCCCCATTTTCCCTGGCAGACCAAAATTGGATACACTCAGGGAAGTCACACAAAGGGCTTATAGGCAATCCCAAGTGCTGCTGACCTAAGACGGAACCTCCCCACACTCAGAATTCCGACAATAGCCTGAGTGTGTAGGGGAGTTGGGGAGCCAAACTCCACGCAGCTCCCTGAGGTCACTGGTGTTCCCGAGTAGGGGGAAGTCCACTAATTACCTCCCCTGTCCATGGTGAGGCTCTTGCTGCTACATGACTTTCCTGCAAAAGCCTCATCAGTCCCTGGTAGTCTGCCAATGGAAACACTCATGGAAGACACCCGAAGGGCTTTTGGAGATCCCAGACGCTGCTGACAGAAGACAGAACCTCCCCACACTAAGCATTCCAAAACAAGGATAACTGTGTGGAGGAGGTCGGGAGCTGCCTTACACTCAGCTCTTTAGGGTAATAGGTGTTCCCTGGTAGGGGGAACTCCTCTTATTACCTCACATTTCCATTGGGAAGAACTCGCTGCAACTTGGCTCCCTAGCCCAACCATCACATTTTCCTCTCAGCCCGCCCTGTGAAACACTCAGGGAAGACAAAAAAAGGCTTCTAGGAGATCCCAGGCCCTGTTCACAGAAGACGAAACCTCCCCACAGTAAGCATTCCAAAACAAATCTAAGTGTGTGTGTGAGTTCGGGAGCCGCTTTCAACGCAGATGCTTAGGGTAAAAGGTGTTACCTAGTACGGGAACTCCTCTAATTATCTCCCCTTTCCATGGGGAGGAACTCACTGCTACTTGTCTCCCCAGCAAAACCCCCATCTTTCCCTGGCAGCCCGCCCTAGGAAACATTTAGGGAAAACATGTGAATGGCTTCTACGGCATCTCAGGTGCTGATAACAGAAGACAGAACCTCCAGACACTCAACATTCCAGAAAAAGTCTGAGTGTGTGTGAGAGTTGGGTTGCTGATTACTACGCAGGTAACTGAGGTCACAGGTGTTCCCTGGCAGGACGAAGTCCGCTAAATACCTTCCCACTCCATGGGGAGACACTCGTTGTTACTTTGGTTTCCCGCCCAACCACTGCATTTTCCTAGAAGTCCATCCTAGGAAAAATCATGGAATGCACGTGAAGGGCTTCTAGGAGATACCAGCCGATATGGAAAGAAGATGGAACCTCCCCACACTCAGCTTTCCATCAAAGGCTGAGTGGGTGTGGGAGGCGGGAAGGAGAAACCCATGCAGCTACATGAGTTCACCACTGTTACCTTGGTAGGCATAATTATTCTAATTAACTCCCCGTCCATGGGGAGGCACTCGCTGCTACTTGGCTCCCCAGACGACCCACCAACTTTTTCCTGATAACCCGCCCTAAGAAGCACTGAGGAAACACGTCAAAGGCTTCTAGTAGATCCCAGGCACTGCTGACAGAAAAATGAAACTCCCCACACTCAGCATACCTGAACATGGTTGACTGCGGGAGATGGGGAGGCGAACCCCACCCAGATAACTGGGGTCACCGCTGTTCCCTCGTAGGGGTAATTCCTCTAATTACCTCCCCTGTCCATGGGGAGGCACTTGCTGCTACTAGGCTCCCAGCACAACCACCACATTTTCCTTGCAGCCTGCCATTGGAAACACTCAGTGAAGGCACATGAAGGGATTCTAGGTGATCACAGGTGCTGCTTACAGAAGATGGAACCTCCCGAAACTCAGCATTCCAGAACCAAGTTGAGTGTGTGGGGGATGTGGCGAGCTGAACCCCACGCAGCTACCTAGGGTCACAGATGTTCCCTGCTACAGGGAATTCTGATAATTACATCCTCAATCCATGGTGAGGCACTCGCTGCTATGTGGATTTTCAGCATAAGCCCCACCTTTCCATGGCAACATGCCCTAAGAAACAACCGGGAAGTCACTCAAAGGGCTTATAGGCGATCCCTGGTTCTGCTGACAGAAGACAGAACCTCCCCACACTCATCATTCCAGACAATGGCTGAGTGTGTGCTGGAGGTGTGGAGCCGCCCTCGACACTGCTAACTGGGGTCACAGTTGTTCCGTCGTATGGGGATGTACGATAATTACATCCCCTGTCCATGGGGAGTCACTCGCTGGTACTTGGCTTTCAAGCACAACCCCAGACTTTCCTTGACACCCCGCCAAATGAAAACCTCAGGGAACACACGAGAAATCCTTCTGTAAGATCCCAGGAGTTGCTGACAGAAGACGGATCCTCCCTAAACTCAGCATATCGGAAAATGGCTGAGTGTGTGTGAGATTTGGGGAGCCGCCCTCTATGTAGATACTTTGGTTCACAGGTATTCCATGGTAGGGGGAAGTACTCTAATTACATCCACTGTCCATGAAGAGGCCCTCTCTGCTACTTCACTTTCCATCCCAACCCCCACCTTCCCTGTCAGACAGCCATTGGAAATACTCAGGTAAATCACGCGAAGGGCTTTTAGGCAATCCCAGGCGCTGAGGACCTAAGACGGATCCTCCTCACACACACAATTCTGACACAATCCTGAGTTTGTGGGGGAGTTGGGAAGCCGCAATCCTTGCATCTGCTTGGGGTCACTGGTGTTCCCGAGTAGGGGAAAGTCCACTAATTACCTCCCTTGTCCATGGTGAGGATCTCGCTACTACATGATTTTCCTGCAATAGCCCCAACATTCCCTGCTTTTCTGCCCAAGGAAACACTCATGGAAGACACCCGAAGGGCTTCTTGGTGATCCCAGGCGCTGCTGATAGAAGACGGAACCTCCACATATTCAGCATTCCAAAACAGGGCTAAGTGTGTGGAGGAGGTCTGGAGCAGCCTTACATGTGGCTGTTTAGTGTAACAGGTGTTCCCTGGTAGGGGGAACTCCTCTAATTACCTCCCCTTTTGAATGGGGAGGTAATCGCTGCTACTTGGCTCCCCAGGAAAACCTCCATCTTTCCCTGGCAGCCTGCCCTAGGAAACATTCAGGGAAAACATGCAAAGGACTTCTGAGGCATCTCAGGTGCTGCTGGCGGAAGAAGGAACCTCCCCACAATAGGCATTCAAAAACAAGACTAAGTGTTGGGGGTGGTCGAGAGATGCCTTACACACAGCTGTTTCGGGTAACAGGTGTTCCCTGGTAGGGGGAACTCCTCTAATTACCTCCCCTTTCCATTGGTAGGAACTCACTGCTACTTGGCTCCCCAGCCCAAGCACTGAATTTTCCTCACATCCCGCCCTATGAAACACTCAGGGAAGACAACCAAATGGCTTCTAGGAGATCCCAGGTGCTACTGACAGAAGACAGAACCTCCAAACACTAAGCATTCCAAAACAAAGCTAAGCGTATGTGGGAGTTCGGGAGCCGACTTCCACGTGGCTGCTTATTATAACAGGTGTTCCCTGGTAGGGGGAACTCCTTTAATTACCTCCCCTTTCTATGGTGAAGAATTCCCTGCTACTTGGATCCCCAGCAAAACCGCCGTATTTCCCTGGCAGCCCACCCTTTGAAACATTCAGGGAAAGCAGGCAAAGGGCTTCTAATATATCTCAGGTGCTGCAGACAGAATTCGGAACGTCTCCACTCTCAACATTCCCGCTGATTTTGTGGGGGAGATGTTGTGCGGCCCTACACACTGCTACCAAGTGTCACAGGTGTTCCATGATAGGGGAAATTTCTCTAATTACCTCCCCTTTCCATGGGGATGCACTTGCTGGTAATTGGCACCCCAGCCGAGCCACCACTTTTTACCTGGCAGCCCGCCCAGTGAAAAACTGAGGGAAGACAGGTGAAAGGATTCTAGGAGATCAAAGGTGCTTTTGACAGAAAACGGAACCTCCCCACACTCATCATTCCAGAACATGGCTGAGTGTGTGGGGGAGGAAGGGAGCCACACTCCACGCTGCTAACTTGGTCATAGGTGTTCCATAGTACGGGGAATTCCGATAACTACATCCCCTGTCCATGGGAAGGCAATCACTGGTACTTGGCTTTCCAGCCCAAACCCCGCCTTTCCCTGGAAGCCCGCCCAAGAAAACACTCATGGAACACATGTGAAATGCTTCAATGAGAACACAGACCCTGCTGACAGAAGATGGATTCTCCAGACTCTCAGTATTCCGGAAAAATGCTGAGTGTGTGTGACAGTTGGGATGCTGAATTCAATGCAGGTACTTGAGGTCACAGGTGTTCCCTGGTAGGAGGAAGTCCTCTAATTACCTTCCCTTACCATCGGGAGACATTCGTTGTTACTTTGGCTTCCCACCCAAACACTGCATTTTCCTTCCAGCTTACCCTAGGAACAATCAGGTAATGCACGTGAAGGGATTCTAGGAGATCTCAGGTGATGCTGAAAGAAGATGGAACCTCCCCACACTCAGCTTTCCATCAAAGGCAGAGTGTGTGCAGCGGGCGGGGGGAGAACCCACGCATCTACCAGGGTTCACAGCTGTTCCCTAGGTTGGCGTAATTTCTCTAATTACCTCCTCTGTCCATGGGGAGGCACTCTATTCTACTTGGCTCCCCAGCCGACCCACCACATTTTTCTTGACAACCTGCCCAAGTAAACACTGAGGAAAGTCACACGAAAGGCTTCTAGGAGATCCCAGGTGCTGCTGACAGAAGACTGAACCTCCCCACACTCAGCATTCCTAAACAGGGATGACTTTCTGCGGGAGATGGAGAGGCTACCCCCATGCAGATACCTGGGGTCAAAACTGTTCCCTAGTAGGGGTAATTCTGCTAATTTCCTCCCCTGACCATCGGGAGGCACTCGCTGTTACTAGGCTCCCAGCACAACCACCGCCTTTTCCTTGCAGCCTGCCATTGGAAACACTCAGTGAAGGCACACGAAGTGATTCTAGGAGATCACAGGCCCTGTTTACCGAAGATGGAACCTCCTGAAACTCAGCATTCCAGAACCAAGCTGAGTGTGTTGGGGATGGGGAGAGCTGAACTCCATGCAGCTACCTAGGGTCACAGGTGTTCCCTGCTATGGGAAATTCCGCTAATTACCTCCCCAAACCCTGGGGAGGCACTCGCTGCTATATGGATTTCCAGCATAAGCACCAACTTTCCCTGGCAGCATGCCCTAAGAAACAACCGGGAAGGAACACGAAGGGCTTCCAGGCAATCCCATGTCCTGCTGACAGAGAACGGAACCTCCCCACTTTCAGCATTCCAGAAAATGGCTGAGTGTGTGGGGGAGGTGTGGAGCTGCACTCGACACTGCTACCTGGGGTCACAGTTGTTCCCTAGAACAGGGAAGTATGATAATTACATCCCCTGTCCATGGGGAGTCACTCAGTGATACTTGGCTTTCCAGCCCAACCCCCGCCTTTCCTTGGCAGCCCGCCAAATGAAAGCCTCAGGGAACACACGAGAATTGCTTCTGCGAGATCCCAGGGGCTGCTGACAGTAGAAGGATCCTCCCCAAACTCAGCATTCCGGAAAATGGCTGAGTGTGTGTGAGAGATGGGTAGCCGCACTCTATGTAGCTAATTTGGGTCACAGGTGTTCCATTGTAGGGGGAAGTACGCTAATTACATCCAATGTACATGAAGAGGCCCTCTCTGCTACTTCACTTTCCATCCCAACCCCCGCCTTCCCTGGCAGACCACCATTGGAAATATTCAGGTAACTCACGCAAAGGGCTTTTAGGCAATACCAGGCTCTGCTGACCTAAGATGAAACCTCCCCACTCACAGAATTCCGACACTAGCCTGAGTGAGTTGGGGAGTTGGGGTGCCACACTCCAGGCATCTTCCTGGGGACACTGGTGTTCCCGATTCGGGGAATTCCACTAATTACCTCCCTTGTCCATGGTGAGGCTCTCGCTTATACTTGATTCTCCTGCAAAAGACCCAAATTTCCCTGAGAGTCTGCCCTAGGAAACGCTCAGGGAAGACACACAAAGGGCTTCTAGGATATCCCAGGGGCTGTGGACAGGAGACGGTACCTCCCCACACTAAGCATTCCAAAACTAAGCTAAGTGTGTGTGTGAATTCAGGAGCCACTTTCCACGTGGCTGCTTAGGGTAACAGTTGTTCCTTTGTAGGGGGAACTCCTCTAATTATCTCCCATTTTCATGAGGAGGACTCGCTGCTACTTGTTTCCCCAGCAAACACCCGCCTTTCCCTGGCAGCCTGCCCTAGGAAACATTCAGGGAAAGCACGCGAAGGGCTTCTATGTCATCTCAGGCACTGCTGACAGAAGACGGAACGTCCCCACTCTCAGCATTCCTGCTGATTTTGTGGAGGAGGTGTGGTGCCGCCCTACATGCTACCAGTGGTCACAGGTGTTCCATGTTAGGGGAAGTTTCTCTAATTAACTCCCCTGTCCTTGGGGATGCACTCGCTGGTACTTGTCTCCCCAGCTGAACCACTGCATTTTTCCTGACAGCCCGCCCTAGGAAACACTGAGGGAAGACATGCAAAAGGCTTCAAGTAGATCCCAGGCACTGCTGACCACACTCAGCATTCCTGAACACGGCTGACTGTGGGAGATGGTGAGGTGACCCCCACGCAGCTACCTGGGGTCACGGCTGTTCCCTGGTAGGGGCAATTCCGCTAATTACCTTCCCTGACCATGGGGAGG
The DNA here is from genome assembly GCF_036321535.1 of Camelus dromedarius. Taxonomy (NCBI): domain Eukaryota; kingdom Metazoa; phylum Chordata; class Mammalia; order Artiodactyla; family Camelidae; genus Camelus; species Camelus dromedarius. The sequence goes on along the minus strand of NC_087473.1, from coordinate 7,548,269 downwards.
CACTGGCTGATACTAGGCTCCCAGCCCAAACACCACCTTTTCCTTGTAGCCTGCCCTTGGAAACACTCAGTGAAGGCAATTGAAGGGTTTCTAAGGCATCCCAGGTGCTGCTGACAGAAGACAGAACCTCCAGATGTTCAGAATTCTGGAAAAAGGCTGAGTGTGTGTGAGAATTGGAGTTGGGGTGCCGACTACCACAGAGCTACCTGAGATCACAGCTGTTGCCTGGTAGGAGGATGTCTGCTAATTACCTCATGTCTGCATGGGGAGACACTCGTATTTACTTTGGTTTCCCGCCCAACCACTGCATTTTCCTTGCAGCCCGCCCTAGAAACAATCAGGAAATTTATGAGAAGGGCTTCTAGGAGATCCCAGGCTATGCTGAAAGAAGACAGAACCTCCCCACACTCAGCTTTCCATCAAAGGCTGAGTGTGTGCAGAAGGTGGGGAGGAGAATGTCACGCAGCTACCTGAGGTCACCGCTGTTCCCTTGGTAGGCGTAATTTCTCTAATTACCTCCCCTGTCCATGGGGAGGCACTCGCTGCTACTTGGCTCCCCTGCTGACCCACCACCTTTTTCCTGGCAACCCGCCATAGGAAACACTGAGCAAAATCACGCAAAGGCTACTAGGAGATCCCAGGTTCTGCTGAGAGAATACAGGACCTCCCCACACTCAGCATTCCTGAACACGGCTGGCCTTCTGCCGGAGATGGGGATGCGACCCCCATGCAGATATCTGGGGTCAACACTGTTCCCTGGTAGGGGTATTTCCGCTAAATACCTCCCCTGTCCATGGGGGGGAACTCACTGTTACTAGGCTCCCAGCCCAACCAGCGCCTTTTCCTTGCATCCTGCCCTAGGAAACACTCAGTGAAGGCACATGAATGGCTTCTATGAGATCATAGGTGCTGCTGACAGAAGACATAACCTCCCCAAACTCAGCATTCCGGAACAAAGCTGAGTGTGTGGCGGAGTTGGTGAGCCGACTTCCACGCATATACCTGCGGTCACAGGTGTTCCCTGGTATTAGGAATTCCGCTAATTACCTCCCCTATCCATGGGGAGGCACTCACTGCTACGTGGATTTGCAGAATAAGCCCCAAATTTCCCTGGCCACATGCCCTAGGAAACACCCGGGAAGGCAAGCAAAGTGCTTCTAGGCAATCCCAGGAGCTGCTGATAGAAGATGACAACTCCCCACACTCAGCTTTCCAGAAAACGGCTCAGTGTGTTGGGGAGGTGGGGAGCTGCACTCGACACTGCTACCTGGGGTTACAGTTGTTCCCTAGTACAGGGAAGTCCAATAATTACATCCCCTGTCCATAGGGAGTCACTCGCTTATACTTGGCTTTCCAGCCCAACCCCTACATTTCCTTGGCAGCCCGCCCAATGAAACACTCAGGAAACACACGAGAAATACTTTTGCGTGATCCCAGGAACTGCTGACAGAAGACGGATCCTCCCCAAACTCAGCATTCTGGAAAACGGCTGAGTGTGTGTGAGAGTTGGGGAGCCGCCCTCTATGCAGATAATTGGGGTCACATGTGTTCCATGGTGGGTGAAGTACGCTAAATACATCCACCATCCAAGAAGAGGCATTCTCTGCTACTTCGCTTTCCATCCCAACCCCCACCTTCCCTGGCAGACTGCCATTGGAAATTCTCAGGGAAGTCATGTGATGGGCTTCTAGGGGATCCCAGGAGCTGCTGATCTAAGACGGAACCTCCCCACACTGAATTCTGACAGAAGCTTGAGTATGTCGGAAGTTTGGGAGCCACCATCCGTGCATCTACCTTTCATCACCATTGTTCCCTAGTGGGGAGAATCCCTCTTATTACCTCCCCTGTCCATGGTGAGGCTCTCACTTATACTTGATTCTTCTGCAAAAGCCCCAACTTTCATTGGCAGTCTGCCCTAGGAAACACTCAGGAAAGTCACCCGAAGGGCTTCTAGGAGAACCCATGTGCTGCTGACAGAAGATGGAACCTCCCCACTCTAAACATTCCAAAACAATGCTAAGTGTATGCGGGAGGTCGGGAGCCACTTTCTACGTGGCTGCTTATGGTAACAGGTGCACCCTGGTAGGGGGAACTCCTCTATTTACCTCCCCTTTCCATGGGGAAGACTTGCTGCTACTTGGCTCCCAGCAAAACCCCTGAATTTCCCTGTCAGCCTGCCTTAGGGAACATTCAGGGAAAACACGCAAGTGGTTTCTAATGCATCTCAGGCACTGCTGAAAGAAGACGGAACTTTCCCACTCTCAGCATTCCATAACAATGCTGAGTGAGTGGGGGAGGTGGGGTGACACCCTACACGCAGCTACCAGGTGTCACAGGGGTTGCATGATAGGGGTAATTTCTCTAATTACCTCCCCAGTCCATGAGGAATCAATCGCTGCTTCTTGGTTCCCCAGCCGAACAACTGCATTTTTCCTGGCAGCCCGACATTGAAACACTGAGAGAAGACACGCGAAAGGCTTCTAAGATATCCCAGGTGCTGCTGAAAGATGACGGAACCTCCCCACACTCAGAATCCGGAACACGTCTGACTGCGGGAGGTGGGGAGGCGACCCCCACTCAGCTAAATTGGGTCACCTCTGTTCCCTCGTAGGGGGATTTCTGCTAATTACCTCACTTGTCCATGGAGAGGCACTCTCTGCTACTTGGATTTCCAGCAGACCCCCCTGCCTATCCCTGGCAGCCCGCCCAAGGAAACAATCATGGAACACATGGGAAATGCTTAAACGAGATCCCAGGCACTGCTGACAGAAGACGGAACCTCCCCACACTCAACATTCCTGAAAATGGCTGAGTGTGTGTGAGAGTTGGGGAGCCAAACTCAAAGCAGCTACCTGCGGCCACAGTTGTTCCCTGGTATGAGGAAGTCTGCTAATTACCTCCCCAATCCATGGGAAAACATTCGCTATTACTTTGGTTTCCCTCCTAACCATGGCATTTTCCTTGCACCTCACTGTAGGAACTCTCAGGTAAGTCAGGTGCAGGGCTTCTAGGAGATCCCAGTTGCTACTGAACGAAGACAGAACCTCCCCACACTCAGCTTCCAACACAGGCTGATTGTGTGTGGGAGGAGGGGAGGAGAACCCCACGCAGCTACCTGTGGTCACCGCTGTTCCATTTTGTAGGGGGAATTCTGCAAATTACCTGCCATGTCCATGGGGACTCACTCGCTGCTACTGGGCTCCCAGCCCAACCATAGCGGTTTCCTTGCAGCCTGCCATAGGAAACACTCAGTGAAGACACACGAAGGGCTTATAGGAGATCCCAGGCACTGCTGAAAGAAGATGGTACCTCCCCACACTCAGCATTCTGGAACACACCTGAATGTAGGGGTAGGTGGGTAGCTGCACTCCACGCAGCAACCTGGGGTGAAAGGTGTTCCCTAGTAGGGGGATTTCCTCTAATTACCTCCCCTGTATATGGGGATGCACTGGATTCTACTGGCTTGGCAGCCCAACCCCGCCTTTCCCTGGAATACCGCCCTAAGAAACACTCAGGAAAGCACACAAATTGATTCTAGGAGATCCCATGTGTGGCTGACAGAAGACGGAACTTCCTCACAATCAGTATTCTGGGACAAGACTGAGTGTGTGGGGGAGTTGTCCAGCCGCACTCCACGTAGATACCTGGGGTCACAGGTGTTATCTGGAAAGGGTAATTCCGCTAGTTTCCTCCCCTGTCCATGGGGAGGGACTCGCTGCTATTTCATTTTCAGCCCAACATCTGATTTCCCTGGCATCCCGCCCTGGGAAACACTCAGGGAAGGAATGTGAAGGGCTTCAAGGAGATTCCAGGTGCTGCTGACACAAGACGGAACCTCCCCACACTCAGCATTCTAGAACACAGCTGAATTGTGGGAGAGGTGGGGAGCCACACTCCACGCAGCTATCTGGGGTCACAGGTGTTCCCTGGTAGGGGGAATTCAGCTCCTTACCACACCTGTCCATGGGGAGTCACTCGCATCTACTTGGTTTCCAGCCCAACCCACAGCCTTTCCCTGTCAGCCTGCCCTAGGAAACCTTCAAGTAAGTCATGCGAAAGGCTTCTAGGAGGATCCAATCTCTGCTGACAGAAGACGGAAACTCCCCACACTCAGCATTCCTGAACAAGAATGAATGTGTGTGGGAGGTGGAGAGGAGAGACCCCAACGCAGGTACCTGGGGTCTCCACTGTTCCCTGGTAGGGGAAATTCTGCTAATTACCTCCCCTTTCCATGGGGAGGCACTCGCTGCTACTAGGCTCCCTAGCCCAACCACCACTTTTTCCTTGCAGCTTGCACAAGGAAACAGTGAAGGCACGTGAAAGGCTTCTAAGTGATCCCAGGTGCTGATGAAAGAAGTCAGAGCCTCCACACACTCAGCATTCTGGAACAATGCTTTGTGGTTGGGGATGTGGCGAGCTGCCGTCTGTGCAACTACATGGGGTCACAGGTGTTCCCTGTTACGGGGAATTCTGCTAAATACCTCACCTGTCCATGAGAAAGCACTCACTGCTACTTGGATTTCCAGCACAATCCCCGCCTTTCCCTGGCTTCCCCGAGTAGGAAACACTGACCGAAGACACGTGAAGGGATAATAGGAGATCCCAGGTGCTGCTGACAGAATCCGAAAACTCCCCACCATCAGCATTCTGGCACATGGCTAACTGGTGTTGGAGGTGGCGAGCCTCAATCCAGGCAGCTACGTATGTTCACAGGGTTCCCTAGTAAGGGGAAGTCCACTAATTCCCTCCTCTGTCCATGGGGAGGCACTCGCTGCTACTTGGCTTTCCAGCAATATCCCCGCATTTACCTGCAGCCCGCCCAAGGAAACACTCAGAGAATGCCCGTGAATGGCTTCTAGGAGATAAAAGGTGCTGCTGAGGAAGATGGAACCTCCCCACACTCAACATTCTGGAACACGTCTGAGTGGTGGGGGAGTGGGGAGCTGTTCTCCATGCAGCTACTTGGGGTCATATTTGTTCCCTGGTAGGGGGAAGTCTGCTAATTACCTCCCCTGTCCATGAGTAGGCACTTACTGCTATTTGGTTTTCCAGCAAGCCCGCACCTTTCCCTGGCAGCCCGCCATAGGAAATACACAGAAAAGGCCCTTAAATGGCTCCTAGGAGGTCCCATTTGCCAATGACAGAAGATGAAACCTCCCCAAGCTCAGCATTCCAGGAGAAGACTGAGTGTGTGGGGGAGTTGGTGAACTGTGCTTCACGCAGCTGTCTGGTGTCACAGGTGTTATCTGAAATGGGGAAATCCTCTATTTACCTCCCCTGTCCATAGAGAGGCACTCGCTTCTATATGGATTTCCAGCCAAACATTCACTTTTCCCTGGCATCCCGCCCAAGGAAACACTAAGGGAAGGCACCCGAAAAATTTCTAGGAGATCCCAGGCGCTGTTGACAGAAGAAGGAAACTCCCACACTCAACATTCCAGCACAAGACTGAGTGTGTGGGGAAGTGGAGAGCCATCCTCCATGCAGCTACCTGGGGTCACAGATGTTCCCGGTTAGGGGAATTCCACTAAATACCTCCCCTGTCCATGGGGAAGCTGTCCCTGCTACTTGGCTTTCCTGCCTTACCACTGCTTTTCTCTAGCAGCCCGTCTTAGGAAACACTCAGGAATGGCACACGTAGGTCTTCTAGGGTATCCCTGGTGCTGTTGACTGAAAATGGAACCTCCCCATAATCAGCTTCCAAAATACGAATGAGTGTGATGGGAGGTGGAAAGCCGCCCTCCCCGCAGCTACCTGTGTTCACAGGTGTTCCCTGGTAGGGGGAAGTCCGCTAAATGCCTCCCTTGCCAATGGGGAGTTACTTGCTGCTAATTGGCTTTCCAGCCCAACCCCCTAATTTCCCTGGCAGAACGCGCTAGGAATCACTCAGGGAAGACACATGAAGGGCTTCTAGGAGATCCAAGGTGCTGCTGACAAAAGAGGGAACCTCACCACACTCATCATTCCGGATCACGACTGAGTGTTTGGGGGAGGTGTGGAGCTGCAAATCACGCAGCTATCTATGGTCACTGGTGTTCCCTTGTATGGGGAGTTCCACTAATTCCCTCCCCACTCCATGGGGACGCCCTCACTTCTGCTTGGTTTTTCAGCCAAACCACCGCCTGCCCTGTCAGCCCACCCGAGGAAAAACTCAGGGAAGACACATGAAAGGCTTCTAGGAGATCCCAAGAGCTGCTGAAAGATGACGGAAACTCCCCACACTCAGCTTTCCTTAAAAAGATTGAGTGTGTGCGGTAGGAGGGGAGGTGACCATACGTAGCTAACTGGGGTCACCGCTGTTACATGGTAGGGAAAACCCCACTAATTACCTCCCCTTCCAGGTGAGGCACTCACTGCTCCAAGCCCAACCACCACCTTTTCTTTGCAGCCTGCCTTTGGAAACACTCAGTGAATGCAAGCGAAGGGCTTCTACGAGATCCCAGGTGCTGCTGACTGAGGAAGGAACCTCCCCACACTCAGAATTCCAGAACACATCTGAGTGTGTTGGGGAGGTGTTGAGCCACCATCCACGCATCTACATGGGGTCACAGGTGTTCCCTGCTAGGGGGAAGTCCGCTAATTCACTCCTCTGTCTATGGGGAGGCAATCACTGTTGCTTGGATTTCTAGCAAAATCCGCACATTCCATTGGCAGCCAGCCCTAAGAAACTCTCAGGAAACACACCCAAAGAGCTTTTATGAGATCACAGGTGCTGCTGAGTGAAGACGGATCCTCCCCACACTCAGCATTCTGGCACAAGTCTGAGTTTGTTGAGCATTTGGGGAACCAAAATCCACGCAGCTACCTGTGGTCACAGGTGATAACTGGTAGGGCGAAGTCCGCTAATTACCTCCCCTGTCCATGTGGAGGCACGTGCTACTACTTAGCTATCCAGCCCTTACCCCTACTTTCCCTGGTATCCCGCCTAGGAAACACTAATGAAGGTTACACGAAGGTCTTCTTGGTAATCACATGTGTGGCTGATAAAAGATGATACCTCCCCACACTCAGCATCCCGGAACACGTCTGAGTGAGTGGCGGAGATGGGGAGCCGCATTCCACGCAGCTACCTGGGTTCACAGCTGTTACCTGGTAGGTTGTAATTCCGCGAATTACCTCCCCTGTCCATGAGGAGGGACTCGCTGCTACTTGGATCTCCAACCCAACCTCAGCTTTTTCCTTGCATCTTGCCCTTGGAAACACTCAGTTAAGTCACATGAATGTCTTTTAGGAGATTCAAGGCAATGCTGACAGAAGACGGAACCTCCATAATCTCAGCATTCCAGAATGACGCTGAGTGTGTGAGGGAGGTGGCGAGCCAAAATCCATGCAGCTCCATGGGGTCACAGGTTTTCTCTGGTAAGGGGAATTCCACTAATTACCTCTGCTATCCATGAGAAGGCACTTACTTCTACGTGGCTTTCCAGCATATGCCCCACCTTTCCCTGGCAGCACACCTTAGGAAATATTCCAGGAAGGCACGTGAAGAGATTCTAGGAGATCCCAGGCATTGCTGACAGAAGACGGAACCTCCCCACACTCAGCATTCTGCTACAAGGCTGAGTGTGTCTGGGAAGTGGGGAGCCGAATTTCATGCAGCTTCCTGGCGTCACAGGTGTTCCCTGGTAGGAGGAATTCCTCTAACCACCTCCCCTGCCCATGGGGAGACACACGCTGTAAGTTGGGTTTCAAGATCAACCCCCGTCTTTCCGTAGCTGACAGCGCTAGGGAACAATCAGGGAAGACACGCAAAGGGTTTCTAGTAGATCCCAGGCACTGCTGAGAGATGATGGAACCTCCCCATACTCAGCTTCAAAAACACGAATGAGTGTGTTGGGCAGGTGGAAAGCCAAAATCAGTGGAGCTACCTGGGGTCACAGGTGTTCCCTGGAATTGGGAAGTCTGCTAAATATCTCCCCTATCCATTGGGATGTTCTCACAACTAATTGGCTTTGCAGCCAAACCCCCGAATTTCCCTGGCAGACCACGCTAGGAAACACTCAGTGAAGACACGTGAAGGGCTTCTAGGAGAGCCAAGGCACTGCTGACAAAAGAGGGAACCTCCCCACACTTATCATTCCGGAACATGACTGAGTGATTGGGGGAGGTGTGGAGCCGTATAACACGCAGCTACCAAGAGTCACAGTTGTTCCCTGATAAGGGGAAGTCCGCTAATTTTCTCCTCTCTCCATGGTGAGGCAATCGCTGCTAATTCGCTTTGCAGCAAAATCCCCATATTTCCCTGGAAGACCGCCCTAAGAAACTCTCAGGGAACACACGTGAAGGGCTTCTAGGAGATCCCATATTCTGCTGACCGAAGACGGAACCTCCCCACACTCAGCATTCTGGAACATGGCTGAGTGTATTGGGGAGATGGTGAGCCAACTTCAACGCAGCTACCTGGGTCACAGGTGTTCCCTGCTTTCGGGAATTCCACTAATTTCCTCCCCTGTCCATGGAGAGGCTGTCACTGCTATTGGCTTCCAAGCACAACACCCGACTTTCCCTGGCAACCCGCCATAGGAAACACTCAGGGAAGTCACACAAAATGATTCTATGAAATCCCAGGTGCTGTAGAAGGAAGACAGAACCTCCCCACATTCAGCATTTTGGAAGTCGGCCGTGTGTGAAAGGGAGGTGGCGAGGAGCATTCCTTATAGCTCCCTGGGGACAGAGGTTTTCCATAGTACGGGGAAGTCCTCTAATTACCACTCCTGTCCATGGGGAGGCCCTCACTGCTACCTGGTTTTCTAGACCAACCCTAGCGTTTCCCTGAAATCCCGCCCTAGGAGCACTCAGGGACAGCAGGATATGTGTTCCAGGAGATCCCAGGCGCTGCTGAATGAAGATGTAAGCTCATGACACTCAGCAAACTGGATCATGTCTGAGTGTGTGGGGGAGTTTTTGAGCCACGTTCCACGCAGGTACATGGGGTCACAAGTGTTCCCTTGTATGTGGAATTCTGCTAAATACCTAAACTGTCCATAGGGAGGCACTCACACCTACTTCGTGTTCCAGGATACCCCCAATGTTTCCCTGGCAACCCACCTTAGGAAATCTCACGGAAGGCATGGAAGAGTTTCTAGGGAATACCAGGTGCTACTGACAGATGACTGGACCTCCAAACTCCGCATTCCAGAATATCACTGAGAGTGTGTGGGTGGAGTTGAGCCGAGATACACACAGCTACCTGAGGTCACAGGTGTAGCCTGGTAGGGGGAAGTCCGTTAATTAACTCGCCTGCATTGTGGAAGCACTCACTGCTTCACGGCTTTCCAGCAAATCCCCCAAATTTGCCTTTCAGCCCTCCCTCGGAAAAACTCAGGGATTGCACGTGAAGGGCTTATTGGAGAGCCCAGGTGCTGCTGAAAAAAGACAGAACCTTCCAACACTCAGCTTTCTTGAACATGGCTGAGAGTTTGGGGGAGATGATGAGCCACCATCCATGCAGGTACCTGGGACACAGGTGTTCCCTGGTAAGGGGAATTCTGCTAATTACCTCAGTGTCCATGGGGAGGCACTCAATACTAATTGGCATTCGAGCACAACCCCAGAATTTCCGTGGGGGACCACCTTAGGAAACACTCAGAGAAGGCATGCAAAGGGATTCTAGGAGATCCCAGGTCCTGCTGACAAAAGATAATCTCCAAACGCTCTGCAATTCAGAACACGGCTGTGTGTGTGCAGGTGGTGGGATGCCAAATTCCAAGGCAGGTAAATTTGGTCAAATGTGATCCCTGGTAGAAGGAATTTCACAAATTACCGCCCTGTCAATAGGGAGGCCTTCACTTCTACTTAGATTTCCAGCCCAAACCCCAATTTTCCCTGACAGCCAGCCCTAGAATACACTCTGCAAATTCACGCAAAAGACTCCTAGCAGATCCCAGGCACTGCTGAAATAAGACGGATTCTCCCCTCACTGAGAAATCTGGAAGATGGTTCAGTGAGATTGTGAGGTGGGGTGCCACCCTCCACGTTGCTAAATGGGGTCACAGGTGTTCCTTGTATGAGGAAGACAGCTAATTTCGTCCACAGTCCATGGGGAGGCAAGCACTGCTATTATATTTGCAGCTCAACCACTGCCTATCCCTGATATCCTGCCTTAGTTAACAGTCAAGGAAGGCACGTGAATTGCTACTCGTAGATCCCAGGCTCTGTTAACAGAAGAGGTAAACTCCCCACAATCAGCATTCGGCAACACGGTTGTGAGTGTGGAGGAAGGGACGACATGCCAAACATGAAGATACCTGGGGTAAGAGTTATATCCTGATAGGGGAAATCCTCTAATTTCCTCCATTATACATGGGGAGGCCCTTGCTGCTACTTCGCTTTCCAGCACATCCCCTGAATTTCCCTGGCAGCACGCCATATTGTACACTCAGGGAAGGAACGTGAATGGCATTTGGAGATCCCAGGCTCTGCTGACAGAAGACTTAATTTCCCCAAATTCGGTATTCAAGAACAAGTCTGACAGTGTGGAGTATGTGGGGAGTGGCATTGAACACAGCAACCTGGGGTCACAGGTGTATCCTGGTAGGGGGAATTCCACTAATTACCTCCCCAGTCCATGGGGATGCACTCACTGCTACTTGGATTTCCAGTACAATCCCAGGATTTCCCTGGCAGCCCGCACAAACACACAGGTAAGGCAAGGGAATGCTTTCTAGGAGATAAAAGGCACTACTGACAGAAGATGGAACATACCAACACTCAGAAATCCAGAAGTCTGAGTGTTTAGGTTATTGAGTAGCCACACTCCACGCAGGTAACTGGGGTCACAGGTGTAGCCTGGTAGGGGGAAGTCCGCTAGTTACATACCCAGACCATGGGGATGCACTCGCTGCTACTTGGATTTCTAGCACAATCCCGCATTTCCTTGGCAGCCCGCACTAATAAACACACAGGGAAGGCAAGGGAATGCCTTCTAGAAGATCCCAGTCACTGCTGACTGTAGACGGAACCTCCCCACACTCAGAATTCCAGAAAAAGTCTGAATGTGTTGGGTTTTGAGGAGCCGACCTCCACACAGTTACCTGGGGTCTCAGGTGTTCCCAGGTAGGGGGAATTTCGATAATTACCTCCACTGTCCAAGGGGAGGAACTACTGCTATTTGGCTTTCCAGGACACAACCAAAGATCACTGGTAGTCCGCACAAGTAAACAGTTGCAGAAGGCTCATGAAGAGTTTCTACAAGATTCCAGACACTGCTGACAGAAGACTTAACCTCTCCACACTCAGAAAACTGGAACACGACTGAGATTGTGGTGGAGGTGGTGAGCCGCAATCCACACAGTTACTTGGGGTCACAAGTGTTCCCTGGTAGGGGGAAGTCAGCGAAATATCTCCCTGTCCATAGGGAGACACTCACTGCTACTTGGCTTTCAGCATAACCCCCGCCTTTCCCTGCAGCCAGCCTAGGAAACACAAAGGGAAAGCACGCAAAGGGCTTCTAGGAGATCCCAGGATTTGCTGACATATGACAGAATCTCCCAAACTCAGAATTCTGGATAATGGCTGACAGTGTTTGGGAGTTTGCGAGATGCCCTCCACGCAGCTACACGAGGCCACAGGTGTTCCCTGTTATGGTGAAGACTGCTAAATAACTCCCCTGTCCATGGGAAGGCACTCGCTACTACTTGAATTTCCAGACAAACCCCACATTTCCCTGGCAACCCGCCCTAGAAAACACTCATGGAATGCACGAGAAGGGCTTCAAGGAGATCCTGGGAGCTACTGATAGAATTCAGAACCTCCCCACATTCAGCATTCTGGAACACGACTGAGTGTATGGGGGAGGTGGCGAGCTATCCTCCACGCATATACCTGGGATCACAGGTGTTCCGTGGTAGGGGGAATACCGCTAAATACCCCCACAGTTCATGGGGAGTCACACGCTTCTACTTGGATTTCCAGCAAAACCCCCGAATTTCCCTTGAAGCCCGCCCAAGGAGAAACTCAGGAAAGTAATAAGACTGGCTTCTAGGAGATCCCAGTCTCTGCTGATGGAAGAAGGAACCTCCCCACACTCAGAAATCCATAACAAGTCAGAGTGCTTGGGGGAGAAGGGGAGCAGCATTCCACACAGATCCCTGGGGTCACAAGTGTTCCCTGGTAGCTGGAATTAAACTAATTCCCTCCCCAAAACATGGGGAGGCACTCGCTGCTACTTAGCTTTCCAGGATTACACCCGCCTTTGTCTTTTAGCCCTCATTTTAAAACACTAAGCAAAGACACATTAAGAGATTATAGGAGATTAAGGGCGCTGTTGAAGGAAGACAACCTCCGCACAATTGACATTTATGAACATGGCTGATTCTGTGGGGCAGATTGGGAGCTGTTTTCAACGCAGCTCCCTGGAGTCACAGGTGTTCCCTGGATGGAGGAAGTCCGCTAATTTACTCCCCTGTACTTGGGGAGGCACTCGCTGCTAATTCGCTTTCCAGGAAAACCCCCACATTTTCCTGGTAGCCCACCCTAGGAAATAATCAAGGAATATACGGGAAGGGCTTCTAGACGATCCATGTTGTTGATGACAGAAGATGGAATTTCCCCACACTCAGTATACCATAACACGTCTTAGTGTGTGGGGGAGGTGTGGAGGCACTATCCACGCAGCTACATTGGGTTAAAGGTGTTCCTTTATGCGGGTAATTCCACTAAATTCATCCCCTGTCAAAAGGGAGGCACAGGCTGCTATTTGGATTTCCAGAAAAACGACCAGCTTTCCCTGGTATCCAGCCCTAGTAAACAATCATGGATATAAAGCAAAGTGCTTCTAGGAAATCCAAGGCTATGCTGACAGAAGACAGAACTTCCCAAACTCAACATTCCCGAACAGAGCTGAGTGTGTGGGGGAGGTTGTGGCCGCCATTCTCTCCGCTGCATAGGGTCACAGGTGTTACATTATAGGGGTAAATTCTCTAAATTCCTCCCCTGTCCATGTGGAGGCACACACTGCTAGTTGGATTTCCAGGCTTACACACGCTTTCCCTGGCAGCCCACCCTCTGAAACACTCAGGGTAGAAAGAGTAAGGGCTTATAGGAGATCCCATTTGCTGCTGAAAGAAGACGGAACCTCTGCACACTCAGTATCCCGGAACACTGCTGAGTGTGTGGGGGAGGTGGAGAGACGACCACCACGCAGTTCCCTGGGGTCTTAGGTGTAGCCTGGTAGGGGGAAGTCCGCTAATTATCTCCCCAGTCCATGGGGATGCACTTGATGAAAATTGGATTTCTAGCAAAATCCCAGGAATTCCCTGGCAGCCTGCCCTATTAAACACTCAGGGAAGACAAGGGATTGCCTTCTAGGAGATAACAGGCACTGTTGAAAGAAGATGAAACCTCCCCACACTCAGAATTCCAGAACAAATCTGAGTGTGTTGGGTGTTGAGGAGCTGCACTCCACTCATCAACCTGGGGTCACAGGTGTTCCCAGGTAGGGGGAACTTAGCTAAATTCCTATAGAGTCCATGGGGAGGCTTCACTGCTACTTGGCTTTCCAGGCAACACCCACAGTTCCCAGGCAGGCTGACCTAGTAAAGAATTATGGAAGGCATGCAAAGGGCTTCTAGGAGATTCCAGGCACTGCTTACTGGAGACTTAACCTCTCCACACTCAGCAATCTGGAAAATGGCTGAGTGTGTGCTGGAGGTTGGAAGCCGCCATCCACGCAGTTACCTGGGGTCACAGGTGTTCCCTGGTACGGGGAATTCATCTAAATACCTCCCTGTCCATAGGTAGACAATCACTGCTACTTGGCTTTCCAGGGAATCCCCCATCTTTCCCTGCAGCCAGCACTAGGGAACACAAAGGGAAGGCACGAATAAGGCTTCTAGGAGATCCCAGCGTTTGCTGACATAAGACAGTACCTCCCAAACTTGGATTCCGGATAATGGCTGACAGTGTTTAGTAGGTGGCGAGCCTCCCTGCATGCAGCTACATGAGGTCACACGTGTTCCCTATTATGGGGAAGTCCGCTAAACTCATCCCCTGTCCATGGGAATGCACTCGCTATTACTTGAATTTCCAGCCCAACCCCACATTTCCCTGGAAACCCACCCTAGGAAACACTCATGGAAGGCACGAGAAGGGTTTCAAGGAGATCCCGGAGTTACTGAAAGAAGACAGAACCTCCCGACACTCAGCATTACGGAACATGACTGAGTGTTTGGGGGAGGTAGCGAACCAACCTCCACGCATCTACCTGGGTTCACAGGTGTTCCGTGGTAGGGGAATTCCACTAATGACCTCCCAGTTCATCGGGAGTCACTCATCGCTACTTGAGTTTCCAGAACAACCCCCAAATTTCCCTGGCAGCCCACCGTAGGAAACACTCAGAGAAGGAACGCGAATGGCTTCTAGGAGATCCTAGTGTCTGCCTACCGATGACGGAACCTCCCCGCTCTCAGAATACTGGAACAAGTCATACTGTTTGGGAGAGATGGGGAGCTGCCCTCCCTGCAGCTCCCTGGTGTCACAAGTGTTCCCTGGTAGCTGGATTTCCGTTAATAAACTCCTTAGTCCATCGGGAGGCCCTCACTGCTACTTCGCTTTCCAGGAGTACCACTGCATTTTGATTTTATCCCTCTTCTGAAACACTAAGTAAAGACACTGTAAGGAATTCTAGGAGATTGAAGTTGCTGCTGAGATAAGACAACCTCCGCATACTCGACGTTTAAGAACATGGCTGTGTGTGTGCAGCATGTGGGGAGAAGCTTTCCACACAGCACCTGGTGTCACAGGTGTTCCCTGGACGGGGGAAGTCCGGTAACTTCCTCCCGAATCCAATGGGAGGCTCCCACTGCTCCTTTAATTTGCAGCACAACTTGTGACTTTCCCTGGAAGCCCACCCTATGAAACACTGAGGGGAAGCACGTGAAGGGCTTGTAGGAGATCCCAGGCTTTCCTGACAGAAGACAGAACCTACCCACACTCAGATATCCTAAACAAGTTTGAGTGTGAGGGGCAGGTTGATACCTGTGGGGTCACAGGTATTCCCATGTGTGAGTAAGTCCACTAATTTCCTCCCCTGTCGAAAGTGAGGCACTCGCTTCTTCCTAGATTTCTAGACCAACCCTAGCTTGTCCCTGGCAACCCACCATATTTAGCACTCAGTGATACCACGACAATGTCTTCTATGAGATCCCAGATGCTGCTGACTGAAGAAGTAAACTGCTGACATTCAGCAAACCGGACCATGTCTGTGTGTGTGGGGACTTGTTAAGCCATGTTCCATGCAGGTACATAGGGTCACAGGTGTTTCTTGGTATGTGGAATTCCGCTAAATTCCTCTCCTGCCATAGGGAGGCACTCACACCTACTTCGAGTTCCAGCCCACCCCCAGCATTTCCCTGGCAGCCCGCCATAGGAAATCTCACGGTAGGCAAGAGTAGAGCTTCTAGGACATCCGAGACTCTGCTGACAGATGACGCAACCTCACAGCACTCAGCATTCCAGATTTTGACTGAGAGTGTGTGGGAAGAGTTGAGCCGAGATACACGCAGTTACCTCATGTCAAAGGTGTAGCCTATTATGGGGAATTCTTCTAAATACCTGACCTGCCATGTGCAGGCACTTGCAGCTTCACAGCTTTCCAGGAAAATGCTCGCATTTGTCTTTCAGCCTTTCCTAGGGAAAACTTAAGAAATGCAAATGAAGGGATTATTGGAGATCCCTGGCGCTGCTGAAATAGAGGGAACCTCAAAAAAATCAGCTTTCTTGAGCATGGCTGGGTGTTTGGGGGAGGTGATGAGCCACCCTCCACGCAGGTACCTGGGACACAGGTGTTCCCTGGTAAGGGGAATTCCGCTAATTACCTCAGTGAAAATTGGGAGGCACTCCATACTAATTGGCATTCCCACACACCCCCCAAATTTCCGTGGGAGCAGCCCTAGAGAACACTCAGAGTAGGCACACAAAGGGCTTTTTGAAGATCCCAGGTCCTGCTGACAAAAGATAATCTCCACACGCTCTGCATTTAAGAACATGGCTGAGTGTGTGTGGGAAGTGGGATGCCAACATCCACACAGCTAACTTTGGTCAAAGGTGTTCCCTGGTAGAGAGAATTTCGCTAATTACCTCCCTGTCAATAGGGAAGCCCTCACTTCTACTTAGCTTTCAAGCCCAACCCCCAAATTTTCCAGGCAGCCCGCCCCAGAAAACACTCAGCAAACACACTCAAAAGGCCCCTAGGTGATCCCAGGTGCTGCTGACATAAGATGGATACTCCCCACAATCAGAAATCCGGAAGACGTTTGAGTGTGATTGTGAGCTGGGGTACCACCCTCCACGTAGCTAACTGGGGTCACAGGTGTTTCCTTGTATGAGGAAGACCGCTAATTTCCTCCCCTGTCCATGGGGAGGCACTCCGTGCTATTGGATTTGCAGCTCAACGCCCGCATATCTCTGATATCAAGCCCTAGTTAACAGTCAGGGAAGGCATGCAAAGTGCTTCTAGTAGATCCCAGGCACTGCTGACAGAAGAGGGAACCTCCCCACAATCAGCATTCGGGATGACGGCTGTGAGTATGGAGCAGGGGATGACACAACCTCCACAAAGTTACCTGGTTTTAAATTTATTCCCTGGTAGGGGAAGTCTGCTAATTTCCTCCCATATTAATGGGGAGGCTCTCACTGCTACTTGGCTTTCCAGCACAACCCCTGCATTTCCCTGGCAGCATGCCATAGAGAACACTCCGGGAAGGCACATGAATGTCTCTTCAAGATCCCAGGCTCTGCTGACAGAAGACTTAACCTCCCCAAACTCTGCATTCCAGAACAAGTCTGAGAGTGTGGTGGATGTGGGGAGCCTCATTACACGCAGCAACCTGGTGTTGCAGGTGTTCCCTGGTAGGGGGAATTCCGCTATTTACCTCCCCATTCCATGGGGATGCACTCACTGCTACTTGGTTTTCCAGCAAAATCTCAGAATTTCCCTGGCAGCCCGCCCTAATAAAGACTTAGGGAAGGCAAGGGAATGCCATCTAGGTGATCCCAGTTGCTGCTGACAGAAGACGGTACCTCCCCACATTCAGAATTCTGGAAAACGGCTCAGTGTGAGGGGGATGTGGATTGCCGACCTCCACGCAGCTAACTAGGGTCACAGGTATTCCCTGGTATGAGGAAGTCCGCTAAGTTCCTCCCATGTCCATGGGGAGGTACTCATTGTTAATGGCTTTCCAGCCTTACCCCCTATGCTCCCTGGCAGCCCGTCTTAAGAAACACCAAGGGAATTCATGCAAAATTCTTCTAGGATAAACTAAGTGCTGCAGAAGGCAGCCGGAGTCTCCCCACACCCAGTATTTTGGATGTCGGCTGTGTGTGAAAGGGAGGGGGCTAGGCGCCCTCCTTGTAGCTCCCTGGGGACAGAGTTTTTCCATATTCAGGGGAAGTCCAATAATTACCTCACCTGTCCATGGGGAGGCACTCACTACGACCTGGGTTTCCAGCCACACCACCGCCTTTCCCTGGCTAATCGCCCTAGGAAACACTTAGGGAATTCACGTGAAAGGCTTCTTGGAAATACCAGTTGCTGCTGACAGAAGACCGAAAATCCCCACACTCATAATTCCAAGACACGGCAGAGTGCGTGGGGTAGGTGTATTGCCAACCTTCACGCAGATACTTGGGGTCACAGTTTTTCCCTGATATGAGGAATTCCACTAATTTTCTCCATATTACATGGTGGAGCCTCCGCTGCTATTGACTTTCCAGCACAACCCCCAACTTTCCCTGGCACACCGCCCTAGGAAACTCTCAGGGAATGCACGAGGAGGGCTCCAAGGAGATCCCAGGAGCTGCTGATAGAAGACAGAACCTCCACACACCTAGCATTCTGGAACATGACTGAGTGTTTGGGGGAGTTGGCGAGCCATCCTCCACGCATCTACCCGGGTTCACAAGTGTTCCATGGTAGGGGGAATTCTGCTAATTACCACCGCAGTTCTTGGGGAGTGAATCGCTGCTACTTGGGTTTCCAGCACAACCCCCGAATTTCCCTGACAGCCCAGCATATGAAACACTCAAAAAAGTCACACAAAAGGCTTCTAGGCGATCCCAGAAACTGCAGAAGGAAGACGGAACCTCCCCACACTCAGCATTCCGGAAGTCGTCCATGGGCGATATGAGGGGGCAAGGAGACCTCCTCATTGCTCCCTGGAGACAGAGGTGTTTCTTGGTAGTGGGAAGTCCTCTAATTTCCTCCCCTTTTCATGGGATGGCTCTCACTGCTATTTGCTTTCCAGCCTGACAACCTAATTTTCCTGGTAGGCCGCCCTAGTAAACACTCAGGGAAGTCATGCAAAATACATTTAGGATATCCCAGGTTCTGCAGAAGGAAGATGGAGTCTCTCCACACTCAGCATTCCAAAACCTGGCCGTGTGTGAAAGGGAGTGGGTGAGGTGTTCCCCTTGTAGATCCCTGGGGACAGAAGTTATCCATAGTTGGTGAAGACCACTAATTACCTCCTCATTACATTGGAAGGCACTCGCTGCTACCTGGGTTTCCAGCTACACCCCCAACTTTCCCAGGCAAATCACCCTAAGAAACACTAATTGAAGGAAAGAGAATTTCTTCTAGGTAATCCCAGGCGATGCTGACAAAAAACAGAATATCCACACAATCATAATTCCAAACATGGCTGAGTGTGAGGGGGAAATGAATTGCCACCCTCCATGCAGCTACCTGGGTCAGAGTTATTCCTTGCTATGAAGAAGTTCGCTAAATTCCTCCTATGTCCATGTGGAGGCCGTCACTACTATTGCCTTCCCAGCAAAACTCCTACTTTCCCTGGCAGCCTGATATTGGAAACACTCAAGGAAGTCATGCAAAAGGCTTCTAGGTGATCTCTGGTGCTGCAAAAGGAAGATGGAACCTCCCCACACTCAACATTATGGTAGTCAGCCGGGTGTGAAAGGGAGGGGGCAAGGAGACTACTCGTCGCTCCCTGGGGACAGAGGTGTTCCATGGTAGAGGGAAGTCCACTAATTACCTCCTCTGTCTATGGGGAGGCCCTCAAAGCTACCTGGATTTCTTGACCAACCCTAGTTTACCTGTGGCAGCCCGCCCTAGGAAGCATTCAGGGACAGAACAACAATGTCTTCTTGGAGATCCCAAGCACTGCTGACTGAAGTTATAACCACCTGAAACTCAGCAAATCGGATCATGTCTGAATGTGTGGGGGAGCTATAGAGCTGTGTTCCACACAGGTATATTGGGTCACAGGTGATCCCTGGTATGTGGAATTCTGCAAAATAACTCTCCTCTCCATAGGGAGGCACTCACACCTACTTCGTGTTCCAGCCCAACCCCAGATTTTCCCTGGAAGCCCGCCATAAGATATCTCATGGAAATCACGAGAAGTTTCTAGTAAATCCCTGGTGCTGCTGAAAGATGATGGAACCTCCCAAATATCAGCATTCTGGAATAAATCTGAGATATTGTGGGAGGAGCTGAGTCAATATACACTCAGCTACATGGCATCAAATGTGAAGCCAGGTAGGAGGAAGTCCGCTAATTACCTCCCCATTCCTTGGGGAGGTACTTGCATCTACTTGGTTTCCACCATAATCCCAGATTTTCACTGGCAGCCCACCCTAGTAAACACTCAGGGGAGGCAAGGGAATGCCTTCTAGGAGATCCCAGGCACTGCTAACCGAAGACGGAACCTCACAATACCCAGAATTCCAGAACAAGTCTGAGTGTGTTGGGTGTTGAGGAGCCGCCCTCCACTCAGCAACCTGGGGTCACAGGTGTTCCCATGTAGGGGGAAGTTCACTAAATACTTCCACTTTTCATGGGGAGGCT
Organism: Camelus dromedarius; assembly: GCF_036321535.1. Classification (NCBI taxonomy): domain Eukaryota; kingdom Metazoa; phylum Chordata; class Mammalia; order Artiodactyla; family Camelidae; genus Camelus; species Camelus dromedarius. The sequence goes on along the minus strand of NC_087473.1, from coordinate 7,528,465 downwards.
TAACTGCTACTAGATTTCCAGGCAAACCCCACAGATCTCTGGCAGCCCACCCTAGTGAAGACTTAGGAAAGGTTCAGAAAGGGCTTCTAGGTGATCGCAGTCTTTGCTGATGGAAGACGGAACTTCCCAACACTCAGAATTCCAGAAGTCTGAGTGTTTAGGGTATTGAGTAGCCACACTCCACGCAGCTACCTGGGGTCACAGGTGTAGACTGGTAGGGGGAAATCCGCTAGTTACCTACCCAGACCATGGGGATGCACTCGCTGCTACTTGGTTTTCCAGCACAATCCCAGCATTTCCCTGGCTGCCCACACTAATAAACACACAGGGAAGTCAAGGGAATGCCTTCCAAGGGATCACAGGCACTACTGACAGATGATGGAATTAACCAAATCAGAATTTCAGAAAAAGTCTCTGTGTTTTGGGTTTTGAGGAGCCGCCCTCCACACAGTTACCTGGGGTCTCAGGTGTTCCCAGGTAGGGGGAAGTTCACTACTAACCTCCAATGTCCAAGGGGAGGCCCTATTCCTCTTTGGCTTTCCAAGAAACATCCACAGCTCACTGACAGTCTGCACTAGTAAAGACTTACACAAGGCTCATGAACAGCTTCTGCAAGGTTCCAGGCACTGCTGACAGAAGACTTAACCTCTCCACACTCAGAAATCTGGAACACGGCTGAGTTTGTGGTGGAGGTGGTGAGCCGCACTCCATGCAGTTACTTGGGGTCACAAGTGTTCCCTGGTAGGGGGAAGTTATCTAAATAACTCCCTGTCCATAGGGAGACACTCACTGCTACTTGGCTTTCAGCATATCCCCCACATTTCCATGCAGCCAGCCTAGGAAACACAAAGGGAAAGCACGCAAAGGGCTTCTAGGAGATCCCAGGATTTGCTGACATATGACAGAATCTCCCAAACTCAGAATTCTGCATAATGGCTGACAGTGTTTGGGAGTTGGCGAGACGCCCTCAACGCAGCTACACGAGGTCACAGGTGTTCACTTTTATGGTGAAGTCTGCTAAATTCCTCCCCTTTCCATGGGAAGGCACTCGCTATTACTTGAATTTCCAGCCCAACCCCACATTTCCCTGGCAACCCGCCCTAGAAAACACTCATGGAATGCACGAGAAGGGCTTCAAGGAGATCCTGGGAGCTACTGATAGACTTCAGAACCTCACCACACTCAGCATTCTGGAACACGACTGAGTGTTTGAGGGAGTTGGCGAGCCATCCTCCACGCATTTAACTGGGATCACAGGTGTTCCGTGGTAGGGGGAATACCGCTAATTAACCCCACAGTTCATGGGGAGTCACACGCTTCTACTTGGATTTCCAGCATAACCCCCGAATTTCCATTGAAGCCCGCCCTAGGAGAAACTCAGGAAACTATTATGACTGGTTTCTAGGAGATCCCAGTCTCTGCTGATGGAAGATGGACCCTCCAAACACTCAGAATTCCATAAAAAGTCAGAGTATTAGGGGGAGATGGGGAGCTGCATTCTACACAGATCCCTGGGGTCACAAGTGTTCCCTGGTAGCTGGAATTCCAGTAATTCCCTCCCCAGTACATGGAGAGGCACTCGCTGCTACTTAGCTTTCCAGGATTACCCACGCCTTTGTCTTTTAGCCCTCGTTTAAAACACTAAACAAAGACACTTTAAGGGATTATAGGAAATTGAAGTCGCTGATGAAGGAAGACAACCTCCGCACACTTGACATATATGAACATGGCTGATTGTGTGGGGCAGGTGGGGAGCTGCTTTCAACGCAGCTCCCTGGAGTCACAGGTGTTCCCTGGATGGAGGAAGTCCGCTAATTTACTCCCCTGTACATGGGGAGGCACTCACTGCTAATTCGCTTTCCAGGAAATCCCCCACATTTTCCTGGTAGACCACCCTAGGAAATAATCAAGGAATATTCGGGAAGGGCTTCTAGACGATCCATGTTGTTGTTGACAAAAGATGGAACCTCCTCACACTCAGTATACCATAACAGGTCTTAGTGTGTGGGGGATGTGCGGAGGCAGTATCCACAGAGCTATATTGGGTTAAAGGTGTTCCTTTATACGTGTAATTCCACTAAATTCATCCCCTGTCAAAAGGGAGGCACAGGCTGCTACTTGGATTTCCAGAAAAACGAACAGCTTTCCCTGGCATCCTGCCCTAGTAAACAATCATGGATGTAAAGCAAATTGCTTCTAGGAGATCCAAGTCTCGGCTGACAGAAGACAGAAATTCCCACACTCAACATTCCCGAACAGAGCTGAGTGTGAGGGGTAGGTGGTGGCAGCCCATCTCTCCGCTGCATAGGGTCACAGGTGTTACATAATAGGGGTAAATTCTTTAAATTCCTCCCCTGTCCATGAGGAAGCACACGCTGCTAGTTGGATTTCCAGGCTTACACACGCTTTCACTGGCAGCCCACCCTCTGAAACACTCAGGGTAGAAAGAGTAAGGGCTTATAGGAGATCCCATTTGCTGCTGAAAGAAGACGGAACCTCTGCACACTCAGTATCCCGGAACACTGCTGAGTGTGTGGGGGAGGTGGAGAGACGACCACCACGCAGTTCCCTGGTGTCTTAGGTGTAGCCTGGTAGGGGGAAGTCCGCTAATTATCTCCCCAGTCCATGGGGATGCACTTGATGCAACTTGGATTTCTAGCAAAATCCCAGGAATTCTCTGGCAGACTGCCCTAATAAACGCTCAGGGAAGGCAAGGGATTGTCTTCTAGGGGATCCCAGGCACTGCTGAAAGAAGATGAAACCTCCCCACACTCAGAATTCCAGAACAAATCTGAGTGTGTTGGGTGTTGAGGAGCTGCACTCCACTCATCAACCTGGGGTCACAGGTGTTCCCAGGTAGGGGGAACTTGGCTAAATTCCTATAGTGTCCATGGGGAGGCTTCACTGCTACTTGGCTTTCCAGGCAACACCCACAGTTCCCAGGCAGGCTGACCTAGTAAAGAATTATGGAAGGCATGCAAAGGGCTTCTAGGAGATTCCAGGCACTGCTTACTGGAGACTTAACCTCTCCACACTCAGAAATCTGGAAAATGGCTGAGTGTGTGCTGGAGGTTGGAAGCCGCCATCCACGCAGTTACCTGGGGTCACAGGTGTTCCCTGGTACGGGGAATTCATCTAAATTCCTCCCTGTCCATAGGTAGACAATCACTTCTACTTGGTTTTCCAGCCAATCCCCCATCTTTCCCTGCAGCCAGCACTAGGGAACACAAAGGGGAGGCACGAATAAGGCTTCTAGGAGATCCCAGCGTTTGCTGACATAAGACAGAACCTCCCAAACTTGGATTCCAGATAATGGCTGACAGTGTTTAGTAGGTGGCGAGCCACCCTGCATGCAACTACATGAGGTCACACGTGTTCCCTATTACGGGGAAGTCCGCTAAACACATCCCCTGTCCATGGGAAGGCACTCGCTACTACTTGAATTTCCAGCCCAACCCCACATTTCCCTGGAAACCCACCCTAGGAAACACTCATGGATGGCACGAGAAGGGCTTCAAGGAGATCCCAGTGTTACTGATAGAAGACAGAACCTCCCGACACTCAGCATTACGGAACATGACTGAGTGTTTGGGGGAGGTAGCGAACCAACTTCCACGCATCTACTTGGGTTCACAGGTGTTCCGTGGTAGGGGGAATTCCACTAATTACCTCCCAGTTCACGGGGAGTCACTCATCGCTACTTGAGTTTCCAGAAAAACCCCCAAATTTCCCTGGCAGCCCGCCATAGAAAAAACTCAGGAAAGGCACGCGAATGGCTTCTAGGAGATCCCAGTGTCTGCTGACCGATGACGGAACCTCCCCGCTCTCAGAATACTGGAACAAGTCATAGTGTTTGGGAGAGATGGGGAGCTGCCGTCCATGCAGCTCCCTGGTGTCACAAGTGTTCCCTGGTAGCTGGAATTCCGTTAATTATCTCCTCAGTCCATCGGTAGGCCCTCGCTTCTACTTCGCTTTCCAGGAGTACCACTGCCTTCTGATTTTATCCCGCTTCTTAAACACGAAGTAAAGACACTGTAAAGAATTCTAGGAGATTGAACTTGCTGCTGAGATGAGACAACCTCCGCATACTCGACGTTTAAGAACATGGCTGTGTGTGAGCAGCTTGTGGGGAGAAGATTTCCACACAGCACCTGGAGTCACAGGTATTCCCTGGATCTGTAAAGCCCGGTAAATTCCTCCCCAATCCAATGGCAGGCACCCACTGCTCCTTTAAATTCAGCAAAACCTGTGCCTTTCCCTTTAAGCCCACCCTAAGAAACACTGAGGGAAAGCACGTGAAGGGCTTGTAGGAGATACCAGGCTTTCCTGACAAAAGACGGAACCTACCCACACTCAGAATTCCTGAACAAGTTTGAGTGTGAGGTGCAGGTTGAATCCTGTGTGGTCACAGGTATTCCCTGGTATGAGGAAGTCCACTAATTTCCTCCCCTGTCCAAGGGGAGGTGCTCGCTTCTTCCTAGATTTCTAGACCAACCCTAGCTTGTCCCTGGCAGCCCACCATAGTTAGCACTCAGTGATACCACGACAATGTCTTCTAGGAGATCCCAGTTGCTGCTGAGTGAAGAAGTAAACTGCTGACATTCAGCAAACCGGATCATGTCTGAGTGTGTGGGGACTTGTTAAGCCATGTTCCATGCAGGTACATGGGGTCACAGGTGTTCTCTGGTATGTGGAATTCCGCTAAATAGCTCTCCTGTCCATAGGGAGGCACTCACTCCTACTTCGAGTTCCAGCCAACCCCCAGCATTTCCCTGGCAGCCCGCCAAAGGAAATCTCTCGGTAGGCAAGAGTAGAGCTTCCAGGGCATCCCAGACGCTGCTGACAGATGATGCAAACTCACAACACTCAGCATTCCAGATTTCGACTGAGAGTGTTTGGGAGGAGATGAGCCGAGATACACGCAGTTACCTCAAGTCAAAGGTGTAGCCCGGTAAGGGGAATTCTGCTAACTACCTCACCTGCCATGTGCAGGCACTTGCTGTTTCTCAGCTTTCCAGCAAAATGCTCGCCTTTGTCTTTCAGCCTTCCATAGGGAAAACTTAAGAAATGCAATTGAAGGGATTATTGGAGATCCCTGGCGCTGCAGAATAAGACAGAACCCCCCAACACTCAGCTTTCTTGAGCATGGCTCGGTGTTTGGGGGAGGTGATGAGCAACCATCCATGCTGGTACCTGGGACACAGGTGTTCCCTGGTAAGGGGAATTCCACTAATTACCTCAGTGAACAATGGGAGGCACTCGATAGTAATTGGCATTCCCACACAGCCCCCAAATTTCCGTTTGAGCCCGCCCTAGGAAACACTCAGAGTAGGCACACAACGGACTTTTGGAAGGTCCCAGGTCCTGCTGATGAAAGATAATCTCCACACGCTCTGCATTTAAGAACACGGCTGAGTGTGTGTGGGAAGTGGGATGCCAACATCCACACAGCTAACTGTGGTCAAAGGTGTTCCCTGGTAGAGAGAACTTCGCTAATTACCTCCCTGTCAATAGGGAGGCCCTCACATCTACTTAGCTTTCCAGCCCAACCCCCAAATTTCCCAGGCAGCCCGCCCCAGAAAACACTCAGCAAACACACTCAAAAGGCCCCTAGGAAATCCCAGGTGCTGCTGACATAAGACGGATACTCCCCACAATCAGAAATCCGGAAGATGTTTGAGTGTGATTGTGAGCTGGAGTACCACCCTCCACGTAGCTAACTGGGGTCACACGTGTTCCCTTGTATGAGGAAGACCGTGAATTCCCTCCCCTGTCCATGGGGAGGAACTCCCTGCTATTGGATTTGCAGCTCAACCCCCGCATATTCCTGACATCAAGCCCTAGTTAACAGTCAGGTAAGGCATGCAAAGTGCTTCTAGTAGATCCCAGGCACTGCTGACAGAAGAGGGAACCTCCCCACAATCAGCATTCGGGATGACGGCTGTGAGTATGGAGCAGGGGATGACACAACCTCCACAAAGTTACCTGGTTTAAAAGTTATTCCCTGTTAGGGAAAGTCTGCTAATTTCCTCCCATATTAATGGGGAGGCTCTCACTGCTACTTGGCTTTCCAGCACAACCCCTGCATTTCCCTGGCAGCATGCCATAGAGAACACTCTGGGAAGGCACATGAATGTCTCTTCAAGATCCCAGGCTCTGCTGACAGAAGACTTAACCTCCCCAAACTCTGCATTCCAGAACAAGTCTGAGAGTGTGGTGGATGTGGGGAGCCTCATTACACGCAGCAACCTGGTGTTGCAGGTGTTCCCTGGTAGGGGGAATTCCGCTATTTACCTCCCCATTCCATGGGGATGCACTCACTGCTACTTGGTTTTCCAGCAAAATCTCAGCATTTCCCTGGCAGCCCGCCCTAGTACACTTAGGGAAGGCAAGGGAATGCCATCTAGATGATCCCAGTTGCTGCTGACAGAAGACGGAACCTCCCCACACTCAGAATTCTGGAACACGGCTCAGTGTGAGGGGGATGTGGATTGCCGACCTCCACGCAGCTAACTGGGTCACAGGTATTCCCTGGTATGAGGAAGTCCGCTAAGTTCCTCCCAAGTCCATGGGGAGGTACTCATTGTTGTTGGCATTCCAGCCTTACCCCCTATGCTCCCTGGCAGCCCGTCTTAATAAACACCAAGGGAATTCATGCAAAATTCTTCTAGGATAAACTAGGTGCGGCAGAAGTCAGCCGGAGGCTCACCACACTCAGTATTCTGGATGTCGGCTGTGTGTGAAAGGGAGGAGGCTAGGCGCCCTCCTTGTAGCTCCCTGGGGACAGAGTTTTTCCATATTCAGGGGAAGTCCAATAATTACCTCACCTGTCCATGGGGAGGCACACAATACTATCTGGGTTTCCAGCCACACCAGCCAATTTCCCTGGCTACTCGCTCTAGGAAACACTTACGGAATTCACGTGAATGGCTTCAAGATAATACCAGGTGCTGCTGACAGAAGAAAGAATATCCCCACACTCATAATTCCAAGACACGGCTGAGTGAGAGGGGTAGGTGGATTGCCACAATTCACGCAGATAATTGGGGTCACAGTTTTTCCCTGATATGAGGAAGTCCACTAATTTTCTCCATATTACATGGCGAAGCCTCCGCTGCTATTGACTTTCCAGCACAACCCCCAACTTTCCCTGGCAAACCGCCCTAGTGATCTCTCAGGGAAAGCACGAGGAGGGCTCCAAGGAGATCCCAGGAGCTGCTGATAGAAGACAGAACCTCCACACAGCTAGCATTCTGGAATATGACTGAGTGTTTCGGGGAGGTGGCGAGCCATCCTCCATGCATCTACCCGGGTTCACAAATGTTCCATGGTAGGGGGAATTCTGCTAAATACCACCACAGTTCTTGGTGAGTGAATAGCTTCTACTTGGGTTTCCAGCACAACCCCCGAATTTCCCTGACAGCCCAGCATATGAAACACTCAAAAAAGTCACACAAAAGGCTTCTAGGCGATCCCAGAAACTGCTGAAGTAAGACGGAACCTCCCCACACTCAGCATTCCGGAAGTCGTCCATGGGCGATATGAGGGGGCAAGGAGACCTCCTCATTGTTCCCTGGGGATAGAGGTGTTTCATGGTAGAGGGAAGTCCTCTAATTTTCTCCACTGTTTATGGGATGGCTCTCACTGCTATTTGCTTTCCAGCCTGACAACCTAATTTCCCTGGTAGGCCGCCCTAGGAAACACTCAGGGAAGTCATGCAAAATACATCTAGGATATCCCAGGTTCTGCAGAAGGAAGATGGAGTCTCTCCACACTCAGCATTCCAAAACCTGGCCGTGTGTGAAAGGGAGTGGGCGAGGTGCTTTCCTTGGAGATCACAGGGGACAGAATTATCCATAGTTGGGGAATACCACTAAATACCTACCCATTCTATTGGAAGGCACTCGCTGCTACCTGGGTTTCCAGCCACAACCCCATCTTTCCCAGGCTACTCACCCTAGAAAACTCTAACGGAAGGAAAGTGAATGGCTTTTAGGAAATCCCAGACGCTGCTGACAAAACACAAAATATCCCCACAATCATAATTCCAAACATGGCTGAGTGTGAGGGGGAATTGAATTGCCAACCTCCACGCAGCTACCTGGGGTCACAGTTATTCTTTGGTATGAGGAAGTTCGCTAATTTCCTCCCCTGTCCATGTGGAGGCCGTCACTACTGTTAGATTCCCAGCAAAACCCGTGCTTTCCCTGGCAGCCTGATATAGGAAACACTCAGGGAAGTCATGCAAAAGGCTTCTAGGTGATCTCTGGTGCTGCAAAAGGAAGACGGAACCTCCCCACACTCAGCATTATGGAAGTCAGCCGTTTGTGAAAGGGAGGGGGCAAGGAGACTACTCGTTGCTCCCTGGGGACAGAGGTGTTCCATGGTAGAGGGAAGTCCAATAATTACCTCCTCTGTCTATGGGGAGGCCCTCGCAGCTACCTGGATTCCTTGACCAACCCTAGTTTACCTCTGGCAGCCGGCCCTAGGAAGCATTCAGGGACAGCACAACAATGTCTTCTTGGAGATCCCAGACACTGCTGACTGAAGATGTAACCTCCTGAAACTCAGCAAATCGGATTATGTCTGAATGTGTGGGGGAGCTGTAGAGCTGTGTTCCACACAGGTATATTAGGTCACAGGTGCTCCCTGGAGTGTGGAATTCTGCAAAATAACTCTCCTCTCCATAGGGAGGCACTCACACCTACTTCGTGTTCCAGCCCAACCCCAGAATTTCCCTGGCAGCCCACCATAAGAAATCTCATGTTAATCACGAGAAGTTTCTAGTAAATCCATGGTGCTGCTTAAAGATGATGGATCGTCCCAAATATCAGCATTCTGGAATACATCTGAGATATTGTGGGAGGAGCTGAGTCAATATACACTCAGCTACATGGCATCAAAAGTGAAGCCAGGTAGAAGGAAGTCCGCTAATTACCTCCCCAGTCCATGGGGAAGTACTTGCATCTACTTGGTTTTCCAGCATAATCCCAGATTTTCTCTGGCAGCCCACCCTACTAAACACTCAGGGAAGAAAGGGAATACCTTCTAGGAGATCCCAGGCACTGCTAACAGAAGACGGAACCTCACCATACCCAGAATTCCAGAACAAGTCTGAGTGTGTTGGGTGTTTAGGAGCCGCCCTCCTCTCAGCAACCTGGGGTCACAGGTCTTCCCATGTAGGGGTAATTTCACTAAATACTTCCACTGTTCATGAGGAGGCTTCACTGCTACATGCTTTCCAGGCAACCCCCAAAATTCTCTGGCAGCCCACCATAGTGAATACTTAGGAAAGGCTCAGAAAGGGCTTCTAGGTGATCGCAGTCTCTGTTGACGGAAGACGGAACCTCCCAACACTTAGAACTCCAGTATTCTGAGGGTTTAGGGTATTGAGTAGCCACATTCCACGCAGCTACGTGGGGTTACAGGTTTAGCCTGGTAGGGGGAAGTCCGCTAGTTACTTACCCAGACCATGGGGATGCACTCGCTTCTACTTGGTTTTCCAGAACAATCCCAGCATTTTCGTGGCAGCCCGCACTAATAAACACACAGGGAAGGCAAGGGAATTCCTTCTTTGAGATCCCAGGCTCTACTGACAGAAGATGGAACCTCCCCACACTCAGAATTCCAGAAAAAGTCTGAGTGTGTTGGGTTTTGAGTAGCCGCCCTCCACATATTTACCTGAGGTCTCAGGTGTTCCCAGGTAGAGGGAAGTTCGCTAATTACCTCCACTGTCCAAGTGGAGGCCCTAATGCTATTTGGCTTTCCAAGAAACATCCATAGCTAACTGGCAGTCCACACTAGTAAAGACATACAGAAGGCTAATGAAGAGCTTCTACAAGGTTCCAGGCACTGCTGACAGAAGACATAACCTCTCCACACTCAGAAATCTGGAACACGGCTGAGTTTGTGGTGGAGTTGGTGAGCCGCACTCCACGCAGTTACTTGGGGTCACAAGTGTTCCCTGGTAGGGGGAAGTCTGCTAAATACCTCACTGTCCATAGGGAGACACTCACTGCTACTTGGATTTCAGCATATCCCCCGCCTTTCCCTGCAGCCAGCCTAGGAAACACAAAGGAAAAGCACGCAAATGGCTTCTAGGAGATCCCAGGATTTGCTGACATATGACAGAATCTCCCAAACTCAGAATTCTGGATAATGGCTGACAGTGTTTGGGAGTTGTCGAGACGCCTTCCACGCAGCTACACCTGGTCACAGGTGTTCCCTGTTATGGTGAAGTCTGCTAAATACCTCCCCTGTCCATGGGAAGGCACTCGCTCCTACTTGAATTTGCAGCCCAATCCTACATTTCCCTGGCAACCTGCCCTAGTAAACACTCATGGAATGCACGAGAAGGGCTTCAAGGAGATCCTGGGAGCTACTGATAGAATTCAGAACCTCCCCACACTCAGCATTCTGGAACACGACTGAGTGTTTGATGGAGTTGGCGAGCCATCCTCCACGCATTTACTTGGGATCACAGGTGTTCCGTGGTAGGGAGAATACCGCTAATTACCCCCACTGTTCATGGGGAGTCACAGGCTTCTACTTGGATTTCCAGCAAAACCACCGAATTTCCCTTGAAGCCCGCCCTAGGAGAAACTCAGGAAAGTATTACGACTGGCTTCTAGGAGATCTCAGACTCTGCTGATTGAAGATGGACCCTCCCAACACTCAGAATTCCATAACAAGTCAGAGTGTTTGGGGTAGTTGGGGAGCTGCATTCCACATAGATCCCTGGGGTCACAAGTGTTCCCTGGTAGCTGGAATTCCACTAAATCCCTCCCCAGTCCATGGGGAGGCACTCGCTGCTACTTAGCTTTCCAGGATTACCCACGAATTTTTCTTTTAGCCCTCCTTTTGAAACACTAAACAAAGACACTTTAAGGGATTATAGGAGATTAAATGCGCTGCTGAAGGACGACAACCTCCGCACACTTGACATTTATAAACATGGCTGATTGTGTGGGGCAGGTGGGGTGATGCTTTCAACGCAGCTCCCTGGTGTCACAGGTGTTCCCTGGATGGAGGAAGACCGCTAATTTAATCCCCTGTACATGGGGAGGCACTCGCTGCTAATTCGCTTTCCAGGAAAACCCTCACATTTTGCTGGTAGCCCACCCTAGGAAATAATCAAGGAATATACGGGAAGGGCTTCTAGACGATCCATGTTGTTGTTGACAGAAGATGGAACCTCCTCACACTCAGTATACCATAACACGTCTTAGTGTGAGGGGGAGGTGAGGAGGCACTCTCCACGCAGCTACATTGGGTTAAAGGTGTTCCCTTATACGGGTAATTCCACTAACTTCATCCCCTGTCAAAAGGGAGGCACAGGCTGCTACTTGGATTTCCAGAAAAACGAACAGCTTTCCCTGGCATCCCGCCCTTATAAACAATCATGGATTTAAAGCAAATTGTTCTAGGAAACCCAAGGCTCTGCTGACAGAAGACAGAAATTCCCACTCTCAACATTCTCAAAAAGAGCTGAGTGTGAGGGGGAGGTGGGTGCCGCCCATCTCTCCGCTGCATAGGGTCACAGGTGTTACATAATAGGGGTAATATCTCTAAATTCCTCCCTGTCCATGTGGAGGCACACGCTGTTGTTGGATTTCCAGGCTTACACACGCTTTCCCTGGCAGCCCACCCTCTGAAACACTCAGGGTAGAAAGAGTAAGGGCTTAAAGGAGATCCCATTTGCTGCTGACAGAAGACGGAACCTCTGCACACTCAGTATCCCGGAACACTGCTGAGTGTGTGGGGGAGGTGGAGAGACGACCACCACGCAGTTCCCTGGGGTCTTAGGTGTAGCCTGGTAGGGGGAAGTCCGCTAATTATCTCCCCAGTCCATGGGGATGCACTTGATGCAACTTGGTTTTCTAGCGCAATCCCAGGATTTCCCTGGCAGCCTGCCCTAGTAAACACTCAGGAAAGGCAAGGGATTGCCTTCTAGGAGATACCAGGCACTGCTGAAAGAAGATGAAACCTCCCCACACTCAGAATTCCAGAACAAATCTGAGTGTGTTGGGTGTTGAGGAGCTGCACTCCACTCAGCAACCTGGGGTCAGAGGTGTTCCCAGGTAGGGGGAACTTGGCTAAATTCCTATAGTGTCCATGGGGAGGCTTCACTGTTACTTGGCTTTCCAGGCAGCACCCACAGTTCACTGGCAGGCTGACCTAGTAAAGAATTATGGAAGGCATGCAAAGGGCTTCTAGGAGATTCCAGGCACTGCTTACTGGAGACTTAACCTCTCCACACTCAGAAATCTGGGACATGGCTGAGTGTGTGCTGAAGTTTGGAAGCCGCCATCCACGCAGTTACCTGGGGTCACAGGTGTTCCCTGGTACGGGGAATTCATCTAAATACCTCCCTGTCCATAGGTAGACACTCACTGCTACTTGGCTTTCCCGCCAATCCCCCATCTTTGCCTGTAGCCAGCACTAGGGAACACAAAGGGAAGGCACGAAAAAGGCTTCTAGGAGATCCCAGGTTTTGCTGACATAAGGCAGAACCTCCCTAACTTGGAATTCAGGATAATGGCTGACAGTGTTTAGGAGGTGGCGAGCCACCCTGCATGCAACTACATGAGGTCACACGTGTTCCCTATTACGGGGAAGTCCGCTAAACACATCCCCTGTCCATGGGAAGGCACTAGCTACTACTTGAATTTCCAGCCAAACCCTCATTTCCCTGGCAACCCACCCTAGGAAACACTCATGGAAGTCACGAGAAGGGCTTCAATGAGATCCTGGAGTTACTGAAAAAAGACAGAAACTCCCGACACTCAGCATTACGGAACATGACTTAGTGTTTGGGGAAGTTAGCGAACCAACCTCCACGCATCTACCTGGGTTCACAGGTGTTCCGTGGTAGGGGGAATTCCACTAATGACCTCCCAGTTCATCGGGAGTCACTCATCGCTACTTGAGTTTCCAGAACAACCCTCAAATTTCCCTGGCAGCCCGCCGTAGAAAAAACTCAGGAAAGGCACGTGAATGGCTTCTAGGGGATCCCAGTGTCTGCTGACAGATGACGGAACCTCCCTGCTCTCAGAATTCTGGAACAATTCATAGTGTTTGGGAGAGATGGGGAACTGCCCTCCATGAAGCTCCCTGGTGTCACAAGTGTTCACTGGTAGCTGGAATTCCGTTAATATACTCCTCAGTCCATTTGGAGGCCCTCGCTGCTACTTCGCTTTCCAGGAGTACCACTGCCTTCTGCTTTTATCCCGCTTCTGAAACACAAAGTAAAGACACTGTAAGGAATTCTAGGAGATTGAAGGTGCTGCTGAGAGAAGACAACCTCCGCATACTCGACGTTTAAAAACATGGCTGTGTGTGTGCAGCAGGTGGGGAGAAGCTTTCCACACAGCACCTGGTGTCACAGGTGTTCCCTGGACGGGGGATGTCCGGTAACTTCCTCCCAAATCCAATGGGAGGCTCCCACTGCTCCTTTAATTTGCAGCACAACCTGTGAATTTCCTTGGAAGCCCACCCTATGAAACACTGAGGGGAAGCACGTGAAAGGCTTGTAGGAGATCCCAGGCTTTCCTGACAGAAGACAGAACCTACCCACACTCAGAAATCCTAAACAAATTTGAGTGTGAGGGGCAGATTGATACCTGTGGGGTCACAGGTATTCCCATGTGTGAGTAAGTCCACTAATTTCCTCCCCTGTCGAAAGGGAGGCACTCGCTTCTTCCTAGATTTCTAGACCAACCCTAGCTTGTCCCTGGCAGCCCACCATATTTAGCACTCAGTGATACCAAGACAATGTCTTCTATGAGATCCCAGATGCTGCTGACCGAAGAAGTAAACTGCTGACATTCAGCAAACCGGATCATGTCTGAGTGTGTGGGGACATTTTAAGCCAAGTTCCATGCAGGTACATGGGGTCACAGGTGTTCCTTGGTACGTGGAATTACGCTAAATTCCTCTCCTGCCATAGGGAGGCACTCACACCTACTTCGAGTTCCAGCCTACCCCCAGCATTTCCCTGGCAGCCCGCCATAGGAAATCTCAAGGTAGGCAAAAGTAGAGCTTCTAGGAAATCCGAGACTCTGCTGACAGATGACGCAACCTCACAACACTCAGCATTCCAGATTTTGACTGAGAGTGTGTGGGAGGAGATGAGCCGAGATACACGCAGTTACCTCTTGTCAAAGGTGTAGCCTAGTAAGGGGAATTCTTCTAAATACCTGACCTGCCATGTTCAGGCACTTGCAGCTTCACAGCTTTCCAGCAAAATGCTCGCATTTGTCTTTCAGCCTTCCCTAGGGAAAACTTAAGAAATGCAAATGAAGGGATTATTGGAGATCCCTGGCGCTGCTGAAATAGAGGGAAGCTCAAAAAAATCAGCTTTCTTGAGCATGGCTGGGTGTTTGGGGGAGGTGATGAGCCACCCTCCACGCAGGTACCTGGGACACAGGTGTTCCCTGGTAAGGGGAATTCCGCTAATTACCTCAGTGAAAATTGGGAGGCACTCGATACTAATTGGCATTCCCACACACCCCGCAAATTTCCGTGGGAGCCGCCGTAGGGAACACTCAGAGTAGGCACACAAAGGACTTTTAGAAGATCCCAGGTCCTGCTGACAAAAGATAATCTCCACACGCTCTGCATTTAAGAACACGGCTGAGTGTGTGTGGGAGGTGGGATGCCAACATCCACACAGCTAACTGTGGTCAAAGGTGTTCCCTGGTAGAGAGAATTTCGCTAATTAACTCCCTGTCAATAGGGAGGTCCTCACTTCTACTTAGCTTTCCAGCCCAACCCCCAAATTTCCCAGGCAGCCCGCCCCAGGAAACACTCAGCAAACACACTCAAAAGGCCCCTAGGAGATCCCAGGTGCTGCTGACATAAGACGGATACTCCCAACAATCAGAAATCCGGAAGACGTTTGAGTGTGATTGTGAGCTGGGGTACCACCCTCCACGTAGCTAACTGGGGTCACAGGTGTTCCCTTGTATGAGGAAGACCGCTAATTTTCTCCCCTGTCCATGGGGAGGCACTCCCTACTATTGGATTTGCAGCTCAACCCCCGCATATCCCTGACATCAAGCCCTAATTAACAGTCAGGGAAGGCATGCAAAGTGCTTCTAGTAGATCCCAGGCACTGCTGACAGAAGAGGGAACCTCCCCACAATCAGCATTCGGGATGACGGCTGTGAGTATGGAGCAGGGGATGACACAACCTCCACAAAGTTACCTGGTTTAAAAGTTATTCCCTGTTAGTGGAAGTCTGCTAATTTCCTCCCATATTAATGGGGAGGCTCTCACTGCTACTTGGCTTTCCAGCACAACCCCTGCATTTCCCTGGCAGCATGCCATAGAGAACACTCCGGGAAGGCACATGAATGTCTCTTCAAGATCCCAGGCTCTGCTGACAGAAGACTTAACCTCCCCAAACTCTGCATTCCAGAACAAGTCTGAGAGTGTGGTGGATGTGGGGAGCTTCATTAGACGCAGCAACCTGGTGTTGCAGGTGTTCCCTGGTAGGGGGAATTCCGCTATTTACCTCCCCATTCCATGGGGATGCACTCACTGCTACTTGGCTTTCCAGCAAAATCTCAGCATTTCCCTGGCAGCCCGTCCTAATAAAGACTTAGGGAAGGCAAGGGAATGCCTTCTAGGTGATCCCAGTTGCTGCTGACAGAAGACGGTACCTCCCCACATTCAGAATTCTGGAACACGGCTCAGTGTGAGGGGGATGTGGATTGCCAACCTCCACGCAGCTAACTGGGGTCACAGGTATTCGCTGGTATGTGGAAGTCCGCTAAGTTCCTCCCATGTCCATGGGGAGGTACTCATTGTTATTGGCTTTCCAGCTTTTCCCCCTATGCTCCCTGGCAGCCCGTCTTTAGAAACACCAAGGGAATTCATGCAAAATTCTTCTAGGATAAACTAGGTGCTGCAGAAGGCAGCCGGAGTCTCCCCACACCCAGTATTCTGGATGTCGGCTGTGTGTGAAACGGAGGGGGCTAGGCGCCCTCCTTGTAGCTCCCTGGGGACAGAGTTTTTCCATATTCAGGGGAAGTCCAATAATTACCTCACCTGTCCATGGGGAGGCACTCACTACTACCTGGGTTTCCAGCCACACCACCGCCTTTCCCTGGCTAATCGCCATAGGAAACACTTAGGGAATTCACGTGAAAGGCTTCTAGGAAATACCAGTTGCTGCTGACAGAAGACCAAAAATCCCCACACTCATAATTCCAAGACACGTCTGAGTGCGTGGGGTAGGTGTATTGCCAACCTTCAGGCAGATACTTGGGGTCACAGTTTTTCCCTGATATGAGGAAGTCCACTAATTTTCTCCATATTACATGGTGAAGCCTCCGCTGCTATTGACTTTCCAGCACAACCCCCAACTTTCCCTGGCACACTGCCCTAGGAAACTCTCAGGGAATGCACGAGGAGGGCTCCATGGAGATCCCAGGAGCTGCTGATAGAAGACAGAACCTCCACACACCTACCATTCTGGAACATGACTGAATGTTTGGGGGAGCTGGCGAGCCATCCTCCACGCATCTACCCGGGTTCACAAGTGTTACATGGTAGGGGGAATTCTGCTAATTACCACCGCAGTTCTTGGGGAGTGAATCGCTGCTACTTGGGTTTCCAGCACAACCCCCGAATTTCCCTGACAGCCCAGCATATGAAACACTCAAAAACGTCACACAAAATGCTTCTAGGCGATCCCAGAAACTGCAGAAGGAAGTCGGAACCTCCCCACACTCAGCATTCCGGAAGTCGTCCATGGGCGATATGAGGGGGCAAGGAGACCTCCTCATTGCTCCCTGGGGACAGAGGTGTTTCATGGTAGTGGGAAGTCCTCTAATTTCCTCCCCTGTTCATGGAATAGCTCTCACTTCTATTTGCTTTCCAGCCTGACAACCTAATTTCCCTGGTAGGCCGCCCTTGGAAACACTCAGGGAAGTCATGCAAAATACATCTAGGATATCCCAGGTTCTGCAGAAGGAAGATGGAGTCTCTCCACACTCAGCATTCCAAAACCTGGCCGTGTGTGAAAGGGAGTGGGCGAGGCGCTCTCCGTGTAGTTCCAAGGGGACAGAATTTATCCATAGTTGGGGAATTCCACTAATTACCTCCCCTTTCCATTGGAAGGCACTAGTTGCTGCCTGGGTTTCCAGCCACACCCCCAACTTTCCCAGGCTACTCACCCTAGAATACTCTAACAGAAGGAAAGTAAATGGCTTTTAGGAAATCCCAGACGCTGCTGACAAAACACAAAATATCCCCACAATCATAATTCCAAACATGGCTGAGTGTGAGGGGGAATTGGATTGCCAACCTCCACGCAGCTACCTGGGGTCACAGTTATTCTTTGTATGAGGAAGTTCTCTAATTTCCTCCCCTGTCCATGTGGAGGCCGTCACTACAGTTAGATTCCCAGCAAAACCCCTGCTTTCCCTGGCAGCCTGATATAGGAAACACTCAGGGAATTCATGCAAAATGCTTCTAGGTGATCTCTGGCGCTGCAAAAGGAAGACGGAACCTCCCCACACTCAGCATTATGGAAGTCAGCCGTGTGTGAAAGGGAGGGGGCAAGGAGACTACTCGTTGCTCCCTGGGGACAGAGGTGTTCCATGGTAGAGGGAAGTCCAATAATTACCTCCTCTGTCTATGGGGAGGCCCTCGCAGCTACCTGGATTCCTTGACCAACCCTAGTTTACCTGTGGCAGCCGGCCCTAGGAAGCATTCAGGGACAGCACAACAATGTCTTCTTGGAGATCCCAGACACTGCTGACTGAAGATGTAACCTCCTGAAACTCAGCAAATCGGATTATGTCTGAATGTGTGGGGGAGCTGTAGAGCTGTGTTCCACACTGGTATATTATGTCACAGGTGCTCCCAGGTATGTGGAATTCTGCAAAATATCTCTCCTCTCCATAGGGAGGCACTCACACCTACTTCGTGTTCCAGCCCAACCCCAGAATTTCCCTGGCAGCCCACCATAAGAAATCTCATGGAAATCACGAGAAGTTTCTAGTAAATCGTTGGTGCTGCTGAAATATGATGGAACCTCCCAAATATCAGCATTCTGGAATACATCTGAGATATTGTGGGAGGAGCCGAGTCAATATTAACTCAGCTACATAGCATCAAAATTGAAGCAAGGTAGGAGGAAGTCCGCTAATTACCTCCCCAGTCCATGTGGAGTTACTTGCATCTACTTGGATTTCCAGCATAATCCCACATTTTCTCTGGCACCCCACCTTACTAAACACTCAGGGAATGCAAGGGAATGCCTTCTAGGTGATTCCAGGCACTGCTAAAAGAAGACGGAACCTCACCATACCCAGAATTCCAGAACAAGTCTGAGTGTGTTGGGTGTTGAGGAGCCGCTCTCTTCTCAGGAACCTGGGGTCACAGGTGTTCCCATGTAGGGGAAGTTCACTAAATACTTCCACTGTTCATGGGGAGGCTTCACTGCTACTTGCTTTCCGGGCAACCCCCACAGTCCTCAGGCAGCCAACCCTAGTGAAGAATTAGGAAAGGCTCAGAAAGGGCTTCTATGTGAACGCAGTCTCTGCTGAAGGAAGACGGAACCTCCCAACACTCAGAATTCCAGAAGTCTGACTGTTTATGGTATTGAGTAGCCACCCTCCACGCAGTTACCTTGGGTCACAGGTGTAGCCTGGTAGGGGGAAGTCCGCTACTTACTTACCCAGACCATGGGGATGCTCTCGCTGCTACTTGGTTTCCAGAAAAATCCAAGCTTTTCCCTGGCAGCCCGCAATAATAAACAGACAGGGAAGGCAAGGGAATGCCTTCTTTGAGATCCCAGGCACTACTGACAGAAGATGGAACCTTCCCACCCTCAGAATTCCAGAAAAAGTCTGAGTGTGTTGGGTTTTGAGGAGCCGCCCTCCCCACATTTACCTGGGTTCTCAGGTGTTCCCAGGTAGAAGGATGTTCGCTACTAACCTCCAATGTCCAAGGGAAGGCCCTACTGCTATTTGTCTTTCCAAGAAACATCCAGAGCTCACTGGCAGTCCGCACTAGTAAAGACTTACAGAAGGCTCATGAAGAGCTTCTACAAGGTTCCAGGCACTGCTGACAGAAGACTTAACCTCTCCACACTCAGAAATCTGGAACACGACTGAGATTTTGGTTGAGCTGGTGAGCCGCACTCCACGCAGTTACTTGGGGTCACAAGTGTTCCCTGGTAGGGGGAAGTCTGCTAAATACCTCCCTGTCCATAGGGAGACACTCACTGCTACCTGGCTTTCAGCACATCCCCCGCCTTTCCCTGCAGCCAGCGTAGGAAACACAAAGGGAAAGCACGCAAATGGCTTCTAGGAGATCCCAGGATTTGTTGACATATGACAGAATCTCCCAAACTCAGAATTCTGGATATTGGCTGACAGTGTTTGGAAGTTGTCGAGACGCCCTCCACGCAGCTACATCTGGTCACAAGTGTTCCCTGTTTTGGTGAAGTCTGCTAAAAACCTCCCCTGTCCATGGGAAGGCACTCGCTACTACTTGAATTTCCAGCCCAACCCCACATTTCCCTGGCAACCCGCCCTAGTAAACACTCATGGAATGCACGAGAAGGGCTTCAAGGAGATCTTGGGAGCTACTGATAGAATTCATAACTTCCCCACACTCAGCATTCTGGAACACGACTGAGTGTTTGGGGGAGTTGGCGAGCCATCATCCACGCATTTACCTGGGATCACAGGTGTTCCGTGGTAGGGGAAATACCGTTAATTATCCCCACATTTCATGGGGAGTCACACGCTTCTACTTGGATTTCCAGCAAAACCCCCGAATTTCCCTTGAAGCCCGCCCTAGGAGAAACTCAGGAAAGTAATACGACTGGCTTCTAGGAGATCCCAGTCTCTGCTGATGGAAAATGTAACCTCCCCACACTCAGAATTCCATAACAAGTCAGAGTGTTTGGGGGAGAAGTGGAGCTGCATTCCACACAGATCCCTGGGGTCACAAGTGTTCCCTGGTAGCTGGAATTCCACTAAATCCCTCCCCAGTCCATGGGGAGGCACTCGGTGCTACTTAGCTTTCCAGGATTACCCCCGCCTTTTTCTTTTAGCCCTCCTTTTAAAACACTAAGGAAAGACAAATTAAGGGATTATAGGAGATTAAAGGCACTGCTGAATGAAGACAACCTCCGCACACTTGACATTTATGAACATGGCTGATTGTGCTGGGCAGGTGGGGAGCTGCTTTCAACGCAGCTCCCTGGAGTCACAGGTGTTCCCTGAATGGAGGAAGTCCGCTAATTTACTCCCCTGTACATGGGGAGACACTCGCTGCTAATTCGCTTTCCAGGAAAACCCCCACATTTTGCTGGTAGCCCACCCTAAGAAATAATAAAGGAATATACGGGAAGGGTTTCTAGACGATCCATGTTGCTGTTGACAGAAGATGGAACCTCCCCACACTCAGTATACCATAACACGTCTTAGTGTGTGGGGGAGGTGGGGAGGCACTATCCACGCAGATACATTGGGTTAAAGGTGTTCCCTTATATGGGTAATTCCACTAACTTCATCCCCTGTCAAAAGGGAGGCACAGGCTGCTTCTTGGATTTCCAGAAAAACGACCAGCTTTCCCTGGCATCCCGCCCTAGTAAACAATCATGGATGTAAAGCAAAGTGCTTCTAAGAAATCCAAGGCTCTGCTGACAGAAGACAGAACTTCCCAAACTCAACATTCCCGAACAGAGCTGAATGTGAGGGGGAGGTGGTGGCTGCCCATCTCTCCGCTGCATAGGGTCATAGGTGTTACATAATAGGGGTAAATTCTCTAAATTCCTCCCTGTCCATTTGGAGGCACACACTGCTAGTTGGATTTCCAGGCTTACACACGCTTTCCCTGGCAGCCCACCCTCTGAAACACTCAGGGTAGTAAGAGTAAGGGCTTATAGGAGATCCCATTTGCTGCTGACAGAAGACGGAACCTCTGCACACTCAGTATCCCGGAACACTGCTGAGTGTGGGGGGGAGGTGGAGAGACGACCACCACGCAGTTCCCTGGGGTCTTAGGTGTAGCCTGGTAGGGGGAAGTCCGCTAATTATCTCCCCAGTCCATGGGGATTCACTTGATGCAACTTCGATTTCTAGCACAATCCCAGGATTTCCCTGGCATCCTGCCATAGTAAACACTCAGGGAAGTCAAGGGATTGCCTTCTAGGAGATCCCAGGCACTGCTAAAATAAGATGAAGCCTCCCCACACTCAGAATTCCAGAACAAGTCTAAGTGTGTTGGGTGTTGAGGAGCCACCCTCCTCTCAGCAACCTGGGGTCACAGGTGTTCCCATGTAGGGGGAAGTTCACTAAATACTTCCACTGTTCATCGGGAGGCTTCACTTCTTCTTGCTTTCCAGGCAACCCCCACAGTTTTCAGGCAGCCAACCCTAGTGAAGACTTAGGAAAGGCTCAGAAAGGGCTTCTATGTGAACGCAGACTCTGCTGACGGAAGACGGAACCTCCCAACACTCAGAATTCCAGAAGTCTGACTGTTTAGGGTATTGAGTAGCCACCCTCCACGCAGCTACCTGGGGTCACAGGTGTAGCCTGGTAGGGGGAATTCCGCTAGTTACTTACCCAGACCATGGGGATGCACTCGCTGCTACTTGGTTTTCCAGAAAAATCCCAGCTTTTCCCTGGCAGCCCGCAATAATAAACAGACAGGGAAGGCAAGGTAATGCCTTCTTTGAGATCCCAGTCACTACTGACAGAAGATGGAACCTCCCCACCCTCAGAATTCCAGAAAAAGTCTGAGTGTGTTGGGTTTTGAGGAGCCGCCCTCCCCACATTTACCTGGGTTCTCAGGTGATCCCTGGTAGAGGGAAGTTCGCTAATTAACTCCACTGTCAAATGGAAGGCCCTACTGCTATTTGTCTTTCCAAGAAACATCCAGAGCTCACTGGCAGTCCGCACTAGTAAAGACTTACAGAAGGCTCATGAAGAGCTTCTACAAGGTTCCAGGCACTGCTGACCGAAGACTTAACCTCTCCACACTCAGAAATCTGGAACACGACTGAGTTTGTGGTGGAGGTGGTGAGCCACACTCCACGTAGTTACTTGGGGTCACAAGTGTTCCCTGGTAGGGGGAAGTCTGCTAAATACCTCCCTGTCCATAGGGAGACACTCACTGCTACCTGGCTTTCAGCATATCCCCCGCCTTTCCCTGCAGCCAGCGTAGGAAACACAAAGGGAAAGCACGCAAAGGGCTTCTAGGAGATCCCAGGATTTGTTGACATATGACAGAATCTCCCAAACACAGAATTCTGGATATTGGCTGACAGTGTTTGGGAGTTGTCGAAACGCCCTCCACGCAGCTACATGAGGTCACAAGTGTTCCCTGTTTTGGTGAAGTCTGCTAAATACCTCCCTTGTCCATGGGAAGGCACTCGCTACTACTTCAATTTCCAGCCCAACCCCACATTACCCTGGCAACCCGCCCTAGTAAACACTCATGGAATGCACGAGAAGGGCTTCAAGGAGATCTTGGGAGCTACTGATTGAATTCAGAACCTCCCCACACTCAGCATTCTGGAACACGACTGAGTGTTTGAGGGAGTTGGCGAGTCATCCTCCACGCATTTACCTGGGATCACAGGTGTTCCGTGGTAGGGGGAATACCGCTAATTACCCCCATATTTCATGGGAAGTCACACGCTTCTACTTGGATTTCCAGCAAAACCCCCGAATTTCCCTTGAAGCCCGCCCTAGGAGAAACTCAGGAAAGTACTACGACTGGCTTCTAGGAGATCCCAGTCTCTGCTGATGGAAAATGTAACCTCCCCACACTCAGAATTCCATAACAAGTCAGAGTGTTTGGGGGAGATGTGGAGCTGCATTCCACACAGATCCCTGGGGTCACAAGTGTTCCCTGGTATCTGGAATTCCACTAATTCCCTCCCCAGTCCATGGGGAGGCACTCGGTGCTACTTAGATTTCCAGGATTATCCCCGCCTTTTTCTTTTAGCCCTCCTTTTAAAACACTAAGGAAAGACAAATTAAGGGATTATAGGAGATTAAAGGCACTGCTGAATGAAGACAACCTCCGCACACTTGACATTTATGAACATGGCTGATTGTGTTGGGCAGGTGGGGAGCTGCTTTCAACGCAGCTCCCTGGAGTCACAGGTGTTCCCTGAATGGAGGAAGTCCGCTAATTTACTCCCCTGTTCATGGGGAGACACTCGCTGCTAATTCGCTTTCCAGGAAAACCCCCACATTTTGCTGGTAGCCCATCCAAGAAATAATCAAGGAATATACGGGAAGGGTTTCTAGACGATCCATGTTGTTGTTGATAGAAGATGGAACCTCCCCACACTCAGTATACCATAACACGTCTTAGTGTGTGGGGGAGGTGGGGAGGCACTATCCACGCAGATACATTGGGTTAAAGGTGTTCTCTTATACGGGTAATTCCACTAACTTCATCCCCTGTCAAAAGGGAGGCACAGGCTGCTACTTGGATTTCCAGAAAAACGACCAGCTTTCCCTGGCATCCCGCCCTAGTAAACAATCATGGATGTAAAGCAAATTGCTTCTAGGAAATCCAAGGCTCTGCTGACAGAAGACAGAACTTCCCACACTCAACATTCCCGAACAGAGCTGAGTGTGAAGGGGAGGTGGTGGCCGCCCTTCTCTCCGCTGCATAGTGTCACAGGTGTTACATAATAGGGGTAAATTCTCTAAATTCCTCCCCTGTCCATGTGGAGGCACACACTGCTAGTTGGATTTCCAGACTTACAGACGCTTTCCCTGGCTGCCCACCCTCTGAAACACTCAGGGTAGAAAGAGTAAGGGCTTATAGGAGATCCCATTTGCTGCTGACAGAAGACGGAACCTCTGCACACTCAGTATCCCGGAACACTGCTGAGTGTGTGGGGGATGTGGAGAGACGACCTCCACGCAGTTCCCTGGGGTCTTAAGTGTAGCCTGGTAGGGGGAATTCCGCTAATTATCTCCCCAGTCCATGGGGATTCACTTGATGCAACTTGGATTTCTAGCACAATCCCAGGATTTCCCTGGCATCCTGCCAAATAAACACTCAGGGAAGGCAAGGGATTGCCTTCTAGGAGATCCCAGGCACTGCTAAAAGGAGATGAAACCTCCCCACACTCAGAATTCCAGAACAAATCTGAGTGTGTTGGGTGTTGAGGAGCTGCACTCCACTCATCAACCTGGGGTCACAGGTGTTCCCAGGTAGAGGGAACTTGGCTAAATTCCTATAGTTTCCATGGGGAGGCTTCACTGCTACTTGGGTTTCCAGGCAACACCCACAATTCCCTGGCATGCTGACCTAGTATAGAATTATGGAAGGTATGCAAATGGCTTCTAGGTGATTCCAGGCACTGCTTACTGGAGACTTAACCTCTCCACACTCAGAAATCTGGAACATGGCTGAGTGTGTGCTGGAAGTTGGAAGCCGCCATCCACGCAGTTACCTGGGGTCACAGGTGTTCCCTGGTACGGGGAATTCATCTAAATACCTCCCTGTCCATAGGTAGACACTCACTGCTACTTGGTTTTCCAGCCAATCCCCCATCTTTGGCTGTAGCCAGCACTAGGGAACACAAAGGGAAGGCACGAAAAAGGCTTCTAGGAGATCCCAGGGTTTGCTTACATAAGGCAGAACCTCCCAAACTTGGAATTCCGGATAATGGCTGACAGTGTTTAGGAGGTGGCGAGCCACCCTGCATGCAGCTACATGAGGTCACACGTGTTCCCTATTACGGGGAAGTCCGCTAAACACCTCCCCACTCCATGGGAAGGCACTCGCTACTACTTGAATTTCCAGCCGAAACCCACATTTCCCTGGCAACCTACCCTAGTAAACACTCCTGGAGGTCACGAGAAGGGCTTCAAGGAGATCCCGGAGTTACTGAAAGAATACAGAACCTCCCGACACTCAGCATTACGGAACATGACTGAGTGTTTGGGGGAGGTAGCGAACCAACCTTAACACATCTACCTGGGTTCACATGTGTTCTGTGGTAGGGGGAATTCCACTAATTACCTCCCAGTTCACGGGGAGTCACTCATCGCTACTTGAGTTTCCAGAAAAACCCCCAAATTTCCCTGGCAGCCCGCCGTAGAAAAAACTCAGGGAAGGCACGCGAATGACTTCTAGGAGATCCCAGTGTCTGCTGACCGATGACGGAACCTCCCCGCTCTCAGAATTCTGGAACAAGTCATTGTGTTTGGGAGAGATGGGGAACTGCCCTCCATGAAGCTCCGTGGTGTCACAAGTGTTCCCTGTTAACTGGAATTCCGTTAATTAACTCCTCAGTCCATCGGGAGGCCCTCGCTGCTACTTCGCTTTCCAGGAGTACCACTACCTTCTGCTTTTATCCCGCTTCTGAAACACTAAGTAAAGACACTGTAAGATATTCTAGGAGATTGATTGTGCTGCTGAGAGAAGACAACCTCCGCATACTCGACGTTTAAGAACATGGCTGTGTGTGTGCAGCAGGTGGGGAGAAGCTTTCCACAGAGCACCTGGTGTCACAGGTGCTCCCTGGACAGGGGAAGTCCGGTAACTTCCTCCCCAATCCAATGGGTGGCTCCCACTGCTCCTTTAATTTGCAGCACAACCTGTGACTTTCCCTGGAAGCCCACCCTATGAAACACTGAGGGAAATCACGTGAAAGGCTTGTAGGAGATCCCAGGCTTTCCTGACAGAAGACAGAACCTACCCACACTCAGAAATCCTAAACAAGTTTGAGTGTGAGGGGCAGTTTTATACCTGTGTGGTCACTGGTATTCCCTGGTATGAGTAAGTCCACTAATTTCCTCCCCTGTCGAAAGGGAGGCACTCGCTTCTTCCTAGATTTCTAGACCAACCCTAGCTTGTCCCAGGCAGCCCACCATAGTTAGCACTCAGTGATACCACGACAATGTCTTCTATGAGATCCCAGTTGCTGCTGACTGAAGAGGTAAACTGCTGACATTCAGCAAACCGGATCATGTCTGAGTGTGTGGGGACTTGTTAAGCCATGTTCCATGCAGGTACATGGGGTCACAGGTGTTCCCTGTTATGTGGAATTCCGCTAA
The DNA here is from genome assembly GCF_036321535.1 of Camelus dromedarius. Classification (NCBI taxonomy): domain Eukaryota; kingdom Metazoa; phylum Chordata; class Mammalia; order Artiodactyla; family Camelidae; genus Camelus; species Camelus dromedarius. Next base: position 7,502,405 of record NC_087473.1, on the reverse strand, counting down.
ATACCTCTCCTGTCCATAGGGAGGCACTCACACTTACTTCGAGTTCCAGCCCACCCCCAGCATTTCCCTGGCAGCCCGCCATAGGAAATCTCACGGTAGGCAAGAGTAGAGCTTCTAGGACATCCGAGACTCTGCTGACAGATAATGCAACCTCACAACACTCAGCATTCCAGATTTTGACTGAGAGTGTGTGGGAGGAGATGAGCCGAGATACACGCAATTACCTCATGTCAAAGGTGTAGCCTAGTAAGGGGAATTCTGCTAACTACCGCACCTGCCATGTGCAGGCACTTGCTGTTTCTCAGCTTTCCAGCAAAATGCTCGCATTTGTCTTTCAGCCTTCCCTAGGGAAAACTTAAGAAATGCAAATGAAGGGATTATTGGAGATCCCTGGCGCTGCTGAAATAGAGGGAACCTCAAAAAAATCAGCTTTCTTGAGCATGGCTGTGTGTTTGGGGGAGGTGATGAGCCACCCTCCACGCAGGTACCTGGGACACAGGTGTTCCCTGGTAAGGGGAATTCCGCTAATTACCTCAGTGTACATTGGGAGGCACTCGATACTAATTTGCATTCCCACACACCCCCCAAGTTTCCGTGGGAGCCACCCTAGGAAACACTCAAAGTAGGCACACAAAGGACTTTTAGAAGATCCCAGGTCCTGCTGACAAAAGATAATCTCCACACGCTCTGCATTTAAGAACACGGCTGAGTGTGTTCGGGAGGTGGAATGCCAACATCCACACAGCTAACTGTGGTCAAAGGTGTTCCCTGGAAGAGGGAATTTCGCTAATTACCTCCCTGTCAATAGGGAGGCCCTTGCTGCTACTTAGCTTTCCAACTCAACCCCCAAATTTCCCTGGCAGCCCCCCCTATTAAACACTCAATGTACACACTCAAATTCTCCTAGAAGATCCCAGGTCCTGCTGACATAAGATGGATACTCCCCACACTCAAAAATCTGGAAGATGTTTGAGTGAGCTTGTGAGGTGGGGTGCCGCCCTCCACACAGCTAACTGGGTTCACAGGTGTTCCCTTGTATGAGGAGACCGTTAATATCCTTCCCTGTGCATCGGGAGGCACTCGCTGCTATTTGAATTGCAGCTCAACCCCCGCTTATCCCTGACATCCCGCTTTAGTTAAAAGTCAGGGAAGGCATGCAAATTGCTTCTCATAGATACCAGGCACTGCTGACAGAAGTTTGAACCTCCCCACAATCAGCATTCGGGAACATGGCTGTGAGCATGGAGGAGGGGATGATGCTCCCTCCACGAAGATAACTGGGGTAATAGTTATTCCCTCGTATGGGAATTCCGCTAATTTCCTCCTGTATACATGGGGAAGCCCTCGCTGCTTCTTGGCTTTCCAGCACAACCCGTGCATTTGCCTGGCAGCATGCCATAGGGAACAATCTGGGAATGCACGTGAATGGCTTTTGGAGATCCCAGGCTCTGCTGACAGAAGACTTAACCTCCCCAAACTCTGCATTCTGGAACAAATCTGAGAGTGCGTTGGATGTGCCAAGCCACATTCCACGCAGCAACCTGGGGTCACAGGTGTAGCCTGGTTGGGGGAATTCCGCTAATTACTTCCCCAGTCCATGGGGATGCACTCTCTGCTACTTGGTTTTCCAGCACAATCCGAATATTTCCCTGGCAGACCGCCCTAGTAAACACTCAGGGAAGGAAAGGGAATGCCATGTAGGAGATCCCAGGCGCTGCGGAGAGAAGACGGAACCTCCCCACACTCAGAATTCCAGAACAAGTCCTAGTGTTTGGGGTGTTGCAGAGCCACCCTCCACGCAGCTACCTGAGGTCACACGTGTTTCAATATAGCGGGAAATTCGCTAATTACTTCCTTTCTCCATGGGGATGCTTCACTGCTACTTGGCTTTCTAGGCAACACCCATAGTTCCCTTACAGGCCGCCATAGTTAAGACTTAAGGAAGGCACGTGAAGGGCTTCTAGGAGATTCCAGGTTGGTGCTGACCGAAGACTTAACCTCTCCACATTCATCAATCTGGAACATGGCTTAGTGTGTGGTGGATTTGGTGAGCTGCCCTCCAACGCAGTTACCTGTGGTTACAGGTGTTCCCTGGTAGGGGGAAGTCTGCTAAATTCCTCCCTGTCCATAGGGAGGCACTCACTGCTACTTGGCTTTCCATCACATCCCCCACCTTTCCCTGCAGCCAGCCCTAGGAAACACAAGGGGAAGGCACACAAATGGCTTCTAGGAAATCCCAGGATTTGCTGACATAAGACAGAACCTCCCAAACTCAGAATTCTGGATAACAGCTGAGTGTGTTTGGGAGATGTTAAGGCACCCTTCACGCAGCTACATGAGGTCACAGGTGTTCCCTATTATGGGGAAGTCCGCTAAATACCTCCCCTGTCCATGGGAAGGCACTCACTACTACTTGGATTTCCAGCACAATCCCTGCCTTTCCCTGGCATCCCGCCCTAGGAAACATTCACAGAAGGCACAAGAAGGGCTTCCAGGAGATCCCGGGATCTACAGATAGAAGACAGAACCTCCCCACACTCAGCATTCTGGAACACGACTGAGTGATTTGGGGAGGTGGTGAGCCATCCTCCATGCATCTACCTGGGTTCACATGTGTTCTGTGGTAACTGGAATTCCGCTAATTACATCCTCAATCCATGGAGAGGCACACGCTGTTAGTTGGCTTTCCAGGAAAACTCCCGCCTTTCCCTTTTAGTCCCCCTTCTGAAACACTAAGTGAATACACAGTAAGGGATTCTACGAGATTCAAGGCACTGCTGATAGAAGACAACCTCCGCACACTAGACATTTAAGAACATGGCTGAGTGTGTCGGGTAGGTGGGTAGCCACTTTCCACGTGCTTACCTGCGGTCACAGGTGTTCCCTGGACGGGGGAATTCCGCTAATTTCCTCCCCTGTCCATGGGGAGGCACTCGCTGCTACTTCACTTTCCAGCAAAACCCGCGCCTTTCCCTGGAAGCCCGCTATAGGAAACACTGAGGGAAGGCACTCGAAGGGCTTTTAGGAGATCCCAGGCTTTGTTGACAGAAGACAGAATCTCCCCAAACTCAGCATTCCGGATCACGACTGAGTGTGTTGGGGAGGTGTTGAGACGCCCTCCATGCAGCTACATGGGGTCACGTGTTCCCTGGTAGGAGGAAGTCCGCTAATTACCTCTCCCGTAGATGGGGAGCCACTCGTTCCTACTTGGATTTCCAGCCACACCCCCACCTTTCCCTGGCAACTTGTCCTAGGAACCACTAAGGGAAATCATGCGAATGGCTTCTAGGAATTCCCAGGCTGACAGAAGACAGAAAATCCCCACACCCATAATTTCAAAACATGACTGAGTGTGCGGGGTAGGTGGATTGCAGTCCTCCACGCAGTTACATTGGGTCACAGGTATTCCCTTATATGATGAATTCTGCTAATTTCCTCCCCTGTCCATGGGGATGCCCTCGCTGCTACCTGGTTTTCTAGCCCAATCCTAGATTTTCCCTGGCCTCCTGCCCTAGGAAGCACTCAGGTACAGCACGCCAATGTCTTCTAGGAGTTCCCAGGCACTGCTGACTGAAGACGTAATCTCCCGACACTTAGCATTCTGGAACATGTCTGAGTGTGAGGGGGAGATGTTGAGTCGCCTTCCATGCAGCTAATTGGTGTCTCAGGTGTTCCCTTTTAAGTGGAATTTCGCTAAATACCTACCCTGCCCATAGGGAAGCATTCACTGCTTCTTGGTGTTCCAGCCCACCCCCAGCCTTTCCCTGGCAGCCTGCCCTAGGAAACATTCACAGAAGTCATGAGAATTGCTTCTAGGAGATCCCAGGTGCTACTGACAGATGAGGGAACCTCCCAACTCTCAGCATTCTCGAATACGCCAAGAGTGTGGGGAAGGAATTGAGCCACGCTCCACTCAGTTACCTGGTGTCTCAAGTGTACCCTGGTAGCTGTAGGCCCACTAATTACCTCCCCATGCCATGGGTAGGCACTCGCTACTACTTGGTTTCCAGCCCAACCTCCACCTTTCCCTTTCAGCCCCCACAGAGAAACATTCAGTTAAGTCACGCAAAGGGCTTCTAGGAGATACCAGGCACTGCTTACATAAGAAGGAATCTCCCCTCACTCAGCACTCTGTAACAGGACTGAGTGTGTTGGGGATGGGAGGAGCCCCCCTCCACGCAGCTACTTCAAATCACAAGTTTTCACACATATAAGGAAGGCCGCTAATTTCCTCCCCTGTCCATTGGGATGCACTGGCTGCTACTTGGTTTCCAGCACAACCCCCACATTTCCCTGGCAGCCCACCCTTGTTAACAGTCAGGGAAGTCATGCGAAGGGCTTCTAGGAGATCGCAGGTGCTGCTGACAGAATACGGAACCTACTCACACTCAGCATTCGGTTACACGGCTGAGAGTGTCAGGGAGGGGGTGAGGTACCCTCCAAGAAGATACCTGGGTTCAAAACTGTTCCCTGGCATAGGAAGGCCACTAATATCCTCCCCTCTCCAAGGGGAGGCACTCGCTGATAGTTGGATTTCCATCCCAAACCCCGCCTTTTCCTGTTCAGCGTGCATAGAAATCACTCAGGGAAAGCACGTGTATGGCTTCTAGGGGAACCATGTGCTGCTGACAGAAGACGTAACCTCCCGACATTCAGCAAAGCAGAACACGTCTGAGTGTGTGGGGTTGTTGAGCCGCATTCCACGCAGGTATATGGGGTCACAGGTGTTCCGTGGAAGGTGGAATTCTGCTAAAAACCTCCCTGTCCATAGGGAGGAACTAGCTGCTATTTCATGTTCCAGCCCACCCCCAGGCTTTCCCTGGCAGCCCACCATAGGAAACACTCACAGAAAGTATGAGAAGAGATTCTAGGAGATCCCAGGCGCTGCTGACAGATGACGGAACCTCCTAACACTCAGCATTGTGAAATACAGCTGAGAGTGTGTGGGAGGAAGTGAGCTGCGGTACACGCAGCTACCTGGGGTCACAGGTGTAGCCTGGTAGGAGGAAGTCCGCTAAATTGCTCCCCTGTCCATGGGGATGAACACTCTGCTACTTGGATTTCCAGCGCAACCCTCGCCTTTCCCTGGCAGCCCACCCTAGGAAACAGTCAGGGAACACACGTGAAGGGTTTCTAGGTGATCCCAGGCACTGCAGAAAGAAGACAGAACCTCCCCACACTCATCATTCCAGAACAAATATAAGTGTGTGGTGGTGGGAATCCACAATCCACGCAGCTAGCTGGGGTCACAGGTGTTCCCTGGAAGGGCCAATTTTGCAAATTACCTCCCTTGTACATTGGTAGGCCCTCGCTGCTACTTCGATTTTCAGCCCAACCACTGATTTACCTGGCAGCCAGCCCTGGGAAAACTCACTGAAGGCATAGGAAGGGCTTCCAGGTGATCCCAGACGCTGCTAACAGAAGAATTAACATCCCTACACTCAGTATTCTGGAACAATCTGAGTGTGTGGGGGAGGTGGCAAGCTGCCCTCCACACAGCTACATGGGGTCACAGGTAGTGACCTTCCCTGAGTGTTTCCTAGGGCGAATTGCCAGGGAAATGCTGGGGTTAGGCTGGAAGTCCAATTAGCAGTGAGTGTCTCCCCAATCACTAGGGAGGTAATTAGCACAATTTCCCCTGCCAGGGAACACCTGTGATCCCAGGTATCTACATGGTGGGCAGCTTCCCACCTCCACCATGACTCAGCCTTCTTCCGGAATGCTGAGAGTGGGGAGGTTCCGTCTTCTCGCAGTTGCACCTGGGATCACCTATAAGAACTTCACATGTGTTCGCTCAGTATTTCCTAGGGTGGGCTACCAGAGAAAGCTTGGGTTTGGCCTGGAAATCCAAGTAGTAGCGAGGGCCTCTCCATGGAGAGTGGAGGTAATTAGCGGATTTCTCCGTAAGAGGGAACACCTGTGACCCCAGTTAGCTGCATGGAGGGCTGCTAGCCACTTCCCCCACACACTGAAACTAGTGCCAGAATACTGAGTGTAGGGGGGTTCCTTTTTCTGTCAGCAGCACCTGGGATCACCTAGAAGCCTTCGTGTGCCTTCTCTGAGTGTAGGGAAAGTCGGGGGTTGGGCTGGAAACCCAAGTAGCAGCAACTGCTTCCCCATGGAGCGGGGAGGTAATTAGCTGAAATCCCCCTACCAAGGAACACCTGTGCCCTAGGTATCTGCGTGGAGCTCGTCTCCCAAATTCCCCCACACATTCAGCCCTGTTCCAAAATACGGAGAGTTGGGAGGTTCTATCTTCTGTCAACAGCGCTTGGGATCTCCTTGAAGCCTTTCGCGTGTCTTCTCTGAGTGTTTCCTAGTGCGGGTTACCAGGGAAATGCGGGGGTTGGACTGGAAGCCACGTAGTAGCGAGTGCCTCCCCAAGGTTCGGGGAGGCAATTAGCGGACTTACCCCTACCAGGGAACACCTGTGACACAATGTAACTGCATGGCGGGTGGCTACCACCTCCCTCACACACTCAGCCATATTCCTGAATGCTCAGTGTGGGGAGGTTACGTCATCTGTCATCAGGGACTGAGATCTTCAAGAAGCCCTTCACGTGTGTTCCCTAAGTGTTTCCTAGGGCAGGCTTCCAGAGAAATGTGGGGATTTTGCTGGAAAAGTAAGTAGCAGTGAGTGACTCCCGAAGGACAGGGGAGGGAATTAGTGGAATTCCCCCTATCAGGGTTCACCTGTGACCCCAGGCAGCAGCTTGGTGGGTGGTTCCTCACCTCCAGCATACACTCAGTCATGTTCAGGAATCCTGAGATTGGGAAACTTCTGTCATCTGTCAGCAGCACCTGGAATCTCCGAGAAGCCTTTTGCGTGCTATCATTTAGTGTTTTTTAAGGGGTGCTGCCAGGGAAAGGAGGGGGTTGTGCTGGAAATAAAAGTAGCCGTGAGTGCCTCTCCATGGAAAGGGGAGGTAATTAATGGAGTTCCCCAAAACAGGGAACACCAGTGACCCCAGGTATCTGAGAGGAGGGCTGATCCACAATACCACACACACTCAGACATTTTCCAGAATGCTGACTGTGGGGAGGTTCTGTCTTCTGTCAGCAGCACCTGGGATCCCTTAGAAGCCATTTGCTTACCGTCCCTAAGTGTTTTTCATCGGGCAGTCTGCCAGGGAAAAGTGGGGTTTTGGATGTAATGCCAAGTAGCAGCGAATGCCTCCCCATAGACATGGGAGATAATTAGCGAACTTCCCCCTACCAGGAAACACCTGTGACCCCAGGTAGCTGCGTGGAGGGCAGCAAACCACCTCCCACACCACTCAGCCTTGTGCTGGAATGTTCAGTATGGGGAGGTTCCGTCTTCTATTAGCAGAGCCTGGGACTTCCGAGAAGCCATTCATGTGCCTTCCGCAATGGTTTCCTATGGCGAGCTGCCAGGGAAACGCAAGGGTTGGGCTGGAAGTCCAGGTAGTAGCAAGCGCCTACCCATGGACAGGTAAGGTAATTAGAGGACATCCCCCTACCAGAGAACACCTGTAGGTCCCTTGTAGCTGTGTGGAGGGTGGCTCCCCAAATCCCCACACACACTCAAACGTTTTCTGGAATGCTGAGTGTGGGGAGGTTCCGTCTTTTGTCAGCAGCGATGGGGACCTCCAAGTAGCCATTCACGTGAGTTCACAGAGTGATTCCTAGGGCAGGATGCCAGGGAAAGGTTGTGGATAGGCTGTAAAGACAAGTAGTAGCTAGTATATCCCCATGTACAGGGGAGGTATTTACCGGCATTCCGCCTACGAGGGAACACCTATGACCCCAGGTAGCTGCGTGTTGGAGTGTTCCCTTCCTCCCCAACACAATCAGTCGTGTTCAGGAATAGTGAGTGGGGATGTTCCATCTTACCTCAGCAGAATCTGGGATCTCCTGGAAGCCATTCGCGTGCATTCCCTTAGTGTTTCCTAGGGTGGAGTGTCAGGGAAATTTGGGGTTTGCACTGGAAACCGAGTATAAATGAGTGTCTCCCTATGGACAAGGGAGGTAATTAAAGGATTACCTCTACCAGGGAACATCTGTGACCCTACATTGCTGAGTGGATGGCGGCACCCCACCTCCCCGACACACTCAGACTTGTTCAGGAATGCTGAGTGCGGGGAGGTTCGTCTTTTATCAGCAGAGCTTAGTATCTCCTAGAAACCATTTGTGTGCTTTCCCTGAGTGTTTCCTAGGGCGTGCTGCCAGGGAAAGCTGGGGTTTGGCTGGAATTCCAAATAGAAACGTTTGCCTCCCCATGCAAACGGGAGGAAATTAATGGATTTCCCCTTACATGAGAACAGCTTTTACCCAAGTTAACAGCATGGAGGGTGACTCCCCACTCTTCCAAACACACCCAGAATTGTTCCTGAATGCTTAGTTTGGGAAGATTCCATATTCTATCAACAACGCCTGGGATCACCTAGAAGCCCTTTTCGTGCCTTCCATGAGGTTTCCTAGAGCGGGCTGCCAGGGAAATGAGGGCGCTGGGCCTGAAGTCCAGTAGCAGCAAGTTCTTCCCCATGGACAAGGGAGGTAATTAGTGGAATTCCCCCTACTAGGGAACACTTGTAACCACATGTATCTGCGTGGAGGGCAGCTCCACACTTCCCCCACACACTCACGTGTATTCTGGAATACTGAGTGTGTGGAGGTTCCGTATTCCGTCAGGAGAGCATGGGATCTCATAGAAGCCCTTAGCTTGCCTTCACTGAGTTTTTCCTAGGGCGGTCTCCGACTGAAATTCTGGGATGTTTTGGAAAGCCAAGTAGCCCGAGATCACCGCATGGACATGGAAGGTAATCAGTGGGTCACCACCTACAGGGAACACATATGACCCCAGGTATCTGTTTGGAGGATGGCTCACCATTCTTCCCCCACACTCTTAGCTTTATTCTGGAATTCGGAAGTAGGTAGGTTCCTTCTTCTATCAGCAGCCCTTGGGATCTCTTGAAGCACTTCACATGACTTATCTGAGAGTTTCCTAGGGTGGGCTGCCAGGGAAACGTCGGGGGAGGGCTGAAATTCAAGTAGACACGAGTGCCTCCCTCAAGACAGGGAGGTAATTAGCAGAATACCCTCTACGAGGAAACAACATTCTCCCTAGGTAGCTTCATGGAGGGCGGCTCAGCACCTAACCAACACACTCAGCCGTTTTCCGGAATGCTGAGTGTGGGGTGGTTCCGTCTTTTTTCAGCAGGACCTGGGATCTCAGATAAGCCCTTCAGGTGCATTCCCTGAGTGTTCCCAAGGGCGGGCTGCAAAGTGAATGCTGGGGTTGGGCTGAAAACCAGGTAGCAGCGAAGGCCACCCTATGGATAGGGGAGGTAATTAGTGGAATTCTCCCTACCAGGGAACACCTCTGTCCCCAGTGAGCTAAGTGAAAGGCACCTTGTACACTCCTCCACACACTCAGCCTTGTTCCAGAATGCTGACTATGGGGAGGTTCCATCTTCTGTCAGCAGCAACTGGGATCTCCTTGAAGCCCTTTGCATAATTTCACTGAGTGTCTCTTAGTTACGACTGCCAGGGAAAGGCCGGCGGTTGTGCTGGAAAACCAAGTTGCAGTAAGTGCCTCCCCATGGAAATGGGAGGTATTTAGCTGACTTCCCCCTTCCAGGGAACACCTGTGACACCAGGTAGCTGCATGGAGGGTGGCTCACCAGCTCCCCCACACACTCAGTCATGTTCCGGAATGCTGAGTGTGGGGAGCTTCCTTCTTATGTCAGCAGCACCTGGGATCTCCTAGAAGCCATTTGAGTGCCTTCCATTAGTGTTCCCTAGGGAGGGGTGCCAGGGAATTGCGGGGTTTTGTCTGGAAACCAAGTAAAAGTGAGTGCCTCCCCATGGACAGGGGAGGTAATGAGTGGTCTTCCCCCTACCAGGGAACACCTGTGACCCAACATAGGTCACACAACCTACACCACACACTCAGTCTTTTTCCAGAATGCTGAGTGTGGGGAGGTTCTGTCTTCTCTCAGCAGTGCCTGGGATCTCCTAGAATCCCTTCAGTTTGTTCTCTGAGTGTTTCCTACAGCATGCTGCCAGGGAAAGGCAGGTTATTTGCTGGAAAGCCAAGGAGCTGCATATGACTCCCCAATGACAGGGGAGTTATTTAGCTGAATTCCCCCTAACATGGAACAAGTTTTACCCCATATAGTTGTGAGGAGGGCGACTTTCCACAGCCCACACACATGCAGTCATGTTCCCGAATGCTGAGGGTGTGGAGTTTCTGTCTTTTGTCAGCAGCGCCTGGGATATCCGAGGAGGCATTCACGTGCTTTCCCTGAGTGTTACCTAGGGCAGTCTTCCAGGGAATGACTGGGTTTGTGCTGTAAATCCAAGTAGCAACGAGTTCTTCTCCATGGACAGGGAGGTATTTAGGGGAATTACACCAACAAGTGAAAAACTGTGACCGCATATAGCTGCGCTTTGGGCAGCTCCCCACCTCCCCCAAACACTCACACGTTTTCTCTAATGCTGAGTTTGGGGAGGTTCTGTCTTCCTTCAGCAGTGCTTGGGATATCCTCGTAGCCATTTGCATGCCTTCCCTGAGTGTTTCCTAGGGCGGGCTGCCAGGGAAATGATGGGATTGTGCTGGAAAACCAGGTAGCAGTGATTGCCTCCCCATGGACAGGGGAGGTAATTAGCGGACTTCTTCCTATAAGGGAACACGTCTGTCCCCAGTGAGCTATGAGGAGTGAGCCTCACACACTCCCCCACACACTCAGACTTGTTCTGGAATGTTGAGTGTGGGGCGTTTCCCTCTTCTGTCAGCAGCACCTGGGATCGACTTGAAGCATTTTGCATATTTTCAATGAGTGTTTCTTAGTTCTGGCTGCCAGGGAAAGGTGGGGGTTGTGCTGGAAAACCAAGTAGCAGCGAGTGCCTCCCCATGTAAACCGGAGTTATTCAGCGGACTTCCCCCTACAAGGGAACGCCTGTGACACCAGGTAGCTGTGTGGAGGGCGGCTCCTCAACTCCCCAACACACTCAGACTTGTTCTTGAATGCTGAGTGTAGGGAAGTTCTGTCTACTGTCAGCATTGCCAGGATCTCCTAGAAGCCCTTCGCGTGACTTCCCTGAGTGCTTCCTAGGGAGGGATGCCAGGTAAAGTTGGGGGTTGGGCTGGAAAGCCAAGTAGCCGCGTGTGCCTCATGAACAGGGTAGTATATTAGCTGAATTCCCCCTTAAAGGGAACAATTGTTACCCAAGGTAGCTGCGAGGATGGTGGCTCTCTACCGCCCATACACACACACACGTGTTCCCAAATGCTGAGGGTGGGGAGATTCTGTCTTTGGTCCACAGGAACTGAGATCTCCGAGAAGCACTTCTCCTGTCTTACCTGAGTGTTTCTTAGGTCTTGCTACAGGTAAAGGCGAGGGATGGGCCTGAAACCAAGTAGCATCGATTGTCTCCTCATGGATAGGGAGGTTTTTAGCAGACTTCCCCTTACCAGAGAACGTTTGTGTCCTGAGGTAGCTGCATGGATGGCGGCTCCCTACTTCCTCCACACACTCAGGAGTGTTCCAGAATGTTGAGTTTGGGGAGGTTCTGTCTTCTTTCAGAAGCACCTGGGATCTCCTAGAAGCACTTTGTGTGAATTCTGTGGCTGTTCCCTAAGGCAGGCAGGCAGGGAAAGGCAGGGGGGTGGTCTGGAAACTCAAGTAGCAGCGAGTTCCTCCCCATAGACAGGAAGGCAATTAGCGGACTTCACTCTATCAGATAACACCTGTATCCCCAGTTATCTTCATGGATGGTGATTCAGCATCTTCCCAACACACTGAAATGTGTTCTGGAATGCTGAGTGTGGGGTGGTTCTGTCTTCTATCAGCAGAGCCTGGGATCTCTGATAATCCCTTCATGTGCATTCCCTGAGTGTTTACTTGGGCGGGCTTCCAGGGAAATGCTGGGGTTGGGATGGAAATACAGGTAGCAAAGAGGGCCTCCCTATGGACAGGGGAGATAATTAACGGACTTCTCCCTACCAGGGAACACATATGTCCCCAGGGAACTACGTGGAATGCGTCTCGCCCAATCCCCCACAAACTTAGACTTGTTCAGGATTGCTGAGTGTGGGGATGTTCTGCCTTTTTCCAGCAGCACCTGGGATCACCTAGAAGCCATTAGCGTACATTTCCTGAGTGTTTCCTAGGTCGGGCTTCCAGGAATAGGCGGGGGTTGGGCTGGATAACCAAGTAGCAGTGAGTGACTCCCCATGCATATGGGAGGTAATTAGCAGACTTCCCCCTAAGGGGAACTCCTGTGACCACATTTAGCTGTGTGGATGGCGGCAGCACTCCTCCCCCACACACTCAGACTTGTTCCAGAATGCTGAGTTTTGGGAGGTTCTGTCTTCTGACAGCAGTGCCTGGGTTCTCCTAGAAGTTCTACGCATGACTTCTGTGATTGTTTCTCATTGTGGGATGCCAGGGAATGGCAGAGGTTGGGTAGAAAGCAAGTAGCAGCAAGTGCCACCCTATGGGCTGTGGAGGTACTTTGCAGACTTCCCCCTACCAGGCAATACCTATGTCCCCTGTGAGCTACATGGAGTGTGCCTTGCCAAGTCAACCACACACTCACGCTTCTTCCAGAGTGCTGAGTGTACGGAGGTTCCGTCTTCTCTCAGCAGCACCTGGGATCTCCTAGAAACCATTCCCGTACTTTCCCCGAGTGTTTCTAGGGTGGTCTGCCAGGGAAATGCTGTGGTTGGGCTGGAAAACCAAGTAGCAGCAAGTGGCTCACCATGGAAAGGGAGGTAATTAGCGGTATTCCCATTACCAGAAAACACCTGTGTCTCCACGGAGCTATGTGTAGTATGCCTCGCCAAATTCCCCACACACTCGGCAGAGTTCCAGAATGTTGAGTGTGGGGAGATTCTGTCTTCTGTCAGCAGCGCCTGGGTTCCCCTAGAAGGCATTCGCGGTCCTTCCCAGAGTGTTTTCTAGGGTGGTCTGCCAGGGAAACGTAGGGAACAGCTGGAAAGCCACGTAGCAGTGAGATCCTCCCCATGGACGCGGGAGTTAATTAGCGGACTTCCCCCAAACAGGGAACATCTGTAACCAGATAACTGCTTGGAGGGCAGCTCCCAAACACCCCACACACTCAGCCTTGTTCGGGAATGCTGAGTGTGGGGAGGTTCCGTCTTCTATCAGCAGAGCTTGGGATCACCTAGAAACAATTCATGGGCCTTCCCTGATTATTTCATAGGGAAGGCTGCCAGGGAAAACTGGGGGTTGGTCTGGAATACCAAGTAGAAAAGTCTGCATCCCCATGGACATGGGAGGCAATTAGCAGAATTCCTGTTAGGTGGGAACACCTGTGGCACAAGGTATCTGCCTGAAGGTTGACTCCCCCACTCCCACACACACTCAGATGTGTTTCTGAATGCTGAGTGTGAGGAGGTTCCATCTTCTATCAGCAGAGCCTGGGACCTCCGAGAAGCCCTTCGCGTACCTTCTGTGAAGGTTTCCTAGGAGGAGATTCCAGGGAAAGGTGGGGGTTGGGCTGGAAGTCCATGTAGCAGCAAGTACCCCCCAATGGACAGGTAAGGTAATTAGAGCCCCCTACCAGGGAACACCTGTAAAACCCATATAGCTGCATAGAGGGTGGCACCCCACCTCCCCAACACACTCAAACGTTTTTCAGAAAGCTAAATGTGGAGAGGTTCCATCTTGTGTCAGCAGCACCTGGGATCTCTTAGAAGCCATTCCCGTACATTCCCTGAGTGTTTCTTAGGGCGGGCTGCCAGGAAAATGCTGTGGCTTGGATGGAAAACCAAGTAGCAGTGAGTGCCTCCCCAAGGACAGGGGAGGTAATTACCAGACTTCCCCCTACAAGGAAACACCTTTGTACCTAGGGAGCTTTGTGGATTTTGCATCGCCCCCTCCCCTACACACTCGGCTGTGTTCCGGAATGCTGAGTGTGGTGAGGTTCCGTCTTCTGTCAGCAGCGCCTGGGATCCCCGAAAAGCCCTTCACTTCCCTTCTGTGATTGTTTCCTAGGACAGGCTTACAGGGAAAACTGGGGGTTGAGTTGGAAACCTGTTAAGAGCAAGTTCCTCCCCATGGACAGGAGAGGTAATTAGTGGAATTAACCAACAAGGGAACACCTGTGACACCAGGTAGCTGCGTGGAGGGCATCTCCCCACCTCCCCAACACACTCAGCAATGTTGCAGTTTGCTTAGATTGGGGAGGTTCCTTCTCCTGTCAGTAGCGCCTGGGATAACCAAGATGCCCTTACTGTGTCTTCGCAGAGTGTTTCACAGAGCTGGCTGCCAGGGAAAAGCTGGGATTGGGCTGCAAACCCAAGTAGCAGCGAGTGCATCCCCATGGACATGGGAGGTAATTAGCGTACTTCTCCCTACCAGGGAACACCTGTGACCCCAGGTAACTAAGTGTTGTGTGGCACCCCACCTCCCCCACACACTCAGCCATATTCAGGAATGCTGAGTGTGGGGTAGTTCAGTCTTCTGTCAGCAGTGCCTGAGATCTCCTAGGAGCCCTTTGCGTGTATTGCCGGAGTGTTTCCTATGGCGGGTTTCCAGGGAAATGTCAGGGTTAGGCTTGAAGACCAATTAGCAGTGAGTGTCTCCCCATTATTATTAACCAGGGAAGAAATTAGCATAATTGCCCCTACCAGGGAACACCTGTGGTCCCAGGTATCTACATGGTGGGTGGCTTCCCACCTCAACCACCACTCAGGAATTCTTCAGGAATTCTGAGGGTGTGGAGGTTCCGTCTTCTCTCAGTTGAGCCTGGGATCACCTATAAGAACTTCACGTGTGTTCCCTCAGTGTTTCCTAGGGAGGGCTACCAGAGAAAGGCTGGGTTTGGCCTGGAAAGCCAAGTAGTAGCAAGTGCCTCCCCAAGGATAGTGGAGGTAATTAGTGGAATTCTCCGTATCAGGGAACACCTGTGACCCCAGTTAGCTGCATGGAGGGCTGCTTGCCACTTCCCCCACACACTGAACCTTGTGAGGGAATACTGAGTGTGGGGAGGTTCCATCTTCTGTCAGCAGCACCTGGGAACACCTAGAAGCCTTCACGTCCTTCCATGAGTGTTTCCTAGGGCTGGCTGACAGGGAAAGATGGGGGTTGGGCTGGAAACCCAAGTAGCAGTGTGTGTTTCCCATGGAATCGGGAGGAAATTAGCAGAAATCCGCCTACCATGGAACACCTGTGCCCTAGGTATCTGCATGGAGAACGTCTCCCAAATTCCCCCACACACTCAGCCCTGTTCCAGAATGTGGAGATTTAGGAGGTTCCATCATCTGTCAGCAGCACGTGGGATCTCCTAGAACCCTTTTGTGTGTCTTCTCTGAGTGTTTCCTAGGGCGGGTTGTCAGGGAAAGGCGGGGGTTGGGCTGGAAACCACGTAGTAACGAGTGCCTCCCCAAGGTCCAGGGAGGTAATTAGCGGACTTCCCCCTACCAAGGAACACCTGTAACCCAATGTAGCTGCGTGGAGGGCGGATACCATCTCCCACACCCACTCAGGCGTGTTCCAGAATGCTGAGTTTGGGGAGGTTCCGTCTTCTTTCAGAAGGGCCTGGGATCTCCTAGAAGCACTTTGCATGAATTCTGTGGCTGTTTCCTAAGGCAGGCAGCCAGGGAAAGGCGGGGGATGGTTGGAAATTCAAGTAGCAGCGAGTACCACCCCATAGACGCGGAGGTAATTAGCGGACTTCACTCTGTCAGGTAACACCTGTGTCCCCAGGTATCTTCGTGGAGGGTGGTTCAGCATCTTCCCCAAACACTCAGTCGTGTTCTGGAATGCTGAGTGTGGGGTGGTTCTGTCTTCTGTCAGCAGAGCCTGGGATCTCTTATATCCCCTTCACGTGCATTCCCTCAGTGTTTACTAGGGTGGGCTACCAGGGAAATGCTGGGGTGGGCTGGAAAACAAGGTAGCAAAGAGGGCCTACCTATGGACGGGGGAGGTAATTAGTGGAATTCTCCCAACCAGGGAACGCATATGTCCCCAGGGAACTACGTGGTATGCACTTCACCCAATCCCCCACACACTTAGACTTCTTCTGGATTGCTGAGTGTGGGGATGTTCCGCTTTTTTTCAGCGGCACTTGGGATCAAATAGAAGCCATTAGAGTATATTCTCTGAGTGTTTCCTATGTCGGGCTTCCAGGGATAGGCGGGGGTTGGGCTGGAAAACCAAGTAGCAGTGAGTGCCTCCCCATGGACATGGGAGGTAATTAGCAGACTTCCCCCTAAGGGGAACTCCTGTGACCACATGTAGCTGTGTGGATGGCAGTTCAACTCCTCCCCCACACACTCAGACTTGTTCCAGAATGCTGAGTTTTGGGAGGTTCTGTCTTCTGAACCCAGTGCCCGGGTTCTCCTACAAGCTCTACGCATGCGTTCTGTGATTGTTTCTCAGTGCGGGATGTCAGGGAATGGCGGAGGTTGGACAGAAGCAAGTAACAGCAAGTGCCTCCCCATGGACTGTGGAGGTATTTTGTGGAATTCCCCCTACCAGGGAACACCTATGTCCCCTGTGAGCTACGTGGAGGGCGCCTCGCCCAGTCATCCACACACTCAGGCTTCTTCCAGAATTCTGAGTGTGTGGAGATTCCGTCTTCTGTCAGCAGCGCCTGAGATCTCCTAGAAGCCATTCCCGTGCTTTCCCTGAGTGTCTCTAGGGCGGGCTACCAGGGAAATGCTGGGGGTGGGATGGAAAACCAAGTAGCAGCAAGTGGTTCCCTATGGAAAGTGAGGTAATTAGCAGTATTTCCCCTACCAGGAAACACCTGTTTCCCCATGGAGCTACGTGGAGTGCGCCTCGGCAAATGCCCCACTCACTTGGCCGTGTTCCAGAATGTTGAGTGTGGGGAGGTTCTGTCTTCTGTCAGCAGTGCTTGGGTTCCCCTAGAACGCATTCCTGATCCTTCTCAGAGTGTTTCCTTGGGCGGTCCCCCAGGGGAAGTCAGGGAACGACTGGAAAGCCACGTAGCAGCGAGATCCTCCCCATGGACAGGGGAGGTAATTAGCATATTCTCCCTACCAGGGAACACCTGTGACCCCAGGTAACTAAGTGCTGTGTGGCACCCCACCTACCCCACACACTCAGCCATATTCAGGAATGCTGAGTGTGGGGAAATTCTGTCTTCTGTCAGCAGTGCCCGAGATCTCCTAGGAGCCCTTTGTGTGCATTACCTGAGTGTTTCCTATGGCAGGCTTCCAGGGAAATGCGGTGGTTTGGCTGGAAATCCAATTAGCACGAGTGTATCCCCATCTACATGGGAGGTAATTAGCAGGCTTCTCCCTATCAGGGAACACCTGTGACACAAGTTAACTGCGTGGAGTGCAAATCCTCACCTACCCACCCACTCATCCATGTTCTGGAATGCTGAGTTTGGGAGGTTCTGTCTTCTGTCAACAGTGCCTGGGATCTCCTAGAAGCCCTTTGTGTGCCTTACCTGAGTGTTGCCTAGGGCGGGCTGCCAGGTAAATGTGGGGGATGCCTGGAAAGCCAAGTAGCAGCGAGTTTCTCTTCACAGACAGGGGAGGTAATTAGCGGACTTCCCCCTACTAGGGAAACCTGAGATACCTATTGGCGGCATGTAGTGCAGATCGCCACTTCCACAACACTAAGCCCTGTGCCAGATTGCTGAGTGTGGGGACGATTCATATTCTATTAGCAGTGTCTGAGATCTCCTAAAAGCCCTTTGTGTGCCTTCCCTGAGTGTTACCTATGGCGAGTTTCCAGGGAAATGTGGGGGTTAGGCTTGCAGTCCAGTTAGCAGTGAGTGTCTCCACATTCACTAGGAAAGTAATTAGCAGAATTGCCCCTACCAGGGAACACCTGTGATCCCAGGTATCTACACGGTGGCCGGCTTCCCACCTCCACCACCACTCAGCGTTCTTTGGGAATGCTGAGAGTGTGGAGGTTCCGTCTTCTCTCAGTTGAGCCTGGGATCACCCATGAGAATTTCACGTGTGTTCACTCAGTGTTTCCTAGGGCGGGCTACCAGAGAAAGGCTGGGTGTGGCATGGAAAGCCATGTAGTAGTGAGTGCCTCCCCATGGAGTGGAGAGGTAACTAGTGGAAATCTGCCTACCACGGAACACCTGTGCCCTAGGTATCTGCATGGAGCATGTCTCCCTATATTCACCACACACTCAGTGTTGTTCTGGAGTGCCGAGATTTGGGAGGTTCCATCTTCTGTCAACAGCACCTGGGATTTCCTTGAAGCCTTTCACGTGTCTTCTCTGACTGTTTCCTAGGGCGGGTTGCCAGGGAAATATGGGGAATGGGCTGGAAACCATGAAATAGTGACTGCCTCCCCAAGGTACGGGGAGGTAATTAGCGGAATTCCCCTTACCAGGGAACACCTGTGACCCAATATAGCTGCGTGGAGGGCGGATACCACCTCCTACACACACTCAGCCATGTTACAGATTGCTTAGTGTGGGGAGGTTACATCATCTGTCATCAGGGTCTGAGATCTTCCAGAAGCCATTTGCGTGTGTTCTATGAGTGTTTCCTAGGGCTGGCTCCCAGGGAAATGTGGGGATTTTGCTGGAAAATGAAGTAGCAGCAAGTGACTCCCATTGGATGGGGGAGGGACTTAGCGGCATTCCCCCTATGAGGGTTCACCTGTGACCCCAGGCAGAGCGTGGTTGGCAGTCCCTCAACTCCAGCCTACACTCAGTCATGTTTGGGAATGCTGAGAGTGGGGAAGATCTGTCATTTGTCTGCAGCAGCTGGGATCCATGAGAAGCATTTTCATGCCACCATTTAGTGTTTATTAAGGGGGGCTGCCAGGGAAATGCGGGGTTTGTGCTGGAAACTAAGTAGAAGCGAGTGCCTCCCCATGGACAGGGGAGGTAATTAAAGGATTACTCCTACCAGGGAACACCTGTGACCCCACGTAGCTGCATGGATGGCGGCAACCAATCTCCCCCACACACTCAGACTTGTTCCTGAATGCTGAGTGTGGAGAGGGTTCGTCTTTTATCAGCAGAGCTAGAAACAATTTGCGTGCTTTCCCTGAGTGTTTCCTAGGGTGTGTTGCCAGGGAAAGCTGGGGGTTGGGCTGGAATTCCAAGTAGAAATGTTTGCCTCCCCATGCACAGGGGAGGAAATTAACGGATTCCCCCTTACATGGGAACACCTTTGACCCAAGCTAACTGCATAGAGGGTGACTCCCCCACTTCCAAACACACTCAGAATTGTTCCTGAATGCTTAGTTTGGGAAGGTTCCGTATTCTATCAGCAGCGCCTGGGATCGCCTAGGAGCCCTTTGCGTGCCTTATGTGAGGTGTCCTAGAGCGGGCTGCCAGGGAGAGGCAGGGGTTGGGCCTGAAGTCCAGCAGCAGCAAGTTCTTCCCCATGGACAGGGGAGGTAATTAGCAGAATTACCCGACCAGTGAACACCTGTTACTCCGTGTTGCTGCGTGGATAACGTGTCCAAAACACCTGCACACATTCAGTCGTGTTCCAGAATGATGAGTTTTGGGAGGTTCCGTCTCCTGTCAGAAGCGCCTGGGATCTCCTTTAAGCCCTTCTCGTGCCTTCTTTCAATGTTTACTTGGGTGGGATGCCAGGGAATGGCGGGGTTTGGGCTGGAAAGCCAAATAGCTGCGAGTGCCTCCCCATGGACAGTGGAGGTAAATATCGGAATTCCCCTTAACAGGGAACACCTGTGACCCCAATTAACTGTGTGGAGGGCAGCTTGCCACCTCCCCAACACACTCAGCCATGTGCCGGAATGCCGAGTGTGGGGAGGTTCCGTCTTCTTACAGCACCACCTGGGATCTTGCAGAAGCCATATGCGGGCCTTCCCTAAGTGTTTCATAGGGCGGGCTGCCAGGGAAAAGAGGGGGTTGGGCTGTAAATCCAAGAAGCAGCGAGTGCTTCCCCAAGGACTGGGGAGGTAATTAGCGAAAATCCCTCTACCAGGGAATACCTCTGCTATCAAGTAGCCGCATGGACGTCTGCTGACCACCTCCCCCAGTACTCATCCTTGTTCCAGAATGATGAGAATGGGGACGTTCTGTCTTCTCTCTGGTGCACCTGTGATATCCTAGAAGCCCTTTGCATGTCTTACATAAAGGTTTCAAAGTGCGGGCTGTCAGGGGAAGGCAGGGGTTTTGCTGGAAATCCATTTACACCCGAGTGTCTCCCCATGGACTAGGGAGGTAATTAACAGACTTACCTGTACCAGGGAACACCTGTGACCCCAGGTAGATGCGTGGATTGGGGCTCCTCGCCTCCGCCACCACTCAGCCGAGTTCTGGAATGCTGAATGTTGGGAGGTTCCGACTTCAGTCATTTGTGTCTGGGATCTCCTAGAAGCACTTTGCATGCTTTCCCTGAGTGTTTCCTAGGGCTGGTTGACAGGGAAATATGTGGAAATTTGTGGAAAGCCAAGTAGTAATGAGTGCCTCCCCATGGTCAGTAGAGGGAATTAACAGACAATCCCCAACAAGGGAAGACCTATGACCCCAGGTAGCTGCGTGGACTGCGGCTCCCCAAATTCCCCACACACTCATTCGTGCTCCATAATGCTGAGTGTGGGGAGGTTCCGTCTTTGGTCAGCTGCACCTGGGATCTCCTAGAAGCCCTTTGGTGGTTTCCCTGAGAGATTTCCAGGGAATGCTGCCAAAGAAAGGCTTGTGTTGGGCTGGAAATCCATGTATCTGCAAGTTCCTTCACATGAACAGGAGAGGTATTTAGCGGAATTCCCCCTACCTGGGAACACTTTTGACCCCATGTATTTGTGTGGAGGGTGCCTTGCCACCTCCCCCACACTCTCAGTCATGTTCTCAAATGCTGAGTTTCGGGAGCTTTCTTTTTCAGTAACCAATGCAAGGGATCTCATAGAAGCCGTTTGCGTGCCTTCCCTGAGTGTTTCCTAGGGTGGTCTGCCAGGGAAATTTGGGGGTTCTCCGTAAAACCAATTAGCAACGAGTGCCTCCCCATGGATAGGGAAGGTAATTAGCATACTTCCCCCTACAAGGGAAACCTGTGACCCCAGGTAGCTGCATGGAAGGCAGCTTGCCACCTCCCCCACCCACTCAGACGTGTGCCAGAATGCTGTGCTTCAGGAGGTCCTGACTTCTGTCAGCAGTGCCTGGTGTCTCCTAGGAACCATTCTAGTGCATTACCTGAGTGTTCCTTAGGGCGGACTGCCAGGTAAATGTGGGGGATGGCTGGAAAGCCAAGTAGCATTGAGTGTCTCTTCTTGGACAAGGGAGGTAATTAGCGGACTTCCCCCTACTAGGGAAAACCTGAGATACCAATTAGCTGCGTGGAGTGTGGATCGCCACTTCCCCAACCCTAAGCCCTGTGCCGGCATGCTGAGTGTGGTGACGACTCATATTCTATTAGCTGTGCCTTGGATCTCCTAGAAGCCATTTGTGTTCCTTCCCTGAATGTTACCTATGGCGAGGTTCCAGGAAAATGTGTGGGTTTGTCTTGAAGTCCAATTAGCACTGAGTGTCTCCCCATTCACTAGGGAGGTAATTAGCAGAATTGCCCCTACCTGGGAACACCTCTGTTCCCAGGTATCTACATGGTGGGCAGCTTCCCACCTCCACCACCACTCAGCCTTGTTCTGGAAAGCTGAGAGTGGGGAGGTTCCGTCTTCTCTCAATTGAGACTGGGATCACCTATAAGAACTTCACGTGTGTTCTCTCAGTGTTTCCTAGGGCGGGCTACCAGAGAAAGAATGGGATTGGCCTAGAAAGCCACGTAGTAGCAAGTGCCTCCCCATGGACAGTGGAGGTAATTAGCGGATTTCTCCATAACAGGGAACACCTGTGACCCCAGTTAGCTGCTTGGAGGGCTGCTCACTCTTCCCCAACACACTGATCCTTGTGCCGGAATACTGAGTGTCGGGAGTTTCCATCTTCTCTCAGCAGCGTCTGGGATCACCTAGAAGCCTTCGCATCCTTCCCTGAGTGTTTCCTAGGGCTGGCTGATAGGGAAAGAAGGGGGTTGGTCTGGAAACCCAAGTAGCAGTGAGTGGTTCCCCATAGAGCGGGGAGATAATTACCAGAAACCTGCCTACCAGGGAACACCTGTGCCCTAGGTAACAGTGTGGAGTGCATCTCCCAAATTCCCCCACACACTCAGCCCTGTTCCAGAATGTGGAGAGTTGGGAGGTTCCATCTTCTGTCAGCCTTGCCTGGGATCTCCTAGAAGCCTTTCTCGTGTCTTCTCTGAGTGTTTCCTAGTGCGGGTTGCCAGGGAAAGGTGGGGGTTGGGCTGGAAACCACGTAGTAGTGAGGGCCTCCCCATGAAAACAGGAGGTATTTTGCAGACTTCCCCCTACCAGGGAACACCTTTAGACCCCATTAACTGCGTGGAGGGTGGCTCTCCACCTCCCCACACACTCACGTGTTTTCCGCAATGCTAAATGTGGAGAGGTTCCATCTTCCATCAGCAGAGCCTGGGATCTCCTTGAAGACCTTCGCTTGCATTCCCTGAATTTTTTTAGGGCAGCCTGCCAGGGAAACGCTGTGGCTTGGCTGGAAAACCAAGTAGCAGTGAGAGCCTCCCCAGAAACCGGAGAGGTAATTACCGGACGTCCCTCTTCCAGGAAACACCTGTGTGCCTAGGGAGCTTCGTGGAAGTCGCCTCGCCCCTACACTACACACTAGGTCGTGTTCTGGAATGCTGAGTGTGGTGAGGTTCCGTTTTCTGTCATCAGCACCTGGTATCTCCGAGAAGCCCTTCCCTTGCCTTCCGTGATTGTCTCCTAGGATGGGCTTATAGGGAAAGGCGGGAGTTGAGCTGGAAAACCTATTAAGAGTGAGTGCCTCCCCATGGACAGGGGAGGTAATTAGCGGAACTCCAGAATAGGGAACACCTGTTACACCAGGTAGCTGCATTGAGGGGGTCTCCCCATCTCCCCAACACACACAGCAATGTTCCGGTATGCTTAGATTGGGGAGGTTCCTTCTGTCAGTAGCGCCTGGGATCTCCCCGATGCCCTTACTGTGTCTTTGCAGAGTGTTTCACAGAGCTGGCTGCCAGGGAACAGCTGGGATTCGGCCTCAAACCCAAGTAGCAGCGAGTGCCTCCCCATGTACAGGGGACGTAATTAACTTACTTCTCCCTACCAAGGATTACCTGTGACCTCAGGTAGATTCCTGGAGGGCGGCTCACCACTCCCCCACACAATGAGCTGTATTCCGGAATGCTGAGTGCAGCGAGGTTCCGACATCTCTCATCAGCGCCTGGGATCTCCTAGAAGGCTTTTGCGTGCTTTCCCTGAGTGTTTCCATGGGCAGGGAGACAAGGAATGGTAGCAGTTGGGCTGTAAATCCAAGTAGCAGAGAGTGCCATCTCATGGAAAGGGGAGGTAATTAGCGGAATTCCCCCTACAATGGAACACCTGTGAGCTCATTTATCTGCGTGGAGTGCTGCTCCCCAACTCCCCCACACACCCAAACGTGTTCCAGAATGCTCAGTGTGGGGAAGTTCTGTCTTCTGTCAGCAGGGCCTGGGATCTAATAGAAGCCCTAGGCTTGATTCCCCTCAGTGATTCGCAGTGCTGGCTGCCAAGGAGAAGCTGATGTTGGGCAGAAACCAAGTAGCAGTGAGTGCCTCCCAATGGAATGGGGAGGTAATTAGCAGAATGCCATCTACCAGGGAACACCTGTGACTCCCTGTTTCAACGTGCAGCGTGGCTCTCCACATTCACCACACACTCAGTATTGTTCCGGAATGCTGAGTGTGGGGAGGTTTCCTCTTCTGTCAGCAGCTCCTGGGTTCTCCTAGAAGCCCTTCACCTGTGTTCCCTGAGTGTTTCTTAGTGTGGGCTCCCAGGGAAAGGAGAGGGTTGGGCTGTAAAGCCACATAGCAAAGTGCATCCCCATGGAGATGGGAGGTATTTAGAGCAATTCCGCCTAACAGGGAACACCTGTGACCCCAGGTAGCTGCGTGGAGATTGGCTTATCACCTCCCATACACACTAAGCATTGTTCCAGATTTCTGAATGTGGGGAGGTGAAGTCTTCTGTCTTCAGCACCTGGAATCTCCTAGAAGCCCTTCACATGTCTTCTGTGAAAGTTTTGTAGGGTGGGCTGCCAGGGGAAGGCGGGGTTTGCCAAGATAGCCAAGTTGCAGCGAGTCCATCCCCATGGACAGGAGAAAATTAGTGAAATTCCCCTAACAGGGAACACCTGTGACACCAGGTATAATCTTTTAGGGTGCCCCACCCCATCCCTCATGCTCCCACCCGTTTACCCAAATGCTGAGTGTGGGGAAGACCCGTCTTCTGTCAGCAGAGCCTGGGATCACATAGAAGCCATTCGAGTGTGTTCCCTGAGTGTTAACTAAGACGGTCTGCCAGGGGAAAGCGTGGGTTGGGCTGGAAATCCAATAGCAGCGAGTGCCTACCCATGGACAGGGGAGGAAATTAGCGCACTTCCTCAAACCAGGGAACAACTTTGACCCCAGTTATCTGTGTGGAGGGCAGCAACGCATTTCCCCATCACACTCAGCCATGTTCCAGAATTCTGAATGTGGCGAGGTTCCATATTCTGTGAGCAGTGCCTGGGATCTCCTAGATGCCCTTTGTGTGCCTTCCCTGAGTTTTTCCTAGGACGGGTTGCCAAGGAATGGCAGGGGTTAGGCTTGAAATCCAAGCAGCAATGAGTGCCTCCCCAAGGACAGGGGAGGTAATTCGTGGACTTCCTACTACTAGGGAACACCTGACACAATGTAGCTGAGTGGAGGGCAGCTTGCCACTTCCCCAACACACACTGCCATGATTCAGAAGGCTGAGTGTGGGAATGTTCTGTCTTCAGTCAGCAATGCCTGGGATCTCCTAGAAGCCCTTTGCGTGCCTTCCCTGAGTGTTTACTAGGGCGGGCTGCAAGGGAAACGCAGGGGTGGGCTGGAAAGCCAAGTAGCACCGAGTGCCTCCTTATAGACAGGGAGGTAATTAGCGGAGTTTCCCCTAGCAGGGTACACATGTGACCACAGATAGCTGCATGGAGGGCGGCTCACCAACTCCCCCACACTCTCAGCCTTGTTCTGGATTGTTGAGTGTGGGGAGGTTAAGTCTTCTTTCAGCAAAGCCTGGAATCTCCTAGAAGCCCTTTGAGTGCCTTCCATGAGTGTTTCCTAGGGCAGGCAGCGAGGGAAAGATGGGGGTTGCTTGGAAAGCCAAGTAGCAGCGAGTGCCTCAGCATAGACAGCGGAGGTAATTAGCGGAATTCCCCCTACCAGGGAACACCTGTCACACAAGTTAGCTGCGTGAAAAGTGGCTCCCCACCTGCCCCCCACACACATCCATGTTCTTAAATGTTGATTGTTTGGAGGTTGTCTTCTCTCAGCAGTGCCATGGATGTCCTAGTATCCCTTACTGTTTCTTCGCTGAGGGTTCACATGGCCGGCAGCAAGCAAACAGCGGGGGTTAATCTGGAAAAACAAGTAGCAGTGAGTGCCTCCCAATGGACAGGGGAGGTAATTAGCGGACTTCCCCCTATCAGGGAACACCTGTGACCCCAGGTATCTGCGTGGAGGGCAGATCGTCCCATCACGCACACACACTCAGCCTTGTTCCTGTATGCTGATTGTGGGGAGGTTCCTTCTTGTGTTAGCAGTGACTGAGATCTCCGATAAGCCTTTCTCGTGCATTCACTCAGTGTTTCATATGGCAGGCTGACAGGGAAAGGTGGGGGTTGGGCGGGGAATCCAAGTAGCATCGAGTGAATCCCCATTGACAGGGGAGGTAATTATCAGAATTCCCCCTAACAGGGAACACATGTGAGCTCATGTAGCTGCAGGGAGTTGGGCTCCCCACATCCCCAAAACTCACAGTCGTGTTCCAGAATGCTGAGTGTGGGGAGATTATGACTTCATCAGCAGTACCTGGGATCTAATTGAATCCTTTGTGTGCCTTCCCTCAGTGTCCTAGGGTGGGCTGCCAGGGAAAAGTGGGGTTTGACCTGGAGCCCAAGTAGCAGCGAGTTCTTCCCCATGGAATGGGGAGGTAATTAGCAGAATTACCCCTACCAGGGAATTTCTGTGACATGAGGTAGCTGCGAGGATGGTGGCTCCATGACTCCCCCACACACAGTCATGTTCTGGAATGCTGAGTGTGGGGATATTCCGTCTTTGGCCAGCAGCGCCTGGGATCACCTAGAAGCCCTTCATGTGCTTTCACTGAGTTTTCCTAGGGCAGGCTGCCAGGGAAAGTCGGGGGCAGGGCTGGAAATCCTAGTAGGAGCGAGTGCCTCCCCATGGAATGGGGAGGAAATTTGCTGACATCACCCTTATTGGGAAGACCAGTGACCCCAGGTAACTGCATGGAAGGTGGCTCCACAACTCTCCAACACACTCAGTCGTGTTCTGGAATGCTGATTGTGGAGGTTCCTTCTTCTGTAAGCAGCTCCTGGGAACCCGTTTAAATGCTTCATCTGCCTTCCCTGAGTGATTCCTTTGGCGGGATGCCAGGGAAATGCTGGTATTTGGCTGTAAATCCAATTAGCATCAAGTGCCTCCCCTTGGATAGGGGAGGTAATTAGCGGAATTCCCCCTACCAGGGAACAACTGTGACCCCAGGTAGCTGTGTGGAGTGCGGCATGCCACATCCCCCAAAATCTAAGCAGTGATCCAGAATTCTGAGTGTGGGGAGGTTCCAGCTTCTGTCAGCAGAAACTGGGATCTCCTAGAAGCCCTACACATGACTTCCATGAGGGTTTTGCAGTGTGGGCTTCCAGGGAAATGTGGAGACTGGGCAGAAACCAAGTAGCAACAACTGCCTCCCCATGGACAGGGGAGGTATTAAGTGGATTTCCCCCTACCAGGGAACACCTCACAAAGGGCTTCTTGGAGATCCCAGGCACTGCTAATAGAAGATTAATCGTCCCCACACTCAGCATTCTGGCACAGGGCTTAGTGTTGGGGAAGTGGCGATCCACACTCCATGCAGCTAATTGATATCTCAGGTGTTCCCTAGTAGGGGGAAGTCCGCTAAGTACTTCCCCTGTCCATGAAGAGACACTCGCTGCTACTTGGCTTTCCAGGCATCCCCCACATTTACCTGGAAGCCCGCCCTAGGAAACACTCAGGTAAGGCACACGAAGGGCTTCTAGGAGATCCCAGGCACTGCTGACAGAAGACAGAACCTCCCTAAAGTCAGCATTCTGGAACATGGCTGAGTGGATGGGGGAGGTGAAGATTCGCACTCCACTCAGTTAACTTGTGTCACAGGTGTTCCCTGATAGGGAGAAGCCCGCTAATTTCCTCCCATGTCCATAGGGATGCACTTGAGCTAATTGGATTTCCATGCAAACCCCCGCTTTTCCCTGGAAGCATGCCATAGGAAACATTCAGGTAATATATGCAAAGGGCTCCTAGGAGATCTCAGGCACTGCTGACAAAAGATGGAACTACCCAACACTCAGCATTCCTGAATATGGCTGAGTGTATGGGGGAGGTGGGGTGCCACACAGCACTTAGTTACCTGGGGTCACAGGTGTTCCCTTGTAGGAGGAATTCACTAAATATCTCCCCTGTCCATTGGGAGGCACTCGCTGCTACTTGGATTTCCATCCCAACACCTGACATTCCCTGTCAACCCGCCATAGGAATCACTCAGGGGATGCATGCAAAGGGCTTCATGGAAATCCCAGGCGCTGATGACAGAAGACGGAACCTCCCTACACTCAGCATTCTGGAACATGTCTGAGTGTGTCGGGGAGGTGAAGAGCCACCATCCACACAGCTACATTGGGTCACAGTTGTTCCCAGCTAGGGGAAATCCACTAATTACCTCCCAGGACCATGGGTAGGCACTCGAAGCTATGTGGCTTTCCAGCCCAACCCCCACGTTTTCCTAGCAACCCGCCCTGGAAACACTCAGGTAAGACACACAAAGGGCTTCTAAGACATCAAAGGCACTGCTGTCAGAAGACGGAACCTCCCCACACTCAGCATTCCAGAACAAATCTGAGTGTGTGTGGGAGATTGGGAGCAACACTCCATGCAGATACCTGGGGTCACAGGTGTTCCCTGGTAGGGGAAATTCGTTAATCACCTCCACTGTCCAAGTGGTGGCACTTGGTGCTACTTGGTTTCAAGAAAAATCACATGCTTTCCCCGGGAGCAGGGCTAGGAAACACTCAGGGAAAGCAAGAGAAGGTCTTCTCGGAGATCCCAGGTCTTACTAAGAGAAGATGGAACTTCCCCACACTCAGAGTTCCATAATACGGTTGTGTGTGTGAGGGAGACGACCATCCACCCTCCAAGCAGCTACCTGAGGTCACAAGTGTTCCCTTTTAAGGAATGTCCGCTAATTACCTCCACTGTCCTTGGGAAGGCACTGGCTGCTAATTGGCTTTCAAGCTCAAACCACGCCTTTCTCTGGCAACACACCCAAGGAAACACTGAGGGAACACTCATGAAGGGTTTATAGGAGATCCCAGGTGCTACTGAGAGACAACGTAACCTCCCCACTAGCAGAATTCCGGAATATGTCTGAGTGGTGAGGGAGGAAGTGAGCAGCCATCCAGGCAGCTACCTGGGGTCACAGATGCTCCCTGGTAGGTGGAATTCCGCTAATTACCTCCCTAGTCCATGGGGAGACACTCGCTGCTACTTGGATTTGAGCTTAACCCCCACATTTCCCTGGCAACTCACCCTAGGAAACACAAAAAAGGCACACAAAGGGCTTTTAAGACATTGCAGGCACTGCTGTCAAAAGCTCAACATTCTGGATCACGACTGAGTGGGTGGGCAAGATTAGGAGCCATGATCCATGCAGATACATGGGGTCACATTTGTTCCCTGAGGGGGAATTTCTCTAGATACCTCCCCTGTCCATGGGGAGGCACTTGCTGCTCTTGGTTTTCCAGCCCAATCCCAGCATTTTCCTGGCAGCCCACCCTAGGAAACACTCAGGGAAGGGACGTGAATGGCTTCTAGGAGATCCCAGGAGCTGCTTATAGAAGATGGAACCTCCCCACACTTAGTATTCCAGAACACGTCTGAGTGTGTGGGGGAGGTGTTGTGCAGCCCTCCACTCAGCTACCTGTTGTCACAGGTGTTCCCTGGTAGGAGGAATTCCTCAAATTACCACCCCAGTCCATTGGGAGGCACTCACTGCTACTTAGTTTCTGCCCAACTCCTGCCTTTCCCGGGCATCCCACACCAAGAAACACTCAAGGAAGGCACACGTAGGGGTTCTAGGAGATCCCAGGCGCTGCTGACAGAAGATGGAACGTCCTCACATTCAGAAATCTAGAAAATCTCTGAGTGTGTTTGGGAAGTTGGGATCAGCCCTGCACGCAGCTACCTAGCATCAAAGGTGTTCCCTGTTAGGGGGAATTCCTCTATTTATCTCCCCTGCCCAATGGGAGGCACTCGCTACTACTTGGTTTTCCAGCTTATCCAGCCCATTTCCCTGGCAACCCGCACTAGGAAACACTCAGGGAAGGAACGCAAATGGCTTCTAGGAGATCCCAGATGCTGCACACAGAAGAAGGACCCAACCCACACTCAGCATCCCGGAACACGTCTCACTGTGTTAGGGAGGAAGTGAACACCCCTCCATGAAGCTACCTGGGGTCACAGGTGTTCCCTGTTAGGCAGAATTGCACTAAATACCTCCCCGTCCATGGGTATGCACTCACTGCTACTTGGCTTTACAGCAAAACACCCTCCTTTCTCTGGCAGCCCACACTAAGAAACACTCAGGGAGCACACGCAAAGGACTTCTAAGAGAACCCAGGAGCTGCTGACAGAAGAGGGAACCTCCCCACACTCAGCATTCCAGAACAAAACTCAGTGTGTGGTGAATACGGGGAGCCACACTACATGTTGAAACAGGGAGTCAAAGGTGTTCTCTGGTAGGTGGCATTCTGTCAATTACCTCCCCAATCCATTGGGAGGCATTCACTGCTACTTGCTTTCTGCCCAACGTCAGCCTTTCCCTGGCAGCCAGCACTAAGGAACAGTGAGGGTAGTCATGCCAAGGGCTTCTACATGATCCCAGGCCCTTCTGACAGAAGACAGAAATTCCCCTCACTGAGCATTCTGGAACATGGTTGGGTGTGTTGTTGAGGTGGGGAGCTGCACTCCATGCAGTTAATGAGCTCACAGGTGTTTCCTGATAGGGGGAAGTCCGCTAATTACCTCCCTTGTCCATGGGGAGGCACTTGCTGCTACTTTGTTTTCCAGCCCAATCTCAGCATTTCCCTGGGAGCCTGCCCTAGGAAACAGTCAAGGAAGGCAAGTGAATGGCTTCTAGGAGATCACAGGTGCTGCTTGTAGATGACGGAACCTCCCCACACTCAGTATTCTGGAACACGATTGAGTGTGTGAGGGAGTTGGCGAGCCGCCCTCCACGCAGCTACCTGGTGTCACAGGTGTTAACTGGTACGGGGAATTCCAGAAATTACCGCCCAAGTCCTTGGGGAATCACTCACTGCTACAAGGTTTCTGCCCACCCCCACTTTCCCTGGCATGCCGTACTGAGAAACAGTCAAGGAAGGCATGCATAGGGCTTCTAGGAGATCCCAGGTGGTGCTGACAGAAGACGAAATCTCCCCACACTCAGCATTCCAGAAAAAGACTAAGTGTTTGGTGTAGTTGTGGTGCTGCCCCCATGCAGCTACTTGGGGTCACAGGTGTTCCCTGGTAGAGAGAACTCCGCTAAGTTCCTCCCCTGTTCATGGGGATGCACTCGTTGCTACTTGTCTTTACAGCCCATCCAGCACCTTTCCCTGGCAGCCCGCCATAGGAATCACTCAGTGAATACACGCAAAGGGCTACTTGGAGATCCCCATCACTGCTGACAAAAGATGGAACCTCCCCACACTCAGCTATCTGGAACAAGGCTGAGTGTGTGGTGGATATAGTGAGCCGCACTCCACGCAGCAACCTGGGATCACAGGTTTCCTGGAAGGGGGAATTCAGCTAATTCCCTCCCCCATCCATGGGGAGACACTCGCTGCTAATCAATTTCCTGCCCAACCACAGCTTTTGCCTGGTAGCCAGCCCTAGGGAACACAAAGTAAAGGCAAGTGAACAGCTTCTAGGAGATCCCATGCTCTGCTGACAGAAGACAGAACCTCCCCGCAATCAGCATTCCAGGAAACTGCTGAGTGTGTGAGGGAGTTGGCAAGCATCCCTCCACCCAGCTACCTTGGGTCACAGGTGTTCCTTGGTAGGGGGAATTCCGCTGATCACTGACCCAGTCTATGCGGAGTCACTAGTTGCTACTTGTATTTCCAGCCCAACCCCCGCATTTCTGTGGCTGCCCGCCTTATGAAAAACTCTGGGAAGTCAGGCGTATGGCTTCTGAGAGGTCCCAGGAGCTGCTTATACAAAACTGAACTTACCAGCAATCAGCATTCCAGAACACAACTGGTGTGTGGTAGAGGTGCCGAGCCGCCCTCCACGCGGCTACATGGGGTCACAGGTTTTCCCTGGTAAGTGGAAGTCCACTAATTACAACCAGAGTCTATGGGGAGGCACTCGCTGCTACTTGGATTTCCAGCCAAAACACAGCATTTCCCTGGCAACCCGCTGTAGGAAATTCACAGAGAAGGCACGCAATGGGCTTATACGGCATCCCAGGCTCTGCTGACAGAAGACGGGTCTTCCCCACACTCAGCATTTGGGTAAACGGGTGAGAGCATGAGGGATGGGGTGGGGCACCCTAAAAGATTATACCTGGTGTCACAGGTGTTCCCTGTTAGGGGAATTTCACTAATTTTCTCCTGTCCATGGGGATGGACTCGCTGCAACTTGGCTATCTTGGCAAACCCCGCCTTCCCCTGGCAGCCCACCCTACAAAATTTTCACAGAAGACATGTGAAGGGCTTCTAGGAGATTCCAGGTGCTGAAGACAGAAGACTTCACCTCCCCACATTCAGAAATCTGGAACAATGCTTAGTGTGTATGGGAGGTGATAAGCCAATCTCCACGCAGCTACCTGGGGTCACAGGTGTTCCCTGTTAGGCGGAATTGCTCTAAATACCTCCCATCTCCATGGGGATGCACTTTGCTATGTGGCTTTACAGCCCAACCCTCTCCTTTCCCTGGGAGCCCACACTAAGAAACACTCAGGGAACACAGGTGAAGGGCTTCTAGGAGAACCCAGGAGCTGCTGACAGAAGAGGAAACCTCCCCACACTCAGCATTCCGGAACAATACTGAGTGTGTGGTGAATGTGGAGAGCCACGCTGCACGTTGAAACAGGGAGTCACAGGTGTTCCCTGGTAGATGGCATTCTGCTAATTACCTCCCCATTCCATTGGGAGGCACTCACTGCTACTTGGTTTCTGCCCAACATCAGCTTCTCCTTGGCAGCCAGCACTGCGAATCACTGAGGGGAATCAAGCCTAGGGCTTCTATTAGATCCCAGGCCCTGCTGACAGAAGACAGAACTTCCCCACACTGAGCATTCTGGAACACGTTTGGGTGTGTGGGGGAGTTGGGGAGCAGCACTCCACGCAGATAAATGAGCTCACAGGTGTTCCATTGTAGGGGGAATTCCGCTAATTACCTCCCCTTTCCATGAGATGGCACTCTCTGCTACTTGGATTTACAGCCCAACTGCTACCATTCCTTGTCTCCCTGCCCATGGAAACACTCAGGGAAAGCACGCAAAAGCCTTCTAGGAGATCCCAGGCGCTGATGAGAGATGTCGGAACCTCGCTGCACTCAGCATTCCGGAATACAGCTCATTGTGTGGGGGAGTGGTGAGCCGCCCTCCAGGAATCTACCTGAGGTCACAGGTAATCCTTGGTAGGGAGAAGTAAGTTAATTACGTCCCCTGTACATGGGGAGGCACTCGCTGCTACTTGGGTTTGAGGCCGAATCCCAGCTGTTCCCTGGCAGCCAGCTCTGTGAAACACTCTGCAAAGACACAGTAAGGGCATCGGGGAGATCCCAGGCGCTACTGACAGAAGGAACCTCCCCAATCTAAGCATACCGGAACATTGCTGTGTGTGTTGGGGAGATGGGGAGACCCCCTCAATGCAGCTACCTGGTGTAACAGGTGTTCCCTATTCTGGAGTTCCGCTAATTACCTCCCCTGTCCATGGGGAGGCACTCACTCTTAATAGGTTTTCCAGCTCAACTCCCGCCTTTCCCTATAAGCCCATCCTAGGAGACAATCACGGAAGGCAAGGGAAGGGCTTCTCGGAGATACCAGGTGCTGATGACAGAAAACGGAACCTCACCACACTCAGCATTCCAGAACACGACCTAGTGTGTAGTGTAGGGGCGAGGCGACTTCCACGAAGCTCCCTAGGCACACAGGTGTTTCCTGGAAGAGGGACGTCCGGTAATTACCTCTCCGGTTTCTGGGGAGGCTCTCACTGCTACTTGGTTTTCCAGCCAAGCCACAGCGTTTCCCTGGCAGGCTGCCCTAAAAAAATTCAGGGAATGCAAGCGAAGGTCTTCAAGGAGATCCCAGGCTCTGCTGATGGAAGATGGAACCTCTCCACATTTAGCATTGCGGAAAACACGTGAGTGTGTGGGGAGGTGGAGAGCCACCCTCCACGCAGTTAATGGGGTCTAAAGGTGTTCCCTGGTAGGGGGAAGTCTGCAAAATACCTCCTGTTTTCATGGGGAGGCCCTCACTACTACGTGGTTTCCAGCCCAACCTCCACCTTTCCCTGGCAACCCGCACTAGGAAACACTCAGAGAAGACACGAGAAAGGCTTCTAGGAGATCCCAGGCAAGGCTGACAGAAGATGGAACCTCCCAACTCTCCACATTCTGGAACAGGGCTGAGTGTGTGGGGGAATTTGGGAGATGCACTCCACACTGTTACCTAGGGCACAGGTGTTCCCTGGTAGGCAGGTTTCTGGTAATTATCTCCCCGCTCTATGGGGAACCACTCACTGCTACTTGGGTTTCCAGACCAACCCCCTTCTTTCCCTATCAGCCAGCCCTAGGAAACACTCAGGGAAGGATGCGAAGGCTTCTAGGTGATCCCAGACGCTGCTGAGAGAAGATGGAAACTCCCGACACTCAGTATTCCGGCACAAGGATCAGTGTGTTGGGGAAGAGTGAGCAGCCCTCCAAGCAGCTAACTGGGGTCACAGGTGTTCCCTGTTATGGAGAAATCCGCTAATTACCTCCACTGTCCATGGGGAGGCACTTGCTACTACGTGGCTTTCTAGGCCAATCCCATTCTTTCTCTGGTAGCCCGCCCTAGGAAACACTGAGAGAACACACGTGAAGTTCTTATAGGTGATCCCAGTCTCAACTGAGAGAAGACGGAACCTCCCCACTCTCAGCTTTCCAGAACAAGGCTGAGTGGTGGTGGAGGTGGGAAGCTGCCCACCATGTAGATACCTGGGAACAGAGGTGTTCCCAGGTAGGGGCAATTCTGCTAATTACCTCCCTAGTGAATGGGGAGACACTCAGTGCTAATTGGACTTCAAGACAAACCCACACATTTTCCTGGAACCTCGCCATAGGTAACATTCAGGGAAGGAACACAAATGGCTTCTAGGAGATCCAAGGCACAGCTAATAGAATATGAGTCGTCACCACACTCAGCATGCCGGCACAGGGCTTAGGGTTGGGGAAGTGGCGATCCACACTCCACGCAGCTAATTGGTATCTCAGGTTTTCCCTAGTAGGGGGAAGTCCGCTAATTACCTCCCTTGTCCAAGAAGAGACACTCAATGCTACTTGGCTTTCCAGCCATCCCCCACATTTACCTGGCAGTCCGCCCTAAGGAACACTCAGGTAATGCACTAGAATGGTTCCTAGGAGACACCAGGCACTGCTGACAGAAGTCAGGACCTCCTGAAGCACAGCATTCTGGCACACGTCTGAGTGGGTGGGGGAGGTGGCAAGCTGCCTTCCATGCAGCTACCTGGGGTCACAGGTTTCCCTTGTAGGGGGAAGTATGCTAATTACCTTCCCTATCCATGGGGAGGCACTCGTTGCTAATTGGTTTTACGGAGAACCCCCAAATTTCCCTGGCAGACCACCCTAGGAAACACTCAGGGAAGGCACGCAAACGGCTTCTATGAGATCCCTTGCATTGGTTACTGAAAAAGAAAGCTCCCGAAACTCAGCATTTGAGAACATGACTGAGAGTGTGGGGGAGGTGGCAAGGCACCCTCCACACAAATACATGGGGTCAAAAGTGTTCCCAGGTAGGGGGAATTCCGCTAAATACCTCTCCTGTTCATGTGAAGGAACTTGCAGATACATGGATTTCCAGCCCAACACAAGCCTTTCTTTGGCAGCATTCCCTGGAAATCTCTCAGGGAAACCACCAAAGGGCTTCTAGGAGATCCCAGGTGCAGCTGACCAAAGACGGAACCTCCCCACACTCAGCATTATGGAGCACGAATGAGTGTGTGGGGAATTTGGGGAGCCGCAGTCCACGCAGCTACCTGGGGTCATAGGTCTTCCCTTGTTGGGGATTGTCTGTTAATTCCCTCTACTGACCATGGGGAGGCACTCATTACTACTTGGCTTTCCACAAATTTCCACATATTTCCCTGTCAACCAGCCCTAGGAAACACTCAGGGAAAGCATGCAAAGTGCTTCTAGGAGATCCCAGACACAAATGACTGAAGTCGGAACCTCCCAACATTCAGCATTCCAGAACTCGGCTGAGTGGTGGCGGAGGCGAGGAGCCCCAATCCACGCATCTACCTGGGGTCACAGGTGTTCCCTGGTACAGGTAAGTCTGTTAATTACCTCCCTAGTCCATGGGGAGACACTCGGGTGTAAATGGATTTCCAGCAAAACCCCTGCCTTCCCCTGACAGCCCGCACTTTGAAACCTTTATGTAAGACATGCAAAGGGCTTCTAGGATATCACAGGTGCACCAGAGAGAAGACAGAACGTCCCCATTCTCATCATTCCGGAACAAGGATGAGTACTGGGGGAGGTGGTCAGCAGACGTCCATGCGGCTACTTGATAGCAGAGGTATTCCCTGGTAGAGGGATTTTCGCTAATTACCTCCCCAGTCCTTGGGGAAGCACTCGCTGCTTCTTGGATTTACAGCCCAACCCCCTCTTTTCCCTGGCAGCCCGCCCTATGAAACACTTAGGGAAGGCCCGCATATGGCTTCTGCAAGATCCCAGGTGGTGCTGTAAGAAGACGGAACCTCCCCACACTCGGCATTCCGGCACATGGCTGAGTGTGTTGGGGAGGTGGCAAGCTGCCCTCCACACAGTTAATTGGGGTCACAGGTGTTCCCTGTTAAGGGGAATTCCGATATTTACCTCCACTGTCCATGGGGAGGCACTCGCAGCTATTTGGCTTTCCAGCCCAAACCCCGCCATTCCCTGGCATCCCACCCAAGTAAACATTGAAAGAAGGCACGAGAAGGGCTT
Source organism: Camelus dromedarius (assembly GCF_036321535.1). Lineage (NCBI taxonomy): Eukaryota > Metazoa > Chordata > Mammalia > Artiodactyla > Camelidae > Camelus > Camelus dromedarius. The sequence goes on along the minus strand of NC_087473.1, from coordinate 7,466,125 downwards.
AAAGGAGATCCCAGGCGCTTCTGACAGGAGACGGAACCTCCCAAAACTCATCATTCCGGAACACGACTGAATGTGTGCAGGTGTTTTGGACACGTTATCCACGCAGCAACACGGAGTAACAGGTGTTCACTGGTCGGGTAATTCTGCTAATTACCTCCCCTGTCCATGGGGAAGAACTTGCTGCTGCTGGACTTCAGGCCCAACCCCTGCCTCTCCCTGGCAGCCCGCTCTAGGACACCTCACATAAGGCACGCAAAGGGCTCCTAGGCGATCCCAGGCGCTGCTGATAGAATACGGAACCTTCCCAAACTAAGCATTCAGGAACAATTCTGAGTGTGTTTGGAAGTGGGGGAGTCACCCTCTATGCAGTTAGCTTGGGTCAAAGGTGTTCCCATGTAAGGGGGAATCCGTTAATTTCCTCCCCTGTGCATGGGGAGGCAAACATTTCTACTTGGAATTCCAGCCCAACCCCCAGCTTTCCCTGGCAACACACCCTAGGAAACACTCAGGGAAAGCACGCAAATTGTTTCTAGCTCTGCTGATAAAAGACGAACCCTCTCCACACTCAGCATTCAGGAACAAGTCTGAGTGTGTGGGGGAGATTGGTTGCCGCCATCCATGCAGCTACGTGGGGTCACAGGTGTTCCCTGGTAGGAGTAATCCTTTAATTACCTCCCCTGTCCATGGGGAGGCACTCGCTTCTACTTAGTTTCCAGCACAAACCCCGCATTTCCCTGGCAGCCCCCCTTAATAAACACTAAATGGTGGCATGAAAATGCTTCTCATGGATCCCAGCTGCTGCAGACAAATGACAGATCTTCCCCACTCTCAGCATTCCCAAACATGACTGAGTGTAGGCTGGAGTTGAGGGACTGCCAACCACGCTCTGCCTGGGGTCACAGGTGAACCCTCATAGGGGGAATGCCGCTAAGTCCCTCCCCCATCCAATGGGAGTCACTTGCTGCTACTTCATTTTCCAGCAAAATCCCCACATTTCCCTGGGAGCCAGCCCTAGGAAACACTCATAGAACACACGCAAATGGCTTCTGGAAGATCTCAGACCCTGATGACAGATGATGTAACCTCCCCACACTAAGCAATCTGTAACATGGCTGAGTGTGTGTAGGAGGTGGTATCCGCCCTCCACGCAGCTATATTGGGTCACAGGTGTTCCCTGGTAAGGGGAATTCCGCTAATTACCTCCCCGTACCTTGGGGAGGCAGTCACTATTTCATGGTTTCCAGCCCATTCCCCATATTTCCCTGGCAACCCGCCCTAGGAAACAGTCAGAGAAGACACGTGAAAGGCTTCAAGGAAATCCCAGGTGCTGTTGACAGAAGATGGAACCTCCCAAATCTCGGCACTCCAGAACAACACTGAGTGTGTGGTGAATATAGGGAGACATGCTCCATGCAGATACCTAGGGCACAGGTGTTCCGTGGTAGGCAGATTTCCACTAGTTACCTCTCCACTCCATGGGGAGGCACTCACTACTACATGGCTTTCCATGCCACACCCAGCCTTTCTCTGGTAGCCCGCCCTAGGAAACACTGAGTGAACACACGTGAAATTCTCATGGGTGATCCCAGGCTCAACTGAGAGAAGACGGAACCTCCACACTCTCAGCATTCCCAAAGAACGCTGAGTGGTGGTGGAGGTGGGAAGCCGGCCACCGTGTAGATACCTGGGATCACAGGTGTTCCCTGGTAGGGGCAATTCTGCTAATTACTTTCCTAGTGAATGTGGAGACACTCACTGCTAACTGGACTGCAAGCCTAACCCCCACATTTCCCTGGAAACTCGCCATAGGTAACACTCAGGGAAGGCACACAAAGGGCTTTTAGGAGATCTCAGACACTGCTAATAGAATATGAATCGTCCCCACACTCAGCAATCTGGCACAGGGCTTAGTGTTGTGGAAGTGGCGATCTGCACTACATGCCGCCAATAGGTATCTCAGGTTTCCCTAGTAGGGGGAAGTCCGCTAATTACCTCCCCTGTCTGTGAAGAGAAACTCGCTGCTACTTGGCTTTCCAGGCATCCCCCACATTTACCTGGCAGCCCGCCCTAGGCAACACTCAGGTAAGGCACACAAAGGGCTTCTAGGAGATCCCAGGCACTGTTGACAGAAGACAGAACCTCCCAAACTCAGCATTCCAGAACATGGATGAGTGGGTGGGTAGGTGAGGATTTGCACTCCACGCAGTTAACTTGTGTCACAGGTGTTCCCTGATAGGGAGAAGCCTGCTAATTACCTCCCATGTAGATGGGGATACACTCGTGCTAATTGGATTTCCAGCCAAACCACCGCATTTCCCTGGAAGCCTGCCATAGGAAACACTCAGGTAATGCACACAAAGGGCTCCTAGGAGATCTCGGGCACTGCTGACAGAAGACAGAATTTCCCCACACTCAGCATTCCTGAATATGGCTGAGTGTGTGGGGTAGGTGGGGTGCCACACAGCACTTAGTTACCTGGGGTCACAGGTGTTCCCTGGTAGGGAGAATATGCTAATTACCTCCCCTGTCCATGGGGAGGATCTCGCTGCTACGTGGCTTTCCAGTCGTTCCCTGACTTCCCCTGGGGGACCGCCCAAGGAAACACTCTGAGAAGGATCAGGAATGCGTTCTAGGGGAACCCAAGCACTGCTGACAGAAGACAGAACCTCCCCACACTCAACATTCTGGAACACGGCCAAGTGAGTGGGGCATTTGCCGAGGCGCACTCCACGTAGCTCCATGGGGAAACAGGTGTTTCCTGGTAGGGGAAATACTGCTAATTACCTCACTTTCCATAGGGAACCACTTGCTGCTACTTGGTTTTCCATCCCACCCCCAGCATTTCCCTGGTAGCCCGCCCTAGAGACACTCAGGGAAAGCACGGGAATGGCTTCTAGGAGATCTCAGGCGCTGCTGACAGAAGACGGAATCTCCACACACTCAGAATTCTGGAAGAAGCCTGAGTGTGTGGATGACTGGGCGAGGCGCCCTCCACGTAGCTCACAGGGGACATAGGTGTTCCCTGGTAGGGGGAATTCCACAAAATACCTCCACAGTCCATGGGGAGGCACTTGCTGTTACTTGCTTCTGTCCAACCTCCGCCATTCCCTGACATCCCGCACTGAGAAACAATCACAGAACGCATGCGTAGAGCTTGTAGGAGAACCCGGGCACTGGGTTCAGAAGACAGAACCTCCCAAAACTCAGCATTCTGGAACAAGTCTGAGTGTGTGGGGGAGGAGTTGAACTGCCATCCACACAGCTACATGTGGTCACAGGAGTTCCCCTTAGGGGGAAGTCTGCTAATTACCTCCCATGTCCATGGGGAGGCACTCACTGCTACTTGGTTTTCCAGCCCAACCCCCGCCTATCCCTGGAAGCCCGACATAGGAAACACTCAGAGAATATACTCTAATGGCTTCTATTTGATCCCAAGTGCCGCTGAAAAAAAGCGGAACATCCCCACACTCAGCAATCCAGAAGAAGTCTAAGTGTGTGGGGGATTGGGTGAAGTGCATACCACGTAGTTCCCTGGGGACATATGCGTTCCCTGGTTGGGAGAATTCCACTAATTACCTCCCCCGTCCATAGGTAGGCCCTCTTTGCTACCTTGTTTTCCAGCCCACCCCAGCATTTCCCTGGTAGCCCACCCTAGTAAACACTGAGGGAATGCACGTGAAGGGGATATAAGAGATCCCAGGCTCTGCTGACAGAAGACAGAACCACCCCACACTCAGCATTCCAGAACACGACTGAGTGTTTGGGGAAGATGCTGAACCACCCTCCACGAAGATACCTGGGGACACAGGTGTTACCTGACAGAGTGAAGTCCGCTAATTACCTCCGCGTCTATGGGGTGGTACTCGCTGCTACTTGAATTTCCAACCATCCCCCGCCTTTCCCTGGCTGCCTGCCTTAGGAAACAGCCACAGAATTCATGCAAAGTGCTTCTAGGAGATCCCAGGCCCTTCTGAAAGAAGACGGAACCTCCCCAAACTCAGCATTCTGGAACACGCCTGAGTGGGTGTGGGAGATGGTATCCGCCCTCCACGCAGCTACATTGGGTTACAGGTGTTCCTTGGTAGGGGGAAGTCCGCTAATTACCTCCCTGGACCTTGGGGAGGCACTCGTTACTACGTGGTTTCCAGCCCAACCCCCGCCTTTCCCTGACAACCCGCCCTAGGAAACACTCAGAGAAGACACACAAAAGGGTTCTAGGAGATCCCACGTGCTGCTGACAGATGATGGAACCTCCTAAATCTCCACATTCTGGAACAGGGCTGAGTGTGTGGGGGAATTTGGGAGACGTTCTCCATGCAGATACCTAGGGCACAGGTGTTCCATGGTAGGCGGATTTCTGCTAATTTCCTCCCGATTCCATGGGAAACACACACTGCTACTTGGGTTTCCAGCCCAACCCCCATCTTTCCCTGTCAGCCAGCCCTAGGAAACACTCATGGAAGGACGTGAAGGCTTCTAGGTGTTCCCAGGTGCTGCTGACAGAAGATGGAACCTCCCCACACTCAGTATTCCCTCACAAGGTTCAGTGTGTGGGGGAAGTGGCAAGCAGCCCTCCATGCAGCTAACTGGGGTCACAGGTGTTCCCTGATACGGAGAATTCCACTAATTACCTCCACTATCCTTGGGGAGGCACTTGCTACTACTTGGCTTTCCAGGCCAAACCCAGCCTTTCTCTGGTAGCCCTCCCTAGGAAACACTGAGGGAACACACGTGAAGTTCTTATAGGTGATCCCAGGCTCAACTGAGAGAAGACGGAACCTCCACACCCTCAGAATTCCTGAAGAATTCCTGAGTGGTGGTTGAGGTGGGAAGCCACCCACCATGTAGATACCTGGGACCACAGGTGTTCCCTGGTAGGGGCAATTATGCTAATTTCTTCCCTGGTTAATAATAATGGGGAGACACTCACTGCTAATTGGTCTTCAAGCCTAACCCTGACATTTCCCTGGAAACCCGCCATAGGAAACACTCCGGCAATACACGCAAAGGGCTCCTAGGAGATCTCAGGCACTGCTGACAGAAGACTGAACTACCCCACACTCAGCATTCCTGAATATGGCTGAGTGTGTGGGGGAGGTGGGGTGCCACACAACACTTAGTTACCTGGGGTCACAGGTGTTCCCTGGTAGGGAGAAGTACGCTAATTACCTCCCATGTCCATGGGGATGCACTCGCTGCTACTTGGGTTTGCAGCCCAATCCCAGCTTTTCCCTGGCAGCCAGCTCTGTGAAACACTCTGCGAAGACACAGTAAGGGCATCTTGGTTATCCCAGGCGCTACTGACAGGAGAAGGAACCTCCCCAATCTAAGCAAACTGCAACATTGCTGAGTGTGTTGGGGAGGTGGGGAGATGCCCTCCACGCAGCTACCTGGTGTCACAGGTGTTCCCTTGTTGGTTAATTCCACTAATTACCTCTCCTGTCCATGGGGAGGAACTTGCTCTTAACAGGTTTCCAACTCAACCCCCAGTTTTCCCTGTAAGCCTGTCCTAGGAAACAATCACAGAAGGGAAGTGAAGGGCTTTTCGGGGATCCCAGGCGCTGCTGACAGAAGACGGAACCTCACCACACTCAGCATTCCGGAACACAGCCGAGTGTGTAGGGGAGGGGGCGATGCAAAATCCACAAAGCTCCCTAGGTACAAAGGTGTTTCCTTGTAGGGGGAAGTCTGGTAATTACCTCCCCTGTCCTTGGGGAGGCACTCACTGCTACTTGGTTTTCCATCCAAGCCACAGCATTTTCCTGGCAGCCCGCCCTAAGAAACACTCAGGGAATGTACGGGAATGGCTTCTAAGAGATCCCAGGTGCTGCTGACACAAGATGGAACCTCTCCACATTTAGCTTTCTGAAAAACGTTTGAGTGTGTTGGGGAGGTGGGGTGCCACCCTCTATGCAGCTATATGGGTTTTACAGGTGTTCCCTGGTAGGGGGCTCTAATTACCTTACCTGTCCATTGGGGGGTACTTGCTGCTACATGGACTTCCAGCCCAACCCCCACCTTTCCCTGGAATCTCCTCCTAGGAAACCTTCACAGAAGGTACGCGAAGGGCTTCTCGGAGGTCCCAGGCTCTGCTGATAGAAGATGGAACCTCCTCACACTCAGCATTCAGAAACACATCTGAGTGTGTGTGGGAGTGGGGGAGTCAACCTTCAGGCAGATACCTTGTGCCACAGGTGTTCCCACCTAACAGGAATTCTGCTAATTGCCTCCCATGTCCATGGGGATGCAGACTTTTCTACTTGGTATTCCAGACCAACCCCCAGTTTTCCCTGGCAGCCTTCCCTATGAAATAATCAGGGAAGGCCCATGAATTGTTTCTAGGTGATCCCAAGCTCTGCTGATAGAAGACGGAACCTCCCCACACTCAGCATTCCCGAACAAGGCTGAGTGTGTGGGGTGTTTGGGAGCTGCCCTCCAAGCAGTTATCTGGTTACAGATGTTCCCTGTTTGGGGGAAGTCCGCTAATTAACTCCCGCGTCCATGGGGAGGATCTCACTGCTACGTGGCTTTCCAGCTGTTCCCTACGTTTCCCTGGCAGACCACCCTAGAAAACACTCTGGGAAGGACTGCGAATGCCTTCTAGGGGAACCCAGGCGCTGCTGACAGAAGACAGAATCTCCCCACACTCAACATTCTGGAACTCTGCCGAGTGTGTGGGGAATTTGGCGAGGCATACTACACATAGCTCCGTGGAGACACAGGTGTTTTCTGGTAATGGGAATACCGCTAATTACCTCCCTTTCCATGGTGAGCCACTTGCTGCTACTTGGTTTTCCAGCCCAACCACAGCATTTCCCTGGCAGACCACCCTAGAAACACTCGGGGAAAGTACGGGAATGGTTTCTAGGAGATCCCAGGTGCTGCTGAGAGAAGACGGAACCTCCGTACACTCAGCACTCTGGAAGAAGCGTGAGTGTGTGGTTGACTTGGCAAGGCACACTCCATGTAGCTCACAGGGGACATAGGTATTGCCTGGTAGGGGGAAGTCTGCAAAGTACCTCCACAGCCCATAGGGTGGCACTTGCTGCTACTTGCTTTCTACCCAACCTCTGCCATTCCCTGGCATCCCACAATGAGAAACAATCACAGAAGTCATGCGTAGAACTTCTAGGAGAACCCAGGCACTGCTGTCAGAAGACAGAACCTCCCAAAACTCAGCATTCTGGAACAAGTCTGAGTGTGTGGGGGAGGAGTGCTGCCGCCATCCACACAGCTAAATGTGGTCACAGGAGTTCCCCTTAGGGGGAAGTCTGCTAATTACCTCCCATATGCATGGGGAGTCACTCACTGCTACTTGGTTATCCAGCCCAACCCCCGCCTATTCCTGGAAGCCCGACCTAGGAAACACTCAGGAAATGTACGCTAATGGCTTCTAGGTGATCCCAGGTGCTGCTGGAAAAAGGCAGAACATCCCCACACTCAGCAATCCTGAACAAGTCTAAGTTTGTGGGGGATTGGGCGAGACGCATTCCACGTAGTTCCCTGGGGACATATGTGTTCCCTGGTAGGGAGAAGTCCGTTAATTATCTCCCCTGTCCATAGGGAGGCCCTCTTTGCTACCTGTATTTCCATCCCAACCCCAGCATTTCCCTGGAAGCCCGCCCAAGTAAACACTCAGGGAATGCACATGAAGGGATTATCAGAGATCCCAGGCTCTGCTGATAGAAGACAGAACCACCCCACACTCAGCATTCCAGAACACATTTCAGTGTGTTGGGAAGATGCTGAATCACCATCCATGAAGATAACTGGGGATACAGGTGTTATCTGATAGAGTGAAGTCCGCTAATTGCCTTCCTGTCTATGGGGAGGAACTCGCTGCTACTTGAGTTTCCAGACCACCCCCCTGCCTTTCCCTGCCTGCCTGCCTTAGGGAACAGCCACAGAATTCACACAAAGTGCTTCTAGGAGATCCCAGGTGCTTCTGAAAGAAGACAGAACCTCCCCAAACTCAACATTCTGGAACACTCCTGAGTGTGTGGAGGAAGTAGGGAGCCGCCATCCATGCAGCTACCTCAGGACACAAACGTTCTCTGGTAAGGGGAAGTCTGCTAAAAACCTCCCTATCCATGAGGAGACAATCGATGCTACTTGGTTTCAGGCCCATCCCTCGCCTTTACCTGTAGCAAGACCTAAGAAACACTCAGGTAAGACAGGAGAAGTGCTTCTCGGAGATCTCAGTTCCTGTGGACCAAAGACAGAATCTCCCCACCCTCAGCATTTGGGAACACGTGTGTGTGTGTATGGGCGGTAGAGAGCCACCATCCTCGCAGCTACCTTGGGTAACAATTGTTCCCTTTAAGGGGGAATTCGGCTAGTATACTACCCTGTTCATGAGGCACACGCGGCTACTTGGCTTTCCAGCCCAACCCCCAACTTTACCTGGCATCCCTCCCTAGGAAGCACTCAGGGAAGTCACGCGAAGGGCTTCTAGGAGATCCTGGCAATGCTGACAGTAGACAGAACTTCCCTACACTCAGCATTCAAGAACAAGTCTGAGTGTGTTGGGGAGTTGAGGAGCCGCCCTCCACACAGCTACCTGGTGTCACAGGCGTTCCCTTGTAGGGGGAAGTCCGCTGAATAACTCCGGTTTACATGGGGAGGCACTCGCTGCTACTTGGTTTTCCAGCACAACCCCCACCTTTCCCTGGCAGCCAGAACTAAGAAACACTCATTGAAAATATGCAAAATGCTTCAAGTCGATCCCAGGTGCTGCTGACAGAAGAGGGAAACGCCCCACACTCAACATTCCAGAACAAGTCTGAGTGTGTGGGGGAGTGTGTGAGGCTCACTCCTCATAGCTCACTGGGGACAGACGTGTTCCCTTATAGGAAGAAGTCCGCTAATTACCTCCCCTGTCCATGGGGAGGCAATCACTGCTACCTGGTTTTCCAGCACAATCCCATCATTTCCCTGGCAGCCCGCCCTAGGAAACACTCAGGGAAGGCATGCAAATGGCTACGAGGATATCCCAAGCACTGCTGAAGGAAGACAGAACCTCCCCAAACTCAGCATTAGAGAAAACGTGTGAGTGTTTGGGGGAGGTGGGGAGCTGCCCAAAGCGCAGCTATATGCGGTCACAGTTTTTCACTTGTTGGTGTAATTCCCCTAAATACCTCCCTGTCCATGGAGAAGAACTCGTTGCTACTTGGATTTACAGCACAAACCCAGTCATTCCCTGGAAGACTGCCCTAGGTAACACTCAGGGAAAGCACGTGAATGCCTCCTCGGATATCCCAGGCGCTGCTGACAAAAGACAGAAACTCCACACCCTCAGCATTCGGGAACATGACTGCATGTGTGTGGGCTGTGGAAAGTCGCCCTCCTCACAACTATATGGGGTAAAACTTGTTCCATGTTAGGGGGAATTCAGCTAAATAACTCCCCTGTCATTGGGGAGTCATATGCAGCTCCTTGGCTTTCCAGCAAATAACCTGCCTTTCCCTGGCAGCATGCTGTAGGAAACACTCAGAGAACAAACTGAAGGGATTCTAGGAGATCCCAGGCGCTGCTGAGAGAAGACAGAACCTCCCCACACTCAGCATTCTGGAAAAAGACTGAGTGTGTGGTGTAGGTTGTGTGACCTATGTTGGGTCACAGGTGTTCCCTGGTAGGGGGAAGACCACTCATTACCTCCCCTGTCCATGGGGAGGCACTCACTTTTACTTGGTTTCCAGACAAAACCCCGCAATTCCCTGGCACCCCTCCCTAGGGAACACTAATGGAAGGCACTCAAATGGCTTCTAGGAGATCCCAGGTGCTGCTGACATAAGAAGGAAGCTCCCCACACTCAGCATTCCGGAACATGACTGAGTGTGTGGGGGAGCTGGTGAGCCACCCTCCATGCAGCTACCTGGTGTCACAGGTGTTCCCTGGAAGGGGGAAGTCAGCTAAATACCTCCCATTTCCATGGGGAGGCACTTACTGCAACTTGGTTTTCCAGCACAACCGCCGGCCTTTCCCTGGCAGTCGTAACTAAGAGACACTCAGTGAAATTATGCAAAGGGCTTCAAGGAGATCCCAGTTGCTGCTGACAGAAGATGGAACCTCCCCATAGTCAGCATTCTGGAACAAGGCTGAGTGTGTGGAGGAGTGTACAAGGTGCCTTTCACTTAGCTCACTGGGGACAGAGGTGTTCCCTGGTAGGGAGAATTCCACTAATTACCTCCCCTATCCATAGGGTGGCCTTCGCTGCTACCTGGTTTTCAGCCCAACCCCAGCATTCACTTTGCAGCCCGCCCTTGGGAACACTCAGGGAATGCACCTGAAGGGCTTATCTGAGATCCCAGGTCCTGCTGAAAAAAGACGGAACCACCCCACACTCAGCATTCCGGAAAACGGCTGAGTGTGTTGGTTAGGTGCTGAGCCGCCCTCCATGAAGCTACCTAGGGAGAATGTTGTTTCCTCGTAGAGGGTATTCTGCTAATTACCTCCCTGTCTTGAGGGAGGCACTCGTGTCTACTTGAATTTCAGCCCTCCCCCGACGTTTCCCTGGCAGCCCACCCTAGGAAACTCTCAGATAAGTCATGTGAAGTGCTTCAAGAGATCCCAAGGGCTGCTGATAGAAGAAGGAACCTACCTACTTCCGAATTCCAGAATAAAGCTAAGAGTGTGGGGGAAGAATGGTGAGCCATCCTCCAAACAGATACCTGGGGTCATATGTGTTCCCTGTAGGTGGTGACCCACTGATTACCTTCCATGTCCATGCGGTGATCTCGGGCTACTTGGCTTTCCAAAACATCCCAGAATTTCAGTCGGAGACCGCCCTAGGAAAAACTCAGTGAAGGCAAGCTAAGGGCTTCTATGAGATCCCATGCTCTCCTGACGGAATACGGAACCTCCACACACTCAGTATTCCAGAATACACGTGAGTGTGTGGGGGAAGTGTGGAGCTGCCCTCCACGCAGATACATGTGGTTACAAGTGTTCCCTAGTAGGGGGAATTCCACTAATTACCTCCCTTGTCCATGGGGAAGAACTTGCTGCTACTGGACTTCAGGCCCAGCGCCCTCATTTCCCTGGCAGCCCGCTCTAGGAAACCTCATGGAAGGCACGAAAAGGGCTTCTAGGTGATCCCAGGCGTTGTTGATAGAATATGGAATCTTCCCAAACTAAGCATTCAGGAACAATTCTGGGTGTGTTTGGAAGAGTGGGGAGTCACCCTCCATGCTGTTAACTTGGGTAAAAGCTGTTCTCATGTAAGGGGAAATCCATTAATTTCCTCCCGTTTGCATGGGGAGGCAAACGTTTCTATTTGGAATTCCAGCCAAACCCCAGCTTTCCCTGGCAGCACGCCCTAGGAAACACTCAGGGAAAGCACACAAATTGTTTCTAGGAGATACCAAGCTCTGCTGATAAAAGACGAACCTCCCCGCACTCAGCATTCCTGAACAAGTCTGAGTGTGTGGGGGAGGTGGGGTGCCGCCATCCACTCAGCAATGTAGGGTCACAGATGTTCCCTGGTAGAGGTAATCCTTTAATTACCTCCCTTGTCCATAGGGAGACACTCATTTATACTCGGTTTCCAGTGCAAACCCCAAATTTCCCTGACACTCCACCCTAGGAAACACTAAGGGAATGCACGCGAATGGCTTCCAGGAGATCCCAGATTCTGCTGAGGTAAGATGGAACATCCCCACTCACTATTCCTGAACACGACTGATTGTGTTGGGGAGGAAGGGAACACTCCAACACGCAGCTACCTGGGGTCATAGGTGTTCCCTCGTAGGCGGAATGCCGGTAAATACCTCCCCTGTACATGGGGATATACTAGCTACTACTTGTCTTTACAGCCTATCCACAACCTTTCCCTGGCATCCTGCCCTAGGAATCACTCTGTGAACTCACGTGAATGGCTACTTGGAGATCCCCATCGCTGCTGACAAAAGACGGAACCTCCCCACACTCAGCATTCCAGAAAACGTTTGAGTGTGTGTGGGGATTTGGGGAGCCACCCTCCACACAGCTACAAGGGGCCTACAGGTGTTCCCTGGTAGGGGGAATTTCTCTAGTTACCACCCCAGTCTATGGAGAGGCACTCGCTGATACTTGGATTTCCAGCACAACCCCTTCATTTCCTTGGAAGGCCGCCCTGGTAATCACACAAGGGAAGAACACAAAGGGTTCAAGGTGATTTCAGATGCAGCTGACACAAGGTGGAACCTCCCCACAATCAGCAATCCGGTACAAGACAGAGTGTGTGGGGGACATGTGCAGCCACACTCCACGCAGCTAAACTAGTTCATTGATGTTCCCTGATAAGGGAAAATTGCAAATTACCACCCATGTCCCTGGATGCACTCTCTGCTACTTGGCTTTCCAGACAAACCCCCAACTTTCCCTGGCTTCCCGACCAAGGAAACACTCAGGGAAGGCACTCGAAAGGCTTCTAGGAGTTCCCAGGCACTGCTGACAGAAGACTCAAACTCCCCACACTCAGCACTCCAGAACATGGCTGAGTATGTGAGGGAGGTGTCAAGCCACCCTCCACGCAGCTACCTGGTGTCACAGGGTTCCCTGTTAGGGGAAGTCTGCTAATAACTTCCCCTGTCCTAGGGCATGCCCTCGCTTCTCATTGTCTTTCCAGCCCTATCCCCAGCTATCCCTGGCATCCTGCCCTAGGAAACACACAGGTAATGCACTAGAATGGCTTCTAGGACATCCCAGACACTGCTGACAGAAGTCAGAACATCCCAAAGCTCAGCATTCTGGCACACGGCTGAGTTTGTGGGGGTGGTGGCAAGCCTCATTCCACCCAGCTACCTTGGGTCACAGGTTTCCCTTGTAGGGGGAAGTCTGCTAATTACCTTCCCTGTCCATGGGGAGGCACTCATTGCTAATTGGCTTTACAGAGAACCCCCCCAAATTACCCTGGCAGCCCGCCCTAGGAAACACTCAGGGAAGGCACGCGAATGGCTTCTATGAGATCTCTTGCACTGGTTACTGAAGACAGAACCTCCCAACACTCAGCATTTGGGAACATGACTGAGTGTGTGGGGGAGGTGGCGAGGTGCCCTCCACGCAAATACATGGGGTCAAAAGTGTTCCCAGGTAGGGGGAATTCCGCTAAATACCTCTCCTGTTCATGTGGAGGCACTTGCAGATACATGGATTTCCAGCCCAACACATGACTTTCCTTGGCAACATGCCCTGGAAATCTCTCAGGGAAACCACCAAAGGGCTTCTAGGAGATCCCAGGTGCAGCTGACCAAAGACGGAGCCTCCCCACACTCAGCATTATGGAACACAATTGAGTGTGTGTGGGATTTCGGGAGCCGCAGTGCCCGCAGCTACCAGGATCATAGGTCTTCCCTTATAGGGTTTTTCTGCTAATTCCCTCCCCTGTCCATGGGGAGGCGCTCATTGCTACATGGCTTTCCACAAATTTCCACATATTTCCCTGTCAACCAGCCTCAGGAAACACTCAGGGAAAGCATGCAAAGTGCCTAGGAAATTCCAGGCACTGATGACTGAAGTCAGAACCTCCCAACACTCAGCATTCCAGAATTCGGCTGAGTGTTGGCTGAGGTGGGGAGCCCCAATCCACGCATCTACCTGGGGTCACAGGTGTTCCCTGGTAGCAGAAATTCCTCTTATTACCACCCATTTCTTTGGGGAAGCACTCTCTGCTACTTGGCTTTCCAGCCCAACCCCCACATTTCCCTTGCATTACTCCCTAGGAAACACTCACGGAAGGCACTCGAATGGCTTCTAGGAGATCCCAGGCTCTGATGAGAGAAGTCGGAACCTAGCCGCACTCAGCATTCCGGAATACGTCTCATTGTGTTTGGGAGTGGCGAGCTGCCCTCCACGCATCTACATGGGGTCACAGGTATTCCCGTGTAGGGAGAAGCACACTAATTACGTCCCCTGTCCATGGGGAGGCACTCGCTGCTACTTCGGTTTGCAGCCAAATCCCAGCTGTTCCCTGGCAGCCAGCTCTGTGAAACACTCTGCAAAGACACAGTAAGGGCATCTTTGGAGATCCCAGGCGCTACTGACAGGAGAAGGAAACTCCCTAATCTAAGCATACCAGAACATTGCTGAGAGTGTTGGGGATGTGGGGAGTCGCCTTCCACGCAGCTACCTGGTGTCACAGGTGTTCCCTGTTAGGGGCAATTCCGCTAATTACCTCCCCTGTCCTTGGGGAAGCACTAGATGCTAATTGTTTTTCCAGCAACTTCCCACTTTTTCCTGGCAACACGCCCAGGGAAAACCTCAGGGAAGGCACCTGAAAGGCTTCTCGGAAATCCCAGTCACTGCTGACAGAAGATGGAACCTCCCAAAACTCAGCATTCCAGAACTCGGCTGAGTGTGTGTGGGAGGTGTGGAGCCAACATCCACTCAGCTACCTGGGGTCACAGGTGTTCCCTGTGAGGGGGAAGTCCGCTAATTACCTCCCATGTCCATGGGGAGGTACTCGCTCCTACTTAGATTTCCAGCCCAATCCCCACCTTTCCCTAGCAGCCTGCCCTAGGAAACCCTCAGGGAATGCACGCAAAGGTCTTCTATGTTATCCCAGATGCTGCTGACAGAAGACAGTACCTCCCTACACTCAGCATTCTGGAACAAGGCTGAGTGTGTGGGGGAGATGTGGAGCTGCCATCCACGCAGCTACCTGGGGTCACCGGTGTTCCCTGGTAGGGGAAGTCCGCTTATTACCTCCCCAGTACATGGGGAGTCACTCGCTGATACTTGGTTTTCCAGCCCTACCCAAACTTTTCCCTTGCAGCTCACCCTAGGAATCAATCATGGAAGAGACACAAAGGACTTCCTGGAGATCCCAGGATTTGCATAGAGAAGATGGAACCTCCCCACACTCAGCATTCCAGAACACATCTGAGTTTGTTTTGGAGGTGGGGAGCCATTCTCCATGCAGCTATCTGGGATCACAGGTGTTCCATGGTAGGGGGAGTTGCAGTATTTACCTCCCCTTCCATGGGGAGGCACTCATTGCTACTTGGTTTCCAGCCACCAACAACTTTCCCTGGAAGCCCACCCAAGGAAACACTCAGGGAAGGCACACGAAGGGATACTAGGAGATCACAGGTGCTGCTGATTGAAGACAGAACCTCCTCACACTCAGCATTCCTGAACAAGGCTGAGTGTGTGGTGGTGTTGGGCAGTCGCCCGACACACAGCTATATGGGGTCACAGGTGTTCTCTGGTGGTGGGACCTCCGCTAACTTCAACTCGTGTCCATGGGGAGGCACTCGATGCTACTTGGATTTCCAACCCAAAACCCGCCTTTCCCTGGCAGCCCACTCTAGGAAACACTCAGGGAAGGCAAGCGAAGGGCTTCAGGAGATCCCAGGCACTGCTGACATAAGATGAAATCTCCCCACACTTAGCATTCCGGAAAAGGTCTGAGTGTGTGTGGGCAGTGGGGAGCCGCCCTCAACGTATGTACCTGTGGTCAAAAGTGTTCCCTATGAAGGGGAATTCCTCTAATTAACTCCCCTCACCATGTGGAGGCACACACTTCTACTTGGCTTTCCAGGACATCCCGTGTCTTTCCCTGGCAGCTGACCTAGGAAACACTCAGGGAAGTCATGCCAAGGGCTGCTAGGAGATCCCAGTCTCTGCTGATAGAAGATGGAACATCCCCACACTCAACATTGTGGAACAAGACTGAGTGTGTGGGGAGTTTTGGAGCCAGCCTACATCAAGCTACGTGGAGTCACAGTTGTTCCCTAGTATGGGGAATTCCGGTAATTACCTTCCCTTTCCATGGGGAGGCACTCGATGCTACTTGGTTTTTCAGCCCAACCCCCACATTTCACTAGAAGTCCGCCATAGGAAACACTAAGGGAAGGCACGAGAAGGGCTTCTAGGAGATCCGAGTAGCTGCTGAAACTAGATGGAACATCCCCACTCTCAGCATTGCAGAACACTGCTGAGTGTGTTGGGGAGGTGGCGTGCCACCCTCCACGCAGCTAACTAGGGTCACAGGTTTTCCCTTGTAGGGGGAATCCCGCTAATTACCTCACCTGTCCATGGGGAGGCACTCTCATCTACTTAGCTTTCCAGCCAAACCCCCACATCTCCCTGGCAGCATGCCGAAGGAAACACTCAGGGAAGGCACACAAAAGTCTTCTAGGATATCACAGGTGCTGCTGATAGAAGACGGAATCTCCCTACACTCAGCATCCCAGAACACAGCTGAGAGAGTGGGGAATGTGTGGAGCAGCCCATCATGCAGCTACTTGGGTTCACAGGTGTTCCGTGGTTGGGCGAATTCTGCTAATTACCCCCCATCTCCATAGGGAGGCACTCAATGCTAATTGACTTTCCAGCCCACCCCCAGTCTTTTCCTGGCAGCACACCCCAGGAAAAACTCAGGGAAGTCACCCGAAAGGCATCTCGGAGATTCCAGCCGCTGATGATGGAATACAGAACCTCCACACACTCAGAATTCTGGAACAAGTCTGAGTGTGTCGGGGTGTTGGGCAGTCAACCCCATGCAACTACATAGGTTCACAGGTGTTCCATGGTAGTGGGAATTCCGCTAAGAACCTCCCCTTTCCATGGGGATGAACTCGCTGCTACTTGGTTTTCCAGCACAACCCCAGCCTTTCTGTGGCAACCCGCCCTAGGAAACACTCAGGAGAGGCATGCAAAGGGCTTCTATAAGATCCCAGTCACTCCTGACAGAAGACAGAACTTACCCACATTCAGCATTCCGGAACAAGCCTGAGGGTGTGGGGACGTGGGTAGCCAACCTCCACGCAGCTATATGGGGACACAGGTGTTCCCTTTTTGGGGCAAGTATGCTAATTACCTCCCTGTCCATGGGGAGGCACTCGCTGCTACTTGTACTTCCATTCCAACCCCCGCATTTTCCTGGCAGCTCAGCCTAGGAAACACTCAGTGAAGGTAGGTGAAGGGCTTATATGTGACCCTAGGCTCTGGTGACAGAAGATGGAACCTCCCCAAATTCAGCATTATTGAACACATTTGAGTGTGTGGGGGAGGTGGGGATCCACACTCCACGCAGCTACCTGGGGTCACAGGTGTTCCCTGGTAGGGGGAAGTACGCTATTTACTGCACCTGTCCATGGGGAGGTATTCGATGCTACTTGGTTTCCATACAAACACCCGCTTTTCCCTGGCAGCCTGCCCAAGGAAACACTCAGGGAAGGCACGAGAAGGTCTTCTAGGAGATCCAAGACACTGTGACATAAGATGGAACCTCTCCGCACTCAGAATTCTGGAACACTTCTGAGTGTGTTGGGGAGGTGGGGGGCCACACTCCACACAGTTACTTGGGGTCACCAGTGTTCAGTGGCTGCAGGAATTCCGCTAATAAGATCCCCTGTCCATGGGGAGGCACTCGCTGCTACTTAGCTTTCCAGCTCAACCACCACAATTCCCTGGCAGCCCTCCCTATGAAACACTCAGGGAAGGCACGTGAACGGCTTCTAGGAGATCCCAGGATCTGATGAAAGAAGACGGATCCTCCCCACACTCAGCATTCCAGAACATGTCTGGGTGTGTTTGGGAGGCGGCCAGGCAGCCTCCACGCAGCTACCTCGGGTAACATGTGTTTTATGCTAGGAGGAAACCCGGAAATTATACTCTGTCCATGGGGAGGCACTCGCTGTTACATGGTTTTCCAGCCCAACCCCCACCTTTCCCTGGTAGCCCTTACTAAAAAACACTCAGGGAAGTCACGTGTAAGGCTTCTAGGGGATCCCAGGCAATGCTGACAGAAGACAAATTCTCCCCACACTCAGAATTCTGGAACACTGCTGAGTGTGTGGGTGTGGTGGGATACGGCCTTCCACATAGCTTCCTGGGGTCACAGGTGTTCCCTGTTTGAGGGAAGTCTGCTAAATACCTCCCCTGCACATTCAGAGGCACTCACTGCAATTTGGGTTTCCAGCCCAACCCACAAATTACCCTGGCAGCCCGCCCTATGAAACACTAAGTGAAGGCACATGAAGGGCTTATTGGTGATCCAAGGATCATGTGTCAGAAGACGGTACCTCCCCAATCTCAGCATTCCCAAACACATTTGAGAGTGTGGGGAGGTGGGGAGCCGCATTCCATGCAGTTACATGGGGTCACAGGTGTTCCCTGGTAGGGGGAATTCCGCTAATTACTGCCCTGTCCATGGGGAGGCACTCACTGCTACTTGTACCTCCAGCCCAATCCCCAAATTTTCCTGGAAGCCCGCCCTAGTAAACACTCAGTTAGGCACACGATGTTCTTCTAGGAGATCCTAGGTGCTGCCAACAGTAGACGGAACCTACCCACACCCAGCATACCAGAACATGGCTGAGTATGTTGCGGATATGGGGAGCCACACTCCACACACTTACCTGGGGTCACCAGTGTTCCTTGGTAGGAGGAATTCCACTAATTATACCATGTCCATGGGGAGGCGATTGCTGCTACATAGATTGCCAGCCCAACACCGGCATTGCCCTGGAATCCGTCACTAAGAAACACTCAGGGAGGACACACTTCAGACTTCTAGGTGATCCCAGGTGCTGCCGACAGAAGATGAAACATCCCCACACACAGCATTCTGGAACACATCTGAGTGTGTGGGGGAGGAGGGATACTGCCTTCCACATACCTAATTGGGGTCACAGGTGTTCCCTTATAGGGGGAATTCTGCTAAATATCTCCCCTGTCTATGAGTAGGCACTAGCTGCTATTTAGCTTTCCAGCCCAACCCCCGCCTTTCCCTGGTAGCCCACGCAAGGTAACACTATCGGAAGGTGCACAAATTGCTTCTAGGTGATCCTAGACATAGCTGACAGAAGACGGGACCCCGCCAAACTCAGTATTCCTGAACACGCCTGAGTATGTGTGGGAGGTTTTGAGTAGCCTTCCACTCAGCTAACTGGGGTCACAGGTGTTCCCTTGTAGGGGAATTCCGCTAATTACCTCCCCTGTCCGTGTGGAGGCACTCGCTGTTACGTGGCTTTCCATCATAACCACAGCCTTTCCCTGCAGCCTGCACTAGAAAACACTCAGCGAAGACACCAAAATGGCTCCTAGAATATCCCAGGCGCTGCTGACAGAATACTTAGCCTCCCCACACTCAGAAATGTGGAACACTCCTGAGTGTGTTGGAGAGGCACGAAGCCACCCTCCATGCAGCTATCTCTGGTCAGATGTGTTACCCAGTAGGGAGAATTCTGCTAATTACCTTCCTTGTGCATGGGGAGGCACTCACTGCTACTTGGATTTCCAGCCAAACCCCTGCATTTCCCTGTCAGCCCGCCCAGGTAAACACTCAGGGAAGTCATGGAAAGGGATTCTAGGAGATCCTAGGCACTGCTGACAGAAGACGGAACATCCCCTCACTCAGCATTCCAGAACACGCCTGAGTGTGTGGGGGAGAGGCGAGGTGCATTACACACAGGTGCCTGGGAACACAGGGGTTACCTGATATGGGGAACTCATCTGAATACCTACCCTGTCCATGGGAGGCACTCACTGCTACTTGGTTTTCCAGCCTAACACCCACTTTTCCCTATCAGCCTGCCCTAGGATACACTCAGTGAAGGGATGCGAAGGGCTTCTAGTAGATCCCTGGCGTTGCTGACAGAAGATGGAACCTCCCCACACTCAGAATTCCAGAACAAGTCTGAGTGTGTGGGGGAGGTGGGGAGCCAACTTCCATGCAGCTACTTGGGGTCACACGTGTTCCCTGCTAGGGAGAAATCCTCTAATTACCTCCCCTGCCCATGTGGAAGCACTCGTGGCTAATTGGCTTTCCAGCCCATTCCCCGCCTTTCCCTAACAGCTTACACTAGGGAACACTCAGGGAAGGCAGGTGAAGAACTTCTAGAAGATCCCAGGCCCTGCTGACAGAAGAAGGAACCTCCACAAACTCAGCATTCTGGAACATGGATGAGTGTGTGGGGGAGGTGGAGAGCTGCACTCCACGCAGAGACCTAGGGTCATAGGTGTTCCCTGTTGGGGGAATTCCACTAATTACCTCCCCTGTCCATATGGAGGCATTCACAGCTACTTGGTTTTCCAATGAAACCCCACTTTTCCCTGGCTTCCTGCCCTAGGAATTTCACAGGGAAGGCCCATGAGGGGCTTCTAGGAGATCCAAAGCTCTGTTGATAGAAGAGGAAACCTTCCCACCCTCAGCATTCCGGAACACGTCTGAGTGTGTGGAGGTGGTGGGGAACCACACTTTACTCAGGTAGCTGAGGTTACAGGTGTTCCCTGATAGGGGGATATCCGTTAATTACCTCCCTTGTCCATGGGGAGACACTTGCTTCTACTTGAATTTCAGGCCCAAATCCTGCCTTTCCCTGTTGGCCCGTCATAGGAAACACTCATGGAAGGCACATGAAGGGCTTCTCTGAGGTCACAGGCACTGCGGAAAAAGATGGCACCTAACCACAGTAAGCATTCCAGAACATGCCTGAGTGTGTGGGGGTCAAAGGGAGCTGCGTTCTATGCAGCTACCTTGGGACACAGGTGTTCCATGGTTGGGAGAATTCCACTAATTACCTCCCTTTGAATAGGGAGGCACTCAGTGCTACTTGGACTTCCAGCCCAACCCCCACCTTACCCTGGCAGCCTGCCCTAGGAAACACTATGGGAAGCCACCTGAAGGGCTTCTTGGAGATCCCAGGCACTGCTGACAGAAGATGGAACCTCCCCACACTCAGAATTCTGGAACATGGCTGAGTGTGTGTGGGAGTTGGGGTCCCGCCCTCCACGCAGCTACTTGGGGTCACAGGTGTTCCCAGGTAGGTGGAGGTCCGCTAAATTCATCCCCTGTCCATGGGGAGGCATTCATTGCTACTTGGTTTTCCAGCCCAACCCCCACCTTTCCCTGGCAGCCCGCCGTAGGAAACACTCAGAGAAAGCATGTGAATGGTTTCTTGGAGATCCCAGGGACTGCTGAAAGAAGACAGAACCTCTCAACACTCAGCATTCTGGAACACCACAGAGTGTGTGGAGGACGTGGGGAGCCACACACCACGAAGCTACCTGGGGTCACAGTGTTCCCTGGTATGGGGAAACTGCTAATTACATCCCTTGCCATTGGGAGGCACCTGATGCTATTTGGCTTTCCAGTCCAACCCCTGAATTTCCCTGGCAGTGTGCCCTAGGAAACACTCAAGGAAGGCACGTGAAGGACTTCTAGGAAATCCCAGGGACTTCTGAAAGAAGACTAAACCTCCCCACACTCAGCATTCTGGAACAAGGCTGAGTGTGTGGGAGAGATAGGGAGCCACACTCCACGCAGCTACATGGGGTCACAGGTGTTCCCTGGTAGGGGGAAGTCCACTAATTATACCCTCTCCATGGGGAGGCATTTGCTGCTCTTTGGCTTTCCAGCCCAACTCCCAAATTTCCCTGGCAGCCCACCCTAGGAAACACTCAGGGAACTCACACAAAGGGCTTCTAGGAGATCCAAAGAACTGGTGAAAGAAGATGGAACCTCCCCACACTCAGCAATCTGGAGCATGGCTGAGTGTGTGGGGGAGTGGGAGAGGCAACTCCAGGAAGCCTCCTGGGTTCACAGGTATTCCCTGGTAGTGGGAAGTCCGCTCATTACCTCCCCTGTCCATGTAGAGGAATTTGCAGCTACTTGGCTTTCCAGTGCAACCCACAACTTTCTCTGGCAGCTAGTCCTAGGAAATACTCAGGGAATGCTCACGAATGTCTTTTGGGATATCCAAAACTCTGCTGATAGAAGATGAAACCTCCCCACACTTAGCATTCTGGAACACAGCTGACTGTGTGGGGGACTTGTGGAGCCGCATTCCATGCAGCTACCTGGGGACACAGGTTTTCCATGCTTTGGGGAATTCCTCCAATTACCTCCCTGTGAAAAAGGAGGCACTCACTGCTACTTAGAATTCCAGCACAACCCTCATATTTACCTGGCAGCCCGCCTTAGAAAACACTCAGGAAATTATATGAAGGTCATCTGGAGATCCCAGTCTCTGCTGATAGCAGACGGAAACTCCCCACACTCAGCATTCTGGATCATGGCTGAGTGTGTTGGGGAGGTGGGGAGCCACTGTCCACACAGCTACCTGGGGATACAGGTGTTCCCTGGTAGGGGGAATTCCGTTAAATACCTCCCCCCTCCATGGGGAGGCACTCAATGCTACTTGGATTTCCAGCAAAACCCCCACCTTTCCCTGGAAGCCTGTCTTAGGAAACAATCAGGGAAGACACACAAATGATTTCTAGGAGATCCCAGGATCTGCTGAAAGAAGACCAAACCTCCCCACAGTCAGCATTCTGGAACAAGTCTGAGTGAGTTGGGGATTTGGAGAGCAGCACCCCATGCAGCTACCTGTGGTCACAGGTGTTCCCTCATACGGGGAATTCTGATAATTTTACCCAGTCCATGGGGAGGTACTCGCAGCTACTTGGCTTTCCAGCCCAACCACCACGATTCCCTGGAAGCCAGCACTAAGAAACACTCAGAGAAGGCATGTGTAGGGCTTCTAGAAGATCCCAGGTGCTGCTGACAGTAGACGGAACCTCCCCACACTCAGAATTGCAGAACCCGGCAGAGTGTGTGGGGGAGGTGGGGTGCCGCCCCCACACAGCTAACTGGGGTCACAGGTGTTTTCTTTAGGGGGAAGTCCACTAAATAACTCCCCTGTCCATGGGGAGGCACTCACTGCTATTTGGTTTCCAGCACAACCCCCAAATTTCCCTGGTAGCCATCCTTACAAAACACTCAGGGAAGGCACGCAAAGGACTTCTAGGGGATCCCAGGTGTTGGTGCAAGAGACAGAACGTCCCCACAATCAGCATTCGGGAACACAGCTGAGTTTGTGGGGGAGGTTGTGAGCCGCATTGCACGCAGCTACCTGGGGTCAAATGTGTTCCATAGAAGGGGGAAGTCCACTAATTACACACCCTGTCCATGGGGAGGTACTCCCTGCTACTTGGTTTTCCAGCCCAACCCCCACCTTTCCCTGACAGCCTGCCCTTGGAAACAGTCAGGGAACGCACGGGAAATGCTTCTAATAGATCCCAGGCGCCGGTGACAGAAGACAGAACCTCTCCTCACTCAGCATTCCGGAACATCACTGAGTTTGTAGGGGAGGTGGGGAGCCAAAATCCACACAGCTACCTGGGGTCACAGGTGTTCCCTGGTTGGGGGAATTCTGCTAATTACCTCCCCTGTCTATGGGGAGGCACTCGCTGCTACTTGGATTTCCAGCCAAACTCCTGCTTTCCCTGTCAGCCCGCCCTAGTAAACACTCAGGGAAGGCACGTGAAGGCCTTCTGTGTGATCCCAGGCTCTGCTGACAGAAGATGGAACCTCCAAACCCTCAGCATTCCAGAACATGCCTGAGTGTGTGGGAGAGGATGGGAGCTGCTTTCCACGCAGCTACCTGGGGACACAGGTGTTCCCTTGTAGGGGGAAGTCCGCTAATTACCTCCCCTGTCCATGGGGAGGCACTCGTTGCTACATGGCTTTCCTGCCCAACCCCCACCTTTCTCTGGAAGCCCGCCCTAGGAAACGCTCAAGGAACGCATGCAAAGAGCTTCTAGGAGATCCCAGTGTTTGGTGACAGAAGAGGGATACTCCGCACACTCAGCATTCCTCAACACGCCTGAGTGTGTGGGGGAGGTGGCAAGCCACCCTGCATGTAGCTAACAGGTGTCACAGGATTCACCTGGTTGGGGGATATCCGCAAATTTCTTCCCCTGTCCATTGGGAGGCATTCACTGTTACTTGGCTTTCCAGCCCAACCCCCGTCTTTCCCTGGTAGCCTGAAATAGGAAACACTCAGGGAAGGCACGTGAATGGCTTCTAGTAAATCCCAGGCACTGCTGACAGAAGACGGAACCTCCCCAAACTCAACATTCCGGGAACATGTCTGAGTCTGTGGGGGTGGTGTGTAGCCGCTCTCCACTCAGTTTCCTGGGTTCACATGTGTTCCCTGGTTGGAGGAATTCTGCTAATTACCTCCCCTGTCTATTGGGAGGCACTGGCTGCTACTTGGTTTCCAGCCGAACCCCCGCCTTTCCCTGGCAGGGACTCTCCTAAAAATGGCTTTCCACATTCTCTCTCTTTCATAAAATTTGTTTAACTTAAGAGAAAAACTCTGACCCCATGTGGAATGGATCCAATAACTTGTGAAACACTGACCCAGAGCCTTTTTTTATCTGCCAAATTTCACTTACTTGCAACAAAGTGGTTGGAGTGATTCTCTTTCAAACATGTCTTATCCAAAATTGTGAAATGTTATAGGATATATTGAACCCAAGCACTTATTTATAAGGAATTACCCTCCAAGCCGTCTTCATTCATTCTTTTCTTCTTATAGATAACTTCAAATCAGCTAAAGTAAATTATCTACATTGGATGATGAACAGAGGCATTTCCGAATGTGCAAAAGGGCTCATTTACATCAGAGAAAATGACAGTTTACACAACAAAGCAGTGCAATGAAAACTGGCCCACGTTTTATTCCTCTAAATATGGTAATTACAGAAAGTGACTATCACCTAAACTAAATCTGATGAAGGTTACTCTGCACCAAATATTCAGCATTCCTCATAGATTTTGAAAGTGCTGCTGTTGACTCAGCTGATATAAGGTGACTTAATGTCACTTAGCCAGATATAACTTCAAAACATGAGTGATACTTAAGTCCAAAGATGAAAATCCCTGCTTTTGTCATCAATTTTCAAGAAGGGAGTATTCCAAGGCACTTCTGTTCCTGAAATGAAATGGAGGGCAAGGAATTGTTTGAAGCACATCCAAATTGCAATAGATTTGTTAGCAGAATTCTTTGCATCTTCCCTTTGATGCCTTCTGTGGACATTGCAAAATCTGGAGAAGCTGGGGTACTGAGGCCTAACTTGTGGAAAGGCCTTTCCAACTATGTACGGTCAATTCTTGCCATCATGCCCTGCTGTACCCAAATCTTGAATCATGTCAACTCACCTGAACACAAATTGTTTCCCAAGAGTGAAAGATTTTAAAACCCGTGGATCAGAGGGCATCATATCTAGTAGATAGTCTCAAAACAATGTTAGTCCCACATAACTTCATCCCAGATAGAATGTTTTTCAACATGGCTGAAGTTGAGGAAGGCAATTCAGGTTGCAGTGAAATCTAATAGAACATGAAGACACGCTGGTACGCCAAAGACGAAAGCCTCACGTTTGAAAACTGGCAGAAGACAGAAAACTTCCACATGTGTTCAATTCTGAGGTGGGAACAGGTTTCCAAGACTGGGTGCAGCTGACACAAGTGCTTCATTCTGTCCAAGTAGTACTTTCAGCGTGTTGTAATTTGCACGACCGAGAGGTTCAGTGGGGGGAAGGTTGATAATTCACAGGGGTTTTAATGCATGGCCACATTCACTAGTTTGATGTATGATGGGTCCTCAATCCCAACATATACATGATCCCTAAATGGCAGTAGGTGTTTTCCCACACACACTCTCCTTCCTCTAGTGACAAACACCTACAAGATGCATTACAATGCCCCATATTTTCAAGAGATATTCTGTGGACAATATTTGCATCTTTGTAGAAGAATTTCCTAAAGACACTGAAAGAAGAGATTTATGGAGCGGACTTCAACTAAGTGTGTAAAAATTCCTATCAGAACTTGCATTTTGCCTTGTTTTCCCACACAAAAATTCTCTTATCATGGCAATGCAGATGAAGGAAATTTTTTCACACTCAATGTATTCAAAGATGCATAATCTGTGAAGGTTACAGTAGATCTGATGGAAGCTAGAAGACCCATTCCAACAATCCACTCTCACCTTGCTTAGAATTGTTCGGAAGAGCTGAGTTTGCTGAGCAGCTGTTTGTGTTTCTATGATGAGTTGGAGCCAAGGCCAATCAGGACAGGAAAACAGGCTACTTAGGGAAACCATGGAAACTCAGGGCTCGCCTTATGCCTGAGTATTTGCTACACATTTTCCATTTGATTCCCAGAGTGGAATCATTGTGTAAGTTTTGGCAAAAACATCTGGAATGCAGAGATTTTCTTCCACTTCTACCACCTCTTATGGCATGCTCTCCAGGAATATTTTCATTCTGCATTCCATTTGACATCTTGAGACAATGTTGAGAGGAACTCTTTCAGAACCGGGGATATGGGCTACATTTCAAGTCACAGAAAACAATTTCCCCATGACAGCACAAGGTAGAAATGATCCTTCCCCTTTAATTTCCATAAGTGCATGTAGCTGATGGCCACAGAGACTTTCCTACAAACAGCTTGCCAAAGCATTTCTCACTTTTGTTTGTAAAGACAGTTCAACATCTGAGAAAACTGAGATTCCATGTGCAGTATAGGACAAGGTTTTATTGGACCATTTAAATAGACCCATTTCCCAAATGCCTAAATTTTATGTCTTGCAAAGAAGGAGATGGGGTTAATTTTTTTCAAATGTGCCTTCTCAAAAATTGAGAATTGTTACAGGATATATTGAACTGAGGCACGACCCGTTCAGGAGAGAGTACACTCAAAGCTGTCTTCTTTTGTGCTATTCTTCCAAAAGAAAAGATCATGAGAGCTGCAGCAAATTATCTGAGTTTGATGAAGAAAAGAGGCCTATGAGAATGTGGAGTTGGACTCACTTCTGTCCCTGAAAAACAATGTGTCCCAAAAAGGCAGTGCAGTGAAAATTGTTCAACGTCATATTCCTCCATATAGGGATGTATCTGAAGGTGAATTTCGCCTAAAGTAATGCTGAAGAGGGTTTCTTTTCACCAATACTTTCAGCATTTGTTGTACCTTTCCATATAGCTGCCTCTGGCTGAGCTGAAATGAGGTCCTTAATGTCACTTTCCAAGATGGACTTTCATAACATGCTTGGAAACTCAGGCTAAACATGGAAATCTCTGACTTTACCATCAATTCCCAAGAAGGGAATTTCCCAATTCCCTTCTGTTCCAGAAAAGAAACATAAGGGAAGCATTGGACTGCAGCTGATATGAACTGAGAATGACTTTCTAAAGAGAATACTTTGCACATTCCCTTGGATTCTCTCTGTGGTCTGGTAAGATGAAGCAGAAGCTGATGTACTAAGGAAAATCTTGAGCTGAAGCCTCTCAGAGACCTGAAGGACCATAATTCCTCTTAATCAAATGCCTGCACATCAATAGTCTAGGATAAAGTCAACATAATTTCTCCCAATGTGTATACCATATTTGCAGGATCTTAAATCCTGAGGTGCACAGAGTGTCATATCTAGTAGGAGTTTTCACAGGTTTCTAGATCTCACCATCAACTGATACTAATGAGAACGCATTCAAAGATGGCTGA
This sequence comes from Camelus dromedarius, assembly GCF_036321535.1. NCBI lineage: Eukaryota > Metazoa > Chordata > Mammalia > Artiodactyla > Camelidae > Camelus > Camelus dromedarius. Next base: position 7,438,848 of record NC_087473.1, on the reverse strand, counting down.
AGTTGAGGAACAAAAGGCAGGTTGCAGTGAAATCTTTCAGAACATGGTGACAAGCTTGTGTAACAAAGAGAGAAGCCAAATATTTGAAAAATGACAGAATACTGAAAACTTCCTCATGTGTTTGAGCCTAAGATGGGAATAGAAGTGCTGTGGGAGATTCCCTACTTGTGAATTAGCAGCAAATGTAAAATTGGTTGCATCTAACACGGAGTGCTTCCTCCTATCCACATAGTCTTTTCAGGAAGTGGATGTTTGCTTGATCGAAACTTTTAGTGAGGGGAACATTGAGATTTCACCAGGGGTTTGAATGCACAGCCCAGTCAAAATTAAGACATAGGATTCTTTCTCAATCACTCAAACTTGGTGATCTCAACAGAGCAGAAGGATGTTTCCCACACATAATCTTGCTGCGATTGACAAAATCCAAAAAGATGCATTCCACAGCACCTCTTCCTCAAGAGACAGTCTGCCAGTAATGTTTCCAACTTGGTAGACAATTGTCTTAAAACAACCAAAGCAGAGATGGAGTGATCTATCTCACTGCATGAGTGTGAGAAGCTTATCAGAGCTCGAATTAGTTCTTGCTTCCCAACAACTAAACAATCAATTATCATGACAGCACAGATGAGGGACATTGTCTGCACCAACTGTATTACAATTATGAGTCAAGTGTCAATAGTGGGGTTGATTTGAGTGAAATTACAAGACCCATTCAAGCAATCTTCTTTGTGCCTTCATTCAGATGCTTCTAGTAAGCAGTGGCAAGTGAGGGGCTGTGGCATTTCCAAAGAGGAGCTGACACCGAGGTCATTCCATGAAGGAAGATTGAATACTTTGGGAAATCATGGAACTCAGTCCTCATGACAAGTCCCGCAAGGTTGCTGCAAGTTTTCCAATTGATTCCCAGGTTGAGAACAATTGTCTAAGATTCAGAACAATAGGCTGGGTAGGAAGACATCTTCTCCCACTTCTGCCACCGTTGTTAGCATGCTCTGCAGAAACCGTTTCAAGCTGGGTTCAATTTGACATCTCAAGATCACGTTGAGAGAAACTGTTTCTGAACAGAGACTTTGGCATCTTTCCCATTCACAGAAACCCATTTTTCCCCAAAGGCACAAGACAGACATCATTCTTACCCATTTCATTTTGAGCAGCGAACATTTTGGAAGGTCCTGTGCATGTAGATGAAGATGGTAATGACATTCCAACAAAGGGTTTTCAACACTTTCTCTCTTTTATAAAATAAGATCAATGTAACAGAAAGACTGTGAATCCATGAGAAATAGGAGCCAAGAACTTGTAGAACAATGACACACAGCTGTTTTTCAACTGCCAAAATTCACTGATTTGCAACAAAGTTGATGTAGTGATTTTCTTTCAAGTATGCCTTATCCATAATGGAGAAATGTTGTAGGATATATTGAACCCAAGCACTGATTTATGAGAAATTACACTCCAAGCTGTCTTCTTTCGTTCTTTTTTTCCTAGAGAAGTCTTCAAACTGCTGAAGTAAAATATCTACGTTGGAAGATAAACACAGGCACTTCCAAATGTGCAAATGGGCTCATTTCTGTCCATGATATTCAATGTTTCCCCAAAAAGGCAATGCAATGAAAATTAGCCCACGTTGTGTTCCTCTAATTATGGAAGTTACAGAAAGTGTATATAACCCGAACTAACGCTGATGATGGTTTCTCTGCACCAAATATTCAGAATTCCTCATAGATTTTGAAATACCTTCTGTTGACTCAGCTGAGACGAGGTGTTTTATTGTCACTATGCCAGAGGTAACTTTCAAAACATGGAGGGATACCTCATGCCATACATGAAAATCCCTGCTTTTGCCACAATTCCAAGAAGGTAGTATTCAACGACACCTGTGTTCCTCAAATGAAATGCAGGGCAAGGAATTATTTGAAGAGGACACAAATTGCAATAGATTTGCAAGCAGCATTCTGTGCTTCTTCCCTTGGATGCCTTCTGTGGACATTGCAAACTCTGGAGAATCTGGGGTACTGAGTTCAAACTTGTGAAAAGGCCTTTCCAAGAATGCACGGACAGTTATGGCCAGTGTGCTATGCTCTACCAAAATCTTGGATCACATCAACTCTCCCGACCCAAAATTGTTTCCTGAGAGTGAAATATTCTAAAACCTGTGGAACACAGGGTGCCGTATCTCATAGAGACTCTCACAAGAACCTTGGTCTGGCCATAACTTTATGCCAGCTTGAATGCCTTTCAATATGCCTGATGTTGAGGAAGGCAAGTCAGGTTGCAGTGAAATCTTAAGGAACATGCAGACAGGCTTGTACACCAAAGACAAAAGCCTCACGTTTGGAAATTGGCAGAAGACCAAAAACTTCCACATGTGCTCAATTCCAAGGTGGGAACAGGTTTCCAAGACTGGGTGCAGCTAACAAAAATGCTTCATTCAGTCCAAGTTGTCCTTTCAGTATGTGGTAAATTGCATGACCGAGACGTTCAGTGGGGGAAACTTTTATAAGTCACAGGGGGTTTTAATGCATGGCCTCACTCACAAATTAGATGTAGTATGGGTCCTCAATCCCAACATATACATGATCCCTAAATAGCAGAATGCTTTTTTCCCACACACACTTTCCCTACTCTAGTGACAATTACCTACAAGATGCATTGCACAGCCCCATATATTCAAGAGACATTCTGTGGACAAAGTTTCCAAATTTGCAGGAGAATTTCCTAAAGACATTAAAAGAGGAGATGAAGGGAGCGGACTTCAAGTGAGTGTGTGAGAAGGCCTATGAAAACTTGGATCCTGCCTTGTTCCCCACACAAAAATTCTCTTATCAAGAAAAACACTGTTGAAGGAAATTTTTTGCACTCATTTTATTACCAAGATGCATCATCTGTGAAGGTTAGTGTTGATCTGGCAGAAACTAGAATACCTGTTTCAACAATCCACTCTCCACCTTGCTTACAATGGTTCATAACACCTGGGTCTGCTAAGGGGCTGTTTGTGTTTCTATGATGAGTTGGAGCCAAGGCCATTCAGGACAGGAACACAGGCTACTTAGGAAAACTGTGGAAACTCAGGGCTCCCCTGATGCCTGAGTATTTGATACACATTTTCCGTTTGGTTCCCAGAGTGGAAAGATTGTGTAAGTTTCAGCAGAAGATCCTGGGTATGCAGAGATTTCCTCCCACTTCTGTCTCCTCTCATGGCATGCTCTCTGGGAGTATGTTCAAGCTGCATTCCATTTGACATCTCAAGACAATGTTGTGAGAAACTTTATCAGAACTGGGATATAGGCTTCTTTCCATGTCACAGAAAGTGTTTTCCCCATGATGGCACAAGGCAGAAATGATCCTTCCCCTTTCATTTCCATAAGGGAAAATGGTGAACGATTTTGTGCATGTAGCTGAAGGTCACAGAGACATTCCTGAAAATGGCTTGCCACAGTTTTTCTCACTTTTGTTTTGTAAAGACAGCTCAACATATGTGAATGCTGAGATTCCACGTTCAGTAGAATAGAAGGTTTTCTGGACCAATTAAATAGACCCGTTTCCCAAACGTCTAAATTGTCTGTCTTGCAAAGGAGGAGATGGGGTGAATTTTCTTCAAATGTGCCTTCTCAAAAATTGAGAATTGTTACAGGATATATTGAACTGAGGCATGACCCGTTCAGGAGAGAGTACACTCTAAGCTGTCTTCTTTTGTGCTATTCTTCCTACAGAAAAGTTCATGAGAGCTGCAGTAAATTATCTGAGTTCAATGAAGAACAAAGGCCTATGAGAATGTGCAGATGGTCTCTCTTCTGTCCCCGAAAATCAATGTGTCCCCAAAAAGGCAGTGCAGTGAAAATTGGTCAACATCATATTCCTCCATATAGGGACATATCTGAAGGTGAATTTCACCTATAGTAACGCTGAAGAGAGTTTCTTTTCACCAATAGTTCCAGCATTTGTTATAGCTTTCCATATAGCTGCTGCTGGCTGAGCTGAAATGTGGTACTTAATATCTCCTTCCTAGATGGACTTTCATAACATGCATGGAACCTCAGGCCAAACATGGAAGTCCCTGATTTTACCATCAATTCCCAAGAAGGGAGTTTCCCAAATCCCTTCTGTTCCAGAAAAGAAACATAAGGGAAGCATTTGACTGCAGTTGATATGAACTGAACATGACTTTCTAAAAGGCATTCTTTGCACGTTCCCTTGGAATCTCTCTGTGGCCATGTAATATAGCAGAAGCTGATGTACTTAGGATGATCATGAGCTGAAGCCTCTCAGATAATGGACGGACCATTCTTCCCCTTAGGCAGAACCCTGCACATCCAAAGTCTTGGATAAAGTCAACTTAACCTCTCCCAATGTGTATACCAGAGTTGACGGATTTTAAAATCTGAGGTGCACAGAGCATCATATCGAGTAGGCGTTTTCACAGGTTTCTAGATCTCACCATCAACTGATGTTAATGTGAATGCCTTTGAAGTTGGCTGAAGTTGAAGAATGAAAAGCAGGTTACAGTGAAATCTTTCAGAACATGGTGACAGGCTCGTGTGCCAAAGAGAGGAGCCAAATTTTCAAAATATGGTGTAATAGTGAAAGCATCCTCATGTGTTTGAAACTAAGTTGGGAATAGAATTGCTGTGGAGATTCCCTACTTGTGAATTATTAGCAAAAGTAAGACTGGTTGCATGTAACGTGAAGTGGTTCCCCCTTTCCAAGTAGTCATTTTAGCTAGCAGAAGTTTGCTCAATTGACTCAGACAGTGAAGTGAACATTGAGATTTTACTGGGGGTTTGAATGCACAGCCCCAGTCGCAATTAAGACATAGGATTCTTTCTCAACCCCTCAAACTTTGATATCCCAACTAGGCAGAAGGATATTTCCCACACATATTCTTTCCTCTACTGACAAAAAACAAAAAGATGCATTGCACAGCACCTCTTCCTCAAGAGGCACTCTGTTGGTAATATTTCCAACTTGGTGGGCATTTTTCTAAAGGCCGCTGAAACAGAGATGAAGTGAGATATCTCACTATGAGAGTGTGAGAAGGGCTATAAGAGCTCGAAGTTGCACTTGCTTCCCAACAACACAAACACTCCATTATCATGACAACGCAGATGAGGGACACTGTCTGCACTCACTGTACTCCATTTATGAGTCAAGTGTCAATAATGGGGTTGATCTGAGCAAAATTACAAGACCCATTAAAACAGTCTTCTTTGTTCCTTCATTCAGATGCTTCCAGTAAGCAGTGCCAAGTGAGGTGCTCTGGCTTTTCAATACAGGAAGTGTCACCCAGGTCTTTCAGGGAAGGAAGATAGATTAATTTGTGAACCCGTGGAACTCAGACCTTATGAAAATTCCAGCGTGTTTGCTGCATATTTTCCACTTGATTCCCAGATTGAGAACAATTATCTAAGATTCAGAACAATAGGCTGTGTAGAAAGATAAATTCTCTGACTTCTGCCACCGTTGTAAGCATGCTATCCCAAAACATTTTCAAGCTGGGGTCAATTTGACATCTCAAAATCATGTTAAGAGAAACTCTTTCAGTACAGAGACTTTGGCATCTTTCCCATTCACAGAAACGCAATTTTCACCAAAATTCACAAGATAGACCTCATTTTTACCCGTTTCATTTCAAGCAGCAAACATTTTGGAACGTCCCATGCATGTAGATGGAAATGGTTGGGACAGTCCTACAAATGGTTTTCCGCATTTTCTCTCTCTTTTATAAAATTAGTTCAACATTAGAGAAAAACTGTGATCCCATGTGGAATACGAGCCACAACCTTGTGGAACACTGACACACATCAGTTTCCCAACTGCCAAAATTTTCTGACTTGCAACCAAGTTGATAGAGTGAATTTATTTCAAATGTGCCTTATCCAAAATTGAGAAATGTTACAGCATATATTGAACTCAAGAACTCTTTTAGATGATATTACCCTGCAGGCTGCCTAGTTTCCTGCTATTCTTCCTACAGGAAACTTCTTATGGATGAAGTTAAATATCTACGTTGGGTAATGTACAGAGGCCTTTCCAAATGTGAAATTGGGCTCACTTCAGTCCTTGATAATCAATGTGTCCCCAACTGGGCATTGAAATTAAAACTTGCCCATTTGATATTCCTGCAAATAGGGAAGCTACACAATGTGCATTTAACCTGAACAAACGCTTTCCTTCCACAACTGAAGCCATTTTGTAATGATTGCTACCTGGCATGAAGTTATGGTGAGACAAATATTCTTGTGACAGTATCTCCTATATAGGATGCCCTGTGTTCCACAGTTTGTAGAATCTTTCACTCTTGGGAAACAATTTGTGGTCGGGTGAATTGACGTGATCCAAGATTATGGTAGTGCACAGCACACTGGCCAGGACTGTATGGGCATACTTGGAAATTCCTTTCCACAATTATGGTCTCATTACCCCAGCTTCTCCAGATTTTGCAAGGTCCACAGAAGGCATCCAAGGGAATTAGCATAGAATGATGCTAGCAATCCTCCTGCAATTCATGTCTACTTCAAACAAATGCTTGCACTGCATTTCATTTTGTGAAGAGAAGTGCCGTGAGACACTCCCTTCTTGGGAATTGATGGAAAATCAGGGATTTTCATGTTTGGCCTGAGCTGTCCCTCCATGTTTTGAAAGTACATTTGGCAAAGTGACATTAAGACACTTCATCTCAGCTAAGTCAACAGCAGCTCTTTCAAAATTTATGAGGAATACTGAATGTTTGGTGCAGATTACCCCTCTTCAGCATTAGTTCAGGTGAACTTCGCTTTCTGTAACTTCCCTTTTTGGAGGAATACGATGAGGGCCAGCTTTCATTACAATGCACTATTGGGGAAACAATATACAAGGATGGATGTAAGCCCATTTGCACATTTGGAAAGGCCTCTGTTCATCACCCAATGTAGATACTTTACTTCAGCCATTATGAAATTTCTGTATTAAGAATAGCAAGAAAGAATTCAACTTGGAGGGTAATCTCTCCTAAATGAGTGTTGGGTTCAATATATCCTATAACAATTCTCAATGTTAGATAAGGCATGTTTGAAGGAAATTCATTCCATCATCTTGGTGCAAGTCAGAGAATTTTGGCAGCTGGGAAATGGTTGTGTGTCAGTATTCCACTAGGCCTTGGCTCCTATTCCTCATGAAATCACAGTTTTTCTCTTATGGTGAACTAACTTTATGAAAGAGAGAGAGAATGCGGAAAGCCATTTGTAGGAGTCTATCTATGACCTTCAGCTACATGCAAGGGGCCTTCCTACATGTTTGCTGCTCAAAATGAAATGGGTAAGGGTGATTTCTGCCTTGTGCCTTTTGGACAAAAATGGGTTTCGGTGAATGGGAAAGAAGCCTATGTCTTGGTACTGAAAGTGTTTCTCTCAACATGATGTTGAGATGAGAATTTCAACCCAGCTTGGAACTGTTTCTTGAAAGCATACCAACAATGGTAGGAGAAGTGGGAGAAGTTCTCTTCCTACCTAGCTTATTGTTCTGAATCTTACACAATTGTCCCAACCTGGCAATCAAGTGGAATATGTGTAGCAACTATGAAGGCCTCGTTGTGATCCCAGAGTTCCACAGTTTCCTAATTTGATATACGATCCTGCCCTGAACATCCTGGGCTCCGGCTCCTCTTTGGAACAGCCACAGCCCTCACTTGAGAATGCTTCCTGGAAGAATCCAAATGAAGGTGCAAAGAAGATTGTTTGAGTGGGTCTTGTATTTTTGCTCAGATCAACCCAAATGTTGACACTTGACTCATAATGTGTATACATTGATTGTGGAAAATGTCCCTCATCTCTGATGTTGTGATAATGGACTGTTTGTGTTGTTGGGAAGCAAGAGTAACTACGAGCTCTGATAGGCCTTCTCACAGTCTTGAAATGAGGTAGCTCACTTCATCTCTGCTTTGGTTGTCTTTAGGCAATTGCCCGCCAAGTCGGATATATTGCCAACAGAGTGTCTCTTGAGGAAGAGATGCTGTGCAATGAATCTTGTTGGTTTTTGTCACTAGAAGATTTCATGTGGGAAACTTCCTTCTGCCTTGTTGGGATCACCAAGTTTGAGGGTTTGAGAAACAATCCTATGACTTACTTGTGACTGAGGCCGTGCATTCAAACCTCAAGTGAAATCTCAATGTTTATCTCACTGAAAGTGTTGATCGAGCCAAATTCCACTCGCTGGAAGGACTTCTTGTACAAGAGAAAGCACTTCATGTTAGATGCACCCAGTCTTACTTTTGCTACTTAATCACAAGTAGGGAATCTACAGCACTTCTTTTCCAACCTTAGTTTCAAACACATGAGAAAGTTTTCAGTCTTCTGCCATTTTTTGAATATGTGGCTTCTCTCTTTGTCACACTAGCCTATCACCATGTTCTGTAAGATTTCACTGCAAACTGCCTTTCGTTCCTCAACTTCAGCCACCTTCAGATGCATTCTCATTAGCATCAGTTGATGGCGAGATCAAGAATCGTATGGAAATGTCTCCTAGTTAGGATGCTCTGTGCGCCTCAGATTTTAAAATTGTGCTAATCTGGGATAAATTTGGGGACAAGTTATGTTGACTTTATACCAGAATTTGGATGCACAGAGTTTTGCCTAACAGGAAGAATGGTTCATCCATACTCTGAGGGGCTTCTGCTCAAGTCCATCCTTAGTATATCAGATTCTCCATTATCTTCACTGTCCCCAGAGTGAATCCATGGAAATTTGCAAGGATGTTCTTTAGAAAATCATCTTCAGTTCATATCAGCTGCACACAAATGCTTCACATATGGTTCTTTTGGGGAACAGAAAGGACATGGGAATTTCCCTTCTTGGGAATTGATGATAAAAGCAGGGATTTCCATGTTTGGCCTGAGGTTCCCTGCATGTTATGAATGTGCATCTGGGAAAATGACATTAAGTACTGCAATTTAGCTCAGCAAAATCAGCTTTGTGGAAAGATATTAGGAATGCTGAATTAATGGTGCTAAGAAACCTTCTTCAGCAGTAATTTAAGTAAAATTCAACTTCAGAAACGTCCCTACTTGGAGGAATATTATGTGGGCCAATTTTCAATGAACTGCCTCTTCAGGTACACATTGATTTTCATGGACAGAAGTGAGCCCATTTGCACATTCAGAATGGCCTCCTTTCATCATTCAATGTAGATATTTTACTTCAGCTATTATGAAGATTTCTGTAGGAAGAATAGCAAGAAAGAAGACAGCTAGGAGGGCAATCTCACCTAAATGGGCACTTGGTTTCAATGTATCCTATAACACTTCTAAATTTTGGAGAAGGCATGTTTGAAAGAAATTCAATCCATCATCTTGATTACAAGACAGAGAATTGTGGCAGTTGGGAGATGGCTGTAATTCAATCTTTCACAAGGTCTTGGCTCTTATTCCACATTTAATCACAGCTTTCTCATATGTTAAACTAACTTTATGAAAGAGAGAGAGAATGCAGAAGGCCATTAGTAAGAGGGTCTCTGTGACCTTTGTCTAATGCACGGGACCTTCCAACATGTTTGCTACTTGAAATGAAATGGGTAAGGATGATTTCTGTCTTATGCGTTTTGGGGACAAATGGGTTTCTGTGAATGGGAAAGGAGCCTATGTCTCTGTTCTGAAACAGTTTCTCTCAACATGACCTTGAGATGTCAAATTGAACCCAGCTTGAAAATGTTTCTGGAGAGCATGCCAAGAACAGTGGAGTATGTGGGAGAAGATCTCTTCCTACCCAGCTTATTGTTCTGAATCTTAGGTAACTGTCCCAACCTGGGATTCAAGTGGAAAATGTGCATCAACTTCATGGGACTCATCATGAGCACTGAGTTCCATGGTTTCACAAATTAATCTATTTTTCAGCCCTGAAAGATCGGGTGCCAGTTCATGTTTGGGACAGCAATAACCATCACTTTACACTGCTTACTGGAAGCATCCAAATGAAGGTGCAAAGAAGATTGTTTGAATGGGTCTCATTATTTTGCTCAGATAAACCCAAACGTTGACACATGACTAATTTTGGGAATAAAATGAGTGTGGATAGTGTCCCTTATCTGTGCTGTCTTGATAATGGAGTGTTTTTGTTTTTGGGAAGCAAGCATACCTACGAGCTCTGATAGGCCTTCTCATACTCTTGCAGTGAGGTAGCTCACTTCATCTCTGTTTCGGTTGTATTTAGGCAATTGCCAGTAAAGTTGGAAATATTACCGACAGAGTGTCTCTTGAGGAAGAGGTAATGTGCAATATATTTTTTTGGTTTTTGTCACTAGAGGAATGTTTGTGTGTGGGAAATATCTTTCTGCCTTGTTTGGAACACCAAGTTTGAGCGATTGAGAAAGAATCCTATGGCTTAATTTTGATTGAGGTCGTGCATTCAAACCCCCAGTAAAATCTCATTGTTATCCTCACTGAACGTGTTGATCTAGCCAATATTCAGTTGCTGAAAGGACTTCTTGGACAGGAGAAACCAGTTCATATTAGATGTGTGCAGTCTAACTTTTGCCACTAATTCAGAAAAAGGGAATTTCCCACAGCACTTCTTTTGCCACCATAGGTTTAAACACATGAGGAAGTTTCAGTCTTTTGCCACTTTTTGAATATGTGGCTTCTATCTTCAGCACACAAGCCTATAAGCATGTCTGTAATATTTCAAATGTGAGGCTTTTATCTTTGGCCAAAGAGCCTGTCTTTATTTTCAGTAAGTTTTCACAGCACCCTGAAATTCGTTCCTCAATTTCAGCCAACTTCGAATGAATTCTCATTAGTATCAGTTGATGGTGAGATAAAGATTAGTGTGAAAATATCTCTTAGGACATTCTGTGATGCTCAGATTTTAAAATCTTGCAAATCTGTTATTCACTTGGGGAGAGCTTAAGTTGACTTTATCCCAGATGATGGAAGCACAAAATTTTGCCTAAGGGGAAAAATGGTCCGTTCTTTCCTGGGATGATTCTGCTGAAGTTCATCCTTAACATTAGCTTCTTGTTGATCTTCACTGTCCACTTAGAGAATCCAAGCTAAGGTGCAAAAAATGCCCTTTAGAAAGTCATCTTCAGTTCATATCAGCTGCACAAAAATCCTTCACATATGGTAATTTTGGGGAACTGAAGATACATGGAAAATTCCTTTCTTGGGAATTGATGTTAAAAGCAGGGATTTCCTTGTTTGGCTAGAGGTTCCCGGCATTTTATGAAGGTATATCTGAGAAAGTGACATTAAGGATCACATTTCAGCTCAGCTAAAAGCAGTTCTTTGGAAAGATATTAGGAATGCAGAATTAAAGGTTCAAAAAACCCTCTTCACCTTTACTTTAGGCGAAATTCACCTTCAGAAACGTCCCTACTTGGAGAAACATGATGTGGGCCAAAGTTCACTGCACTACCATTTTGGGGACACATTGATTTCCAGGGATGGAAGTGAGCCCATCTGCACATTCTCACAGGTCTCTATTCTTCATTGAACTCAGATAATTTAATTCAGCTCTCATGAACATTTCTGTAGGAAGAATAGCACAAAAGAAGACAGCTTTGAGTGTACTCTCTCTTGAACAAGTCGTGCTTCAGTTCAATATATCCTATAACAATTCTCAATTTTTGAGAAGGCACATTTGAAGAAAATTCACCCCATTTATTTTGTTGCAAGACAGACTACTTAGGCATTTGGGAAATGTGCCTATTTCAGTGTTCCAAAAAAACTTTGACCTCTACTTAAAATGGAATCAAGGTTTTCTCAGATGTTGAAGTGTCTTTACAAAAGTGAGAAACACTGTGGAAAGCGGTTTGCTGGAAATTCTCTGTGACCTTCGGCTACATGCATGGAATCTTCCAACATGTCCCCTTATAGAAATTAAAAGGGTAAGGATGATTTCTGCCTTGTACTGTCATGGGGAAAATCAATTTGTGTGACTTGGAAAGAAGCCTATATCCAGGTTCTGAAACAATTTTTCTCAACTTTGTCTTGATATGTCAAATTGAACCCATCTTGAAAATGTTCCTGGACAGCATGTAAAGAGAGGTGATAGAACTGGGAGAAGATCTCTTCCTACACAGCTCCTTGTGCTGAAACTTAGATAATCATCCCACTCTGGGTACCAAATGGAAAAGTTGGAGCAATTTCACAGGCCTCAGTATAGCCCTGAGTTTCCACGATTTCCCTTAGTAGCCTGTGTCCCTGTCCTGAATGGCCTTGACTCCAACTCATCATAGAAACATTAACAGGCCCTCAGAAACCCAGCTGTTATGAAGCATTCTAAGCAAGGTGACAAGAGGATTGTTTGAATGGGTTTTCTAATTTCCATCAGATCAACCCTAACATTATCAGATGACACTTCTTGTGAATAAAATGAGTGTGAAAAAAATTTCCTTCTGCTGCATTGTCGGGATAAGAGAATTTTTGCGTTGGAGAAGCAAGCTAAAATCCAAGTTATGATAGGACTTCTCACACACTCACATTAAGTCAGCTCCCTTCATCTCCTCTATTAATGTCTTTAGGAAGGTCACCTGTGAATTTGGAAAATTTGTCGACAGATTGTCTCTTGAAAATGTGGGGCTGTGCAATGCATCTTGTATGCATTTGTCACTAGAATAAAGAGTGTGTGTGGGAAACCACTTTCTGCCGTTTTGGATCACTTAAGTGGTGGGATTGAGGACCCATCCTACGTCTAAATTGTGAGTGAGTCCATGCATTAAAACCCCCTTTGAATTCTCGAAGTTCCCCCCACTGAATGTCTTGATCGCAAAAATTTCTACACCCTGAAAGGACTAATTGGACAGAATGAAGCATTTTGTGTTACCTGCAACCAGTCTTGGAAACCTATTCCCATCATGGAATTGAGCACATGGGGGAGATTTTGGTCTTCAGCTTCTTTTCAAATGTGAGGCTTTTGTCTTTGGCATACAAGCCTGTCTCCATATTCCATAAGATTTAACTGCAACTTGAATTCCCTTACTCAACTTCAGCCATCTCAAAATGCTTTCTAGCTGGCATGAATTTATGGTGAGACACAGATACTTGTTAGACTATCTCCTAGATAGGAAGACCTGTGTTCCACAGATTTTAAATTATTTCACTCTTGGGAAACAATTTCTGGTTAGGTGAGTTGACGTGATCCAAGATTTTGGTAGAGCACAGCATGCTGGCAAGAACTGTCTTGTATGTCCTTCAAAAGGCCTTTTCACAAGTTTGGCCTAAGTACCACAGTTTCTCCAGATTTTGCAATGTCCACAGAAGGCATCCAAGGAAAAGCAAAGAATGCTGCTAGTAATCTTCTTGCTATTCATGCCTGCTTCAAAAAAATGCTTGCCCTGTGTTTCATTTCGGGAACTGAAGGACTGGGGTATACTCCCTTCTTTGGAATTGATGGCAAAAGCATGGAATATCATGTTTGACCTGAGGTATCCCTCCATGTACTAAAGGTATATCTGGCAAAATGACTTTAAGACACCTCATCTCAACTAAGTCATCTAAAGTTCCTTTGAAATCTTTGAGGAAGCCTGAATGTTTGGTGCAAGGAAACCCTCTTCTGTGTTATTACATGTGAAATTCACCTTCTGTAACTTCCCTATTTGGAGGAATACAATGTGGGTCAGTTTTCGTTGCACTGCCTTGTTGGGGACACATTGAATTTCAAGGATGGGTTTGAGCACATTTGCACATTCAGAAAGCACTCTGTTCATCATCCAAATTAGATAATTTACTTAGGCTTTTATGAAGTGTTCTGTAGGAAGAATAGCAAGAAAGAAGGCAGCTTGGAGGGTAATCTCTCCTAAATGGGTGCTTGGGTTCAAAATATCCAATAACATTTCTCAATTTTGGATAAGGCATGTATGAATGGAAATCATTCCATCAAATTGGCTGAAAGTCAGAGAATTCTGGCAGTTGGGAAATGACTGTGTGTTAGTGTTACACAATATCTTGGCTCCTATTCCATGTGGAATCAGTTTTTCTCTTATGTTGAATTAACTTTATGAAAGTGAGGGAGAATGTGGAAAGCCATTTGTAGAAAAGTCTCTACAAACTTCAACAACATGCACAGGACATTCCAACATGGTCGCTGCTTGAAATGAAACTGGTAAGGGTGATTTCTGTCTTGTGCATTTTGGGCAATGTGAGTATCTGTGAGGGAAGTGCTATGTCTCGATTCTGAAACAATTTCTTTCTATGTGATCTCAGCTTGGAACTGTTGCTGGAGAGAATGCCAACAATGGTGGCAGAAGTGGGAGAAGATCTCTTCCTAACTAGCTTATTGTTCTGAATCTTAGACAATCATCCCACCCTGGGAATGAATTGGAAAATATGCAGAAACTTTGCCAGCCTCATCTTGAGCATTGAGTTCCACAGTTTCCTAAATTAATCTGTGTTCTTTCACTGAACAACCTAGGCACCAACTCATTTGGAACACAAACAGCCCCTCGCTTGACACCGCTTACTGGAAGCATTTGAATGAAGGTGCAAAGAAGATTGTTTTAATGGGTCTTGTAATTTCACACAGATCAACCCAAATGTTGACACTTGACTCATACTGGGAATACAATGAGTGCGGACAATGTACCACATCTACACTGTCATGATAATGGAGTGTTTGTGTTGTTGGGAAGCAAGCATAACTGCGAGCTCTGATAGACCTTCTCACTCTCTCAGTGAGGAAGCTCACTTCTTCTCTGCTTCAGTTGAATTTAGGCAATTCCCCCAATGTTGGAAATATGGCCAACAGAATGTCTCTTGTGGAAGAGGTGCTGTGCAATGCATCTTTTTTGTTTTTGTCACCAGCAGAAAGATTGTGTGTGGGAAACTTCATTCTGCATTGTTGGGATCACCAAGTTTGAGGGATTGAGATACAACCCTAAGTCATAATTGTGATTGAGGCTGTGCATTCAAACCCCAAGTGAAATCTCATTGTTCACCTTCACTTAATGTGTTGACTGAGCACATTTCCACTTGCTGTAAGGACTTCTTGGACAGGAGAAAGCACTTAATGTTAGATGTACCCTGTCTTACTATTGTCATTAATTCACAAGAAAGGAATTTCCCACAGTTCTTCTTTTCCCAGCTTAGGCTCAAACACATGAGGAAGTTTTCAGTATTGTGCCATATTTCATATATGTGGCTTCTTTCTTTGGCACACGTGACTATCACCATTTTCTGTAAGATTTCACTGCAACCTGCCTTTCATTACTTAACTTCAGCCATCTTCAAATGCATTCTCATTAGCATCAGTTGACTGCAAGATCAAGAATCATATGGTAATCTCTCCTAGATTGGACACTCTGTGCACCTCAGATTTTAAAATAGAGCAAATCTGAGATACACTTGGGGAGAGGTGAAGTTGATTTTGTCACACACTGGAAGTGCAGAATTTTGCCTAAGGGGAAGAATGGTCCGTCTGTACTCTGAGAGGCTTGTGCTCAAGTCTGTCCTTAGTACAACAGCTTCTCCATTATATTCACTGTCCACAGAGTGAATCCATGGAAATTTGCAAGAATGCTTTTTAGAAAGTCATCTTCAATTCATATCAGCTGCACACAAATGCTTCACATATCGTTCTCTTGGGGAACAGAAGGGACTGAGTAAATTCCCTTCTTGGGATTTGATGATAAAAGCAGGGATTTCCATGTTTTGCCTGAGATTTCCTGTAAGTTATGAAGTTACATTAAGGACTGCATTTCAGCTCAGCCAACGACAGCTCTTTGGGAAGCTATTAGGAATGCTGAATTATTGGTACAAATAAACCTCTTCACCATTACTTTAGGTGAAATTCACCTACAGAAACGTCCCTACTTGGAGGAATACAATGTGGGCCAATTTTCATTGCACTGCCTCTTTGGTGACACTTTGATTTTCAGGGATGGAAGTGAGTGCATCTGCACATTCTCATAGACTTCTGTTCTTCATTAAACTCAGATAATTTACTTCAGCTTTCATCAGCATTTCTCTAGGAAGAATAGCAAAGAAGAACACATCTTTGAGTGTACACTCTTCTGAATGAAGTGTGCTTCAGTTCAACATATCCTGTAACAATTCTCAGTCATGGAGAAAGCACATTTGAAGAAAATTTGCCACATCTCCTTCATTGCAAGACAGAGTATTTAGGCATTTGGGAAATAGATCTATTTCAGTGGACCAGAAAACCTGGGCCTCTACTGCATTTGGAATCATGGTTTTCTCAGATGGTGAAATGTCTTTACAAAAGTGAGATAAACTCTGGCAAACCCTTTACTGGAATTTCTCCATGACCATCGGCTACATGCATGGAATCTTCCAAGATGTTCCCTTATGGAAATGGAACAGGTAAGAATGATTTCTGCCTTGTGCCATCATGGTGATAAATGCTTTCTCTGAATTGAATAGAAGCCTATATGCTGGTTATGAAACAATTCCTCTCAAATTTGTCTCCAGATGTCAAATTGAACCCAGCATGAAAATGTTTCTTGACAGCATGCCAAGACAGGTGTAAGAAGTGGGAGCAGATCTCTGCCTACACAGATCCTTGTGCCAAATCTTAGAGAAATATTCCAATTTGAGAACCAAACAGAAAAGCTGGAGCAAATTCACAGGTCTCAGGAGAGCCCTGAGTTTCCACAGTTTCCATAAGTATATTGTGCTCCTGTCCTGAATGGCCTTGGCTCAAACTCATCATAGAAACACAAACAGCACCTCAGCAGGCCCAGCTTTTATGAAGCATTCAAAGCAAGTCAGAAAATGGATTGTTTGAATGGGTCTTCTAATTTCCATCAGATCAACCCTAATGTTGACAGATGATGCATCTTGGGAGTACAATGAGTGTGAAACAATTTACTTCATGTGTGTTGATGGGGTAAGACAATTTTTGTATTGGAGAAGCAAGCCAAAATCCAACTTCTGATAGACCATCTCACTCATTCGCAGTAATTCATCTCCCTTCATCTCCTCTTTTAGTGTCTTTAGGAAAGTCACATGTGAATTTGGAAACTTTGTAGACAAAATGTCTCTTGAAAATTAAGGTCTGTGCAATGCATCTTGTAGGAATTTGCCACTACAGGAAATAGTGTGTGTGGGAAATCTCCTTCTGCCTTGTTGGGATCATGTAAGTTGTGGGATTGAGGTCCCATCCTGCATCTAACTTATGAGTGAGGCCATGCATTAAACCCCCCTGAGAATTCTCAAAGTTCCCCACAATGAACGTCTCAATTGAGCAAATTTCCACATGCTGAAAGGTCTACTTGGACAGAATGACACACTTTGTGTTAGCTGCACCCAGTCGTGGAAACCTGTTCCCATCTGGGAAATGAGCAGATGTTGATGTTTTTGGTCTTCTGCCATTTTTCAAATGTGAGGCATTTGTCCTTGATTTATGAGCCTGTCTTCATGTTCTGTAAGATTTCACTGCAACCTGACTTTCCTTCCACAACTTTAGCCATCTTGAAATGCATTCTAGCTGGCATGAAGTTATTGTGAGACAAAGATTCTTGTGAAACTATCCCTAGATAGAATGTCCTGTGTTCCACAGGTTTTAGAATCTTTCAATCTTGGGAAACAGTTTGGAGTCTGGCGGGTTGACGTGATACAAGAATTTGGTAGAGAACTGCATGCTGGCACAACTGCTGTGTGTACTTGGAAAGGACTTTTCACAAGTTCAGCTTCAGTACTCCAGCTTCTACAGATTTTGAAGTGTCCACAGAAAGCATCCAAGGGAAGAAGCAAAGAATGCTGCTAGCAATCTCCTTGCAATTCAGGTCTGCTTTAAACAAATGCTTGAACTGTGTTTCATTTCAGGAACAGAACAGCCGTGGGATAATCTCTTCTTGGAAATTGGTGATAAAAACAGGAATTTTTGGATTGGCCTGAGCTATCCCTCCATGATGTGAAGGTACATCTGGCAAAGTGATATTAGGACACTTCATCTCAGTTGATTCAACAGCAGCTCATTCAAAATCTATGAAAAATCTGAATGTTTGGTGCAGAGAAACCCTCTTCAACATTAATTCAGGTGAAATTCACCTTTTGTAGCTTCCCTATTTGGAAGAATACAACGTGGGCCAGTTTTCACTGCACTGCCTTGTTGAGGACATATTGATTTTCAAGATCAGTAGTGAGCCAATTTGCACATTCGTATCACTTCTGTTCATCATCCAACATAGATATTTTACTTCATGCATTATGATGATTTCTGTAGGAAGAATAGCAAGTAAGAAGATAGCTTGGAGGGTAATATCTCGTAAATGAGTGCTTGGGTTCAATATATCCTGTAACACTTCTCAAGTTTGGATAAGGCATGTTTGAATGAAATTCACTCCATTACCTTGGTTGCAAGTCAGAGAATTTTGACAGCTGGGAAACGACTGTGTGTCAGTGTTCCACAAGATCTTGTATCCTTTTCCACATGGAATCACAGTTTTTGTACTATGTTGAACTAACTTTATGAAAGAGAGAAAATGCGGAAAGCCATTAATAGGAGAGTCTCTGTGACCTTCGGCTACATGCACGGTACCTTCCAACATTTTCGCTGCTCAAAATGAAATGGATAAGGATGATTTTTGTCTTGTGCCTTTTGTGGAAAAATGGGTTTCTGTGAATGGGAAAGAAGCCTATTTCTCGGTTCTGAAACTGTTTCTCTCAATGTGATCTTGAGATGTCAAATTGAGCCCAGCTTGAAACCATTACTGGAGAGCATGCTAACAACTGTGGGAGAAGTGGGAGAAGATCTCTTCCTACCTAGTTTATTGTTCCAAGTATTAGACAATGGTCCCATCCTGTGAGTCAACTGGAAAATTTGCAGCAACTTCGTGGGCCTCATCATGATCACTGAGTTCCACAGTTTCCCAAATTAATCTGTGTTCCTGGACTGAATGACCTGGGTGCCAGATCCAGTTTGGAACAGCCACAGCACCTCACTTGACACTGCTTACCAGAAGCTTCCAAATGAAGGCACAAAGAGATTATTTGAATGGGTCTTGTAATTTTCACAGATAAACCCAAATTTTGACTCTTGACTCATACTGGTACTATAATGAATGCAGAAAATGTACCTCATCTGTGCTGTCGTGATAATGGAGTGTTTGTGTTGTTGGGAAGCAAGCATAACTATGAGCTCTGATAAGCCTTCTCACACTGTCATGGTGATGTAGGTCACTTGATCTCTGCTTCAGTTGTCTTTAGGTAAATGCCCACAAAGTCAGAAATATTGCCGACAGTGTTTCTTAAGAGTTGCTGTGAAATGTATCTTGTTGGTTTTTGTCACTAGAGGAATGATTGTGCGTTGGAAACTTCCTTCTTCATTGTTGGGAATCACTAAGTTTGAGGGATTGAGAAACAATCCTATGTCTTACTTGGGATTGAGTTCATGCATTCAAACCACCAGTGAAATCTCAATGTTCACTTCTCAGAATGTGTTGATCAAACCAATTTCCACTTCCTAAAAGGACTTCCTGAACAGGAGAAACCACTTCGTGTCAGGTGCACACAGTCTAACTTTTGGCACTTAATCTGTAGAAGGGAATTTCCCACAGCACTTCTTTTCCAACCTTAGTTTCAAATACATGAGAAAGTTTTCAGTCTTCTGCCATTTTTTGAATATATGGCTTCTCTCTTTGGCACACGAGCCTATCACCATGTTCTGTAAGATTTCACTGCAACCAGCCTTTTGTTTTCAACTTCCACTATCTTCAAATGCATTCTTGTTAGAATCAGTTGACAGTGAGATTAAGAATCGTGTGGAAAACTCTCCTAGTTAGGATGCTCTGTGCACATCAGATTTTAAAATCATGCTAATTTGGGATAAATTTGGGGAGAAGTTAAGTTGACTTTATCCCAGAGTTTGGAAGCTCAGAGTTTTGCCTAAGGGGCAGAACGGTCTATCCGATCTCTGAGAGGCTTCTGCTCAAGTCCACCCATAGTACATCAGCTTCTCATTGATCTTTACAGTCCACAGAGTGAATCCAAGGAAAGGTGCGAATATAGCACTTTAGAAACTCAAATTCAGTTCATATCAGCTGCACACAAATGTTTCACAAATGGTTCTTTTAGGGGAACAGAATGGACTTGGGTGTTTCCCTTCTTGGGAATTGATGATAAAAGCAGGGTTTTTCAAATTTACTCTGAGGTTCCCTGAATGTTACGAATGTGCATCTGGGAATGTGATATTAATTACTGCATTTCAGTTCAGCCAAAAGCAGCTCTTTGGAAAGCTATTAGGATTGTTGAGTTTTTGGTGCAAAGAAACACTCTTCAGCATTACTTTATGTATGCAAAATTCACCTTCAGAAATGTCCCTACTTGGAGGAATATGATGTGGGCCAATTTTCACTGCACTGCCTCTTCAGGGACACATTGATTTTCAGGGATGGACGTGAGCCCATCTGCACATTCTCATAGGCCTCTTTTCTTCATCAAACTCAGATAATTTACTTCAGCTTTCATGATCTTTTCTGTAGGAAGAATAGCACAAAAGAAGACTTCTTTGAGTGTACCCTCTCCTGAATGAGGCATGGTTTAGTACAATATATCATGTAACAATTCTCAATTTTGGAGAAGTCTCGTTTGAAGTAAATTCGCCCCATCTCCTTTGCTGCAAGACAGAGTATTTAGGCATTTGGGAAACGGGTCTATTTCATTGGACCACAAAACTAGGGCGTATACTGCACTTGGAAGCATGGTATTCTCAGTGAACTGTATTTACATAAGTGAGAAAAACAGTGGCAAGCCGTTTGCCAGAAGTTCTCTGTGACTTTCAGCTACATGCGTGGAATCTTGAAACATCTTCCCTTATGGAAATGAAATTGGTAAGGATGATTTCTGCCTTGTGCCGTCATGGGGAAAACACTTTCAGTGACTTGGAAATGAGCCTATATCCAGGTTCTGAATTAATTCCTCTCAAATTTGTCTCCAGGTATTAAATTGAACCCAGCATGTATATGTTCCTTGACAGCGTGCCAGGAGAGGTGATAGAAGTGAGAGCAGATCTCTGCGTACCCAGCTCCTTTTGCTGAATCTTAGACAATCAATACACTCTGGGAACCAAACAGAAAATGTGGAGCAATTTCACATACTTCAGGGAAACCCTGATTTTCCATGATTTCCCTAAGTAGCCTCTGTTCCTGCCCTGAATGGCCTTGGCCCAACTCATCATAGAAGCACAAACAGCCCCTCAGGAAACCCAGGTTTTATGAAGGATTCTAAGCAATGTGGAAAGAGGATTGTTTGAATGGGTTTTCTAATTTCTGTCAGATCAACCCTAATGTTGACAGGTGACACATTTGGGAATACAACAAGTGTGGAAATATTCCCTTCATCTGTGTTGTCGGAGTAAGATAATTTCTGTGTTGGGGAAGTAAGCCAAAATCCAAGTTCTGATAAGACTTCTAACACATTCACATTAAGTCTGCTCCCTTCATCTCCTCTTTTATTGTGTTTAGGAAAGTCAACTGCTAAGTTTGCAATATTGTCGACAGAATGTCTCTTGAAAATGAGGGGCTGTGCAATGCATATTGTAGCTATTTGTCACTAGAGGAATTAGTGTGTGTGGGAAACGTCCTCCTGCCTTGGGATCATGTAACTGGTGGGATTGAGGACCCATTCTACATCTAAATTGTGAGTGAGGCCATGCATTATAATCCACTGTGAATTCTCGAAGCTCCCCCCACTGAACGTCTCCTTCAAGCAAATTTCCACATGCAGAAAGGAATACTTGGACAGAATGAAGCACTTTGTGTTAGCTGCACCCAGTCTTGGAAACCTATTCTGATCTTGGAAACGAGCACATGTGAACGTTTTCAGTATTCTGCTAGTTTTCAAATGTGAGGCTTTTGTCTTTAGCATACAAGCCTTTCTTCATGTTCCATAAGATTTCCCTGCAACCAGACTTTCCTTCCTCGACTTTAGCCATCTTGAAATGCATTCTAGCTGGCATGAAGTTATGGCGAGACAAAGTTTCTTGTGAAACAATCTCCTAGATAGAGCACCCTGTGTTCCACAGGTTTTAGAATAGTTCACCCTTGGGAAACAATTTGTGGTTGGGCAAATTGATGTGATCCAAGATTTTGGTAGAAAACTACATGCTCGCAAGAATGGATGTGCGTACATGGAAAGGACTTTTCACCAGTTTGGCCTCAGTACTCCAGCTTCTTCAGATTTTGCAGTGTCCACAGAAGCCATCCAAGGGAAAAGCAAAGCATGCTGCTAGCAATCCTCTTGCAATTTAGGTCTGCATCAAACAAATGCTTGCCCTGTGTTTCATTTCGGGAATGGAACAACCATGGGATACTCCCTTCTTGGGAATTGGTGGCAAAATCAGGGATTCTCTCGTTTGGTGTGAGCTATCCCACCATGCTGTGAAGGTATATCTAGCAGAGTGACATTAGGACACCTCATCTCAGCTGATTCACAGCAGCTCATTTGATATCTATGAGGAATCTGAATATTTGTTGCAGAGAAACTCTCTTCAGCATTAGTTCAGGTGAAATTCACATTCTGTAACTTCCCTATTTGGAGGAATATGACATGGGCCAGTTGACATTTCACTGCCTTGTTGGGGACACATTGATTTTCAAGGACGGAAGTGAGCCTATTGGCACATTCAGAATGGCTTCTGTTAGTCATCCAAATTTGATATTTTACCTCAGCCATTATGAAGATTTCTGTAGGAAGTATAGCAAGAAAGAAGATAGCTTGGAGGGTAATCTCTCTTAAATAAGTGCTTGGGTTCAATATATCGTGTAACATTTCTCAAGTTTGGAAAAGGATTGTTTGAAGGAAGTTCACTCCATTACCTTGGTTTCAAGTCAGTGAATTTTGGAAGTTGGGAAACGGCTGTCAGTGTCCCACAAGGTCTTGGGTCCTATTCCACATGGAGTGACACTTTTTCTCTTATGTTGAACTAACTTTATGAAAAAGAGAGAGAATGCAGGAATCCATTTGTAGGAGAGTCTCTACAACCTTCAGCTACATTCACTGGACCTTCCAACATGTTCGTTGCTCAAAATGGAATGGGTAAGGATGATTTCTGTCCATGCATTCTGGGGAAAATAGGATTATGTGAATGGGAAAGAAGCCTATTTCTCAGTTATGAAACTTTCTCTCAAAGTGATCTTGAGATATCAAATTTAACACAGCTTGAAACCATTTCCAGAGAGCATGCCAACAATGGTGGCAGAAGTGGGAGAAGATCTCTTCCTACCCAGCTTATTGTTCCCAGTCATAGATAATCGTCCCACCCTGGGAATCTAGTGGAAAATGTGCAGCAACTTCGTGGGCCTTGGGCTGAGTACTGAGTACCATGGTTTTCCAAATTAATCTATTTTCCTTCCCTTAAGACCTGGGTGTCACCTCACTTTGGAGCATCACAGCCCCTCACTTGACACTGTTTACTGGAAGCATCCAAATGAAGGCAGAAAGAAGACTGCTTGAATGGGGCTTGTAATTTCACTTAGATTAACCCAAATTTTGACAATTGATTCATACTAGGAATACAGTGTGTGCAGACAATGTCCCTCATCTGTGCTGTCATTATAATGGAGTGATTGTGTTGTTGAGAAGCAAGCATAACTATGAGCTCTGGTAGGCCATCTCACACTCTTGCATCAAGTTGGCTCACTTCATCTCTGCATTGCTTATCTTTATAGGTAGTTGCCCGAGTAGTTGGAATCATTGACGACAGATTGTCTCTTGAGGAAGAGGTTCTGTGCAATGCATCTTTTTGGTTTTTGTCACTAGAGGAATGATTGATTGTGGGAAACTTCCTTCTGCCTTGCTGGGATCACCAACTTTGAGGGGTTGAGAAACAATCCTATGTATTAATTGTGACTGAGTCCATGCATTCAAAACCCCAGTGAAATCTCAATGTTCACCTTAATGAACATGACGATTGAGCCAATTTCCACTTGATGAAAGGACTTCTTGGACAGGAGAAAGCACTTCATGTTAGATGCACACAGTCTTACTTTTGGCACTTAAACACAAAGAAGGAATCTCACACAGCCCATCTTTCTCAACTTAGGTTCAAACACATGAGGAAGTTTTGAGTATTCTGCCATTTTTCAAATAAGTGGCTTCTTTCTTTGGCACACGAGTCTATCACCATTTTCTATAAGATTTCACGGCAAACTGCCTTTCGTTCCTCAACTTCAGCCATCTTCAAATGCATTCTCTTAAGCATCAGTTGACTGCGAGATCAAGAATCGTGTTAAAATGTATCCTTGATAGGACGCTTTGTGTGCCTCAGATTATATGATCGTTCAAAACTGGGATACACTTGGGGAGAGTTTAAATTGAATTTATCCCAGACTTTGGAGTGCAG
The DNA here is from genome assembly GCF_036321535.1 of Camelus dromedarius. NCBI lineage: Eukaryota > Metazoa > Chordata > Mammalia > Artiodactyla > Camelidae > Camelus > Camelus dromedarius. Next base: position 7,414,582 of record NC_087473.1, on the reverse strand, counting down.
AGATTTAGCTAAGGGGAAGAACGGTCCATCTGTACTCTGAGAGATCTCTTCAAGTTCATCCAAACTACATCATCTTCTCCTTGATCTTACCTGACCACAAAGAGAAACCAAGGAAAAGTGCAAAGAATGCTCTTTAGAAAGTCATCTTCAGTTCATATCAGCTGCACAAATATGCTTCACATATGGTACTCTTGGGGAAGAGAAGGGACTTGGTAAGTTCCCTTGTTGAGAATTGATGATAAAAGCAGGGTTTTCCATGTTTGGCCTGAGGTTCCCTTCATGTTATGATGGTACATCTTGGAAGATGACATTAAGGACTGCATTTCGTCTCAGCCAAAAGCAGCTCTTGGGAAAGGTATTAGGTATGCTGAATTATTGGTGCAAATAAACCTTCTTCACTCTTATTTTAGGCGAAGTCCACCTTCAGAAACATCCCTACTTGGAGGAATTCAATGTGGGCCAATTTTCACTGTACTGCCTCTTTGGGGACACATTGATTTTAAGAGATGGAAGTGAATCCTTCTGCACATTCTCATAGGCCACTGTTCCTTATTGAAATCAGATAACTTACTTCAGCTCTCATGAACTTTTCTGTAAGAACAATAGCAAAAAAGAAGACTGCTTTGATTGTAGTCTCCCCTGAATGAGTTGGGCTTCAGTTCAATATATCCTGTAACAATTCTCTATTTTGGAGAAAGCAAGTTTGAAGAAAATTCGTCCCATCTTCTTCATTGCTAGACAGAGTGTTTAGGCATTTGTGAAAAGGGTCTATTTCAGTGGCCCAAAAATCTTGGCCCCTCATGAACATGGAAACATGGTTTTCCCAGATGTTGAACTTACTTTAAAAAAGTGAAGAAAATCTGAGGCAAGCCATTTGCCAGAAAGTCTCTGTAAGCATCAGCTACATGCATGGTTTCTTCCAACATGTTTCCTTATGGAAATTAAAAGGGTTAGAATGATTTCTGTCTTGTGCCGTCATGGGGATAAATGCTTTCTGTGACTTGGAAAGAAGCCTATATACTGGTTCTGAAAAAATTTCTCTCAAATTTGTCTCGAGATTTCAAATTGAGCACAGCTAGAAAATGTTCCTGGACTGCATGACAATAGATGTGATGGAAGTAGGAAAAGATCTTTCCCTACCCATCTTCTTGTGCCAAATATTAGACAATCATTCCACTCTGGGAACCAAATGGAATACATGGAGCATCTTCTCAAGCCACAGGGGATCCCAAAGTTTCCACAGTTTCCCTAAGTAGCCTGTGTTCCAGTCCTGAATGGCCTTGGCTCCAACACCTAATAAAACACAAACAGACCCTCAGCAGACACAGCTGTTATGAAGCACTGAATGCAAAGTGGAAAGTGGATTGTTGGAACGGGACTTCTACTTTATTTCAGATCATCAATAACATTAACAGATGTTGCATCTTGGGAATACAATGAGTGCAAAAATATTTCCTTCACCTGCATTGTTGGGATAAGAGAATATTTGTGTTGGGGATGCAAGCCAAAATCCAAGTTCTGATAGGCTTTCTCACACACTTTAATTAATCCATTCACTTCATCTCCTCTTTTATTTTCTTCAGGAATGTCACCTGTGTATTTGGAAATATTTTTGACCAAATGTCTCTTGAAAATGAGGAGCTGTGCAATGCATCTTGTAGTTATTTGTCACTAGAGGAAAGAGTGTGTGTGGGAATACACCTTCTGCCTTGTTGGGATCATGTAAGTGGTGGGATTGAGGAACCATCCTAAGTCTAACTTGTGAGTGAAGCCTTGCTTTAAAACCCCCTGTGAGTTCTTGAAGGTCCTGCAACTGAACATATCGATTGAGCAAAATTCCACTTGCTGAAAGAACCACTTGTACAGAATGAAGCACTTTGTGTTAGGTGCACCCAGTCTTGTAAACCTGTTCCCATCTTGGAATTGAGCACATGTGGAAGTTTTCAGTCTTCTGCCAGTTTTCAACTGTGAGGCTTTAGTCTTTGGCGTATGAGCCTGTCTTCATGTTCCATAAGATTACACTGCAACCTGAGTTCCTTCCTCAGCATCAGCCATCTTGAAATGGTTTCCAGGTAGCATGAAGTTATGGTGAGACAAAGATTCTTGTGAGACTATCTCCTAGATAGGACGCCCTGTGTTCCACATGATTTAGAATTTTTCACTCTTGGGAAACAATTTGTGGTCAGGTGAGTTGACGTGATCCAAGATTTTGGTAGAACACTACACGCTGGAAAGGACTGTCTGTGCATACTTGGAAAGGACTTTTCACAAGTTCAGCTTCAGTTCCCCAGCTTCTCCAAATTTTGCAATGTCCACAGAAGGCATCCAAGGGAAGAAGCAAAGATTGCTGCCAGCATTCCTCTTGCAATTTGGGTCTGCTTCAAATGAATCATTGCCCTGCATTTTATTTTGGGAAATTAAGGGCCAAGGGATACTCCCTTCATGGGAATTGGTCACAAAATCAGGGATTCTCATGTTTGGCCTGAGCTATCCCTCAATGTTTTGAAGGTACATCTGGCAAAGTGACATTAAGACACCTCACCTCAGCTGAGTCAACAGAAGATCTTTCAAAATCTATGAGGAATGCTCATTGTTTGGTGCAGAGAAACCCTCTTCAGCATTACTTCAGGTGAAATTAAATTTCTGTAACTTCCCTATTTGGAGGAATATGACGTGGTCTAGTTTTCATTGTGCTGCATTGTTTGGGACACATTAATCTTCAAGGATGGAAATGAGCTAATTTGCACATTCAGAAAGGCCTTTGTTCATCATCCAAATTAGGTAATTTTCTTCAGCCGTTATGAAGATTTTTGTAGAAAGAATAGCAAGAAAGAAGACAGCTTGGAAGGTAATCTCTCCTAAATGAGTGCTCGGGTTCAATATACCCCATAAAAGTTCTCAATTTTGGATAAGGCATGTTTGAAGACAATTCATTCCATCACTTTTTTGCAACTCAGAGTACTCTGGCAGTTGGGAAACCCTTGTTTGTCAGTGTTCCACAAGTGCTCCTATTTCACATGGAATCAGAGTTTTTCTCCTATATTAAAATAACTTAATGAAATTGAGAGGGAATGCTTAAAGCCTTTTGTAGGAGAGTCTCTACGAACTTCAGCTACATGGACGGGTCCTTCCAACATGTTCACTGCTTGAAATGGACCAGGTAAAGATGACTTCCGTCTTGTGCCTTTTTGGGAAAACTGGGTCTCTGTGAATGGGAAAGAAGTCTATAAATCGGTTCTGAAGCAGTTTCTCTAAACATGAACATGAGATGTCAAAGAGAACCCAGCTTGAAACTGTTCCTGGAGAGCATGCCAACAACAGTGGCAGAAGTGGGAGAATATCTTCTCCTACCCAGCTTATTTTTCTGAATCTCATACAATCGTTCCATCCAGAGAATCAAGTGGAAAATATGCAACAACCTCGTGGGCCTCTTCGTGAGCACTGAGTTCCACAGAATCCCAAATTAATCTATGTTCCTGCCCTGAACGACATGGGCACCAGCTCCTCTTTGGAACAGCCACTGCACCTCACTTGACACTGCTTACTAGAAGCATCCAAATGAAGGTGCAAAGAAGATTGTTTAAATGGGTCTTGTAATTTCACTCACATCAACCCAAACATTGGAACTTGACTAATACTGGGAATACAATATGTGTGGAAATTTCCCACAGAGTTGAAATCATTGCTGACACAGTGTCTCTTGAGGAAGAGGTGTTGTGCAATGCATTTTTTTGGTTTTTGTCACTAGAGGAATGATTGTGTGTGGGAAATATCCTTCAGCCTTGTTGGGATCACCAAGTTTGAGAGATTGAGATACAATTCTATGTATTAATAGTGATTGAGGCCATGCATTCAAACCCCCAGTGAAATCTCCCTGTTCACTTCTGAATGTGTTGGTCGAGCAAACTTCCTCTTGCTGAAAGGACTACTTGTACAGGAGAAAGCACTTCATGTTAGATGCACCCATTCTTAGTTTTGCCACTAAATCACAAGATGGGAATCTCCCACAGCCCTTCTTTTTGCACTTTTGGCTCAACCACAAGAGGAAGTTTTCAGTCATCTTCCATTTTTTGAATATGTGGCTTCTCTCTTTGTCACATGAGCCTATCACCAAGTTCTGTAAGGTTTCACTGCAACCTGCCTTTCTTTCCTCAACTTCAGCCATTTTTGAATGCATTCTCGTTAGCATCAGTTGACAGCAAGATCAAGAATCATGTGTAAACAACTCCTAGATAGGATGCTCTGTATGCCTCAGATTTTAAAATCATGCAAATCATGGAAACCCTTGGGGAGAGGTTAATACGACTTTAAACCATACTTTGGAAGCGCAGAGTTTTGCCTAAGGGGAATAACGGCCGGTCTCTACAATGAGAGGCTTCTGCTGAAGTTCATCCTTAGTACATCAGCTTCTCCTTTATCTTTACTGTTCACAGAGAGTATCCATAGAAAATGCAAAGAATACTCTTTATAATGTCATCTTCAGTTCATAACAGCTGCACACAAATGCTTCACATATGGTTATTTTGGGGAACATAAGGGACTTTGGAAATTCCCTTCTTGGGAATTGATGATTAAAGCAGGGTTTTCCATATTTGGCCTGTGATTACCTGCACCTAATGAAGGTACATCTGGGAAGGTGACATTAAGTAGAGCATTTCAGCTCAGCCAACAACAGCTGTTTGGAAAGCTTTTAGGAATGATGAGTTATTGGTTCAAAGAAACCTTCTTCAGTGTTACTTTAGGCAAAATCCACCTCAGAATCGTCCCTACTTGGTGGAATATGGTGTGGGCAAATTTTTACTGCACTGCGTATTTGGGGACACATTGATTTTCAGGGACAGATGTGAGTCCATCTGTCATTCTCATAGGCCTCTGTTCTTAATCGAACTCAGATAATTTTATTCAGCTCTCATGAAATTTTCTGTAGGAAGAATAACACAAAGGAAGACAGTTTTGACTGTAATCCTCCCTGACAGTGTCATGTGTCAGTTGAAAATATCCTGTAAAATTCCTCAAATTTGGGGAAGGCACGTTAGAAGAAAATTCACCTCATCTCCTTCATGGCAAAACAGGGTATTTAGGCATTTGAAAAAGGGGGATATTTCAGTTGTACACAAAACCTTGGCCTCTTTCACATGGAATCACTTTTTTCCCAGGTGTTGAACTGCTTTAAATAAGTGAGAAAATCTGTGGCAAGCCTTTTGCAAGAAAGTTTCTGTGACCTTCTTCTATATTTATGAAATATTCCAGCATGTTCCCTTATAGAAATGGAAAGGCTAGTGATGATTTCTGCCTTTTACCATCATAGGAAAGCTCTTTCTTTGACTTGGAAAATAGCCTATATCCCGGTTATGAAAAAATTGTTCTTAAATTTGTCTCGAGATGTCAAATGGAACCCAGCTTGAAAATGTTCCTGTACAGCATGTGAACAACGATTATATATGTGAGGGAAGATCTCTGCCAGCCCAGCATCTTGTGCCAAATCTTAGAAAATCATTCCACTATGCAAACCAAATGGAAAACCTGGAGCAACATCGCAGGCCTCAGTTTAACCCTGAGATTCCATGGTTTCCATATGTAGCCTGTGTTCCTGTCCTGAATGGCCCTGACTCAATTTCATCATAGAAACCCAAACAACCCCTCAGCAAACCCAGCTGTTATGAAGCATCCTAAGCAAGGTGGAAACAGGATTTTTTGAATGGGTCTTCTAAATTCTGTCATATCCAGCCTAACATTCACAAATGATGCATCTTGGGAATACAATTAGTGTAAAAATTTCCTTCACCTGTGTTCTCATGATAAGAGAAATTTTGTGTTGGGGAATCAAGCCAAAGTCCAAGTTTTGATAGGTCTTCTCACACACTCGCAATGATTCTGCTCTCTTCATCTCTTCTTGTAGAGTCTTTTAGGAAAGCCACCTGAGAATTTGGAAAATTTGTCAATAGAGTGTCTCTTGAAAATGAGGGGCTGTGCAATGCACCTTTTAGGTATTTGTCACTAGAGGAAAAAGTGTGTGTGGGAAACTTCCTTCTGCCTTGTTGGGATCATGTAAGTGGTGGGATTGAGGACCCAACATATGTCTAACTTGTGAGTGAGGCCATACATTAAAACCCCCTGTTAATTCTTGAAGCTCTGCCCACTGAACATCTTGATCAAGCAAATTTCCACATGCTGAAAGGACTACTTGGACAGAATGAATCACATTGTGTTAGCTGCACCCAGTCTTGGAAACCTGTTCCCATCTTGGTATTGAGCACATGTGGAAGTTTTCAGTCTTCTGCCAGTTTTCAAACATGAGGTTTTTGTCTTTGGTGCATTGACCTCTCCTCATTTTCTGTAAGATTTCACTGCAACCTGAGTTTACTTCCTCAACTTCAGCCATGTTGAAATGCATTCTAGCTGGCATGAAGTTATGGCAAGACAAAGATACTTGTGAGATTATATTCATGCAAGTTGACGTGATCCAAGATTTTGGTAGAGAACTGAACACTGGCAAGGTCTGTCCACATGTACTTGGGAATGCCTTTTCACAATTTCGGCCTCAATACCTCTGCTTCTCCAGATTTTGCAATGGACACAGAAGGCATCCAAGGGAAGAAGCAAAGAATACTGCTAGCAATCCTCTTGCAATTTGGATCCACTTCATATTAAAGATTGGCCTGTGTTTCATTTTGGGAACAGAAGGGCAGTGGGATAATCCATTGTTGAGAATTGATGGTAAAATCAGGGATTATCATGTTTGGCCTGAGCTATCCCTGCATGTTGTGAGGGTACATCTGGTAAAGTGACATTAAGACAACTCATCTCATCTGAGTCACCAGCAGCCCTTTCAAAATCTATTAAGAATGCTGAATGTTTGGTGCAGAGAAACACTCTTCAGCATTATTTCAAATGAAATTCACCTTCTGTAACTTACCTATTTGGAGGAATAAGACATGAACCAGTTTTCATTGCATTGGCTTGTTGGGGAGCCATTGATATTCAAGGACAGATGTGAGCCTATTTGCACACTTGGAAAATCCTCTGTTCAACATCAAAAATTTATATTGAACTTCAGCCATTATGAAGATTTCTGTAGGAAGAATAGTAAGAAAGAAATCAGCTTGGAGGGTATCTTCTCCTAAATGAGTGCTTAGGTTCAATATATTCTATAACAATTCTCAATTTTGTATAAGGCAGGTTTGAAGGAAATTCACACCATAATCTATGTTCCAAGTAACAGAATTCTGGCAGTTGGGAAATAGCTGTGTGTCAATGTTCCACTAGGTCTTGCCTCCTATTAGACATGGAATCACAATTTTTCCCGTATATTGAAATAACTTTATTAAAGTCAGAGGAATTGCTTAAAGCCATTTGTAGAAGAGTCTCTATGAACTTTGTCTTCATGCACGGGACCTCCCAACTATTTCGCTGCTTGAAATGGGCCTCGTAAGTATTATTTCTCTCTTGTGCCTTTTTGGGAAAAATTGGTTTCTGTGAATGGGAAAGAAGCCTATAAATAGGTTCTGAAGCATTTTCTCTAGACATGAACTTGAGATGTCAAAATGAACCAAGCTTGAAACCGTTTCTGAAGAGCATGCCAAAAACAGTGGTAGAAGTGGGAGAAAATCTCTTCCTACCCAGTTTATTGTTCTGAATCTCAGACAATCATCCCACCCATGGAATCAAGTGGAAAATATGCAAAAACCTCATAGGCCTCATTGTGAGCACTGAGTTCCATGGTTTCCCAAATGAATCTATTTTCCTGTGCTGAACTACCTGTGCACCAGCTCCTCTTTGGTACAGCCACAGCACCTCACTTGACACTGCTTACTGGAAGCATGTGAATGAATGTGCAAAGGAGATTGTTTGTATGGCTCTTGTAATTTTGTTTACAACTACCCAAACATTGGATCTTGACTCGTACTGGGAAAATAGTGAGTGCGGAAAAGTTCCTCCTCAGTTCTGTCATGAAAATGGAGTGTTTGGGTAATTGGGAAGCCAGCATATCTACGAGCTCTGATAGGATTTCTCACACCATCACAGTGAGTTATGTCACTTCATCTCTCCCTCGGTTGTCTTTAGGCAATTGCCAGGCAAGTTGGAAACCTTGCCAGCACAGTTTCTCTGGAGGAAGAGGTGCTGTGCAATGCATCTTGTTGGTGTTTGTCACTAGAGGAAAGATTGTGTGTGGGAAATATCTTTCTGCCTTGTTGGGGTCACCAAGTTTGAGGTATTGAGAAACAATCCTATGACTTACCAATGATTGTGGCCATGCATTCTAACCCCTAGTGAAATCTCCATGTTCACCTCACTGAAGGGGTTGAACGAGCAAACTTCCACTTGCTGAAAGCACTACTTGTACAGGGAAAGCACTTCATGTTAGATGCAACCAGTCTAACTTTTGCAACAATATCACAACATGGGAATCTCCCACAGCCTTACTTTTCCCACTTTAGGCTCAACCATTTGAGGAAGTTTTCAGTCTTCTTCCATTTTTCAATTATGTGGCTTCTCCATTTGTCACAAGAGACTATCACCAAGTTGTGTAAGATTTCACTACAATTGGCCTTTGGTTCATCAACTTCAGTCATCTTTGAATTCATTCTCATTAGCATCAGTTGGCAGTGAGATCAAGAATTATGTGAAAACAGCTCCTAGTTAGGTCACTCTGTGCACCTAAGATTGTAAAATCTGGAAATTCTGGTATATACTTGGGGAGGGGTTAATATGACTTTATCCCAGACTTTGGAAGCTCAGAATTTTGCTTAAGGGGAATAATGGTTGGTCTGTACAATGAGAGGCTTCTGCTAAAGTTCATCCTTAGTACATGAGCTTCTCCTTGATCTTCACTGTCCACAGAGAGAATCCAAGGAAAGGTGCAAAGTATTCTCTTTAGAAAGTCATTTTCAGTTCAAAATAGCTGAACACAAATGCTTCACATATGGTTTATTGGGGAGTATAAGGGACTTGGGAAATTCCTTTCTTGGGAATTGATGTTAAAAGCAGGGATTTCCATGTTTGACTGGAGGTTCCCTGCATGTTATGAAGGTACATCAGGGAAGGGGGTATTAAATACAGAACTTCAGCTCAGGGAACAGCAGCTCTGTGGAAAGCTATTAGGAATGCTAAGTTATTGGTGTAAAGAAACCCTCTCCAGTGTTACTTTAGGAGAAATTTTCCTTCAGAATCATCCCTAGTTGGAGGAATACATTTTCAGCCAGTTTTTACTGCACTGCCTCTCCAGGTACACATTGAATTCTAGGGGCGGAAGTGAGCCCATCTGACATTTTCATAGGCCCATTTTCTTAACCCAACTCAGATAATTTACTTCAGCTCTGATGATCAATTTTGTAGGAAGAATAGCAGAAAAGAAGACAGCTTTGACTGTTACATTCCCTGAAAGTTCCGTGCGTCAGTGGAATATATCCTGTAACATTTCTCAAATTTTTGGAAGGCACGTAGAAGATTATTTGCCCCATCTCCTTTGTTGCAATACAGAGTAGGCGTTTGGGAACAGGGTTTATTTCAGTGGTCCACAAACCTTGGCCTCTATTGCACATGGAATCACGGTTTTCCCAGATGTTGAACTGCCTTTAAATAAGAGAACCTCTGTGGCAAGCCATTTGCTAGAAAGTCACTGTGACCTTTGGCTATATGCCAGGAATCTTCCAGCATGTTCTCTTATGGAAATGGAAAGGGTAAGGATGATTTATGCCTTGTACCATCATAGAAAGCTCTTTCTTTGACTTGGAAATAAACCTATAACCCGGTTATGAAAAAATTGCTCTCAACATTGTCTTGAGATGTCAAATGGAACCCAACTTGAAAATGTTCCTGGACAGATTCCCAACAGCAGTGACAGAATTGGGAGAAGATCTCTGCCTACCCAAAGTCTTGTGCTGATTCTTTGTAAATAATTCCATTCTGTGAATCAAAAAGAAAAGATGAAGCAACAGCACAGGCATCAGCTTAGCCTTGAGATTCTATGATTTCCATAAGTAGCCTGTGTTCCTGTCTTGAATGCCTTTGGCTCCAACTCAACATAATTAAGAAACAGCCCCTCAGCAGGCCCAGCAATTACAAAGCATCCAAGCAAAGAGAAAAGAGGATTGTTTGAACGGGACTTCTAATTTCCAACAGATCGACCCTAACATTCACAGATGATGCAACTTGGGAATACAATGAGTGTAAAAAATTTCCTTCATCTGCATTGTCATCACAAGAAAATTTTTCTGTTGGGGAAGCAAGCCAAAATCCAAATTATGACAGGTCTTCTCACACACTCACAATGAGTCTGCTCTCTTCATCTCCTCTTGTAGTGTCTTTAGGAAACCCACCTGCAAATTTGGAAAATTTGTCAACAGAGTGTCTCTTGAAAATGAGAGGCTGTGTAATGCAACTTGTAGGTATTTGTCACTAGAGGAAAGATTGTGTATGTGAAACCTCCTCTGCCTTGATGGGAACACTTAAGTGGTGGTATTGAGGACCCATCCTATGTCTAACTTGTGAGTGAAGCCATGCATAAAAACCTCCTGTGAATTCTCAAAGCTCCCCCCACTGTATATCTCGATCTAGCATATATGCACATGTTGAAAGGGCTACTTGGACAGACTGAAACAAGTCTAGGAAACCTGTTCCCATCTTAGAACTGAGCACATGTGGAAGTTTTTGGTCTTCTGCCAGTTTTCAAAATTCAGGATTTTGTCTTTGGTGTATCCTGTCTTCATTTTCTGCAAGAATTCACTGCAGCCTGACTTTTCTTCCTCAACTTCAGGCATTTTAAAATGCATTCTAGCTAGCATGAATTTATGGTGAGACAAAGATAATTCTGAGACTGCCTCCTACATAGGAAAACCTGTGTCGCAAGGTTTTAGAATCTTTCACTCTTGGGAAATGTTTTTGGGTAGGGTGAATTGATATTATCCATGATTTTGGTAGAGAACAGCATGCTGGCAAGTACTGTCCATGTGTACATGGAAAGGCCTTTGCATAAGTTTGACCTCAGTACCCCAGCTTCTCCAAATTTTGCAATGTCCACAGAGGCATCCAAGGTAAGAAGCAAAGAATGCTGCTAGCAATCCTCTTGCAATTCGAGTCTGCTTCAAATGAAAACTTGCCCTGTTTTTCATTTCAGGAATAGAAGGGATGTCAGATAATCCATTGTTGAGAATTGATGGCAAAGGCAAGGATTTTCATGTTTGGCCTGAGATATCCCACCATGTTGTGAAGGTACATCTGGCAAACTGATATTAAGACACTCATCTCGGCTAAGCCAATAGCAGATCTTTTGAAATCTATGAGGAATGCTGAATATTTGGTGCAGAGAACCCATTTTCAGTGTTAGTACAGGTGAAATTCACTTTCTGTAACTTCCCTATTTGTAGGAATATGACATGGGCCAGTTTTCATTGCACTGCCTTGCTGGGGACCCATTGATATTCAAGGATGGAAGTGAGCCCATTTGCCCAATCAGAAAGGCCCCTGTTCAACACCAAAATTGATATTTAACTTTAGCCATTATGAATATTTCTGTAGGAAGAAGAGCAAGAAAGAAGACAGCTTGGAGGGTAAACTCTCCTAATTCAGTGCTTGGTTTCAATATATCCTATAACAATTCTCAATTTTGGATAAGGCATGTTTGAAGGAAATTCACTGCATTAATTTGGTTGCAAGTCACAGATTTCTGGCAGTTGGTAAATGGCTGTGTGTCAGTGATCCAAAAGGTCATGGCTCCTATTCCAAGTGGAATCAGTTTTTCTCTTATGTTGAACTAACTTTATGAAAGTGAGAGGGAATGCTTAAAGCCATTTGTAGGAGAATCCCTACGACCATCGCCTATGTGCATAGGACCTTCCATCATGTTTGCTGTTTGAAAAGGAACGGGTAAGGATGATTACTGTCTTGTGCCTTTTAGGGAAAAATGGGTTTCTGTGAATGGAAAGAAGCCCATGTCTCAGTTCTGAAGTAGTTTCTCTTAACATGATCTTGAGATGTCAAATTGAACTCAGCTTGAAACCATTTCTGGAGAGCATGCCACCAATGGTGGCAGAAGTTGGAGAAGCATTCTTCCTAACAGGCTTATTGTTCTGAATCTCAAACACTCATCCCACCCTGGGAGTCAAGTGTAAAGTTTGCTACAACCTTGCAGGGCTTGTCATGATCACTGAGTTCCACATTTTACCAAATTAATCTATATTCCTGCACTGAACAACCTGGGTGACAGCTCCTCTTTGGAAGAGCCACAGCCCCTCAATTGACACTGCTTACTGGAAGCATCTGAATGAAGGTGCAAAGAAGATTGTTTGAATGTGTCCTGTAATTTGACTGACATCTACCCAAATATTGGCACATGACTCGTACTGAGAATAAAATGAGTGCGTATATTGTCCCACATCTGTGCTGTCCTGATAATGGAGTGTTTGTGTTCTTGGGTGCAAGCATAACTACGAGCTCTGATAGGGTTTCTAACACTCTCACAGTGAGGTACATCACTAGATCTCTGCCTCGGTTGTCTTAGGCATTTGCCTGCGAAGTTGGAAACGTTGCTGACAGAATGTCTCTTGAGGAAGAGGTGTTGTGCAATGCATCTTGTTGGTTTTTGACACTAAAGGAATGATTGTGTGTGGGAAACATTCTTCTGCCATTTTGGGATCGCCAGGTTTGAAGGATTGAGTTACAATCCTATGTTTTACTAGTGATTGAGACCGTAAATTCAAACCCCAGTGAAATCTCCATGTTCACCTAACTGAATGTGTCAATTGAGCAAACTTCCCCTTGCAGAAAGGACTACTTGGACAGGAGAAAGCCCTTCATGTTAGATGCACCCAGTCTTACATTTGCCACTAATTCACAAGAAGGGAATCTCCCACAACCCTTCTTTTCCCACCTTAGGCTCAATTACATCAGGAAGTTTTAATTCTTCTTCCATTTTTCGTATATGTGGCTTCTCTCTTTGGCACACGAGCCTATCACCATGTTCTGTAAGGTTTCACTTCAACCTGCCTTTCATTCCTCAACTTCAGCCATCTTCAAATGCATTCTTATAAACATCAGTTGATGGCGAGATCAAGAATCATGTGAAGACGTCTTTTAGATAGAACGCTCTGTGAGCCTCAGTTTTTAAGATTGTGCAAATCTGGGATATACTTGGGGAGAGGTTATATTGACATTATCCCAGACTTTGGAAGAGCAGAGTTTTGCCTAAGCAGAAGAATGAACCATCTGTACTCTGAGAGGCTTCTGCTCAAGTTTGTCCTTAGTTCATCAGCTTCTTCTTGATCTTCACTGTCCACAGAGAGAATCCAAGGAAAGATGCAAAGAATGCTTTGTAGAAAGTCAAACTCATTTCATATAGGCTTGACACAAATGCTTCACATATGGTTATTTTTGGGAACAGAAGGGACTTTGGAAATTCCCTTCTTAGGAATTAATGATATTGCAGGGATTTCCTTGTTTGACCTGAGGTTCCCTGAATGTAATGAAGGTACATCTGGGAAGGTGACATTTAGGACCATATTTTAGCTCAGCCAACAGCAGCTATTTGGAAAGAAATAAGGATGGCTGAGTTATTGGTGCTAATACACCTTCTTCACTGTTCCTTTAGGTGAAATTCAGCTACAGAAATGTCCCTACTTGGAGAAATAATATTTGGGCCAATTTTCACTGCACTGCCTCTTGGTGACACATTGATTTTCTGGGACGGAAGTGAGCCCATCTGCACATTCTCATAGGCCTCTGTTCTTTATCAAGTGCAGATAATTTACTTCAGCTCTCATGAACTATTCTGTAGGAAGAATAGCACAAAAGAAGACAGCTTTGAATGTACTGTCTCCTGAATGAGTCTTGCTTCGGTTCAATAAATCCTGTAACAATTCTTAATTTTGGAGAAGGCATGTTTGAAGAAAAGTCTCCCCATCTCCTTTGTTGCAAAAAAGAGTATTTAGGAAACGGGTCTATTTCAGTGGTCCACAAAACCTTAGCCACTACTGCACATGGAATCATGGTTTTCTCAGATGTTGAACTGTATTTACAAAAGTGAGAAAATCTGTGATAAGCCATTTGCAGGAAAGTCTCTGTTACCTTTGGCTACATGCATGGAATCTTCCAACATGTTCCCTTATGGAAATAAAACAGGTAAGGATGATTTCTGCCTTGTGCGGTCAAGGAAATAAAACTTTCAATGATATGGAAAGAAATCTATATTCTGGTTCTGAAACAATTTCTCTCAAGTTTGTTCAACATGTCAAGAGGAACCCAGCTTGAAAATATTCCTGGACAGCATGCCAAGAGAGGTGATCATTTTGGGAGACGATTTCTCCCTACACAGCTACATGTGCCAAATCTTAGAAAATCATTCCAATCTGGGAACCAAACGGAAAATGTGGAGCAAATTCACAGGCCTCAGGGGAGCCCTGAGTTTTCACAGTTACCCTTAGTGACCTGTGTCCCTTTCCTGAATGGCCTTGGCTCCAAATCATCATAGAAACACAAACAGCCCTTCAGCAGACCCAGCTGTTACACAACATTCAAAGCAAGGTGGAAAGAAGAATGTTTGAAAGGGTCATCTAATTTCCAGCAGATCAAACCTAACGTTCACAGATGAAGCATCTTGGAAATACAATGAGTGCGAAAAAATTTCCTTCAAGTGCATTGTCGGGATAAGAGAATTTTTGTGTTTGGGTAGCAAGCCAAAATCCAAGTTCTGTTAGGCCTTCACACACTCACATTGATTCTGCTCCCTTCATCTCCTCTTGTAGTGTCTTTAAGATAGTGACCTGCAAAGTTGGAAATTTTGTCAACAGAATGTCTCTTAAAAATGAGGGGCTCTGCAATGCATTTTGTAGGCATTTGTCACTAGCGGAAAGAGTTTGTGTGGGAAAGCTCTTTCTGCCTTTTTGGGATCAAGTAAGTGGTGGGAATGAGGAACCAACCTACGTCTAAATAGTGAGTGAGGCCAAGCATTAAAATGTCCTGTGAATTCTCGAAGCTCCCCCCACTGAACCTCTCGATCGAGCAAATTTCCACATTCTGAAAGGATTACTTGGACAGCATGAAGCACATTGTGTTAGCTGCACCCAGTCTTGGAATCCTGTTCCCATCTTGGATTTAAGCACATGTGGAGGTTTTCAGTCTTCTGCCAATTTTCAAACATGGGGCTATTGTCTTTGGTGTATGAGCCTGTCTTCATTTTCCATAAGATTTCACTGCAGCCTGGCTTCTCTTCCTCAACTTCATCCATCATAAAATGCATTCTACATGGCATGAAGTTATGATGAGACAAAGATTCTTGTGAGACTATGTCCTACATAGGACACCCTGTGTTCCACAGTATTTAGAATCATTCAATCTTGGGAAACAATTTGTGGTCAGATGAGTTGACTTGATCCAAGATTTTGGTAGAGCACTTCACAATGGCAAGAACTGTCCATGTGTACTTTGAAAGGTCTTTTCAGAAGTTCGGCCTCCATACCTCAGCTTCTCCAAATTTTGCAATGTCCACAGAAGGCATCCAAAGCAAGAAGCAAAGAATGCTGCAAGCAATCCTCTTGCAATTCGTGTCCACTTCAAATAAATCATTGCCTTGTGTTTCATTTTGGGAACTTAAGTTCCGTGGGATAATCCCTTCTTAGGAATTAATGGCAAAAGCAGGGATTTTAATGCATGGCCTGAGATATCCCTCTATGTTAAGAAGGTACATCTGGCAATGTGACATTAAGACACCACATGTCAGCTGAGTCAACAGCAGCACTTTCAAAATCTATGAGGAATGCTGAATGTCTGCTGCAGAGAAACCCTCTTCATTGTTAGTTCAGGTGAAATTCACCTTCTGTAACTTCCCTATTTGGAGGAATAGGACATGTGCCAGTTTTCATTGCACTTCCTTTTTGGGGACACTTTGATCTTCATGGATGGTAGCGAGTCTATTTGCACATTCATAAACTCCTCTGTTCATTATCAAGTGTCGATATTTTACTTCAGCCATTATGGTGATTTTTGTAGAAAGAATAGCAAGAAAGAAGACAGCTTGGAGGGTAATCTATCCTAAATGAGTGCTTGGGTTCAATATATCCTATAACAATTCTCAATTTTGGATAAGACTTGTTTTAAAAAATTCAATCCATCACATTTGTTTCAAGTGAGAGAAATATGGCAGTTGGGAACAGCTGTGTGTCAGTGTTCCACAAGTTCTTGCCTCCTATTCCACATGGAATTGCAGTTTTCCACTTATGTTGAACTAACATTATGGAAGTGAGAGGGAATGCAGAAATCCATTTGTATTAGCGTCTCTATGACCTTCAGCTACGTGCACAGGTCCCTACAACATTATCGCTGCTCTAAATGGAACAGGTAAAGATGATTACTGTGTTGTGCCTTTTTAGGAAAAATAGGTTACTTTGATTGGGAAAAAAGCCTATTTCTCGGTTCTAATGCAGTTTCTTTAAACATGAACATCAGATGTTAAATTGAACCCAGCTTGATACCATCTCTGGAGAGAATGTCATCAACATTGGCAGAAGTGGGGAAGATCTCTTCCTACTCAGCTTATTGATCCGAATCTCAGACAATCGTCCCACCCTGGGAATCAAGTGGAAAATATGCAACAACTTCACAGGCCTTGTCGTGAGCACTGAGTTCCAAGGTTTCCCAATTTAATCTATGTTCCTGCCATGAATGACCTGGGCAACAGCTCCTCTTTGGAACAGCCACAGCCCCACACTTGACACTGCTTACTTGAAGCATCCAAATGAAGGTGCAAAGAAGATTGTTTGAATGAGTCTTGTAATTTCACTCACATCAACCCAAACTTTGAAATTTGAATCATACAGGTAATTCAATGGGTGCGAACAATATCCCTCATCTGCGCTGTCATGATAATGGAGTGTTTTTGTTGTTGGAAAGAAAACATAACTACGAACTCTGACACACTTTCTCACATTCTCACAGTGAGGCAGGTCACTTCATCTCTGCCTTGGTTGTCTTTATGCAATTGCCCACAAAGTTGGAAATATTGCTGACAGAATGTCTCTTGAGGAAGAGGTGCTGTGCAAAGCATCTTGTTGGTTTTTTGTCACTAGATGAAAGTTTGTGTGGGAAACTTACTTCTCCCTTGTTGGGATCACTATGTTAGAGGGATTGAGTAACAATTTTATTTCTTACTATTGATTGAGGCCTTACATTCAATCCCCCAGTGTAATCTCCATGTTCACATTACTGAATGTGTCGATCGAGCAAAGTTCCACTTGCTGAAAGGGCTACTTGGACAGGAGAAAGCACTTCATGTTACATGCACCCTGTCATACTTTTGCCACTAATTCAAAAGAAAGGAATTTCCCACAGCATTTATTTTCCCATTTTAGGGTCAACCACATGAGAAAATTTTCAGTCTTCTGCCATTTTTCCAATATGTGGCTTCTCCCTTTGACACACGAGCTTATCACCATGTTCTGTAAGATTTCACTGCAAACTGCCTTTTGTTCCTCAACTTCAGCCATTTTTGAAAGCATTCTTTTTAGCATCATTTGCCAGAGAGATCAAGAATCATGTGAAAATATCTCCTAGATAGGACTCTCTGTGTGCCTCACATTTTAAAATCGTGCAAATCTGGGATACACATGGGGAGAGGTTAAGCTCTATCCCAGACATTTGATGTGCAGAGAATTGCCTAGAGGGAAGAACGGTCGTCCATACTCTGAGAGGCTACTGTTCAAGTTCATCCTTAGTACATCAGCTTCTCCTTGATCTTCAATGTCCATGGAGAAAATCCAAGGAAAGGTGCAGGGAATGCTCTTTAGAAAGTCATCTTCACTTCATATCAGCTGCACACAAATACCTCATATATGGCTCTTTTGGGTAACAGAAGTACTTGGGAAATTCTCCTCTAGGGATTTGATGATAATACCACGAATTTCCATGTTTGGCTGAGTTTCCCTGAATATTACAAAGGTACATCTGGGAAGGTGACATTAAGGACCTCATTTCAGCTCAGTCAACAGCAGATCTTTGGATAGCTATTAGGAATGCTGAGTTATTGGTGCAAACAAACCCTCTTCAGAGTTACTTTAGGTGAAACTCACCTTTAGTAATGTCCCTACTTGAAGGAATATGATGTGGGATAATTTTCACTGCCCTGCCTCTTTGGGGACACTTGATTTTCAGGGACAGAATTGAGCCCATCTGCACATTCTCATAGGCCTATGTTCTTCATCAAAATCAGATAATTTACTTCAGCTCTCATGAACTTTTCTGTAGGATGTATAGCACAAAGGAGACAGCTTTGTGTGTACCCTTTCCTGAATGAGTGCTACTTCAGTTCAATATATCCTGTAACATTTCTTAATTTTGGAGAATGCATATTTGAAGAAAATTTGCCCCATCTCCTTTGTTGCAAGACAATGAATTTAGACATTTGGTAAATGGGTCTACTTCATTGGTTCACAAAACCTTGGCCTGTACTCTATGTGGAATCACGGTTTTCTCAGATGTTGAACTGTATTTGCAAAAGTGGAAAAATCTGTAGCAGCCATTTCCAGGAAAGTCACTGTGACCTTTGTCTACATGCAAGGAATATTCCAACATGTTCCCATATGGAAATGAAGTGGGAAAGATGATTTCTGCCTTGTGCCATCTTGGGAAAAACACTTTCTTTGACTAGGAAAGAAGCCTTTATCCCGGGTCTGAAACTGTTACTCTCAACTTTGTCTCAATATGTCAAATTGAAACCAGCTTGAAAATGTTCCTGGACAGTATTCCAAGATTGGTGACAGAAGTGGGATATCTCTCCCAACTTAGCTCCTTTTGCAGAGTCTTAGACAATCATTCCACTCTGGGAACCAAACAGAAAAGGAGGAGGAAATTCACATACCCCAAGAGAGCCCTGAATTTCCACAGTTTCCCTATGTAGCCTGAATTCCTGTCCTCGATGTCTTTGGCACCAACTCATCATTGAAACACAAAGAGTCCCTCAGGAGGGCCAGCTGTTACAAAGCATTCTAAGCAAAGTGGAAAGAAGATGGTCTTAACGGGTCTTCTAATTTCTGTCAGGTCAACCATAACTTTCAAATGTGATGCATCTTGGGAGTACAAAGAGTGTGAAAATATTTCTTTCACCTGTGTTGTTGGGATAAGAGAATTTTTGTGTTTGGGAAGCAAGCCAAAATCCAAGTTTGTTAGGCCTTCTCACACACTCGCATTGATTCTGCTCCCTTCACCTCCTCTTGTAGTGTCTTTAGGATATTCACCTGCAAAGTTGGAAAATTTGTTGACAGAATGTGTCTTGAAAATGGGGGGCTGTGCAATGTATCTTATTGGTATTTGTCACCAGAGGAAAGAATGTGAGTGGGAAACTAATTTCTGCCTCTTTGGAATCACATTAGTGGTGGGATTGAGGACCCATCATACATCTAACTTGTGAGTGAGGCCATGCATTAAAATGTCCTGGGAATTCTCAAAGCTCTCCCCATTGAACATCTCGAGCCAGCACATATCCGCTTGCTGAAATGACTACTTGGACATAGTGAAGCAAATGTGTTAGCTGCACCCAGTCTTGGAAACCAGTTCCCATCTTGAAATTGAGCACATTTGGAAGTTTTTGGTCGTCTGCCAGTTTTCAAAAGTGAGGCTTTTGTCTTTGGATTATGAGCCTGTCTTCATGTTCTGCAAGATTTCACTGCAACCTGACTTTCCTTTCTCAACTTCAGCCATCTTGAAAAACATTCTTGCTGGCATGAAGTTATGGCCAGACCGAGATACTTGTGAGATTATCTCCTAGATAGGATGCCCTGGGTTCCACAGGTTTAGAATCTTTCACCCTTGGGAAAAAGTATCGGGTCATGCAATTTGATGTGATCCAAGATTTTGGTAGAGCAGGGCACGCTGGCAAGAACTGTCCATGCGTACTTGGAAACACCTTTTCATAAGTTCGGCCTCTGTACCAAACTTCTCTAGATTTTGCAATTTCCACAGAAGGCATCCAAGAGAAGTAAAAATGCTGCTAGCAATATCCTTGCAATTCGGGCCCACTTCAAATGAAAGCTTTCCCTGCATTTAATTTTGGGAAAAGAAGGGCCATGGGATACCCCCTTCTTGTGAATTGATTGCAAAAGAAGGGATTTTCATATTTGGCCTGAGCTATCTCTCCATGTTGTGAAGTTACCTCTGGCAAAGTGACATTAAGACATCTCATCTCAGCTGAGTCAACAGCAGCTCTTTCAAAATCTATGAGGAATGCTGAATATTTGGTTCAGCAAAACCCTCTTCATTGTTAGTTCATGTGAAATTAAACTTCTGAATCTTCCCTAAGTTGAGGAATACGACGTGGGCCAGTTTTCATTGCACTGCTTTGTTGGGGACACATTGATTTTCAAGGATGGAAATGAGCCAATTTGTACATTCGGAAAGGCCTCTGTTCATCATACAACTTAGATGTTTTACTTCAGGCTTTATGAAGACTTCTGTAGGAAGAATAGTAAGAAAGAAGACAGTCTGGAGGGTAATCTCTCCTAAATGAGTGCTTGGGTTCAGTATATCCTAATACAAGTCACAATATTAGATAAGGCATGTTTGAAGAAAATTCATTCCATCACGTTTGTTGTAAGTCAGAATACACTGGCAGTTGGGAAACGGCTGTGTGTCAGTGTTCCACAAGGTCTTGGATCCTATTCCACATGGAATCACAGTTTTTCTCTTATATTGGAGAAACTTTATGAAAGTGAGAGGGAATGCTTAAAGCCATTTGTAGGATAGTCTCTATGAACTACGCCTACATGCACAGGACCTTCCAAAATGTTTGCTGCTTGAAATTGACTGGGTAAGGATAATTTCTGTCTTGTACCTTTTTCGGAAAAATGGGTTTCTGTGACTTTGAAAGAAACCTAGGACTCGGTTCTGAAGCAGTTTCTCTAAACATGAACTTGAGCTGTCAAATTGATCCTAGCTTGAAACTGTTTCTGGAGAGCATGCAAACAACGGTGGCAGAAGTGGGAGAAGGTCTCTTCCAACCCAGCTTATTGTTTTGAATCTCAGAAAATTGTCCCACCCAGGGAATCAAGTGGAAAATATGCAAAAACTTGGCAACCTCATTGAGAGCACTTGAGTTCCACGGTTTCCCTAATTAATCTATGTTCCTGCCCTGAATGACCTGGACAACAGCTCCTCTTTGGAGCAGCCACAGCCTCTCACTTGACACGGCTTACTGGAAGAATCTGAATTAAGGTGCAAAGAAGGTCGTTTGAATGGCTTTTGTAATTTTGCTCACATCAACCCAAATGTTGGAACTTCACTCGTACTGGGAATACAAAGAGTGCAGAAAATGTCCCTCATCTTTGCTTTTGTGATAATGGAGTGTTTGTGTTGTTGGGAAGCAAGCATAACCATGAGCTCTGTCAGTGTTTCACACACCCTCACAGTGATTTTGAACACTTCATCTCTGTTTTGATTGTCTTTAGGCAATTTCCTGTGAAGTTGGAAACATTCCTGACAGAATGTCTCTTGAGGAAGTGGTGTTGTGCAATGCGTCTTGTAGGTTTTTGCCACTAGAGGAAAGAATGTGTGTGGGAAACTTCCTTCTTCCTTGGTGGGATCACCAAGTTTGAGGGATTGAGAAACAATCTTATTTATACTAGTGATTGAGGCCATGCATTAAAACCCCCAGTGAAATCTCCATGTTCACCTCTCTGAACATGTCGATCGAGCAAATTTCCAGTTGCTGAAAGGACTACTTGTACAAGAGAAAGCACTGCATGTTAGATGCACCCTGTCTTACTTTTCCCTCTAAATCACAAGAAGGGAATCTCCCACAGCCCTTCTTTTCACACTTTAGACCCAACCACACAAAGAAGTTGTCAGTCTTCTGCAATTTTTTGAATATGTGGCTTCTCTCATTGTCACATGAGAATATTACCATGTGCTGCAAAATTTCACTGCAACCTGCCTATCATTCCTCAACTTCAGCTATATTTGAATGTATTCCCGTTAGCATCAGTTGACAGCGAGATCAAAAATCGAGTGAAAACCATTCCTAGATAGGATGCTCTGTGTGCCTGAGATTTTAAAATCATGCAAATCTGGGATACACTTAGGGAGAGGTTAATACGACTTTATCCCAGACTTTGGAAGTGCAGAGTTTTGCCTAAGGGGAAGAATGGTCCATCTGTACTCTGAGAGGCTTCTGGTCAGTTTCATCCTCAGTACATCAGCTTCTCCTTTATCTTCATTGTCCACAGAGAATATCCTTGGAAAGTTGCAAAGAGTACTCTTTAGAAAGACAGTTTCAGTTCATATCAGCTGCATACAACTGTTTCACATACTGTTCTTTTGGGGAAAAGAAGGGACTTGGGAAATTCACTTCTTGGGAATTGATGTTAAAAGCAGGGATTTCCATGTTTGGCCTGTAGTTCCCTGCATGTTATGAAGGTACATCTGGGAAGGTGACATTAAGGACCACATTTCAGCTCAGGCAACAGCAGCTCTGTGGAAAGATATTAGGAATGCTAAGTTATTGGTGCAAAGAACCCCTCTTCAGTGTTACTTTAGGTGCAATTCACATTGAGAATTGTCCCTACATGGAGGAATAAAATGTGGGCCAATTTTTACTGCACTGCCTCTTAGGGGACCCATTGATTTTCATTGACGGATGTGAGCCCATCTGATATTTTCATAGACCTCTGTTGTTAATCGAACTCAGATAATTTACTTCAGCTATGATGAAGTTTTCTGTAGGAAGAATAGCACAAAAGAAGACAGCTTTGACTGTAATCTTCCCTGAAATTGTTGTGTGTCCATTGAAAATATCCTGTAATATTTCTCAAATTTGGGGAAGGCATGTTTGAAGAAAATTTGCTTCATCTCCTTCATTGCAAGACAGGTTATTTAGGCATTTGGGAAAGGGGTCTATTTCAGTGGTCCTCAAAACCTTGTCCTGTACTGAACATGAAATAACGCTTTTCTCATATGTTGAACTGCCTTTAAATAAGTGAGAAATTCTGTGGCAAGCCATTTGCAGGAAGTGTCTGTGACCTTCGGATACATGCATGGAATCTTCCACCGTGTTCCCTTATAGAAATGGAATGGGTAACGATGATTTCTGCCTTGTACCATCATAGAAAACTCATTCTTTGTCTTGGAAAGAAGCCTATTTCCCAGGTATGAAAATATTTCCCTCAAATTTGTCTGGAGATGTCCAATGGAACACAGCCTGAAAATGTTCCTGGACAGCATGCCAACAGCAGTGATAGAAGTGTGAGAAGATCTCTGCCTATCCAGCGTCTTGTGCTGAATCTTAGAAAATCATTCCACTCTGTGAACCAAACGGAAAAGATGAAGCAAATTCGCAGGTCTCAGTTTAGCCCTGAGATTCAACAGTTTCCATAAGTAGCCTGTATTCCTGTCCTGAATGGCCTTGGCTCCAACTCATCTTAGAAACTCAAACATCCCTTCAGCAGACCCATCTGTTATGAAGCATTCAATGCAAGGTGGTAGAGGATTGTTTGAACGGGTCTTCTAATTTCCAGCAGATCAACCCTAACATTCACATGTGATGCATCTTTGGAATACAATGAGTGTAAAAAAAAAATTCTCTCATCTGCTTTGTCATGATAAGAGAATATTTGTGTTGGGGAAGCAAGCCAAAATCCAAATTCTGATAGGTTTTGTCACACTCTCGCAATGATTCTGCTCTCTACATCTCGTCTTGTAGTGTCTTTAGGAGAGCCACCTGTGAATTTGGAAAAGTTGTTGACAGAGAGTCTCTTGAAAATGAGGGGCTGTTTAATGCACCTTTTAGGTATTTGTCACAAGGGGAGAATTTGTGTGGGAAACTTCCTTCTGCATTGTTGGGCTCATGTAAGTGATGGGAATGAGGAACCTTCCTTCGTCTAACTTGTGAGTGAGGCCATGCTTTAAAACCCCCTGTGAATTCTCAAACCTCCCCCCACTGAACGTCTCGATCGATGAAATTTCCACATGCTGAAAGGGGTACATGGACAGAATGAAGAACTTTGTGTTAGCGGCACCCAGTCTTGGAAATATGTTCCCATCTTGGAATTGAGCACACGTGGAAATTTTCAGTCTTTTGCCAGTTTTCAAACTTCAGGATTTTGTCCTTGGTGTACGAGCCTGTCCTCCTGTTCTGTAAGATTTCACTGCAACCTGACTTTCCTTCATCAACTTCAGCTGTCTTGAAATGCATTCTAGCTCGCATTAAGTTATGGTGAGACAAAGATTCTTGTGAGAATATGTCCTTGATTGGATACACTGTGCTCCACAGTATTTAGTATCATTCACTGTTGGGAAACAATTTGTGGTCTGGCGAGTTGATACAATCCAAGATTTTGGTAGAGCATTGCATGCTGGCAAGAACTGTCCATGCATAATTGAAAAGGCCTTTTAACCAGTTTGGCCTCAGTACTCCTGCTTCTCCACTTTTTACAATGTCCACAGAAGGCATCCAAGTGAAGAAGTAAAGAATGCTGCAAGCAATCCTCTTGCAATTCGGGTCCACTTCAAATGAATCATTTCTCTGAGTTTCATTTCGGGAACTTAAGGGCTGTGGGATACTCCCTTCTTGGAAATTGATGGCAAAAGCAGGGATTTTCAGGTTTGTCCTGAGCTCTTCCTCCTTGTTGTATAGGTACATCTAGCAAGTGACACTAATACACCTCATCTCAGCTGAGTCAACAAATTCCCTTTTGAAATCTATGAGGAATGCTGAATGTTTGATGCAGAGTACCTCTCTTCAGCATTAGCTCAGGTAAAATTCACCTTCTGTAATTTCCCTATATTGAAGAATACGTTGTGGGCCAGTTTTCATTGTGCTGCATTGTTGGGGACACATAGATCTTCAAGGATGGAAGTGAGCCCATTTGCACATTTGTAAACTCTTCTGTTCATTATCAAAAGTAGATATTTTACTTCAGCCATTATGAAGATTTTTGTAGGAAGAATAGCAAGAAAGCAGACAGCATGGAGGGTAACCTATCCTAAATGAGTGCTTGGGTTCAATATATCCTATAACAATTCTCAGTTTTGGATAAGGCGTTTTTGAAGGAAATTCCCTCCATCATGTTTGTTCCAAGTCAGAGAATTCTGGCAGTTGGGAAATGGCTGTGTGTCAGTGTTTCACAAGGTCTTGCCTCCAATTCCACATGGAATCACAATTTTTCCCTTATATTGAACTAACTTTATGAAAGTGAGAGGGAATGCTTAAAGCCATTTGTAAGACAGTCTCTACTAACTTTGGCTACATGCACGGCACTTCCCAAAAGTTTGGCTGTTTGAAATGGTCTGGGTAAGTATGATTTCTGTCTTGTGCCTTTTTGGGAAAAATGGCTTTCTGTGACTTTGAAAGAAACCTAGGACTCGGTTCTGAAGCAGTTTCTCTAAACATGATCTTCAGATGTCAAAATGAACCAAGCTTGAATCTGTTTGTGAAGAGCTTGCCAACAACGGTGGTAGAAGTGGAAGAAGATCTCTTCCTACCCAGCTTATTGTTCTGAACCTCAGACAATCATCCCACTCAGGGAATCAAGTGGAAAATATGAAAAGCCTCACTGGCCTCATCATGAGCCTTGAGTTCCACGGATTCCCAAAGAAATCTATGTTCCTGCTCTGAACTACCTGTGCACCAGCTCCTCTTTGGTACAACCACAGCACCTTACTTGACACTGCTTCCTGGAGGCATGTGAATGAATATGCAAAGAAGATTGTTTGAATGGCTCTTGTAATTTCGCTCACATCAACCCAAACATTGGATCTTGACTCATAAAGGGAATAGAGTGAGTGCAGAGAATGTCCCTCATCTGCTCTGTCATGATAATGGAGTGTTTGTGTTGTTGGGAAGCAAGTGTAACTACGAGCTCTGATAGGATTTCTCACACCCTCACAATGAGTTAGGTCACTTCATCTCTGCCTCTGTTGTCTTTAGGCAATTGCCCACGAAGCTGGAAACTTTGCTGAAAGAGTGTCTCTTGATGAAGAGGTCCTGTACAATGCATCTTTTTAATTTTTGATGCTAGGGGAAAGATTTTGTGTGGGAAATATCCATCTGCCTTTTTGGGATCACCAAGTTTGAGGGATTGAGAAACAGTCCTGTTTATACTAGTGATTGAGGCCGTGCATTCTAACCCCCAGTGAAATCTCCATGTTCACCCCACTGAAGGGGTCGATCGAGCAAACTTCCACTTCCTTAAAGGACCACTTGTACAGGGAAAGCACTTCATGTTAGATGCACACATTCTTACTTTTGCCACAAAATCACAAGTTGGGAATCTCCCACAGCCCTACTTTTTCCACTTTAGGCTCAACCACATGAGGAAATTCTCAGTCTTCTTCCATTTTTCAAATATGTGACTTCTCTCTGTCACACGAGACTATTACCATGTTCTGTAAGATTTCACTGCACCTGTCATTCATTCCTCAACTTCAGCCATCTTCAAAAGCATTCTCACTAGCATCAGTTGACAGTGAGATCAAGAATCGTGTGATCACAACTCCTAGATAGGTCACTCTGTGCTACTCAGATTTTAAAATCTTGCAAATCTGGGATATACTTGGGGAGGGGTTAACACGAATTTATCCCAGACTATGGAAGTGCAGGATTTTGCTTAAGGGGAATAACAGTTGGTCTGTACTCTGAGAGGATTCTGCTCAAGTTCTTAGTACATCAGCTCCTCCTTTATCTTCACTATCCATAGAGTGGGTCCAAGGCAAAATGCAAAAAATGCTCTTTAGAAAGTCATTTCAGTTCAATATAGCTGCACAAAAATGCATCACATATGGATATTTTGGGGAACAAAAGGGACTAGGGAAATTCCCTTCTTTGGATTTGATGATAAAACAGGGATTTCCATGGTTGGCCTGAGGTTCCCTGCATGTAATGAAGGTACATCAGGGAAGGTGACATTAAGGACCGCATTTCAGCTCAGCCAACAGCAGCTCTTTGGAAAGCTATTAGGAATTCTAAGTTACTGGTGCAAAGAGCCCTCTTCAATGTTACTTTAGGTGAAATTTTCCTTCAGAGTTGTCCCTAACTGGAGGACTACCTTGTGGGCCAATATTTACTGCACTGCCTCTTTGGGGACACATTGATTTTCAGGGACCAAAGTAAGCCTATCTGACATTTTCATAGGCCTCCATTCTTAATCAAACTCAGATAATTTACTTCAGCTCTGATGATCAATTTTGTAGAAAGAATAGCACAAAAGAAGTCAGCTTTGTCTTTAATATCCCCTGAAAGTGCCGTGCATTGGTTGAATATATCCTGTAACATTTCTCAAATTTGGGAAGGCATGTTTGAAGAATATTTGCCCCATCTCATTCATTGCAATACAGAGTATTTAGGCATTTGGGAACAGGGTCTATTTCAGTGGTCCACAAACCTTGGCCTCTATTGCACATGGAATAACGATTTTCACAGATGTTGAACTGCCTTTATATAAGATAAACTCTGTGGCAATCTGTTTGCAAGAAAGTCTCTGTGATTTTGGATACATGCAAGGAATCTTCCAGCATGTTCCCTTATGGAAATGGAATGGGTAAGGATGTTTTCTGCCTTGTACCATCATAGAAAGCTCTTTTTTGACTTGGAAATAAACCTATAACCCAGTTATGAAAAAAATTACTCTCAACTTTGTTTCAAGATGTCAAACGGAATGCAGCTTGAAAATGTTCCTGGACAGAATCCCAACAGCGGTGATAGAAGTTGGAGAAGATCTCTGTTGACAAAGTGTCTTGTGCCAATCTTAAAAAATCATTCCACTGTGTGAACCTAATGGAAAAGTTGGAGCAACTTTGTAGGCGTCAGCTTTGCATTGAGATTCCACGGTTTCCATAAGTAGCCTGTGTATCTGTCCTGAATGGCCTTGGCTCCAACTCATCATAGAAACCCAAACAGCTCCTTAGCAGATCCAGCTGTTATGAAGGATCCAAGCAAGGAGGAAAGAGGATTGTTTGAACGGGACTTCCAATTTCCGTCATATCAACCCTAACGTTCACAAATGATGCATCTTGGGAATTTAATGAGTGTATAAATATTCCACACACCTGCTTTGTCAAGATAAGAGAGTTTTCGTTTTGGGGAAGCAAGCCAAATCCAGGCCTTCTTACACACATTCAATGAGTCTGTTCTCTTCATCTCCTCTTGTAGAGTCTTTAGGAAAGCCACCTTCAAATTTGGAATATTTGTCAACAGAGTGCCTCATGAAAATGAGGGGCTGTGCAATGCAACTTGTATGTATTTGTCACTAGAAGAAAGAATGTGTGTGGGAAACCTCCTTCTGCCTTGACGGAATCACATAAGTGGTGGTAATGAGGACCCATCCTATGTCTAAACTGTGAGTGAAGACATACTTTAAAACCCCCTGTGAATTTTCTAATCTCCCTCCACTGAACGTCTCTATCGATTCAATTTCCACATGCTGAAAGGGCTACATGGACACAATGAAGCACTTTCTGTTAGCGGCACCCAATTTGGAAACCTGTTCCCATCTTGGAATTGAGCACATGTGGAAGTTTTCGGTCTTCTGCCAGTTTTCAACCTTGAGAATTTTGTCCTTGGTGTACGAGCCTTTCTTCATGTTGAGTAAGATTTCACTCCAACTTAACTTTCCTTCCTCAACTTCAGTTGTCTTGAAATGCATTCCAGTTGGCAAGAAGTTTTGGCGAGACAAGGTTTCTTGTGAGAGTATCTTCTAGATAGGACGTGCTGTGTTCCTCAGGTTTTAGAATCTTTCACTCTTGGGAAAAATTTGTGGTCAGGCAAGTTGAAATGATCCAAGAATTTGTTAGAGCACAGCACATTTTCAAGAACTGTCTGTGTGTATATGGAAAGGCCTTTTAACAAGTTTGGCCTCAGTACCCCAGCTTCTCCAGATTTTGCAATGTCTACAGAAGGCATCCAAGGGAAAAGGCAAAGAATGCTGCAAGCAATCCTCTTGCAATTCGGGTCCACTTGAAATGAATGGTTGCCGTGTGTTTCACTCCAGAACCATAAGGCCGTGTGATACTCCCTTGTTTTTTATTGATGGTAAACAGGGATTTTCATGTTTGGCCTGAGCTATCCCTCCATGTTGTGAAAGTACAACCAGCAAAGTGACATTAAGACACAGCATCTCAGCTGATTCAACAGCTGGTGTTTCAAAATCTATGAGGAATGCTGAATGCATACTTCAGAGAGACCTTCTTCACCGTTAGTTCATGTAAAATTCACCTTCTGTAACTTCCTTATTTGGAGGAATATGACATGGGACAGTTTTCATTGCACTTCCTTTTTGGGGACAGAGTGATCTTCAAGGATGGAAGTGAGCCCATCTGCACATTCTTAAAATCCTCTGTTCATTATCAAATCTCAATCTTCCCACTCTGGGAATCAAGTGGAAAATATTCGGCAACTTTGCAGGCCTCGTCGTGAGCACTGAGTTCCACAGTTTCCCAATTTAATCTATGTTCCTGCAGTGAATGACCTGGGCAACAGCTCCTCTTTGGAATAGCCACAGCCCTTCACTTGACACTGCATCCAAATGAAGGTGTAAAGAAGATTGTTTGAATGGGTCTTGTAATTTCGCTCACATCAACCCAAACTTTGGAACTTGAATCATACAGGTAATACAATTCTTGTGAACCATGTCTCTCATCTGCGCTTTTGTGATAATGGACTGTTTGTGTTGTTGGGAAGCAAGCGTAACTACAAGCTCTGATGGGCTTTCTCACACTCTCACAGTGAGGTAGGTCACTTCATCTCTGTCTCGGTTGTCTTTATGCAATTGTCCACGAAGTTGGAAACATTGCCAACAGAATGTCTCTTGAGGAAGAGGTCCTGTGCAATGCATCTTGCTGGTTTTTGTCACTAGATGAAAGATTGTGTGTGAAACTTACTTCTGCCTTGTTGAGATCACTATGTTTGAGAGATTGAGAAACAATCCTCTTTCTTACTATTGATTGACACCGTACATTCAAAACCCCAGTGAATTCTTCATGTTCATGTCTCTGAACGTGTCAATTGAGCAAACTTCCTCTTGCTGAAAGGGCTACGTGTACAGGAGAAAGCACTTCTTGTTAAATGCACACATTCTTACTTTTGCCATTAAATCACAAAAAGGGAATCTCCCACTGCTCTTCTTTTCACAATTTAGGCTCAACCACATTAGGAAGTTTTCAGTCTTCTACCATTTTTTGAATATGTGGCTTCTCTGTTTGGCACATACGCCCATCACCATGTTCTAAAAGATTTCACTGCAACCTGCCTTTTGTTCCTCAACTTCAGCCATCTTTGAATGAATTCTCATTAGCTTCAGTTGACAGCGAGGTCAAGAATCATGTGAAGACGTCTCTTAGGATGCTCTGTGTGCCATAGTATTTAAAGTCATGCAAATTAGGGATACACTTGGGGAGGGGTTATATTTACATTATACCAGACTTTGCAAGTGCAGAGTTTTGCCTCAGGTGAAGAATGGTCCCTCCATACTCTGAGAGGTTTCTGGTCATGTTCATCCCTATTACATCAGCTTCTCCTTGATCTTACCTGTCCACAAAGAGAATCCAAAGACTGTTGCAAAAAATGATCTTTAGAAAGTCAGCTTCAGTTCATATCAGCTGCACACAAATGCTTCACTTATGGTTCTTTTGGGGAACAGAAAGGACTTGGGAATCTCCCTTCTTTGGAATTCATGATAAAAGCAGGGATTTCCTATTTTGACCTGAGGTTCCCTGCATGTAATGAAGGTGTATATGGGAAGTTGACATTAAGGACCGCATTTCAGATCGGCCAACAGCAGCTCTTTGGAAAGCTATTAGGAATACTGAGTTATTGGTGCAAAGAAACTCTCTTCAGTGTTACTTTAGGTGAAATTCACCTTCAGAAACGTCCCTACTTGGAGGAATATAATGTGGGCCAATTGTCACTGCATTGCCTCTTTGGGAAACATTGATTTCCAGGGATGGAAGTGAGCTGATCTTCACATTCTCATAGGCCTCTCTTCTTCATTGAACTCAGATAATTTACTTCAGCTTTCATGAAATATTCTGTAGGAAAATTAGCACAAAAGAGGACAGATTTGATTGTAATGTCTCCTGAATGAGACATGCTTCAGTTCATTATATCCTGTAACAGTTCTCAATTTTGGAGAAGGCAGGTTTGAAGAAAATTCTCCCCATCTACTTTGTTGCAATACAGAGTAATTTGGCATTTTGGAAATGGGTCTATTTCAGTGGTCCACAAAACATTGGCCTGTACTGTATATGGAATCATAGTTTTAACAGATGTTGAATTCTATTTACAGAACAGAATATCTGTGGCAAGCCATTTGCAGGAAAGTCTCTGTTACTTTCAGCTTTATGAATGGAATCTTCCAACATGTTCCCTTATGGAAATGAAACGGGTAAGGATGATTTCTGCCTTGTGCCATGATGGGAAAAAGCTTTTAGTGACTTGGAAAGAAGCCTATATCCTGGGTCTGATACAATTACTCTCAAATTTGTCCTGATATGTCAAATAGAACCCAGCTTGAAAATATTCCTGGACAGCATTCAAAGAGAGGTGATAGAATTGGAAGGTCTCTCCCTACTCAGTTCCTTTTGCCAAATCTTAGACAATCATTCCACTCTGGGAACCAAAAGGGAAAGGAGCAGCAAATATACAGGCCTCAATGGAGCCCTGATTTTCCATGGTTTCCCTAGGTAGCCTGTGTTCCTGTGCTGGACATCTTTGGCTCCAACTCATCATAGAAACACAAACAACCCCTCAGGAAACCCAGTTTTACAAAGAATTCTAAGCAAGGTGGAAAGAGGATTGTTTGAATGGGTCTTCTAAATTCCATCAGATCAAACCGAATGTTCAAAGGTGACACAGCTTTGCAGTACAATGAGTGTGAAAAAATTTCCTTCACCTGCGTTTTTGGGATACAATAATTTTTGTGCTGGGGAAGGAAGCCAAAATCCAAGTTCAGATAGGCCTTCTCACACACTCACATTTAGTCTGCTCCCATCATCTCCTCTTGTAGTGCCTTTAGGAAAGTAAGCTGCAAATTTGGAAACTTTATCAACAGAATGTCTCTTGAAAATGAGGGGTTGTGCCATGCATCTTGTAGGTATTTGTCACCAGAGGAAAGACTGTCAGTGGGAAACTTATTTTTGCCTTGGGATCATGAAAGTGGTGTGATTGAGGACCCACCTTAAGTCAACCAGTGAGAGAGGCCATGCATCCAAGTGCCCAGTGAATTCTCAAAGCTCCCACCTCTAAACATCTTGATCCAGCAAATTTCCACATGCTGTAAGGACTACCTGGACAGAATGAAGCACATTGTTTTAGCTGCACCCAATCTTGGAAACCTGTTCCCATCTTGGAATTGAGCATATTTGGAAGTTTTGGGTCTTCTGCCAGTTTTCAAAAGTGAAGCTTTTGTCTTTGGCTTATGAGCCTGCCTTCATGTGCCATAAGATTTCACTGCAACCTGACTTTCTTTCCTCAAGTTCAGCCATTTTGAAATGTTTT
This sequence comes from Camelus dromedarius, assembly GCF_036321535.1. Taxonomy (NCBI): domain Eukaryota; kingdom Metazoa; phylum Chordata; class Mammalia; order Artiodactyla; family Camelidae; genus Camelus; species Camelus dromedarius. Next base: position 7,382,121 of record NC_087473.1, on the reverse strand, counting down.
CTAGCTGGCATGAAGTTATGGGGAAACATAGATACTTGTGAGACTGTATCCTAGATAGGACGACCTGTTTTCCACAGGTTTTAGAATCTTTCACTCCTGGGAAACAATTTTGGGTCGGGCGAGTTGACGTGATCCAAGACTTTGTTAGAGAACAGGACGCTGGCTAGAAGAGTCCATGCATATTTGGAAATGCCTTTTCACAATTTCTGACTCAGTACACCAGCTTCTCTAGATTTTGCAATGTCCACAGAAGACTTCCTAGGGAAGAAGAAAAGAATGCTGCTAGCAATCCTTTTGTAATTTGGGTCCACTTCAAACAAATGATAGCTCTGCATTTCAGTTCGGGATAAGAAAGACCATAAGAAAATCCATTCTTGGGAATGGATGTCAAGCAGGGATTTTCATGTTTGGCCTGAGCTATTCATCAATGTTGTGAAGGTACATCTGGCAGATATTAAGACACCTCATCTCAGCTGAGTCAACAGCAGAACTTTCGGAACCTATGAGGAATGCTTAATGTTTGGTACAGAGAACACCTCTTTACATTAGTTCTGGTGAGATTCACCTTCTTTAACTTCCCTATTTGGAGGAATATGACTTGGGCCAGTTTTAATTGGACTGCATTTTTGGGACACATTGATATTCAAGGATGGAAGTGAGCCCATTTGCACATTTGGAAAGGCCTCTGTCAATCATCCAACATAGATATTTTACTTCAGTCATTATGAAGATTTCTGTAGGAAGACTAGCAAGAAACAAGACAGCTTGGAGTGTAATCTCTCCTAAATGAGTGCTTGGGTTCCATATACCCTATAACAATTCTCAATTTTCTATAAGGCATATTAGAAGGAAATTCACTCCATCAACTTGTTTGCAAGTCAGAGAATTCTGGCAGTTGGGAAACAGCTGTGTGTCAGTGTTCCACAAGTTCTTGGCTCCTATTTGAAATGGAATTACAGTTTTTCCCTATGTTGATTTAACTTTATGAAAGAGAGAGTGAATGCAGAAATCCACTTGTATGAGAGTCTCTATGACCTTCGGCTACATGCAGGGGACATTCCATCATGTTTGCTGCTCAAAATGGAAAGGGTAGGGATGAATTCTGTCTTGTTCCTTTTTCAGAATAATTGGTTTCCATAAATGGGAAAGAAGCCTATGTCTCGGTCCTGAAGAAATTTCTCTAAACATGAACTTGATATATCAAATTGAACCCAGCTTGAAACCGTTCATTGTGATCATGGCAACAATGGTGGCAGTAGTGGGAGAAGAACTCTTCCAACCCAGCATATTGACCTGAATCTTAGACAATCGTCCCACACTGGGAATCAAGTGGAAAATAAGCAACAAACTCGCAGGACTCATCATGAGCACTGAGTTCCATGGTTTCCCAAATTAATCAATGTTCCTGCCCTGAACTACCTGGGCACCAGCTACTCTTTGCAACAGCCACAGTCCCTCACTTGACACTGCTTACTGGATGCATCCAAATGAAGTGAAAAGAAGATTCTTTGAATGGGTCTTCTAATTTCGTTCAAATGAACCCAAACATTGACACTTGACTCATACTGGAAATACAATGAGTGCAGAAAATGTCCCTCATCTGTGTTGTTGTGATAAGGGACTGTTTGCATTGTTGGGAAACAAGTGTAACTACAAGCTCTGATAGGCATTCTCACACTCAAACAGCAAGATAGGTCACTTCATCTCTTCCTCAGTTGCCTGTAGGCAATTGCTCACTAAGTTTGAATCATTGCCAAATGATTGTCTCTTCATGAAGAGGAATTGTGCAATGCATCTTGTTGGTTTTTGTCACTAGGGGAAAGATTGTGTGTGGGAAAATTCCTTCTGCCTTGTTGGGATTACCAAGTTTAAGGGATTGAGGAAAAATCCTATGTCATATTTGTGATTGAGGCCATTCATTAAAACCCCCAGTGAAATCTCAATCTTCCCCTCACTGAACTTGATGATTGAGCAAACTTCAACTTGCTGAAAGGACTACTTGCACAGGAGAAAGCATTTCATGTTAGAAGCACCCACTGTTACATTTGCCACTAACACACAAGAAGGGAAATTCCCAAAGCCCTTCTTTTCCTACCTTAGGCTCAAACAACTGAGGAAGTTTTCAGTCTTCTGCCATTCTTGAATATGTAGCTTCTCTTTTTAGAACAAGATCGTATCACCATGTTCTATAAGATTTCACTGCCAACTACCTTTCCTTTCTCAATTTCAGCCATCTTTGAATGCATTCTCTTTAGCATGTGTTGACTGCGAGGTCAACAATCATGTGAAAACATCTCCTAATAGTATGTTCTACGTGCCTCAGATTTTAAATCCTGCAAATCTGGGATCCACTTGCGGAGAAGTTAAGTTGACTTTATCCCAGACTTTGGAAACACTGAGTTTTGCCTAAGTGGAAAAATGGTCACCTGTACACTGAAAGGCTTCTGCTCATGTTTTTCCTTAGGACATCAGCTTCTTCTTGATATTCACTGTCCACAGGGAGAATCCAAGGAAATATGCAAAGAATGTTCTTTAGAAATTCATGTTCAGATCGTATCAGATGCATACAAATGTTTCAAGTATGGTTATGTTTTGAAACCGAAGTGACTTGGGAATTTCCCTTCTGGGAATTGATCATCAAAACAGGGATATCCATGTTTGTCTGGAGGTTCCATTCAAGCTGTGAAGGTACATCTGGGAATGTGCCATTAAGGACAGCATTTCAGTTCAACCAACAGCAGTTCTTTGGGAAGGTATTAGGAATGCTGAATTATTGGTACACAGAAACCCCCTTCAGCATTACTGTAGGAGAAATTCACCTTCAGAAGCGTTCCTATTTGGAGGAATATGATTTGGGCCAATTTCACTAGAGTGCCTTTTGGGGGACACATTAATTTTTAGAGATGGAAGTTAGCCCATCTGCACATTCTAATAAGATTATTCTCTTCATCGAATCCAGAAATTTGGTTCTGCTCTGAAGAACTTTTCTGTACAAAGAATAGCACAAAAGATGACAGCTTTCAGTGTACACTCTCCTGAAACTATTGAGGTTCAGTTCAATATATCCTGCAACAATTCTCAGTTTTGGAGAAGACACATTTGAAGGAAATCGCCCTATCTCCATTATTTCAAATAAATTATTTAGTCATGTGGGAAACGGGTCTATTTCAGTGTTTCACAAAATCTTGGCCCATACCACACATGGAATCACTGTTTTCACAGATGTTGAACTGTCTTTAAAAAAGTGAGAAATACTGTGGAAGCTGTTTGCAGGAAAGGCTCTGTGACCTTTGTCTAAATGCACATAATCTTCCAACATTTACCCTTAAGTGAATGAAAAGGGTAAGGATAAATTCTGCCTTTTGCCTTCATGGGGAAAAACAGTTTCTGTGAGTTGGAAAGAAGACTATATCCCAAGTATGAAAGAGTTTCTATCAAATTAGCCTCAAGATTTCAAATTGAAACCACCTTGAAAATGTTCCTGGAGAACATGACATGAGAGGTGATAGAAGTGAGAAGAAATCTCTACCTACCCACCTCATTGTGCTGAATCTTAGTGAATTATTCCACTCTGGGAACAAATTAGATAAATTGGAGCAAGTATGCAGGCCTCGGGGGAGTGGTGAGATTCCATGGATTCCCCAAAGTAACCTGTTTTCCTGTCCTGAATGGCCTTGGCTCCAACTCATCACAGAAACACAAACAGCCCCTCCACAGACCAAGCAGTTATGAACCATTCAAAGTAAGATGGAAATAGGATTGTTTCAATGGGTCTTCTAATTTCCATCAGATCAACCCTAACGTTTTCAGATGACGCATCTTGGGAATGAATACATGAGAGCGAAAATTTTTCCTTCTTCTGTGTTGTCGGAATAACAGAATATTTATGTTGTGGAAGCAAGCCAAAATCAAAGTTCTGATACGCCTTCTCACACACTTGCCATAAGTCAGCTCCCTTCATCTCCACTTTTAGGAAAGTCACCTGCAAAATTGGAATCATTATAGACAGAATGTCTCTTGAAAATGAGTTGCTGTTCTATGCATTGTGTTATAATTTGTCACTAGAGGAAAGAGAGTGTGTGGGAAAGGCCTTCTGCCTTGTTGGTATCGTGTAATTGGTGGGAATGAAAACCCATCCTATTTGTAACTTGTGAGTGTTCCCATGAATTAAAACCCCCTGTGAATTCCCAAAATTCCCCCAACTGAACGTCAAGATTGAGCAAATTTCTGCACGCTGGAAAGAATACTTCAAAAGAATGAAGCACATTCTCTTAGTTGCACCCAGTCATGGAAACATGTGCCATCTTTGTATTGAGCACATGTGCAAGTTTTCGGTCTTCTGCCAGTTTTCAAATGTGAGGCATTTATCTTTGGCATATGCGCGTGTCTTCCTGTTCTGTAATATTTCACTGCAAACTGAAAGTATTGCTCAACTTCAGCCATCTTCTAATGCATTCTAGCTGGCATGAAGTTCTGGTTAGACAAAGATTCTTGTGAGACTATCTCCTACATAAGACGCCTTGTGTTCCACAGATTTTAGAATCTTTCACTCTTGAGAAATAATTTCATGTCATGCATGTTGACATGAACCAAGATTTTGGTGGAGAACAGCACGCTGGCAAGAACTGTCCATGTGTACTTGGAAAGGACTTTTCACATATTCGGCCTCTGTATTTCAGCTTCTCCAGATTTTGCAATGTCCACAGAAGACATCCAAGGAAAGAAGCACATAATGCTGCTAGCAATCCCCTTGCAATTCATTTGTGCTTCAAATAAGTGCATGCCCTATGTTTCTTTTTGGGAACAGAAGGGTCATGTGATACTCTGTCTTGGGAATTGATGGCAAAAGCTGGGATTTTCATGTTTGGCCTGATCTATCCCATCATATTTTGATGGTACATCTGGCAAAGTGACATAAAGACACCTCATCTCAGCTGAGTCAGTAGCAGCTCAAACAAATACTATGAGGAATGCTGACTTTTTTGTACAGAGAATAATTCGTCAGCATTAGTTCAGCAGATATTCATTTTCTGTTTCTTCCCTATTTGGGGGAATACAACTTGGGCCACTTTTCATTACACTGCCTTGTTGGGGACCCATTGATATTCAAGGACGGATGTGAGACCATTTGCACATTCAGAGCTATACGTTCATCATCCAACATAGATATTTATGGCAGCTCTTTTGAAGATTTCTGTAAGAAGAATAGCAAGAAAGAAGACAGCCTGGAGTGTAATCTCTCCTAAATGAGTGCTTGTGTTCAGTATATCATATAATAATTCTCTAATTATGGATAAGGCACTTTGGAAGGAAATGCACACCATCAATTTGGTTGCAAGTCAGAAAAATTAGGCAGCTCAGAATAGCTGTCTCTCAGCGTACCACAAGGTCTTGGCTTGTATTCCACATGGAATCATAGTTTTTCTCTTATGTTGAACTAATTTTATGAAAGAGAGAAGGAATGTGGAAAGACATTTGTAATACTGTCTCTACAACCTACAGCTACATGCAAGGAACCTTCCAACATGTTCACTGCTCAAAATTAAATGGGCAAGTATGATATATGACTTGTGCCATTTTTGGAAAAATGTGTTCCTGTGAATGGGAAAGAAACCTAACTGTCGGTTCTGAAACAGTTTCTCTCAAACGATCTTGAGGTGTCAATTGAACCCAGCTTGAAACCATTTCTGGAGAGCATGCCAACCACAGTGGCAGAAGTGGGAGAAGACATCTTCCTACCAAGCTTATTGTTCTGAATCTTAGACAATCGTCCCTCCCTGGGTATCAAGTGGAAAAAATGCACAAACATCACAGGACACATCATGAGCTCTAGGTTCCATGGGATCTTTAATTAATATATGTTCCTGCCCTGAACGACCTTGGTGCCAGCTCCTCTTTGCAACAACCACAGCCCCTCACTTGACACTGCTTTCTGAAAGCATCCAAATGATGTGGAAAGAAGATTCTTTGAATGGGTCTTCTAATTTCACTCAGATGAACCGAAACATTGACAATCGACTCATAATGGGAATACAATGTTAGTGAACAATTTCCCACATCTGTGCTGTCATGATAATGGAGTGTTTGTGTTGTTGGGAAGCAAGTGTAACTATGAGCTCTGATAGGACTTCTCACACTCTCGCAGCAATATAGCTCACTTCATCTCTGTTTGGTTACTTGTAGGCAATTTCCCACCAAGTTGGAAGCATTGTTGAAAGAGTGTCTCTTGATTAAGAGGTAGTGTGCAATGCATCTTATTTGTTTTTGTTACTAGGGGAAAAATTTTGTGTGGGAAAGTTCCTTCTGCCTTATTGGGATCACAAAATTTGAGGGATTGAGAAACAATCCTATCTCTTACTTGTGATTGTGGCTGTAAATTAAAACCCCAGTGAAATCTCAATCTTCACTTCACTGAACGTGTCTTCGAGCAAACTTCCAGTTGCTGAAAGGACTACTGGGAAAGGAGAAAAGACTTCATTTTAGATGCACCCACTCAAACATTTGCCACTAAGACTCAAGGAGGGACTTTCTCACTGACCTTCTTTTCCACCATAGGCTCAAACACCTGAGGAAGTTTTCAGTCTTCTGCCACTTTTCAAATATGAAGCTTCTCTCTTTCGCACAGGAGTCTATCACCATGTTGTGTAAGATTTCACAACAAACTGCCTTTCTTTCCTCAAGTTCTGAGATTTTTGAAAGTATTGTCATTAGGATCAGTTAACTGCAAGATCAAGAATCATGTGAATACTTCATCAAGATAGGACGTTCTGTGCACCTCAGATTTTAAAATCTTGCAAATCTGGGATACAATTGGGGAGAGGTTAAGTTGACTTTATCCCAGAGTTTTGAAGCAAAGTGTTTTACCTAAGGGGAAGTATGGTCCGTCTGTACAATGAGAGGCTTCTGCTCATGTTTGTCCTTACTACATCAGATTCCCCTTGATGTTCACTGTCCACAGGAAGAATCAAAGGAAAGTGCAAAGAATTCTCCCAAGAACTTCATGTTCATTTCATATCAGATGCACACAAATGCTTCATATATGGTTCTCTTATAAAACTGAAGTGACTTGGGAAATTCCCTTGTGGGAATTGATGATCAAAGACGGATTTCCATGTTTTTCCTGGAGTTCCCTTCATGCTATGAAGGTACAAATGGGAAAGTGCCATTAAGGACCACATTTCAGTTCAGCCAACATCAGCTCTTTGGGAAGCTTTTAGGAATGCTGAAATATTGGTGCACAGAAGCCCTCTTCAGTGATACTTTAGGTGAAATTCAACTTCAGAATCATTCCTATTTGGAGAAATATGATTTGTGCCAATTTAAACTGAAGTGCATTTTTGGAGACACAATGATTTTGAGAAATGGAAGTTAGTCCATCTGCACATTCTAATAGGATTCTGCTCTTTTATGAGTACAGATAAATTACTTCAGCTCTCAAGAAATTTTCTATACGAAGAGTAGCACAAAAGATGTCAGGTTTGAGTGTACACTCTCCTGAAAGAATTGAGGTTTTGTTCAATATATCCTGCAACAATTCTCAATTTTGGAGAAGGCACGTTTGAAGAAAAATAGCCCCATCTCATTTTGTGCAAGACACAGTATTTAGCCATGTAGGAAACTGGTGTATTTCAGTGTTTCACAAAATCTTGGCCCCTACTGCACATGGAATCATGGTTTTCTCAGATGCTGAACTGTCTTTACAAAAGTTAGGGATTCTGCAGCAAGCTGTTTGCAGGAAACCCTCTGTGACATTCAGCTACATGCACAGAATCTTCCAACATGATCCCTTATGGAAATAAATAAGTAAGGATGATTTCTGCCTTCTGTCTTCATGGGAAAAACAGTTTCTGTGACTTGGAAAGAAGCCTATATCCAGGGTCTGAAACAATTTCTCTCAAATTTGCTTTGAGCTGTCAGATTGAAACCAGCTTCAAAATATTCCTTGAGAGCATGCTATGAGAGGTGATAGAACTGGGAGAAAATGTCTACCTACCCACATCCTTGTGTTGAATCTTTTGAATCATTCCACTGTGGGAACAAAATTGAAAAATTGGAGTAACTACACAGGCCTCAGGAGAGCAGTGAGTTTCCAAGGTTACACAAACTACCCTATTTTCCTGTCTTAACGGCCTTGGCTTCAACTCATCATAGAAACACAAACAGCCCCTGAGCAGACCAATTTGTTGCTAAACATTCTAAGCAAGTTGGAAAGAGGATTGCTTCAATGGATCTTCTAATTTTAGTCAGAACAACCTTAACATTTACAGATTACACAACGTGGGAATGAATACAATGAGAGCAAAAATATTTCCTTCATCTGCATTGTCAGGCTAAGAGAGTATTTCTGTTGGGGGAGCAACACCAAAATCCAAATTCTGATATTCCTTGTAACAAACTCGTAATAACTCTGCTCCCTTCATCTCCTTTTTTATGAAACTCACCTGTGAATTTGGAATAATTTTTGAAAGAAAGTCTCCTGAAAATGAGGGGCTGTGCAATGCAATGTGTTATTATTTGTCACTAGAGGAAAGAGTGTGTGTGGGAAACATCCTTCTGCCTTATTGGGATCATGTAAGTGGTGGGACTGAGGATCCATCATATGTGTAACTTGTGAGAGAGGCCATGCAATAAAAACCCCTGTGAATTCTCAAATTTCACCCCACTGAGAGTCTCGATCGAGCAAATTTCTGCACCCTGGAAGGACTACTTTGACAGAATTAAGCACTTTCTGTTAGTTGCACCGAGTCATGGAAACCTGTTCCCTTCTTGGAATTGAGCACATGTGTAAGTTTTCGGCCTTCTGCCAGTTTTCAAAAGTGAGGCTTTTGTCTTTGGTGTATGAGAATGTCTTCACGTTTTGTAAGATTTCACTGCATCCTGATTTTATTCCTCAACTTCACCTTCTTCAAAAGCATTCTAGCTGGCATGAAGTTATAGCTAGACAAAGATTCTTGTGAGAATATATCCTAGATAGGATGCCCTGTTTTCCACAGGTTTTAGAATCTTTCACTCTGAGAAAAAATTTGTGGTCAGTCGAGTTGAAGTGATCCAAGATTTTGGTAGAGCAGAGCAAGCTGGCAAGAACATTCCATGTGTAATTGGAAAGGACTTTTTACAAGTTCAACCTCTGTATCCCAGCTTCTTCAGACTTTGCAATGTTCACAGTAGGAATCCAATGGAAGAAGCACAGAATTCTGCTAGCAATCCTCTTGCAATTCAGGTCTTCTTCAAACAAATGCTTGATCTGTGTCTCATTTCTAGAACACAGGGACATGGGAGACTCTCTCTTAGGTATTGTTGGCCAAACCTGAGATTTTCATGTCTGGCCAGAGCTATCCACCATATTTTGAAGGTACTTCTGGCAAAGTGACATTAAGACACCTCATCTCAGCTGAGTCAAGAGCAACTCATTCGTAATCTCTGAGGAATGCTGACGTTTTTGTGCAGAGAAAAATTCTTCAGCATTAGTTCAGGTGAAATTCACTTTCTGTAACTTCTGTATTTGGAGGAATACAACATGGGCCAGTTTTCATTACACTGCTTGTTAAGGCACATTTATTTTCAAGGGTGGAAGTCATCCCATCTGCACATTCTCAGAGGCCTCTTCTCTTCATCGAGCTCAGATAATTTACTTTAGTGCTCAAAATGTTTTCTGTATGAAGAAAAGCACAAAAGATGACAGCTTTGAATGTACACTCTCCTGAATGAGTCTAGCCTTTGTTCAATGTATCCTGCAACAATTCTCAATTTTGGAGCAGTTAAGTTTGATGAAAAATTGCCCCATCTAATTTGTTAAAATACACAGTATTTAGGCATGCATTAAACGGGTCTATTCCAGTGTTTCAGAAAATCTTGGCCCCTACCACACATGGAATCACGGTTTTCTCTGATGTTGAGCTGTTTTTAAATAAGTAAGTGATACTGCAGCAAGCCATTTGCAATAAAGCCTTTGTGGTCTTTGGCTACATGCACAGAATCTTCCATCGTGTTCATTTATGGAAATGAAACAGGTAAGGATGATTTATGACTTATGCCTTCATGGAGAAAAACATTTTCTGAGATTTATAGAAAGAAAGACTAATAGAAAGAAGCCTATTTCCTGGGTCTGAAACAATTTGTCTCAAATTTGCCTCGAGATGTCAAATTGAAAACAGCTTGAAAAAGTTCCTGGAGAGCATGCCATGATAGGTGGTAGAAGTGGGAGAATATCTCTACCTACCCAGCTCCTAGTGCCGTATCTTAGAGAATCATTTCACCCTGGGAACCAAATGTAAAAATTTCAGCAACTACGCAGGCCTCAGGGGAGTGGTGAGTTTCCACGCTTTCCCAAGTTTGCCAGTTTTCCTGCCATCAACGGCCTTGGCTACAACTCATCATAGAAACACAAACAGCCCCTCAGCAGACCCAGCTGTTATGAAACATTCTAAGCAAGGTGGAAAGAGGATTGTTTCAATGGGTCTTCTAATTTCCATCAGATCAACCCTAACAGATGACGCATCCTAGGAATGAATAATTTGAGACCAAAAATGTTTCCTTCATCTGCCTTGTCAGGATAAGAGAATATTTCTGTTGGGGAAGTAAGCCAAAATCCAAGTTCTGATATGCCTTCTCACACACCTGCATTACGTCCACTCCATTCATCTCCTCTTTTAGGAAAGCCACCTATGAATTTGGAATCATTGTCGACAGAATGTCTTTTGTAAATGAGGTGCTGTGTAATGGATTGTGTTATTAATTGTCACTAGTGGAAGAGTGTGTGTGGGAAACATCCTTCTGCCTTGTTGGAATCATGTAAGTGGTGAGACTGAGTACCCAACTTATGTGAAACTTGTGAGTGAGGCCATGCATTAAAACCCCCTGTGATTTCTCAAAGTTACCCCCACTGAACATCTCGATTGAGCAAATTTCTGCATGCTGGAAGGACTACTTCAACAGAATGAAGCACTTTCTGTTACTTGCACCCAGTCATGGGAACCTGTTCCCATCTTGGTATTGAGCACATGAGCAAGTTTTCGGTCTTCTGCCAGTTTTCAAAAGTGAGACTTTTGTATTTTGTGTATGAGCCTGTCTTCATGTTCTGTATGATTTCACTGCAACCTGACTTTATTCCTCAAATTCACCCAACTTTATATAATTCTACCTGGCATGAAGTTATGGCTAGACAAAGATTCTTGTGAGATTACATCATAGATTGGACGCCTTGTGTTCCACAGGTTTTAGAATCTTTCACTCTTTAGAAACAACTTGGGATCGGGTGAGCAAACGTGATCCAAGATTTTGGTAGAGCACAGCACGCTGGCAAGAACTGTCCATGCATAGTTGAAAAGGCCTTTTCACAAGTTCGGCCTCTGTATCCCAGCTTATCCAGATTTTGCAATGTCCACAGAAGGCACACAATGGAAGTAGCACAGAATGATGCTAGCAATCCTCTTGCAATTCAGGTCCACTTCAAACAAATGCTTGACCTGTGTTTCATTTTGGGTATGGAAGGGCCGTGGGATACTCTCTCTTGGGAATTGATGTCAAAATCTAGGATTATCATGTTTGGCCTGAGATAAACCTCCAAATTTTGAAGGTACATCTGGTAAAGTGACATTTAGACACCTCATCTCAGCTGAGTCAAGAGCCACTCATTTGTAAACTTTGAGGAATGCTGACATTTTTGTGCAGAGAAAAATTCTTCAGCATTAGTTCAGGTGAAATTCACTTTCTGAAACTTCCCCATTTGGAGGAATAGAACATGGTCCAGTTTTCATTACACTGCCTTTTTGGGGAAACATTGATTATCAAGGAGGGAAGTGAGCCCATTTCAATATTTAGAAGCATACAATCATCATCCAATGTAGATGTTAACTTCAGCTCTTATGAAGATTTCTGTATGAGGAATAGCAAGAAATAAGACAGCTTGGAGGGTAATCTCCCCTAAATAATTGCTCGGTTTCAATATATCCTGTTAAACTTCTCAATTTTGGGTAAGCTATTTTTGAAATAAATGCACACAATCATCTGGGTTACAAGTCAGGGAAATTTGTCCATTGAGAACAGCTGTCTGTCAGTTTAATACATGGTATTTATACATGTCTCATATTCCAAATGGAATCACAGTTTTTCTCTTATTTTGAACTAACTTCATGAAAGAGGGAGGTAATGCAGAAAGACATTAGTAGGAGAGTATCTACAACCTACAGCTACATGCAAGGGACCTTCCAAAATATTTGATGCTACAAATTAAATGGGTAAGTATTATTTCTGTCTTGTGCCTTTTTAGGAAAAGTTTGTTTCTGTGAATGTGAATGAAACCTTTGTCTCAGTTTTGAAACAGTTTCTCTCAACAAGAACTTGAGATGTCAAATAAATCCCAGCCTGAAACTGTTTCTGGAGAGAATGCCAACAATGGTGGCTGAAGTGGGAGAAGATATCTTCCTACCCAGCTTATTGTTCCGTATCTTATACAATTGTCCCACACTGGGAATCAAGTGGAATTTATGCAGCAACTTCACAGGCCTCATCATGAGCCCTTGGTTTGATGGGATCCCAAATTAATCTATGTTCCTGCACTGAACATCCTGGGCATCAGCTTCTCTTTGCAACAGCCACAGCTCCTCACTTGACACTGCTTACTGGAAGCATTCAAATGATGTGCAAGGAAGATTCTTTGAATGGGTCTTCTAATTTTGCTCAAATAAACCCAAACATTAACACTTGACTCATACTGGTAATAAAAAGGGTGCAGAAAATATCCCTCACCTGCACTGTCGTGATATTGGAGTGTTTGTGTTGTTGGGGAACAGGCATAACTATGAGCTCTGATAGGCCTTCTCACACTCTCGCCATAACGTAGCTCACTTCATCTCTGCTTCGGTTGCCTTTAGGCAATTGCCTACCAAGTTGGAAACATTGCCGAAAGAGTGTCTCTTGATGAATAGGTGTTGTGCAATGCATCTTGTTGTTTTTTAACACGAGGAGAAAGATTGTGTGTGGGAAACTTCCTTCTGCCTTTTTGGGATCACCAAAATTGAGGGATTGAGAAACAACCCTATGTGTTACTTGTGATTGAGTCCATGCTTTAAAAGCACAAGAGAAACCCCAATCCTCACCTCTCTGAATGTGTCAAATGAGCAAACTTCCACTTGCTGAAAGGACTACTTGGGCAGTAGAAAGCACTTCTTGTTAGATGCACCCACTCTTACAATTGCCACTAATTCACAAGGAGGGAACTTCCCTCAGCCTTTGTTTTTCCACCTTATGCTCAAACATATTTGGAAATTTTCAGTCTTCTGCCACTTTTCAAATATGTATCTTCTCTTTGGAACACGAGCCTATCACAATTTTCTTTAAGATTTCACTGCAAACTGCCTTTCCTTCCTCAAATTCAGCCATCTTTGAATGCATTCTCTTAAACATCAGTTGACTGTGAGATCAAAAATCATGTGAAAAAGTCTCCTAGATAGGACGTTCTGTGTGACTCAGATTTTAAAATCTTGCAAATCTGGGATACACTTTGGGAGGGGTTAAGTTGACTTCTCCCAGAATTTGGAAGCACAGAATTTTGCCTAAGGGGATGAACGTTCCACCCATACACTGAGGCTTCTACTCATGTTTGTCCTTAGTATATCAGTTTCTCCTTTATGTTGACTCTTCACAGAGAGTATCCAAGGAAATGTGCAAAGAATGCTTTTTTGAAAGTCATCTTCAGTTCATAACAGTTACACAAAAATACTTCACATATGGAACTCTTGTGGAACCCATGTGACTTGGGAAATTCTCTTCTGGGAATTAATGATAAAACCAGGGTTATCCATGTTTGTCCTGAGGTTCCTTTCATGCTATGAAAGTACATTTGGGAAGGTGACATTAAGGACTGCATTTCAGCACAGCCAGCAGCAGCTATTTGGGAAACTGTTAGGAATGCTGAAATATTGGTGCACAGAAACCCTCTTCAACGTTACTCTAGGTGAAATTCACCTTCAGAAACGTTCTTATTTGGATGAAAATGATTTGGGCCAATTTTCACTGCACAACGTTTTTTGGGACACATTGATTATCAGGGATGGAGGTCAGGCCATCTGCACGTTCTCATAGGCCTCTGCTCTACATCAATTTCAGATAATTTACTTCAGCTCTCAGGAAATTTTCTATATGAAGGATAGCACAAAAGATGACAGCTTTGAGTGTACACTCTCCTGGATGAATTGATTTTTGGTTCAATGTATCCTGCAAGAATTCTCAGTTTTGGAGAAGGCACATTTGATGAAAAATCACCCCATCTAATTTGTTGCAGGACACAGTATTTAGGCATTTGGGAAACGGGTCTATTTCAGTGTTTCACAATACTTGGGCCCTGCCACAAATGTAATCACGGTTTTCTCAGATGTTGAACTGTCTTTACAAAAGTGAGGAACACTGAGGCAAGCTGCTTGCAAGAAAGTCTCTGTGACCTTCATCTACATGCAAAGAATCTTCCAAAATGTTCCCTTATGGAAATGAAATGGTAAGGATTATTTCTGCCTTGTGCCTTCATGGAGAAAAACAATTTCTGTGACATGGAAAGAAGCATATATCCCGAGTCTGAAACAATTTTTCTCAAATTTGCCTCGAGATATAAAATTGAACCCAGCTTGGAAAAGTTCCTGGAGAGCATGCCATGAGGTGAGATAGAAGTGGGAGATGATCTCTACCTTCCCAGCTCCTTGTGCCAAATCTTAGAGAATCATTCTAGTCTGGGAACCAAATGGAAAAATTGGAGCAACTGTGTAAGCCTCAGGTGAATGGTGAGTTTCCACAGTTTCCCAAATTAGCCAGTTTTCCTGTCATGAACGGCCATGGATCCAACTCATCATAGAAACACAGCCCCTCAGGAGATCCATCTGTTACTAAACATTCTAAGCAAGGTGGAAAGAGGATTGCTTCAACGGGTCTTCTAATTTCAGTCAGATCAACTCTAACGTTTACAGATAATGTAACTCCAGAATGAATAAAATGAGAGCCAAAATGTTTCCTTCATCTGAGTTGTAGGGATAAGGGAATAATTCTGTTGGGGAATTACGCCAAAATTCAAGTTCTGATAGGCCTTCTAACACACTCAAATTAAGTCAACTACCTTCATCTCTTCTTTTAGGAAACTCACCTGAGAAGTTGGAATCACTGTCGAAAGTATGTCTTCTGAAAATGAGGGGCTGTGAAATGCATTGTGTTATTATTTGTCATAGAGTAAAAAGTGTCTGTAGGAAACATCCTTCTGCCTTGCTGGGATCATGTAGGTGGTGGGACGGAGGACCCATCATATGTGTAACTTGTGATTGAGGCTATGTGTTAAATCCCCTTGCCAATTCTCGAAGTTCCCCCTAATGAACATCTCGATCAAGCAAATTTCCACACACTGGATGGAATACTTCGATAGAATGAATCACTTTCTGTTAGTTGCACCCATTCAGATAAACCTTTTCCTATCTTGGGATTGAGCACTTGTGCAAGTTTTTGGTCTTCTGCAAGTTTTCAAAAGTGAGACATTTGTCTTTGGTGTAAAAGCCTATCTTCATTTTCTGTAAGATTTCACTGCAACCTGACTTTATTCCTCAACTTCAGCCATTATTCAATGCATACTAGGTGGTTTGAAGTTATGGCTAGACAAAGATTCTTGTGAGACTATCTCCTAGATAAGACACATTGTATTCCACAGGTTTTAGAATCTTTCACTCTTGAGAAACTATTTGGGATTGGGTGACTTGAAGTGATCCAAGATTTTATTAGAGAATAGCACTCTGGCAAGAACTGATCGTGTGTACTTGTAACGGCCTTTTCAGAAGTTAGGCCACTGTATCTCAGCTTCTCCAGACTTTTCAATGTCCACAAAATCATCCAAGGGAAGAGGCACAGAATGCTGCTAGCAATCCTCTTGCAATTTAGGTTCACTTCAAATTAATGCTTGACCTGTTTTTCATTTCTGGAACAGAAGGGACATGGGAGACTCTATCTTGGGCATTGATGGCAAAACCTGGCATTTTCATATCTAGCCTGAGCTATCAACCATATTTTGAAAGTACATCTGGCAAAGTGACATTAAGATACCTCATCTCAGTTGAGTCAAGAGCAGCTCATTCATAATCTCTGAGGAATGCTGACATTTTTGTGCAGAGAAAAATTCTTCAGGGTTAGTTCAGGTGAAATTCACTTTATGCAACTTCCCTATTTGGAGGAATACAACATGGGCCAGTTTTCATTACACTGCCTTGTTAAGGCACATTAATTTTCAATGATGGATATCATCCCATTTGCACAATCAGAGGCATACGTTCATCATTCAATGTAGATATTTACTTCAGCTCTTATAAAGATTTCTGTAGGAAGATTAGCAAGAAAGAAGACAGCTTGGAATGTAATCTCCCCTAAATGATTGCTTGGGTTCAATATATACTATAATACTTCTCAATTTTGGATAAAGAATTTTTCAAGGGAATGAACACCATCAACTTGTTGCAAGACAGAGAAAATTGGCAGTTGAAAACAGCTGTCTGTCAGTGTACAAGAAGGTCTTGGCTCGTATTCAACATGGAATCACAGTTTTCTCTTATGTTGAACTAACTTTATGAAAAAGAGAGGGAATGTGCAAAGACATTTGTAGGAGAGTCTCCACGACCTTCAGCTACATGCAAGGGAGAATCCAATTTGTTTGCTGCTTGAAATTAAATGGGCAAGGATGATTTCTTTCTCATGCCTTTTTTAAAAAATGGGTTTCCATTAATGCAAAAGAAACTCATGCCTCAGTTCTGAAACAGTTTCTCTTCACACGATCTTGAGATGTCAAATTGAATCGTTTGAAACAGTATCTGTAAATCATGCTAACAATGGTGGCAGAAGTGGGAGATGTTCTCTTCCTACCCAGCTTATTTTTCTGAATCTTAGACAATCGTCCCACAGTCGGAATCAAGTGGAAATTGTGCAGTAACATCCAGGGCCTCATTGTAAGCACTAGGTTCCACATGATCCCATATTAATCTATGTTCCTGCCCTGAAAGACCTTGGTGCCTGCTCCTCTTTGCAACAGCCACAGCCCTTCAATTGACACTGCTTACTGGAAGTATCCAAATGAAGTGCAAAGAAGATTCTTTGAATGGGTATTTTATTCTGCTTAAATGAACCCAAACATTGACACTTGACTCATATTGGCAATACAATGAGTGCAGATATTGTTCCTCATCTGCCCCATCATGATAATGGACTGTTTGTGTTGTTGGGAAGTAAGCATAACTACAAGCTCTGATAGGCCTTCTCACACTCTCTCAGCAAGGTAGCTCACTTAATCTCTGCTTTGGTTGCCTGAAGGCTTTGCCCACCAAGTTGGAAACATTGCCAAAATGTTGTTGATTAAGAGGTGCAGTGAAATGCATCTTGTTGGGTTTTGTCACTAAGGGAAATATTGTGTATGGGAAACTTCCTCCTGCCTCTTTTGGATCACCAAGTTTGAGGGATTGAGGAACAATCCTATTAATTACTTGTGATTGAGGCTGTGCATTAAAACCCCCAGTGAAATCTCAAACTTCACCTCACTGAATGTGTCAATCGAGCTACGTTCTACTTCCTGAAAGGTCTACTTGGACAGGAGAAAGCATTTCATGTTAGATACACCCACTTTTACTTTTGCCACTAAAACACAAAGAGGGAATTTCCCACAGCCCTTCTTTTCCCACTTTACGCTCAAACACATGAGTATATTTTCAGTTTTCTGCCACTTTTCGAATATGCAGCTTCTCTCTTTGGCACACAAGTCTATCACCATGTTCTGTAAGATTTCACTGCAAACTGCCTTTCCTTCCTCAACTACAGCCTCAAATACATTCCCTTAGCATCTTTTTTTTGCGAGATCAAGAATCGTGTGAAAACATCTCATACATAGGACGTTTTGTGCACCTCAGATTTCAAAATCTTGCAAATCTGGGATACACTTGGGGAGAGGTTATGTTGACTTTATCCCAGACTTTGGAAGCAGAGTGTCTTGCCTAAGGGGAAGAATGGTCCATCCGTACACTGAGAGGTTTCTGCTCATATTTGTCTTTACTACATCAGCTTCTCCTTCATGTTCACTGTCCACAGAGAGAATCCAAGGAAATGTGCAAAGAATGCTCTTTTGAAAGTCATGTTCAGTTCATAACAGATGCACAGAAATGGTTCACATATGGTTCTCTTGTGGAACTGAAGTGAGATGGGAAATTCCCTTCTGGGAATTTATGATAAAAAAAAAGGGATTTTCATGTTTGTCCTCAGGTTCCTTTCATGCTATGAAGGTTCATCTGGGAAGGTCACTTTAAGTACCGCATTTCAGCTCAGTCAACCGCAGTTCTTTGGGTAGCTATTAAGAATCCTGAAATATTATTGCACAGAAACCCTCTTCAGCATAACTTTAGGTGAAATTCACCTTCATAAATGTTCCTACTTGGAGGAATATGATTTGGGCCAATTTTCAATGCAGTGCATTTTTGTGAACACATTTATATTCAAGGATGGAAGCCAGCCCATCTGCACATTCTCATAGGCCTCTTCTCTTCATGGCATTCAGACAATTTCCTTCAGCTCTCAAGAACTTTTCTGTATGAAGAATAGCACAAAAGATGGCAGCTTAGAGTGAAACTTCTCCTGAATGAATCGAGTTATGGTTCAATATATCCTGAAGCAATTTTCAATTTTGGAGAAGACACATTTGATGAAAAATCGCCCAATCTCCTTTGTTGCAAGACAGTATTTAGGCATGTGGGAAACGGGTGTATTTCAGTGTTTCACAATACGTGGGCCCTGCCGCACATGTAATCAGGGTTTTCTCAGATGTTGCAAACATGAGAAATACTGCAGCAAGCCATTTGCAGGGAAGTCTCTGTGACCATTGGCTACATGTAAAGAATCTTCCAACATGTTGACTTATGGAAACGAAACAGTTAAGGATGATTTCTGTCTTGTGCCTTCATGGGAAAAAAGAGTTTCTGAGAATTGTAAAGAAGACTATATCCTGGTTTTGAAATAGTTTCTCTCAAATTTGCCATGAGATATCAAAGTGAAACCAGCTTGAAAATGTTCCTGGAGAGCATGCCATAATAGGTGATAGAAGTGGGAGAAGACCTCTACCTACCCAGCTCCTTGTGCTGAATCTTAGAGAATCATTCCACTCTGGGAACCAAATTGAAAAATTGGAGAAACTACACAGGCCTCAGGGGAGTGTGAGTTTCCACGGTTTCCAAAACTAGCCTGATTTCCTGACCTGAATGGCCTTGGATCCAACTCATCATAGAAACACAAACAGACCCTCAGCAGACCTAGCAATTATGAGCCATTCTAAGCATGGTGGAAAGAGGACTGCTTCAACGGGTCTTCTAATTTCAGTCAGATCAACCCTAACTTTTACAGATAATGCAACTGGGAATGAATATAATGAGAGCGAAAAAGTTTCCTTCAACTGCATTTTCAGGATAAGAGAATATTTCTGTTGGGGAAGTATGCAAATATCCAAGTTCTGATAGGCCTTCTAACACACTCACATTTAGTCTGCTCCCTTCATCTATTCTTTTAGGAAACTCACCTGTGAATTTGGAAACACTGTCAAAAGAATGTGCCCTGAAAATTAGGGTCTGTGCAATGTATTGTGTTATTATTAGTCACTAGAGGAAAGGGTGTCTGTGGGAAACATCCTTCTGGCTTCTTGGGATCATGTAGGTGGTGGGACTGAGGACCAATCCTACATGTAACTTGTGAGTGAGGCCATGCATTAAAACACCTTGTGAATTCTCAAAGTTCCCCCAACTGAACATCTCAATTGAGAAAATCTCTGAACCCTGGAAGGACTACTTTGACAAAATGAAGCACTTTCTGTTATTTGCACCCAGTCATGGAAACCTGTTCCCATCATGGAATTAAGCACATTTGCAAGTTTTTGGTCTTCTCTCAGTTTTCAAAAGTGAGATATTTGTTTTTGGTGTATGAGCCTGTCTTCATTTTCTGAGAGGTTTCACTGCAACCTTATTGTATTCCTCAACTTCAGCCATCTTCAAATGCATTCTAGCTGGCATGAAGTTATGGCTAAAGATTCTTCTGAGACTATCTCCTAGATAGGATGCCCTGTGTTCCACAAACTGTAGAATCTTTCACTCTTGAGGAAAAAATTGGTGTCGGGCAAGCTGATGTGATTCAAGATTTTGTTAGAGTACAGAACACTGGCAAGGACTGCCCTTGTATACATGGATAGGCCTTTTCACAATTTCGGCCCTTGTATTCCAGCTTCTCCAGGTTTTCCAATGTCCATAGAAGGCATCAAACTGAAAAAGCCCAGAATGCTGCCTGCCACCCTCTTGCAATTTAGGTCTGCTTCAAACAAGTGCTTTCCTTGTGTTTCATTTCATAAGCAGAAGGTCCATGGGATACTCTCTCTTGGGAATTGCTGGCAGAAGCTGGGATTTTCATGTTTGGCCTTACCTATCCCAGCATATTTTGAAGGTCCATCTGGCAAAGTGTCATTAAGACACATCATCTCAGGTGAGTCAAGAGCAGCTAATTCAAAATCTTTGAGGAATGCGGTCATTTTTGTACAGAGATAAATTCTTCAGAATTAGTTCAGGTGAAATTCACTTTCTGTAACTTTCCTATTAGGAGGAATAAAATGTGGGCCAGTTTTCATTGCACTGCATTGATGGAGACATTTATTTTCAAGGACGAATGTGAGCCCATTTGCACAATTGGAGTTGCACATACTACATCCTACATAGATACTTATTTCAGCTCTTATGAAGATTAATATAGGAAGAATAGCAAGAAAGAAGACAGCTTGGAGGGTTATCACTCCTAAATGAGTGCTTGGGTTCAATATATCCTACAATACTTCTCAATTATTGATAAGGCATTTTTTAAAGGAAATGCACACCATCTACTTGTTTGCAAGTCAGAGAAATTAGGCAGTTGGGAATGACTGTCTATCAGTGTATCACAAGCTCTTGGCTCATAATTCACATGGAATCCCAGGTTTTCTCTTATGTTGAACTAACTTTATTAAAGAGAGAAGGAATGTGTAAAGACATTTGTAGGAGGGTCTCTATGACCTTCAGCTTCATAGAAGGGTCCTTCCAATGTGGCCACTGCTCAAAATTAAACTGGTATAGTTGATTTCTGACTTGTGCCTTTTTTGGAAAAATTGGTTTCAGTGAATGGGAAAGAAACCTATGTCTCTGTTCTGAAACATTTTCTCTCAACAAAAGCTTGAGTTGTCAAATTGAATCCAGCTTGAAACCATTTCTGGAGAGCATGCCCACCACGGTGTCAGAAGTGTGAGAAGATCTCTTCCTAGCCAGCTTATTGTTTTGAAACTTAGACAATGATCCCACACTGGGAATCAAGTGGAAATTATGCAGCAAATTTGTGAGCTTCATCATTAGTAATAGGTTCTACCAAATCCCAAATTTATCTATGTTCCTGCACTGAACACCCTGGGTGTCAGGTCTTCTTTGCAACAGCCACAGCACCTCACTTGACACTGCTTACTGGAAGCATCAAAATTATTTGCAAAGAAGATTCTTTGAATGGGCCTTCTAATTTCACTCAGATGAAGCCAAATGTTGACACATGACTTATAATGGGAATACAATGATTGCAGTAAATGTCCTTCATCTGCACTGTCATGATAATGGAGTGTTTGTGTTGGGAAGGAGGCGTAACTATGAACTCTGATAGGGTTTCTCACACTCTCACATCCAGGTAGCTCACTCCATCTCTGCTTCAGTTGCCTGTAGGCAATTGCCCGCCAAGTTGGAAATATTGCTGAAAGATTGTCACATAATGAAGAGGTGCTGTGCAATGCAATTTTTTGGTTTTGTCAGTACAGAAAAGATTGTGTGTGGGAAAATTCCTTCTGAATTTTTGGGATCACAAAGTTTGAGGGATTGAGAAACAATCCTACATCTTACTTGTGAATGAGACTGCATTAAAACCCCCAGTGAAATCTCAATCTTCACCTCACTGAACGTGTCGATCGAACAAACTTCCACTTGCTGAAAGGACTACTGAGACAGGAAAATGCACTTCATGTTAGATGCACACACTCAAGCATTTGCCACTAAAACTCAATGAGGGAATGTCCCACAGCCCTTCTTTTGCAACCATAGTCTCAGCACTTAAGGATATTTCTGTCATCTGCCACTTTTTGAATATGTAGCTTCTCTCTTTAGCACACCAACCTATCACCATGTTCTGTAATGGTTCACAGCAAACTGCCTTTCCTTCCTCAACTTCAGCCATCTCTGAATGCATTCTCTTTAGGATCAGTTGACTGTGAGATCAAGAATCATGTGGAAACGTCTCCTAGATAGGACGTTCTGTATGCCTAAGGTTTTAAAATCTTGCAAATCAGGAATACACTTGGGGAGAGCTTAAGTTGACTTTATCCCAGAATTTGGAAGCAGAGAATATTGCCTAAGGTTAAGAATGGTCCATTTGTATACTGAGAGGCTTCTGCTTATGTTTGTCCTTAGTACATCAGCTTTTTCTTGATGTTCACTGTCCACCAGTAGAATCCAAGAAAAGGTGCAAAGAATGCGTTTTAGAAACTCATGTTCATTTCATATAAGCTGCACACAAATGCTTCACTTATGGTCCTCTTTTGCAACCGAAGTTACTTGGGTAGTTCCCTTCTGGGAAATGATGATAAAAACAGTGACTTCCATGTTTGTCCTGAGGTTCCATTCATGCTCTGAAGTTACATCTGGGAATGTGCCATTAAGGACTGCATTTCAGATCAGCTGACAAGAGCTCTTTGGGAAGCTAATAGGAATGATGAAATATTGGTGCACAAAAACAATCTTCATTGTTACTTTAGGTGAAATTCACCTTCAGAAACTTTCCTATTTTGAAGAATACAATTTGGGCTAATTTTCACTGCAGTGTATTTATGGGGACACATTGATTTTCAAGAATGGTAGTCAGCTCATCTGCATATACTTATAGGCCTCTGCACATTCTTATAGGCCTCTGCACTTAATTGAGTTCAGATAATTTACTTCCGCTCTCAACAAGTATTCTCTATGAAGAATAGCAGAAAAGATGACAGCTTTCTGTGTACACTTTCCTGAATGAATTGAGCTTCAGTTCAATATATCCTGCAACAATTGTCAATTTTGGAGAAGGCATGTTTGATGAAAAATTGCCCCATCTAACTTGTTGCAAGAGAGACTATTTAGTCATGTGGGATACAGGTCTATTTCAGTTTTTCACAAAATCTTGGCCCCTACCACACATGGAATCACGGTTTTTTTCAGATGCTGAACTGTCTTTACAAAAGTGAGAAATACTGTGGGAGCTGTTTGCAGGAAAGGCTCTGTGACCTTCCTCTAAATGCACATAATCTTCCAAAATAATCCCTTATGGAAATGAAATAGGTAAGGATGATTTCTGCCTTGTGCCTTCATAGGGAAAAACAGTTTCTGTGACTTGTAAAGATACCAATATCCCGGGTCTGAAAAAATTTCTCTCAACTTTGCTTCAAGATGTCAAATTGGACCCAGCTAGAAAATGTTCCTGGAGATCATGCCATAAGATGTGATAGAAGTGGGAGTAGATCTCTTCATACCCAGCTCCTTGTGGTGAATCTTAGTAACTCATTCCACTCTGGGAAACAAATGGAAAAATTGCAGCAACTATGCAGGCCTCAGGGGAGTGGGGAGTTTCCAAATTTTCCAAAATTAGACTGAATTCCTGCCTTGAATGGTCTAGACTCCAACTCATCATAGAAACAAAAACAGCCCATCAGTAGACCCAATTGCTATGAACCATTCTAAGAAAGGTGGAAAGAGGATTATTTCAATGGGTCTTCTAATTTCCGTCAGATCAACCCTAATGTTTTCAGATGACGCATCTTGGGAATGAATAGAATGAGAGTGAAAATGTTTCCTTCATCTGCATTTTCAGGATAAGAGAATAATTCTGTTGGGTAAGCAAGCCAAAATCCAACTTCTGATAGGCCTTCTCACACACTCGCATTATGTCCACTCCCTTCATCTCCTCTATTTGTAAAGTCACCTGTGAATTTTGAATCATTGTCAATAAAATGTCTCTTCAAAATGATGTTCTTTGCAATGTATTGTGTTATTATTTGTCACTAGAGGAAAGAGTGTGTGTGGCAAACATCCTTCTGCCTTGCTGGGATCATATAATTGGTGGGACTGAGGACCCATCCTATATGTAACTAGTGAGTGAGGCCATGCATTAAAACCCCATATGAATTCTCAAAGTTCCCGCCACTGAAAGTCTCAATCGAGCAAATTTCTGCACCCTGGAAGGACTACTTTGACAGTATGAAGTACTTTCTGTTAGTTGCACCCATTCATGGAAACCTGGTCCCAAATTGGATTTGAGCAAATGTGCAAGTCTTTAGTCTTCTGGCAGTTTTGAAAAGTGATGCTTTTGTCTTTGGCATATGAGCTTGTCTTCATGTTCTGTAAGATTTCATTGCAATCTGACTTTATTCCTCAAATTCAGCCATCTTTGAATGCATTCTAGCTGGCATGAAGTTATGGCTAGACAAAGATTCTTGTGAGACTATCACTTAGATAGGACGCCCTGTATTCCACAGGTTTTAGAATCTTCAACTCTTGAGAAACAATTTGGGGTTGGGTGACTTGACTTGACCAAAGATTTTGGTAGAGCACAGCATGTTGGCAAGAACTGTCCGTGCATTCTTCTTAAGGCTTTTTCACAAGTTTGGCCACTGTATCCCAGCTTCTGCAGATTTTGAAATGTCCACAGATGGCATCAAAGGGAAGAAGCACAGAATGCTGCTAGCAATCCACTTGCAATGCAGGTCCACTTCAAACAAGTGCTTGCCCTATTATTCATTTCAGGAACAGAAGGGCTGTGGGATACTCTTTCTTGGGAGTTGATGGCAAAATCTTGGGCTTTCATGTTTGGCCTGAGCTATCCCACCATTTATTGAAGGTACATCTGGCAAAGTGACATAAA
The DNA here is from genome assembly GCF_036321535.1 of Camelus dromedarius. Classification (NCBI taxonomy): domain Eukaryota; kingdom Metazoa; phylum Chordata; class Mammalia; order Artiodactyla; family Camelidae; genus Camelus; species Camelus dromedarius. Next base: position 7,357,140 of record NC_087473.1, on the reverse strand, counting down.
GACATGTCATCTCAGCTTAGTCAAGAGCAGCTGATTTCAAATCTATGAGGAATACTGACATTTTTGTGCAGATAATTATTCTTCAGCATTACTTCAGGTGAAATTCACTTTCTGTAACTTCCCTATTTGAAGGAATACAACGTTGGCCAGTTTTCATTACACTGCCTTATTTGGGACACGTTGATTTTCAAGGACGGATGTGAGCCCATTTGCACATTCGTAATCATACTTTCATTATCCAATGTAGATATTTACTTCATCTCCTATGAAGATTTTTGTAGGAAGAATAACAAGAAAGAAGACAGCTTGGAGGGTAATCTCTCCTAAATGTGTGCTTGTGTTCAATGTACCCTATAATAATTTTATTTTTGGATAAGGCATATTTGAAGGAAATGCACACCATCAAGTTGGATGCATTTGAAAGAAATTAGGCAGTTAGGAACAGCTGTCTGTCAGTGTATCCGAAGTTCTTGGCTCCTATTCCACATGGAATCACACTTTTTCTCTTATGTTGAACTAAATTTATGAGAGAGAAGGAATACAGAAAGACATTTGTAGTAGTTTCTCTACAAAATTCAGCCTCATGCAAGTTACCATCCAAATGTTCGCTGCTGAAAATTAAATGGTAATGATGATTTCTGCCTTGTGCCTCCTTGGAAAAATGGGTTCATGTGAATGTGAAAGAATCCTATATCTCGAGTTTTGAAGCAGTTTCTCTCAACAAGATCTTGAGTTGTCAATTGAACCCAGCTTGAAACCGTTTCTGGAGAGCATGCCAACAGTGGTGTCAGAAGTGGGAAGAATATCTCTTCCTACCAAGCTTATTGTTCCAAATATTAGACAGTTGTCCCGCCATGGGAATAAAGTGGAAAATATTCAGCAACTTCACGGGCCTCATCATTAGCACTAGGTTCCATAGGATCCCAAATTAACCTATTTTTCTGCCATGAACAACCTTTATGCCAGCTTCTCTTTGCAACAGCCACAGCCCCTCACATGACATTGCTTACTGGATGCATCCAAATGAAGTGCAAGAAGATTCTTTGAATGGGATTTCTAATTTTGCTCAGATGAACCCAAATTTTGACACGACTCATACTGGGAACAGAGTGATTGTTGACAATTTCCCTCATCTGCACTGTCATGATAATGGAGTGTTTGTATTGTTGGGGAACAAGCGTAACATGAACTCTGATAGGCATTCTCACACTCACACAACAAGTTAGGTCACTTAATCTCTGCTTCAGTTGCCTGTATGCAATTGCCCACCAAGTTTGAAACATTGATGAAACAGTGTCTCTTGTTGAAGAGATGCTGTGAATTGCATCTTGTTAGTTATTGACACTAGGGGAACGATTGTGTGTGGGAAATTTCGTTCTGATATATTGGATCACCAAGTTTGAGTGATTGAGAAACAAACCTAAGTCAGACTTGTGATTGAAACCATGCATTAAAACCCCAAGTGAAATCTCTATCTTCACTACATGGAACATGTTGATTGAGCAAACTTCCACTTGCTGAAAGGACTACTGGGACAGGAGAAATCACTTCATGTTAGATGCACACACTCTATCATTTGCCACTAAAACATAAGGAGGGAATTTCCACAGCCCTTCTTTTCCCACCATAGGCTCAAATACCTGAGGAACTTTTCAGTCTTCTGCCACTTTTTGAATATGTAGCTTTTCTGTTTGGCACATGAGCCTATCACCATGTTCTGTAAGAACACACTGCAAACTGCCTTTCCTTCCTCAACTTCAGCCATCTCGAGTGCATTCTCTTTAGCATGTGTTGACTGTGAAATCAAGAATCGTGTGAAAACTTCTCCTAGATAGTACATTCTGTGCACCTCAGATTTTAAAATCTTGCAAATATGGGATACACTTGGGGAAAGGTTAAGTTGAATTTATCTCTGAGTTTGGAAGCAAAGAGTTATGCCTAAGGGAAAGAATGGTCCATCCATACAATGAGAGGCTTCTGCTCATGTTTGTCCTTAGTACATCATCTTCTCCTTTATGTTCACAGTAAACAGGGAGAATCCAATGAAATGTGCAAAGAATGCTCTGTAGAAACAAGTTGAGTTCATATCAGATGCACACAAATGCTTCACATAGGGTTGTCTTGTGGAATCAAAGTGACTTGGGAAATTCCTTTCTGGGAACTGATGATCAAATCAGGGATTTCCAGGTTTGTCCTGAGGTTCCATTCATGAAATGAAGGTACATCTGGGAAAGTGCCATTTAGGACCACATTTCAGTTCACCCAACATCAGCTCATTGGAAGGTATTAGGAAAGCTGAAATATTGGTGCACAGAAACCCTCATCAGCATAAGTTTATGTGAAAATAACTTTCAGGAGCATTCCTCTTATGAGGAATACAATTTGGGGCAATTTTCACTGGAGTGCATTTTTGGGGACACATTGAATTTCAGGGATGGAAGTTAGCCCATCTGCACATTCTAATAGGGTTCTGCTATTCATTGGTTTCAGATAATTTACTTCAGCTCTCAAGAACTTTTCTGTATGAAGAATAGCACAAAAGATGACAGCTTTGTATGTACACTCTCCTGAAGCTTTTGAGCTTCGGTTCCATATATCCTGCAACAATTCTCAATATTGGAGAAGACACATTTGAAGAAAAATCGCCCCATCTGCTTTCTTGTTAAGGCACAGTATTTAGCCATGTGGGAAACGGGTCTATTTCAGTGCTTCACAAAATCTTGGCCCATACTGCACATGGAATCATGGTTTTCTCAGATGTTGAACAGTCTTTACAAAAGTGAGAATTCGTGAAGCAAGCCGTTTGCAGGAAAGTCTCTGTGACCTTCGGCTACATGTACATATCTTCCAACATGTTCTCTTATGTGAGTGAAATGGGTAAGGATGATTTCTGCCTTGTGCCTTCATGGGGAAAAACAGTTTCTGTGACTTAGAAATAAGCCTATATCCTGGGTCTGAAACAATTTCTCTCAACTTTGCCTCGAGATGTCAAATTGAACCCAGCTTGAAAATGTTCCTAGAGAGCATGCCATGAGAGGTGATAGATGTGGGAGAAGACCTCTACCTACCCAGCTCTTTGTGCCTAATCTTAGAGAATCATTCCACTCTAGAGACCAAATGGAAAAATTGGAACAAATACTCAGGACTCAGAGGCACGGTTATTTTCCAGTTTCCCAAATTAGCCTGTTTTCCTGTCCTGAATGGCCTTGGCTCCAACTCATCAAAGAAACAGAAACAGCCCCTCAGCAGACCCAGCTGTTATGAACCATTCTAAACAAGGTGGAAAGAGGATTGTTCCAATGGGAATTCTAATTTCCATCAGACCAAACCTAACGTTTACAGATGATTCATGTTAAGAATGAATGCAATGAGAGCAAAAATGTTTCCTTCATCTGCGTTTTTGTGATGACAGTAATTCTGTTAGGGAAGCAAGCCAAAATCCAAGTTCTGATGTGCCTTCTCATACACTCTCATTAATTCTGCTCCATTCATCTCCACCTTTGGGAAGTCACCTGCAAATTTGGAACATTTTCAACATATTGTCTCTAGAATATGAGGTGCTGTGCAATGCATTGTGTTACTATTTGTCACTAGAGTAAAGAGTGTGTGTGGGAAACGTCCTTCTGCTTTGTTGGGATCATGTAAGTGGTGTGACTGAGGACCCATCCTAAATATAACCTGTGAGTGAGGCCATGCATTAAAACCTTCTGTGAATTCTCAAAGATCCCTCACTTAATGTCTCGACCAAGCAAATTTCTGCATGCTGGAAGGACTTCTTCAACAGCATGAATCACTTGATTTTAGTTGCACCCAGTCATGGAGATTTATTCCCAACTTGGAATTGAGCACATGTGCAAGTTTTTTGTCTTCTGCCATTTTTCAAAAATGAGGCTTTTGTCTATGGCATGCAAGACTGTCTTCATATTCTGTAAGATTTCACTACAACCTGACTTTATTCCTCAACTTCAGCCATCTTTGAATGCATTCTAGCTGGAATGAAGTTATGGCTAGACAAAGATTCTTGTGAGACTATATCCTAGATAGGATGCCCTGTGTTCCACAGGTTTTAAAATCTTTCACTATTGAGAAACAATTTCCAGTTGATTGTGTTGACATGATCCAATATTTTGGTAGAGCCCAGCATGCTGTCAAGAACTATCCGTGTGTACTTGGAAAGGCCTTTTCACAAGTTCGTCCTCTCTATCCCAGCTTCTGCAGATTTTGCAATGTCCACAGATGGCATCCAAGGGAAGAAGCACAGAATGCTGCTAGCAATCCTCTTGAAATTCTGGTCCACTTCAAACAAATGCTTACCCTCTTTTTCATATTGGGAGCAAAAGGGCCGTGGGATACTCTCTCTTGGGAATTGATGGCAAAAACTGGGATTTTCATGTTTAGCCTGAGCTATCCCTCCATTTTTTGAAGGTACAACTGGCAAAGTGACATTAAGACACCTCATCTCAGCTGAGTCAAGATCAGCTCATTCCAAATCAATGACGAATATTGAGATTATTCTGCTGAGAATAATTCTTCAGTATTAGTTCAGGTGAAATTCACTTTCTGTAACTTCCCTATTTGGAGGAATACAACTTGGGCCACTTTTCATTACACTGCCTTTCTGGGAACCCATTGAATTTCAAAGACGGATTTGAGTCCATTTGCACATTCAGAGTCATATGTTCATCATCAAATGTAGATATTTTCTTCAGCTCTTATGAAGATTACTCTAAGAAGAATACCATTAAAGAAGATAGCTTTGTGGGTAATGTCTATAAATGAGTGCTTGTGTTCAACATATCCTATAATAATTTTCAATTTTGTGTAAGGCATATTTGAAAAAATGCACACCATTAAGTTGGTTGCAAGTCAAAGAATTTAGGCAGTTGGGAATGGCTGTCTGTCAGTGTACCGCAAGCTCTTGGCTCATATTTCACATGGATTCACAGTTTTTCCCTTATGTTGAACTAACTTTATGAAAGAGAGAATGAATGTGGAAACACATTTGTAGGAGTGTCTCTACAAACTTCAGCTACATGCAAGGGACCTTCCAACATGTTCACTGCTTGAAATTAACTGGGTATGGTTGATTTCTGACTTGTGCCTTTTTTGGAAAAATGTGTTTCTTTGAATGGGAAAGAAACCTATGTCATTGTTCTGAAACAATTTCTCTCAACAAGATCTAAAGGTGTCAATTGAACCCAGCTTGAAACCACTTCTGAAGAGCATGCCAACAACTGTGGCAGAAGTGAGAGAAGATCTCTTCCTATCCAGCTAATTGTTCCAAATCTTAGACAATCATCCCACTATTGGTATCAAGTGGAAATTATGCAGCAACTTCTTGGGCCTCATCGTAAGCACTAGGTTCCATGATATCCCAAATTAAATTATGTTCCTGAGCTGAATGACCTGGTGCCAGCTCCTCTTTGCAACAGCCACAACCCCTCACTTGACACTGCTTACTGGAAACATACAAATGAAGTGCAAAAAGATTCTTTATATGGGTCCTCTATCTTAACTCAAATGAACCCAAACTTTGAAACTTAATCATACTGTGAATAAAATGTTTGTGGACAATTTCCCAAATCAGAGCTGTAATGATACTGGAGTGTTTGTGTTGTTGGGAGCAAGTGTAATTACGACCTCTGATAGGACTTCTCACACTCTCGCAGCAACATAGCTCACTTCATCTCTGCTACGGTTGCCTGTAGGCAATTTCCCACCAAGTTGGAAACATTGCTGAAAGACAGTCTCTTGATGAAGAGGTGCTGTGCAATGTATCTTGTTGGTTTTGTCACTTGGGAAAAGATTGTGTTTGGTAAACTTCCCTCTGCCTTATTGGGATCACAAAGTTTGAGCAATTGTGAAAAAGTCCTTTGTCTTACTTTTGATTGAGATGGTACATTAAAACCCCCAGTGAAATCCCAAACTTCACCTCACTGTATGTGTCAATCAAGCAAACTTCCACTTACTGAAAGGGCTACTGGTATATTAGAAAGCACTTAGTGTTAGATGCACCCACTCTAACATTTGCCACTAAAACACAGGGAAGGAATTTCACAACCCTTCTTTTCCCACCATAGGCTCAACCACTTGATGAAGTTTTCAGTCTTCTGCAACCTTTAGAATATGTTGCTTCTATTAGTGGCACACGAGCCTATCACAATGTTCTGTAAGATTTCATAGCAGACTGCCTTTCCTTCCTCAACTTCAGCCATCTTTGAATGCATTCTCTTTAGGATCAGTTGACTGCGAGATCAAGAAACATGTGAAAATGTCACCTAGATAGGATGTTCTGTGCATCTCAGATTTTAAATTCTTCCATATCTGGGATACAATTGGGGAGAGGTGAAGTTGACTTTATTCCAGAATTTGGAAGCACAGAATTTTAAATAAGGTGAAGAACAGTCTGTCCATACACTGAGAGTCTTCTGCTCAAGTTAGTACTTATTACATCAGCTTCTCCTTGATGTTCACTGTCCACAGGGAGAATCCAAGGAAAGGTGCAAAGAATGCTCTTTAGAAAGTCATGTTCAGTTCATATCAGATGCAAACAATTGTTTCACATATGACCCTCTTTTGGAACCAAAGTGACTTGGGAAATTCCCTTCTGGGAAATGATGGTCAAACCAGGGATTTCCATGTTTGTCCTGAGGTTACCTTCATGCTATGAAGTTACATCTGGGAAGGTGCCATTAATGACCACATTTCAGTTCAACTAACAGCAGCTCTTTGGGAAGCTATAAGGAATCCTGAAATATTGGTGCACAGAAACAATCTTCAGCATTATTTTAAGTGAAATTCACCTTTAGAAACATTATTATTTAGAGGAAAATGATTTGGGCCAATTTTCACTGAACTACCTTTTGGGACACATTAATTTTCTGGGATGGAAGTCAGCCCATCTGCACATTTTCATAGGCCTCTGCTGTACATCGAGGTCTAATAATTTACTTCATGCCTCAAGAAATATTCTGTAAAAAGGATAGCACAAAAGATGTCAGCTTTGAGTGTATACTCTCCTGAAAGTATTGAGCCTTGGTTCATTATATCCTGCAACAATTTTCAATTTTGGAGAATGCACATTTGATGAAAAATCACTGCATCTACTATGTTGCCAGACACAGTATTTAGGCATTTGGGAAATGGGTCTATTTCCGAGATTCACAAAATCTTGGCCCCTACCATAAATGGAATCAAAGTTTTCTCAGATGGTGAACTTTCTTTACAAAAGAGAGAAATAATGTGGCAAGCCATTTGCAGGAAAATATCTGACCTTTGGCTACATGCACAGAATCTTCCAACATGATCCCTTATGGAAATGAAATGGGTAAGGATGATTTCTGGCTTGTGCCTTTATGGGGAAAACATTTTCTGTGACATGGAAACAAGCATATATCCCAAGTCTGAGACAATTCCTCTCAACTTTGCCTCAAGATGTCAAATTGAACCCAGCTTGAAAATATTCCTGGAGATCATGCCATGAAAGGTGATAGAAGTGGGAGAAGATATCTACCTTCCCAGCTCCTTGTGCTGAATCATAAAGAATCATTCTACTCTGGGAACCAAATGGAAAAATTGGAGCAACTACACAGGACTCAATGAAGTGGTGTTTCCATGGTTTCCCAAATTAGCCTGTTTTCCTGTCCTTAATGGCCGTGGCTCCAACTCATCATAGAAACACAAACAGCCCCTAAGCAGGCCCAGCTGTTATGAACCATTCTAAGAAAAGTGGAAAGGAGATTATTAAAACGGGTCTTCTAATTTCTGTCAGATAAACCCTAACGATTACAGGTGACACACCCTGGGAATGAATACAATGAGAGCAAAAATGTTTCCTTCTTCTGCATTGTCGGGATAATAAAATATCCCTTTTGGGGAAGCAAGCCAAAATCCAAGTTCTGATAGGCATTTTCACACACTCGGATTAAATCTGCTCCCTTCATTTCCTCTTTTAGGAAAGTCACTTGCAAGGTTGCAATCATTGTCGACAGAATGTCCCTTGAAAATGAGGGGCTGTGCAATGCATTGTGTTATTATTTATCACTAGAGGAATGAGTGTGTGTGGGAAACATCCTTCTGCCTTGTTGGGATCATTTAATTGGTGGCACTGAGGACCCATCCGATGTGTAAATTGTGAGTGAAGCCATGCATTAACACCCCCTGTGAATTCTTGAAGTTCTCCAACTGAAAGTCTCAATTGAGCAAATTTCTGCACATTGGATGGACCACTTCAACTGAATGAAGCACTTTCTGTTAGTTGCACCCTGTAAGGGAAACCCGTTCTCATCTTGGAATTGAGCACATGTGCAAGTTTTTGGTCTTCTGCCATTTTTCAAAAGTCAGGCTTTTGTCTTTGACATACAAACCTGTCTTCATGTCCTGTAAGAATTCACTGCAACCTGACTTTATTCCTCAACTTCAACCATCTTTGAATGCATTCTAACTGGCATGAAGTTTTACCTCGACAAAGATTCTTGTGAGACTACCTCTTAGATAGGACGCCCTGTGTTCCACAGGTTTTAGAATCTTTCACTCTTGAGAAACAATTTGGGATCGGGTGTCTTGACATGATCCAAGTTTTTGGAAGAGCACAGCATGCTGGCTATATCTGTCCGTGCATACTTGGAAAGGCCTTTTCACAAGTTCGGCCTCTGTATCCCAGCTTATCCAGATTTTGCAATATCCACAGAAGGCATCCAAGGGAAGAAGCACAGAATTCTGCTAGCAAACCTCTTGCAATTCAGGTCCACTTCAAACAAATGCTTGCCCTGTATTACATATCATGTACAGCAGGATCATGGGATACCCTCTTGGGAATTTATGGCAAAAGCTGGGATTTTCATGTTTGGCCTGAGGTATCCCTCCATAATTTGAAGGTACATCTGGCAAAGTTACATTAAGACAACTCATCCAGCTGAGTGAATAGCATCTCTTTCAAAATCAATTAGGAATGGTGACATTTTTGTGCAGAAAATGTTCTTCAGCATTAGTTCAAGTGAAATTCACTTTTTGAAACTTCCCCATTTGGAGGAATTTAACGTGGGCCAGTTTTCATTACACTGCCTTGTTGGGACACATTGACTATCAAGGACAGAAGTGAGCCCATTTTCACATTCAGAAGGAGGGAATGCGTAAAGGCGTTTGTAGGAGAGTCTCTATGACCTACAGCTGCATGCAAGGGACCTTCCAAAATGTTTGCTGCTCGAAATTAAATGGGTACAGATGATTTCTGTCTTTTGCATTTTTGGAAAAATATGTTTCCGTGAGCTGGAAGGAAACCTATATCTCGGTACTGAAACATTTTCTCTCAACAAGGTCTTGAGTTGTCAAATAGAATCCAGCTTGAAACCGTTTCTGTAGAGCATGCCAACAACGGTGGAAGAAGTGGAAGAATATCTCTTCCTACCCAGTTTATTGTTCCATATCTTAGACAATCATCCCACCCTGGGAATGAAGTGGAGATAATGCAGCAACTTCACGGGCCTCATCATGAACTCTAGGATCCATGGGATCCCAAATTAATCTCTGTTCCTGTCCTGAACATCCTAGGCACCAGATCCTCTTTGCAACAGCCACAGCCCCTCACTTGTCACTGCTTACTGGAAGCATTCAAATAAAGTGCAAAGATGTTTCTTTGAATGGGTCTTCTAATTTCACTCAGATGAACCCAGATGTTGACTCTTGACTCATACTGGTAATACAATGAGTGCAGAAAATTACCCTCATCTGCTCTGTTGTGATATTGGAGTGTTTCTGTTGTTGGGAAGCAAGTGAAACTACAAGCTCTGATAGGACTTCTCACTCTCTCACAGCAATTTAGCTCACTTAATCTCTCCTTTGGTTGCCTGTAGGCAATTGCCTGCCAAGTTGGAAATATTGCCAAAAGACTATCTCTTGATGAAGATGTGCTGTGTAATGTATCTTGTTGGTTGTTGTCACTAGGGGAGAGATTATGTGTGGGGAAATTCCTTCTGGCCTTTTTGGGATCACCAAGATTGAGGGATTGAGTGACAATCTTAGTGTTCCTTGTGATTGAATCCGTGCTTTAATAGCACAAGTGAAAACTCAATCCTCACCTCACTGACTGTGTCAATTGAGCAAACTTCCACTTGCTGAGAGGACTTCTTGTACAAAAGAAAGCACTTCATTTTAGATGTACCCACTCTTACATTTGCCACTAATTCACATAGTCAGAATATACCTCAGACCTTCTTTCCCACCTTAGGCTCAAACACATGAAGAAGTTTTCAGTCTTCTGCAACTTTCCTAATATGTAGCTTCTCTCTTTGGCACATGAACCAATAACCATGTTCTGTAATATTTCACTGCAAACTGCCTTTCCTTCCTTAAATTCAGCCATCTTCGAATGCATTCTCATTAGCATTAATTGACTATGAGATCAAAAATTGTGTGAAAATGCCTCCTAGATAGGACTTTCTGTGTGCCTTAGATTTTAAAACCTTGCAAATATGAGATACACTTGGAGAGAGGTTCAGTTGACCTAACCAAGTCTTCAGAAACACAGAATTTTGCCTAAGGGGAAGAACGGTACATCCATACATTGAGAGGCTTTTGTTCATGTTTGTCCTTTGTACATCAGCTTCTCCTTGATGTTCACTGTCCACAAAGAGAATCCAAGGAAATGTGCAAAGAATGCTCTTTAGAAAGTCATGTCCAGTTCATATCAGCTGCACACAAATACTGCACATATGATTCTCCTTTGGAACCTAAGTGACTTGGGACATTCCATTCTGGGAAATGATGATAAAGCCAGTGATACTCATGTTTGTCCTGAGGTTTCCTTCATGCTATTTAGGTGCATCTGGGAAGGTGACATTAAGTACCGCATTTCAGCTCAGCGAACAGCAGCTCTTTGGTTAGCTTTTATGAATGCTGAAATATTGGTGCAAAGAACCCCTTTCAGTGAAACTTTAGGTGAAATTCAACTTCAGAAATGATATTATTTGGAGGAATATGATTTAGGCCAATTTTCACTGCAGTGCAATTTTGGGACACATTGATTTTCAGGGATGGAAGTCAGCCAATCTGCACATTCTCATAGGCCTCTTCTCTTCATCGAGTTCAGATAATTTACCTCAGCTCTCAAGAAATTTTCTGTATGAAAAATCTCACATGACAGCTTTGAGTGTACAATCTCTTGAATGAATCGAGCTTCAGTTCAATATATCCTGCAACAATTCTCAATTTTGGAGAAGGCAAGTTGGATGAAAAATTGTCCCATCTAGTTTGTTGCAAGACACAGTATTTAGGTATGTGGGAAATGAGTCTATTTTAGTGTTTCACAAAATCTTGACCCCTACCACACACGGAATCATGGTTTTCTCAGATGTTGAACTGTCTTTACAAAAGTGAGAAATACTGTGGCAAGCCATTTGCAGGAAATTCTCTGTGACCTTTGGCTACATGCCAAGGATCTTCCACCATGTTCCCTTAAGGAAATGAAATGGGTAAGGATGAATTCTGCCTTGTGTGTCTTCATGGGGAAAATCAGTTTCTGTGACTTGGAAAGAAGCCTATATCCAGTGACTGAAACAATTTCTCTCAGCTTTGCCTCTAGATGTCAAATTGAACCCAGCTTGAAAATGTTCCTGGAGAGCATGCCATGAGAGGTGAAAGAAGTGGGAGAAGATCTCTACCTACCCAGGTCCTTGTGCTGAATCTTAGTTAATCATACCACTGTGGGAAACAAATGGAAAACTTGGAGCATTTACGCAGGCCTAAGGTGAGCGGTCAGTTTCCCTGGTTTCCCAAATTAGCCTCTTTTCCTGTCCTGAATGGCCTTGGCCACAACTAATCATAGAAACAGAAACAGCCCCTCAGCAGACCCAGCTGTTATGAACCATTCTAAGCAAGGTGGAAAGTGGAGTGTTTCAACAGGTCTTCAATTTTCTGTCATATCAACTCTAACATTTACAGATGATGCAGCTTGGGAATGAATAAAATGGGAGCAAAAATGTTTCCTTCATCTGCGTCTTTGGGATAAGAGAATATTTATTTTGGGGAAGCAAGCCAAAATCGAAGTTCTGATAGGCAGTCTCACACACTCCCATTAAGTCTGCTCCCTTCATCTCCTTTTTAGGAAAGTCACCTGTGAAGTCGGAATCATTTTGGACAGAATATCTCTTGAAATTGATGGGCTGTGCAATGCATTGCATGATTATTTTTCACTAGAGGAAAGAATGTGTGTGGGAAACATCCTTCAGCCTTTTTGGAATCATGTAAGTGTTAGTACAGAGGAATAATCCTATGTGTAACTTGTGAGTGAGGCCATGCATTAAAACCCCATATGAATTCCCATAGTTCCCCCTTCTGAACATCTCGATCAAGCAAATTTCTGTATCATGGAAGGACTACTTCGAAAGAATGAAGCACTTTCTGTTACTTGCACCCAGTCATGGAAAACTGTTCCCAACTTGGAATTGAGCACATGTGCAAGTTTTTGGTCTTCTGCCAGTTTTCAAAAGTGATTCTTCTGCCTTTAGTTTATTAGCCTGTCTTCATGTTCTGAAAGATTTAAATGCAACCTGACTTTATTACTCAAATTCAACTGTATTTGAAAGCTTTCTAGCTGGCATGAAGTTATGGCTAGACAAAGATTCTTGTGAGACTATCTCCTAGATAGGACGTCCTGTGTTCCACAATTTCTAGAATCTTTAACTCTTGAGAAACAAACTGGGATCATGCGAGTTGACTTGGTCCAAGATTTTGGTGGAGCACAGCACACTGGCAAGAACTGTCCGTTCATAATTGGAAAGGAATTTTCACAAGTTCAGCCTCTTTATCTGAGCTACTTCAGGTTTTGCAATGTCCACAGAAGGCATTCAAGGGAAGAAGCACACAATGCTGTTATCAATCCAGTTGCAATTCATGTCTGCTTCAAACAAGAGCTTGCCCTCTCTTTCATTTTGGGAACAGAAAGGCCGTGGGACACTCTCTTTTGTGAATTGATGGCAAAAGCTGGGATTTTCATGTTTGGCCTGAATTATCCCTCCATATTTTGAAGGTACATATGGCAAAGTGACATTAAGACACCTCATCTTAGCTGAGTCAAGTGCAGCTCATTTGAAAACTTTGAGGAATGCTGGCATTTTTGTGCAGAGTATAATTCTTCAGCATTACTTCAGGTGAAATTCACTTTCTGAAACTTCACTTTTTGGAGGAATACAACATTGGCCAGTTTTCATTACACTGCCTTCTTCAGGACACTTTGATTTTCAAGGACGGATGGGAGCCCATTTGCACATTTGGTGGCATACGTTCTTTATCCAACATAGATATTTACTTCAGCTCTTATGAAGATTTCTTTAGGAAGAATAACAAGAAAGAAGATATCTTGAAGGGAAATCTCTCCTTAATGAGTGCTTGTTTTCAATGTATCCTATAATAATTGTCAATTTTGTATAAGGCATTTTTGAAGGAAATGCACACCATCAAGTTGTTTGCAAGTCAGAGATATTAGGCAGTAGGGAACTGCTGTCAGTGTGCCAGATGTTCTTGGCTCATATTCCACATGGAATCACAGTTTTTCTCTTATTTTGATCTAACTTTATTAAAGAGAGAAGAAATGTGGGAAGACTTTTGTAGGAGTGTCTCTATGACCTTTGGCTACATGCAAGGGAACATCCAAATTGTTCGCTGCTCAAAATTAAATGGGTAAGAATGATTTCTGACTTGTGTCATTTTTGGAAAAATGGGTTCCTGTGAATAGGAAAGAAACCTATATCTCGGTTTTGAAACAGTTTCTCTCAAAACATCTTGAGGTGTCAATTGAACCCAGCTTCAAACCGTTTCTGGAGAGTCTGCCAACAAGGATGGCAGAAATGGGAGAATATCTCTTCCTATGAAGCTTATTGTTGTGAAACTAAGACAATCGTCCCATCCTGGGTATCAAGTGGAAATTATGCAGCAACTTTGCAGGTCACATCATGAGGACTGCATTCCACAGGATCCCAAATTAATCCATCTTCCTGCCCTGAAATACCTGGGTGCCAGGTCCTCTTTGTAACAGCCACAGCCCCTCTCTTGACACTGCATACTGGAAGCATCCAAATTATGTGCAAAGAAGATTCTTTGAATGGGTCTTCTAATTTCTGTCAGATGAACCCAAATTTTGACACTTGACTCATACTGGGAAAACAATGATTGTGGAAAATTTCCTTCATCTGCAGTGTCGTGATAACGGTGTGTTTGTGTTGTTGGAAAGCAAGCATAACTACGAGCTCTGATAGGACTTCTCACACTCTTGCAGCTAGGTAGCTCACTTAATCTCTGCTTCAGTTGCCTGTAAGCAGTTGCCCACCAAGTTGGAAATATTGCTGAAACAGTGTCTCTTGATTAAGAGGTACTGTGCAATGCATCTTGTTGGTTTTTGTCACAAGGGGAAAGACTGTGTGTGGGAAACTTCCTTTTGACTTGTTGGGATCACGAATTTTGAGGGATTGAGAAGCAATCCTATGTCTTACTTGTGACTGAGACCGTGCATTAGAACCCCCAGGGAAATCTCAATCTGCACCTAACTGAACATGTCAATGAGCAAACTTCCACTTGCTGAAAGGACTACTGGGACAGGAGAAAGCACTTCGTGTTAGATGCACCCCTCTAACCTTAGCCACTAAAACACAAGGAGGGAATTTCCCACAGCCCTTCTTTTCCCAACATAGGCTCAAACACATTAGGCAGTTTTCAGACTTCTGCCACTTTTCGAATATGTAACTTCTATTTTTGGCAAATGACTCTATCAACATCTTCTGTTAAATTTCACAGCAAACTGCCTTTCCTCCCTCAAATTCAGCCATCTTTGAATGCATTCTCTTTAGCATATGTTGACTGCAAGATCAAGAATCTTGTGAAATCTTCTCCTAGATAGGACATACTCTGCACTTCAGACTTCAAAATCTTGCAAATATGGGATACACTTGGAGAGATTAAGTTGACTTTATCCCAGATTTTGGAAGCAAAGTGTCTTGCTTAAGGAGAAGAACTGTCCATAAACTAAGAAGCTTCTGCTCATGTTAGTCCTTAGTACATAAGCTTCTCCTTGATGTTCACTGTCCATAGGAAGAATCCAAGGAAATGTGCAAAAATACTCTTTAGATACTCATGTTCAGTTCATATCAGATGCACACAAATGTTTCTCATATGGTCCTCTTGTGAAACTGAAGTGAGTTGGGAAATTCCCTTTTGGGAATTGATGATCAAATCAGGGATTTCCATGTCTGTCCTTGGTTTCCCTTCATTCTATGAAGGTACATCTGGGAAGGTGCCATTAAGGACCGCATTTTAGTTAAGCCCACAGCAGCTCTTAGGGAAGCTATTAGGAATGACTGAAATATCTTTGCACAGAAACCCTCTTCAGCAATAATTTAAGTGTAATTCGCCTTCAGAAACGTTCCTAATTTGATGGATATGATTTAGGCTAATTTTCACTGTAGTGCTTTTTGGGGACACAATGATTTTCAGGAATGGAAGTTAGTTCATCTGCACATTCTATTTGGATTCTGCTCTTCATCAAGTTCAGATAAATTACTTCAGCTCTCAAGAAATTTTCTGTACGAAGAATAGCACAAAAGATGACAGTTTGTGTGTAAACTCTCCTGAAAAAATCGAGATTCAGTTCAACATAACCTGCAACATTTCTCAATTTTGGAGAAAGTACTTTTGAAGAAATTTTTCCCCAACTTATTTTTTTCAAGACACAGTATTTACCCATGTGGGAAACTGGTCTATTTCAGTGTTTCACAATATCTTTGCCCCTACCACACAAGGAATCATGCTTTTCTCAGACGTTGAACTGCCTTTACAAAAGTGAGAAATACTGCGGCAAGCCATTTGCAGGAAACTCTGTGTGACCTTCGGCTACATGCAGAGAATACTCCAAAATGATACTTTATGGAAATAAATGTGTAATGATGATTTCTGCCTTGTGCATTCATGGGAAAAGACAGTTTCTGTGAGTTGGAAAGAAGCCTATGTACCGGGTATGAAACAATTTCTCTCTACTGTGACTTGAGATGCCAAATTGTACCCAGCTTGAAAATGTTCCTGTAGAGTATGCCATGAAAGGTGATAGATGTGGGAGAAAATGTATACCTACCTACCTCCTTGTGCTGAATCTTAGTGAATCATTCCACTCTGGGAGTGAAATTGAAAAATTGGAAGAACAACGCAGGCCTCAGGGGAGTTGTGAGTTTCCATGGTTCCCCAAATTAGCCTGTTTTCTTGTCTTGAATGGCCTTGGCTCCAACTCATCATAGAAACACCAACAGACCCTAAGCAGACCCATCTGTTAAAAACCATACTAAATCAGGTGTAAAGAGGATTGTTTCAACGGGTCTTCTAATTTCCATCAGATCAACCCGAACGTTTACAGATGACACATCTTGGGAATGAATACAATGAGAGTGAAAATGTTTCCTTCATCTGCATTTTCGGGATAAGAAAATATTTCTGTTGGGGGAGCAAGCCAAAATCCAAGTTCCAATAGGCCTTCTCACACACTTGCATTAAGTCTGCTCCCTTCATCTCCTCTTTTAGGAAATTCAGCTGTGAAGGTGGTATCATTTTCAACAAAACGTTTCTTGAATATGAGTTGCTGTGCAATGCATTGTGTTATTACTTGTCACTAGAGGAAAGAGTGTGTCTGTGGGATATCCTTCTGCCTTGTTGGGATCATGTAATTGGTGGGACTGAGGAACCATCCTATGTGTAACTTGTGAGTGCAGCAATGAATTAAACCCCCTGTGAATTCCCGAAGTTCCCCCCACTGAACGTCTCGATCAAGCAAATTTTCGCATGCTGGAAGGGCTACTTCCACAGAATGAATTACTTTCTGTTAGTTGCATCCAGTCATGGAAACCTGTTCCAATCTTGGAACTGAGCACATGTACAAGTTTTCAGTCTTCTGAAACTTTTCAAAATTGATTCATTTGTCTTCAGCGTATGAGCCTGTCTTCATGTTCCGTAAGTTTTCACTTCAACATGACTTTATTCCTGAACATCTACCAACTTAAAATGCATTCTAGCTGGCATGAAGTTATGGCTAGACCAAGATTCTTGTGAGACTATCTCCTAGGTAGGACGTCCTGTGTTCCGCAGGTTTTAGAATCTTTCACTCTTGAGGAAAAATTTTGGGTCGGGCAATTTGACATTATCCAAGATTTTGGTAGAGCACAGCATGCTGGCAAGAACTGTCTCTGTGTACTTGTAAAGGCCTTTTCAAAAGTTCAGCCTCTATATCCCAGCTTCTCCAGATTTTACAATGTCCACAGAAAGTATCCAAGGGAAGAAGCACAGAATGCTGCTAGAAATCCCCTTACAATTCTTGTCCACTTAAAACAAGTGATTTCCCTATGTTTCATTTCAGGAACTGAAGGGCCATGGGATATTCTTTCTTGGAATTGATGGCAAAAGCTGGGATTTTCATGTTTGGCCTGAGCTATCCCACCTATTTTGAAGGTACATCTGGCAAAGTGACATTAAGACCCCTCATCTCAGCTGAGTCAAGAGCAGCTCATTCAAAATCTATGAGGAATGCTGACATTTTTGTGCAGAGAAAAATTCTTCAGCGTTATTTCAGGTGAAATTCACTTTCTGTAACTTCCCTATTTGGAGGAATACAACATGGGCCAGTTTTCAGTACACTGCCTTATCCAGAGCACATTGATTTTCAAGGACTGAAGTGAGCCCATTTGCACATTCAGAGTCATACATTCATAATCCAGTATAGATATTTATTTCAGCTCTTATGAAAATTTATGTAGGATGAATTGCAAGCAAGAAGACAGCTTGTAGGGTAATCTCTCCTACAAGACTGCTTGGGATCAATATATCTTATAATACCTTTAAATTTTGGATAAGGCATTTTGAAATAAGTGCACACCATCTAATTGGTTCAAAATCAGAGATATTCAGGAGTTGGGAATGGTTGTCTGTCAGTGTACCACAATGTCTTGTCCCGTATTCCACATGGAATCACACTTTTTCTTTTATGTTGAACTAAATTTATGAAAGAGAGAAGGAATGCAGAAAGACTTTTGTAGGAGTGTCTCTATGACCTTCGGCTACATGCAAGTGACCTTCCAACATATTTGCTGCTCGAAATTAAATGGATAAGGATGATTTCTGACTTGTGCCTTTTTGAAAAAATGTGTTCCATTGAATGGGAAATAAACCTATGTCTCTGTTCAGAAACAGTTTCTCTCAACAAGATATTTAGGTGTCAATTGAACCCTGCTTGAAACCGTTTCTGGAGATCATGCCAACAACAGTGGCAGAAGTGGGAGAAGATCTCTTCCTACCCAGTTTATTGTTCCCGAATCTTAGACAATTGTTCCACCCTGGGTATCAAGAGGAAATTTTGCAACAACTTCACGGGTCTCATTGTGAGCACCAGGTTCTACGAGATGACAAATTAATCTAAGTTCATGTCCTGAATGAACTGTGCACTAGCTGCTCTTTGCAAAAGCCACAGCCCCCCTTTTGACACTGCTTACTGGAAGCATCCAAATGAAGTGCAAAGAAGATTCTTTGAATGGATCTTATAGTTTCACTCACAAGAACCCAAACTTTGACACTTGACTCATACTGGGAATAAAATGACTGCGGACAATTTCCCTCATCTGTGCTGTTGTGATTATGGAGTGTTTCTGTTTTTGGGAAGCAAGTGTAACTATGAGTTCTGATAGGCTTTCTCACACTCTCACAGCAATGCAGCTCTCTTTATCCCTGCTTCGGTTGCCTGTAGGCAATTGCCCTCCAAGTTGGAAAAACTGCTGAAACAGTGTCTCTTGATGAAAAGATATTGAGCAATTCATCTTGTTGGTTTTTGTCACTAGGGGAAAGATTGTTTGTGGGATACTTCCTTCTGCCTTGTTGGGATCACCAAGTGTGAGGGATTGAGAAACTATCCTATGTCTTACTTGTGATTGAGGCCATGCATTAAAACCCCCAGTGAAATCTCAATTTTCACCTCACTGAAAGTGTCAATTGAGCAAACTTCAACTTGCTGAAAGGACTACAGGGACAGGAGAAACCACTTCAATTTAGATGCACCTGCTCTTTCACTTACCGTTAAAATACAATGAGGGAAATTCCCACATCCCTTCTTTTCCCACCTTGGGATCAAATAACTGTGGAAGTTTTCAGTCTTCAGCCATTTTCGAATATGTAGCTTCTCTCTTTGGAACACAATCATATCACCATGTTCTGTAGGATTTCACTGCAAACTACCTTATCTTCCTCAACGTCAGCCATTTTCAAATGCATTCTCTTTAGCATGTTTTGACTGCAAGATCAAGAATCGTGTGAAAACTTCTCCTAGATAGGACATACTCTGCACTTCAGGCTTCAAAATCTTGCAAATCTGGGACACACATGGGGAGAGGTTAAGTTGACTTTATCCCAGACTTTGGAACCAAAGGGTTTTGCATAATGGGCAGAACAGTCCATCTGTACACTTAGAGGCTTCTTCTCATGTTTTTCCTTAGTACATCAGCTTCTCCTTGATGTTCACTGTCCACAGGGAGAATCCAAGGAAAGGTGCAAAGAATGCTCTTTAGAAACTCATGTTCAGTTCATATCAGCCGCACACAAATGTTTCACATATGGTTATCTTGTGGAAACGAAGTTACTTGGGAAATTCCCTTCTGGGAATTTGATGATCAAACTAGGTATTTCCATGTTTGTCCTGGGGTTCCCTTCATGCTATGAAGGTACATCTGGAAAGGTGCCATTAAATACCGCATTTCAGTTCAGCCAACAGCAGCTCTTTGGGAAGCTATTAAGAATGCTGTAATGGTGCACAGAAACCCTCCTCAGCATTACCTTAGGTGAAATTCAACTTAAGAAGTGTTCATAAGGAGGAATACGATTTTTGGCAATTTTTATTGGAGTGTCTTTTTGGGGACACATTGATTTTCAGGCATGGAAGTTAGCTAGATAAGCACATTCTAAGAAGTTTCTGCACTTCATCGAGTTCAGATAATTTACTTCAGCTCTCAAGAACTTTTCTGTATGAAGAATAGCACAAAAGGTGACAGCTTTCAGTGTACATTCTCCTGATCGATTTGAGGTTTGGTTCAATATATCCTTCAACAATTCTCAATTTTGGAATAGACTCATTAGAAGAAAAACTGCTCCATGACCTTGGTTGGAAGACACAGTATTTAGCCATGTGGGAAATGGATATATTTCAGTGTTTCACAAAATCTTGGTGCTACTTCACATGGAATCATGGTTTTCTCAGATGTTGAACTGTCTTTACAAAAGTGAGAAATACTGCAGCAAGCTGTTTGCAGTAAAGTCACTGTGACCTTCAGCTATATGCACGTAATCTTCCAACATTTTCACTTATGTGAATGTAATGAGTAAGGATGATCTCTATCTTGTGCCTTCATGGGGAAAAACAGTTTCTGTGACTTGGAATGAAGCCTATATCATGGGTCTGAAACAGTTTCTCTCAGCTTTGCCTCGAGATGTCAAATTGAACCCAGCTTGAAAATGTTCCTGGAGAGAAATCCATGAGAAGTGACTGAAGTGAGAGAGGATATCTTCCAACCCAGCACCTTGTGTTGAATCTAAAAGAATCATTCCACTCTGGGAACCAAAAGGAAAAATTGGAGCAACTACTCAGGCCTCAGGTGAGCGGTGAGTTCATAGGATTTCCCAAATTATCCTCTTTTCCTATCCTGAATGGCTTTGTCTCCAACTTATCATAGAAACACACATACCCCTCAGCAGACACAGCTGTTAGAAATCACCCTAAACAAGTTGGAAAGAGGACTGTTTCAATGGGTCTTCGAATTTCCATCAGATAAACCCTAACGTTGCAGATGATGCATCTTGGGAATGAATACAATGGAAGCAAAAATATTTCCTTCATCTGAGTTTTCAGGATAAGAGAATATTGGTATTGGGGAGGCAAGCCAAAATCCAAGTTATGATATGCCTTCTCACACTCACATTATGTCCGCTCCCTTCATCCCCTCCTTTAGGAAAGTCACCTGTGAATTTGGAATAATTTTCGACAGAATTTCTCTTGAATATGAGAGGCTGTGCAATGCATTGGGTTATTATTTGTCACTAGAGGAAAGAGTGTGTGTGGGAAAAAAACTTATGCCTTGTTGGGATCATGTAGGTGGTGGGACTGAGGACCAATCCTGAGTGTAATTTGTGAATGAGGCCATGCAATAAGCCCTTGTGAATTCTCAAAGTTTCCCTCACTGAGCCTCTCAATTGAGCAAGTTTCCACAAGCTAGGACTACTTCAACAGAATAAAGCACTTTTTGTTAGTTACACCCAGTCATGGAAACATGTTCCCATCTTGGAATTGAGCACATGAGCAAGTTTTCAGTCTTCTGCCAGTTTTCATAAGTGAAGAATTTGTCTTTGGCTTAGGAGCCTGTCTTCATGTTCTGTGAGATTTCACTGGAACCTGACATTATTCTTCAACTTCAGCCATCTTCAAATGCATTGTAACTTGCATGAAATCACGGCTAGACAAAGTTTCTTGTGAGACTATCTCTGACATAAGATGCCCTGTGTTCCACAGTTTTTAAAATCTTTCACTCTAGAGAACAATCAGGTCGATTTTTGCTGACATGTTTGAAGATTTTGGTAGAGCAGAGCACACTGGCTAGAACTGATCATGTGTACTTGGAAACGACATTCACAACTTCAGCCTCTGTATGCAAGCCTCTCCAGATTTCCCAATGTCCAAAGAAGGCATCCAAGGGAAGAAACACAGCATACTGGTAGCAATATTCTTACAATTCAGGTCTGCTTAAAAAAATGCTCGCCCTCTGTTTCATTTTGGGAACCGATGGGCCGTGGGATACTCTCTCTTGTGAATTGATGTAAAAACTGGGATTTTCATATTTGGCCTGAGCTATCCCTCCATATTTTGAAGTTATATATGTCAAAGTGACATTAAGACACCTCATCTCAGCTGAGTGAAGAGCAGCTCATTCAAAATTTATAAGGAATGCTGACATTTTTGTGCAGAGAATAATTCTTCAACATTAGTTCAGGTGAAATTCACTTTCTGAAACTTCACTATTTGGAGGAATACAATGTGGGCCAGTTGTCATTACACTACATTCTTCAGGACAGATTGATTTTCAAGGACGGATGTGAGCCCATTTGCACATTCTGAGTCATACATTCATCATCCAACATAGATATATACTTCACCTCTTATACAGATTTCTGTAGGAAGAATAGCAAGAAATAAGAAAGCTTGAAGGGTAATCTCTCTTAAATGAGTGCTTGTGTTCAATATATCCTATAATAATTGTCAATTTTGGATAAGGCATTTTTGAAGAAAATGACCACCATCAAGTTTCTAGCAAGTGAATAAATTTGGCAGCTGGGAACAGCTGTCTGTCAGTGTAACAGAAGTTAATGGCTCGTATGCCACATGGGATCACAGTTTTTCTCTTATTTTGTATTAACTTTATGAATGAGAAAAGTAATGCAGAAAGATGTTTTAGGAGTGTCTTTATGACCTTCAGCTACATTCAAGGGACCTTCCAACATGTTTGCTGCTTGAAATTAAATGGGTAAGGATGATTTATGACTTGTGCTTTTTTTGGAAAAATAGGTTCTCTTCAATGGGAAAGAAACCTAATTCATGGTTCTGAAACAGTTTCTCTCAAAAGGTCTTGAGGTTTCAATTGATCCCTGCTTGAAACAGTTTCTTGAGTGCATGCCAACAACTGTGGCAGAAGTGGGAGAATATCTCTTCCTACCCAGCTTACTGTTCTGAATCGTAGACAATCGTCCCACCCTGGGTATCAAGTGGAAATTATGCAGAAACTTCACTGGACACATTGTGAGTGCTAGGTTCAACGGGATCCCAAATTAATCTATGTTCCTGCCCTGAACACCATGAGTGCCAGGTCCTCTTTGCAACAGCCACACCCTCTCACTTGACATTATTTACTGGAATCATCCAAATGAAGTATGAAGAAGATTCTTTGAGTGGGTCTTATAATTTCTCTCAGATGAACCCAAATTTTGACTCTTGACTCAAACTGGGAATACAATTATTGTGGACAACCCCTCATCTATACTGTCATAATAATGGAGTGTTTTGCTGTTGGGAAACAAGCATAAATACGAGATCTGATAGGACTTCTCACACTCTCACAGCAACGTAGCTCACTTCATGTCTGCTTTGGTTGCCTCCAGGCAATTTTCCTACAAGTTGGGAACATTGCCAAAACAGTGTCTCTTGATTAAGAGGTACTCTTCAATGCATCTTGTTGGTTTTCATCACTAGGGGAAATATTGTGTGTGGGAAATTTCCTTCTGACTTTTTGGGATCACAATCTTTGAGGGATTGAGAAACAGTCTTATATCTTACTTGTGACTGAGACCATGCATTAAAACCCCCAGTGAAATCTCAATTATCACCTCACTGAACATGTCAAGCGAGCAAACTCCCACTTGCTGAAAGGATTAGGGACAGGAGAAATCACTTCATGTTAGATGTGCCCACTCTAACATCTGCCACTAAAACACAAGGAGAGAAATTCCCACAGCCCTTCTTTTCCCAACATAAGCTCAAACACCTGAGGAAGTTCTCAGACTTCTGCCACTTTTCCAATATGTAGTTTCTCTCTTTGGCACACGAGCCTATAACCATGTTCTGTAAGATTTCACAGCAGACTGTGCTTTCTTCCTCAATTTCAGCCATTTTTGAATGCATTCTTTTTAGTATCAATTGACTGTGAGATCAAGAATTGTGTGAAAACTTCTCCTAGATAGGACGTTCCTTGCAAATTTTATAATCTTGCAAATCTGGGATACACTTGTGGAGAGGTTAAGTTGACTTTATCCCAGATTTTGGAATCAAAGACTTTTGCCTGAGTGTAAGAACGGACCGTCCATACACTGAGAGGTTTCTGGTCATGTTTGTCCTTAGTACATCAGCTTCTTCTTGATGTTCATTGTCCACAGGGAGAATCCAAGGAAATGCGCAAATAATGCTCTTTAGAAACTCATGATCATTTCAGATCAGATGCACAGAAATGCTTAAAATATTGTTCTCTTTTGGAACCAAAGTGACTTGGAAAAGTCCCTTCTGGGAATTAATTATCAAATCAGGGATTTCCATGTCTGTCGTGGGGTTTGCTTCATGCGATGAAGGTACATCAGGGAAGGTGCCATTAAGGACCGCATTTCAGTTCATCCAACAGCAGCTCTTTGGGAAGCTATTAGGGATGCTGAAATATTGGTGCATAGAAACCCTCTTCAGTGTTACTTTTGATGAAATTCACCTTCAGAAACATTCCTATTTGGAGGAACATGATTTGGGCCAATTTTCACTGCAGTGCCATTTTGGGGACTCAATGATATTCAGGCATGGAAGTTAGTCCATCTGCACATTCTAATAGGATTCGGCTCTTCATTGAGTTCAAATAAATTATTTCAGCTCTCAAGAACTTTTCTGTATGAAGAATAGCACAAAAGATGACAGTTTTGAGTGTACTCTCTCCTGAAAATATCAAGCTTTGGTTCCATGTATCCTGCAACAATTGTCAATTTTGGAGTAGGCACGTTGGAAGAAAAAGTATCCCATTTCCTTTGTTGCAAGACAAAGTATTTAGCCATGTGGGAAACTGGTCTATTTCAGTCTTTCACAAAATCTTGGCCCCTCCACACATGGAATCACGAGTTTTCCCAGATGAACTTTCTTTACAAAAGTGAGAAATACTGCAGAAAGCTGTTTGCAGAAAACTCACTTTGACCTACGGCTATGTGCACAGAATTTTCCAACATTACCTCTTATGGAAATAAACATGTAAGGATGATTTCTGCCTTCTACCTTCATGGGGAAAATCAGTTTCAGTGAGAAGGAAAGAAGCCTATATCCTGGGTCTGAAACAATTTCTCTCAACTTTCCTCGAGATGTCATATTGAAACCAGCTTGGAAATTTCCTGGAGTGCATGCCATGAGAGGTGATAGAAGTGGGAGAAAATGTCTACCTACCCACCTCCTTAAGCTGAAGCTTAGTGAATCATTCCACTCTGGGAACAAAATTGAATAATTGGAGCAAATACGCAGGCCTCAGGGGAAGAGTGAGTTTCCACGTTTTCCCAAATTAGCCTGTTTTCCTGTCCTGAATGGCCTTGACTCCAACTCATCTTAGAAACACCAACAGACCCTCAGCAGACCCAGCTGTTATGAACCATTCTAAGCAAGGTTGAAAGAGTATTGTTTATACGGGTCTTCTAATTTCCGTCAGATCAGCCCTAAAGTTTACAGATGATGCATCTTGGGAATGAATACCATGAGAGCGAAAATGTTTCCTTCATCTGTGTTATGATAAGAGAATATTTCTGATGGGGAAGCAAGCCAAAATCCAAGTTCTGATAGGCCTTCTCACACACTCGAAGTAAGTCTGCTCCCTTCATCTATTCTTTGGGAAAGTCACTTGCAAAGTTGGTATCATTATTGACAGAATGTCTCTTGAAAATTAGTGGCTGTGCAATGAATTGTGTTATTATTTGTCACTAGAGGAAAGAGTGTGTGGGGGAAACATCCTTCTGCCTTTTTGGGATCATGTAATTAATGAGACTGACAAACCATCCTATCTATGACTTGTTAGTGAGACCATACATTAAACCCCCCTGTGAATTCTCGAAGTTCCTCCTACTGAACATCTCGATCAAGCAAATTTTCACATGCTGGAATGACTACTTAGACAGAATGAAGCACTTTCTGTTAGTTGCACCCACTCATGGAAACCTGTTTCCAACTTGTAATTGAGCACATGTGCAACTTTTTGTTCTTATGCAAGTTTTCAAAAGTGATGATTTTCTCTTTTGTGTACGAGCCTGTCTTCATATTCTGTAAGATTTCACTGCAACCTGACTTTATTCCTCTACTTCAGACATCTTCGAAAGCATTCAAGCTATCATGAAATTATAGCTAGACAAAGATTCTTGTGAGACTGTCTCCTAGATAGTACACCCTGTGTGCCACAGATTTTAGAATCTTTCACTCTTTAGAAAAAATTTTGGGTAGGGCTAGCTGACATATTTGGTAGAGCACAGCACACTGGCAAGGACTGTCCATGTGTAATTGGAAAAACCTTTTCACAAGATTGGCCTCTGTATGCCAGCTTCTCCTGATTTTCCAAAGACAATGATGGCATCCACGGGAAAAAGCACAGCATACTGACAGCAATGTTCTTGCAATTCAACTCCACTTTAAAAGAATTCTTGCCCTCTGTTTCATTCAGGAATGAAAGGGCCGTGGGATACTCTCTCTTGGGAATTGATGGCAAAACCTGGGATTTTCATGTATGGCCTGAGATATCCCTCCATATTTTGAAGGCATATGTGACAAAGAGCGATTAAGACACCTCAACTCAGGTGAGTCAAGAGCATCTCATTCGAAATTTGGGAGGAATGCTGACATTTTTTGCAGAGAATAATTCTTCACTGTTATTTAATCTGAATTTCACTTTCTGTAACTTCACTATTTGGAGGAATACAATGTGGGCCATTAATCATTACACTGCTTCTTCAGGAAACATTGATTTTCAAGGATGGATATGAGACCATTTGCATATTCCCACTCATACATTCATCATCCAATGCAGATATTAACATCAGTTCTTATGAAGATTACTGTAGGAAGAATAGCAAGAAAGAAGACAGCTTGGAGGGTAACTTCTCCAAAATGTGTGCTTGTGTTCAATATATCCTTTAATAATTGTCAATTTTGGATAAGGAATTTTTGAAGGAAATGCAAACCATCAGGTTTGTTGCAAGTCAAAAAAATATGCAGTTGGGAACGGTTGTCTGTCAGTGTAACCAAAGGTCTTGGCTCCTATTCCACATGGAATCAGTTTTTTGGTTATGTTGAACTAACTTTATGAAAGAGAGAAATAATGCAGAAAGACTTTTGTCGGAGTACCTCTACAAACTTCGGCTACATGCAAGGGAAATTTCAGCATGTTCACTCCTTGAAATTAAATGGATAAGGACAATTTATGACGTGCCATTTTAGAAAAATTGGTTCCTGTGAATGGGAAAGAAACCTATGTCTCGGTTCTGAAACAGAATCTCCCAAAATATCTTGAGGTGTCAAATTAACCCAGCTTGAATCCTTTTTTGGAAAGCATGCCAACAACGGTGGCAGAAGTGGGAGAATATCTCTTCCTACCCAGAATATTGTTCCGAATCTTAGACAATCGTCCCACCCTGGGTATCAAGTGGAAATTATGCAGCAACTTCACGAGCACTAGGTTCCATGGGATCCCAAAAGAATCTATGTTCCTGCCCTGAATATTGGTGTCAGATACTCTTGCCAACAGCCACAACCCCTCACTCGACACTGCTTAATGGAAGCATCAAAAGTATTTGCAAAGAAGATTCTTTGAATAGGTCTTCAAATTTTGCTCAGATGAACCCAAATTTTGGCTCTTGACTCATACTGGGGATAGAATGATTGTGAACAATTTACCCATGTGCTTTCATGATAATGGACTGTTTCTATTGTTGGGAAGCAAGCGTAAATATGAGTTCTGATAGGAGTTTTCACACTCTCACAGCAATGTATCTCACTTCATCTCTACTTCATTTACCTGTAGGCAATGGCCTGCCAAGTAGGAAAATTTGGTGAAAGAGAGTCTCTTTATTAAGGGGTACTGTGCAATACATCCTGTTGTTTTTTGTCACTAGGGGAAAGACTGTGAGTGGGAAACTTCCTTCTGCCTTGTTGGGATCACCAAGTTTGAGGGATTGAGAAACAATCCTATGTCTTACCAGTCATTGAGACCATGCATTAAAACTCCCAGTGAAATCTCAATCTTCACCTCACTGAACATGTTGATCAAGCAAATTTCCACTTGCTGAAAGGACTATTGGGGCAGGAGAAAGCACTTCATGTTAGATGCACTCACTGTAACATTTGCCACTAAAACACAAGGAGGGAATTTCCCACAGCCCTTCTTTTCCCACCATAGTCTCTAACACCTGAGGAAAATTTCAGACTTCTGCCACTTTTCCAATATGTAGTTTCTCTGTTTGGCACACGAGCCTATCACCATGTTCTGTAAGATTTCATGCAACCTGACTTTCCTTCCTCAACTTCAGCCATCTTCAAATGCATTCTCTTTAGGATCAGTTGACTGAAAGCTCAAGATTCGTGTGAAAACATTTCCTACATAGGATGTTCTGTGCACCTAAGATTTTAAAATCTTGCAAATATGGGATACACTTGGGGAGAGATTAAGTTTACTTTATCCCAGAACTTGGAAGCAAAGACTTTTGCCTAAGTGGAAGAACAGTCCATCTGTACACTTAGAGGCTTCTGTTCATGTTTGTCCTTAGTACATCAGCTTCTCCTTGATATTCACTGTCCACAGGAAGAATCCAAGGAAAGGTGCAAACAATGCTCTTTAGAAACTAATGTTTGGCTCATATCAGCTGCATGCAAATGTTTCTCATATGGTTATATTGTGGAACCGAAGTGACATGGGAAATTTCCTTCTGGGAGTTGATGATCAAATCATGGATTTCCATGTTTGTCTTGGCCTTCCCTTCATGATACATCTGGGAATGTGCCATTAAGGGCCACATTTCAGTTCAGCCAACAGCAGCTCTTTGGTAGCTATTCAGAATGCTGAATATTGGTGCACATAAACCCCCTTTAGTGTTACTTTAGGTTAAATTCACCTTCAGAAACGTTCCTAGTTGTTGGAATACGATTTCGGGCAATTTTCACTGCAGTGCCATTTTGGGGACACAATGACTTTCAGGCATGGATGTTAGTCCATCAGCATATTCTAATAGGATTCAGCTCTTCATCGAATTCAGATAAGTTACTTCAGCTCACAAGAACTTTTCTGTATGAAGAATAGCACATAAGTTGTCAGCTTTGTGTGTACACTCTCCTGAATGATTCATGTTTCGGTTCCATATATCCTGCAGCAATTCTCAGTTTTGGAGGAGGCACGTTTGAAGAAAAACCATTGCATCTTTTTGTAGCAATGCACATTATTTAGCCATGTGGGAAACAGGTCTATTTCAGTGTCTCACAATTTCTTCGCCCAATTTGCACATGGAAATATTACTTTTATCAGATGTTGAACTGTCTTTACAAAAGTGAGAAATACTGTGGCAAGCCGTTTGCAGGAAACTCAATTTGCCCTTCAGTTATGTGCAGAGAATATTCCAACATAATCCCTTATAGAAATAAATGGGTAAGGATGATTTCTGCTTTCTGCTGCATAGGGAAAACCAGTTTCTGTGAGTTGGAAAGAAGCTTATATCCCAGGTCAGAAACAAATTCTCTCAATTTGCCTCGAGGTGTCAAATTGAACCCAGCTTGAAAATGTCCTGTAGAACATGCCATGATAGGTGATAGATGTGGGAGAAAATGTCTACCTACCCACCTCCTTGTGCTGAAGTTAAGTGAATCATTGCATTCTGGGAACAAAATTGAAAAATTGTAACAAATATGCAGGCCTCAAGGGAGTGGTGAGTTTTCACGGTTCCCCAAATTAGCCTGTTTTACTTTCCTGAACAGCCTTGGCAACATCTCATCATAGAAACAAAAGCAGCCCCTCAGAAGAGCCAGCTTTTACGAACCATTCTCTGCCAGGTGGAAAGGGGATTGTTTCAACAGGTTTTCTAATTTCCATGATATCAACCCTAATGTTAACAGATGATGCAACATTGGAATGAATACATTGAAAGCAAAAATGTTTCCTTAATCTTCATTGTCAGGATACGAGAATATTTCTTTTGGGGAAACAAGACAAAATCCAACTTCTGTTAGGCCTTCTCACATACTCACTTTAATTCCACTCCCTTCATCTCCTCTTTTGGGAGAGTCAACTGCAGATTTGGATTCATTATCAAAAGAATGTCTCTTGAAAATAAGTTGTTGTGCAATGCGTTGTGTTATCATTTGTCACAAGAGAAAAGAGTGTGTGTGGGAAACATCTTTTTGCCTTGTTGGCATCATGTAAGTTGTGGGACTGAGGAGCCACCCTATGTGTATGTTGTGAGTGTTGCCATGAATTAAAACCCCGTGTGATTTTCCAAACTTCAACCCAGTTAATGTCTCGATTGAGCAAATTTTCACAGCTGTAAGGACTACTTCCACAGAATGAAGCACTTTCTATTAGTTGCACCCAATCATGGAAACCTGTTGCCCTCTTGGAATTGAGCACATGTGCAAGTTTTCGGTCTTCGGCTGGTTTTCAAAAGTGAGACATTTGTCTTTGGCATATGAGCCTGTCTTCATATTCTGTAAGATTTCACTAAATCCTGACTAT
The DNA here is from genome assembly GCF_036321535.1 of Camelus dromedarius. Lineage (NCBI taxonomy): Eukaryota > Metazoa > Chordata > Mammalia > Artiodactyla > Camelidae > Camelus > Camelus dromedarius. Next base: position 7,326,823 of record NC_087473.1, on the reverse strand, counting down.
ATTCCTCAACTTCAGCCATCTTTGAATGCATTCTAGCTGGCAAGAAGTTATAGCTACACAAAGATACTTTTGAGACTATACCCTAGATAGGACTCCCTGTGTTCCACAGGTTTTAGAATCTTTCACTCTTGAGAAACAATTTTGGGTCGCATATGTTGACATGATCCAAGATTTTGGTAGATCACAGCACGCTGGCAAGAACTGTCCATGCATACTTCAAAAGGCCTTTTCAAAAGTTTGGCCTCTGTATTTTAGCTTCTCCAGATTTTGCAAAGTCCACAGAAGGCATCCAAAGGAAGAAGCCCAGAATGCTGCTAGAAATCCCCTTGCAATTCATTTCCACTTCAAACAAGTGCTTACCCTATGTTTAATTTCGGGAACAGAAGGGTCGTGGGATACTCTCTCTTGGGAATTCATTGCAAAAGCTGGGATTTTCATGTTTGGCCTGAGCTATCCCACCCTATTTTGAAGGTACATCTTGCAAAGTGACATTAAGACACCTCATTTCACCTGAGTTAAGAGAAGCTAATTCGAAATCTATGAGGAAAGTTGACAATTATGTGCAGAGAAAAGTTCTTCAGCATTAGTTCAGCTGAAATTCACTTTCTGTAACTTCCCTATTTGGAGGAATACAATGAGGGCCAGTTATCATTACACTGCCTTCTTCAGGACACATTGATTTCAAGGATGGATGTGATCTCATTTTCACAGAGTCACCCATTCATCATCCAATGTAGATATTTACTTAAGCTCTTATGAAGATTTCTATAGGAAGAATAGCAAAAAAGTAGACAGCTTGGAGGGTAACCTCTCCTAAAGTTTCTTTGTGTCCAATATATCCTATAGTAATTTTCAATTTTGTATAAGGCATTTTTGAAGGAAATGCACACCATCCAGTTTGTTGCAAGTCAAAAAATTAGGCAGTTGGCAACAGCTGGCTGTCATTGTACCTGAAGTTCTTGGCTCATAATCCACATGGAATCACAATTCTTCCTTTATGTTGAACTAACTTTATGAAAGAGAGAAGTAATGCCTAAACACTTTTGTAGGAATGTCTCTACAACTTTTTGCTACATGCAAGGGGACATCCAACATGTTCGCTGCTTGAAATTAAATGGGTAAGAACGATTTCTGACTTATGCCATTTTGGAAAATTTGATTCCCGTGAATGGGAAAGAAACCTATGTTTCAGTTTTGACACAGTTTCTCTCAACAAGATCTTGAGATTTCAAACTGAACACAACTTGAAACCATTTCTGGAGAGAATGCCAACAACGGTGGCAGAAGTGGGAGAAGATCTCTTCCTACCCAGCTTATTGTTCTGAATCTTAGACAATTGTCCCACCCTGGGTATCAATTGGAAATTATGGAGCAACATTGTGGGCCACATCATGAGCACTAGGTGTCATGTGATCCCAAAATAATTGATGTTATTGCCTTAAACAACCTTGGTGCCAGCTCCTCTTGGCAATAACAACAGCCCTTCACTTGACACTGCTTACTGGAAGCATCAAAATTATTTGCAAAGAATATTCTATGAATGGGTCTTCTAATTTAGCTCCGATGAACCCAAATTTTGACACGACTCATACTGGGAATACATTGTTTATGGAAATTTCCCTCATCTGTGCTGTCATGTTAATAAACTTTTTGTGTTGTTGGGAAGCATGCATAACTACGAGCTCTGATAGAACTTCTCACACTCTTGCACCAATGTAGCTCACTTCATGTCTGCTTTGGTTGACTGTAGGAAATTGTCCAACAAGTTGGAAACATTGCCAAAAGATTGTCTCTTGATTAAGAGGTACTGTGCAATGCATCTTGTTGTTATTTGTCACTAGGGGAAAGATTGTGTGTGGGATGCTTCCTTCTCTCTTGTTGGGATCACAAAGTTTGAGGGATTGAGAAACAATCCTACATCTTACTTGTGAATGAGACTGCATTAAAACCCCCAGTGAAATCTCAATCTTCACCTCACTGAAAGTGTTGATTGAACAAAATTCCACTTGCTGAAAGGACTACTGAGACAGGAAAATGCACTTCATGTTAGATGCACACACTCAAGCATTTGCCACTAAAACTCAAAGAGGGAATGTCCCACAGCCCTTCTTTTGCAACCATAGTCTCAGCACTTAAGGATATTTCTGTCATCTGCCACTTTTTGAATATGTAGCTTCTCTCTTTAGCACACCAACCTATCACCATGTTCTGTAAGGGTTCACAGCAAACTGCCTTTCGTTCCTCAACTTCAGCCATCTCTGAATGCATTCTCTTTAGGATCAGTTGACTGTGAGATCAAGAATCATGTGGAAACGTCTCCTAGATAGGACGCTCTGTATGCCTAAGATTTTAAAATCTTGCAAATCAGGAATACACTTGGGGAGAGCTTAAGTTGACTTTATCCCAGAGTTTGGAAGCAAAGTATTTTACCTAAGGTGAAGAACGGTCCATCAATACACTGAGAGGCTTCTGCTTATGATTGTCCTTAGTACATCAGCTTCTCCTTAATGTTCACTGTCCACAGGATGAATCCAAGGAAAGGTGCAAAGAATGCTCTTTAGAAACTCATGTTCATTTCATATAAGCTGCACACAAATGCTTCACATATGGTCTTATTTTGGAACTGAAGTGACATGAGAATTTCCCTTCTGGGAATTGATGATCAATACCGGGATTTCCATGTTTTCCCTGGGGTTCCCTTCATGCTATGAAAGTACATCTGGGAATGTGCCATTAAGGACCAAATTTCAGCTGATCCAACAGCAGCTCTTTGGGAAGCTAATAGAGATGCTGTAATATTGGTGCACAGAAAACCTCTTCAGTGTTATTTTAGGTGAATTTAACCTTCAGAAACGCTGCTATTTGGTGCAATATGATTTGGGGCAATTTCACTGCAGTACTTTCTTGGGGACACAATGATTTTCAAGCATGAGATTCAGTCCATCTGCACATTCTAATAGGATACTTCACTTCATCAACTGCAGATAAATTACTTCAGCTCTCAACGGAAACTTTCTGTAAGAAAAACAGCACAAAAGATGACAGTTTTGAGTGTAAACTCTCCTCAATGAATTGAGCTTCAGTTCAATATATCCTGCAATATTTCTCAATTTTGGTGATGTCACATTTGATGAAAAATCGCCCCATCTCTTTGTTGCAAGAGAGATTATTTAATCATATGGGAAGGGGATCTATTTGAGTGTTTCACAAAATCTTGGCCCCCATTGCACATGGAAACACGGTTTTCTCAGATGTTGAACTGTCTTTACAAAAGTGAGAAATACTGCAGCAAGCCATTTGCAGGAAACTCATTTTGACATTCGGTTATATGCACAGAATCTTCCAGCATGATACCTTATGGAAATAAATGGGTAAGGATGATTTCTGCCTTCTGGCTTCATGGGGAAAAACAATTTCTGTGATTTGGAAAGAATCACATATCCAGGGTCTGAAATAATTTCTCTCAACTTTGCCTCAAGTTGTCAAATTGAACACAGCTTGAAAATGTCCATTAGAGCATGCCATGTGAGGTGATAGATGTGGGAGGAAATATCTACCTACCCACATCCTTGTGCCAAAGCTTAGTGAATCATTCCACTCTGGGAACAAAATTGAAAAATTGTAGCAACTATGCAGGCCTCAAGAGAGTGGTGAGTTTCCATGGTTTCCAAAATTAGCCTGATTTCCTGTCCTGAACAGTCTAGTCTACAACTCTTCATAGAAACACAAACAGCCCCTCAGCAGACCCAGCTGTTATGAACCATTCTAAGCAAGGTGGAAAGAGGATTGTTTCAATGGGTCTTCTAATTTCCAGCAGATCAACCCTAACGTTTACAAACAACGCAACTTGAGAATGAAAACAATGAGAGCAAAAATGTTTCCTTCATATGCATTTTCAGAATAAGAGAATATTTCTGTTGGCAAAGCAAGCCAAAAACCAAGTTCTGATAGGCCTTCTCACACACTAGCAATAAGTCTGCTCCCTTCATCTCCTCTTTTAGGAAAGTCACCTATGAAGATGGAATCATTTTCTACAGAATGTCTCTTGAAAATGAGAGGTTGTGCAATGCATTGTGCTATTATTTGTCACTAGAGGAAAGAGTGTGTGTGGATAACATCCTTCTGTCTTGTTGGGATCATGTAAGTGGTGGGACTGAGGTTCCATCCTATGTGTATCTTGTGAGTGAGGAGAAGCATTAAAACCCCCTGTGAATTCCCAAATTTCCCCCAATGAATGCCTTGATCAAGCAAATATCTACATGCTAGAAGGACTACTTCAACAGAATGAAGCATTTTATCTTAGTTTCCCCCAGTCATGGAAACCTGTTCCCTTCTTGGAATTGAGCACATGTGTAATTTTTCAGTCTTCTCCCAGTTTCCAATAGTGAGGCTTTTGTCTTTGGTGTACAAGCCTGTCTTCATATTCTGTAAGATTTCACTGCAACCTGACTTTTTACTCAACTTCAGCCATCTTTGAATGCATTCTAGCTGGCATGAAGTTATGGCTAAACAAAGATTCTTGTGAAAGTATCCCCTAGTTAGGACACCCTGTGTTCCAAAAATTTTAGAATCTTTCACTCTTGATAAACAATTTGTTGTCAGGTGAGTTGACGTGATCCAAAATTTTGGTAGAACACAGCACGCTGGCAAGAAGTATCTGTGCATAGTTGGAATGGCCATTTCAGGAGTCAGGCCTCTGTATCCCAGCTTCTCCAGACGTTGCAATGCCCACAGAATGTATCCAAGGGAAGAAGCACAAAATGCGGCTATCAACCTTCTTGCAATTCGTGTCCGCTTCAAACAAATTTTTGCCCTGTTGTTTATTTCTGGAACAGTAGGGACGTGGAATAGTATCTCTTGGGAATTGATGGAAAAAGCTGGGATTTTCATTTTTGGCCTGAGGTATTCCTCCATAGTTTGAAGGTATATCTAGCAAAGTGACTTTAGGGTACCACATCTCAGCTGAATGAAAATCAGCTCATTCAAAATCTATGAGGAATTTTGACTTTTTATAGAGAGAAAAATTATTCAGCATTAGTTCAGGTGAAATTCACTTTCTGTAACTTCCCCATTTGTAGAAATACAATGTGGACCGGTTTCCATTACACTGCTTTGTTGGGGACACATTGATTTTCAAGGACAGAAGTTGGCCCATTTGCACATTTGGAGGCATATGTTCATCATCCAACATAGATAATTTCTTCAGCTCTTATGAAGATATCTTTAAGAAGAAGAGCTAGAAAGAAGAAAGGCTGGAGGGTAATCTTTCCTAAAAGAGTTCTTGGGTTCAATATATCCTATAAAACTTCTCAATTTTGGGTAAGGCAATTTTGAAGGAATTGCACACCATCAACTTAGTTGCAAGTCATAGAAATTTTCCAGTTGAGAATGGCTGTCTGTCAGTGTACCACAAGTTTTTCACTTGTATTTCAGGTGGAATCACAGTTTTTCTATTATGTTGAACTAACTTTATGAAAGAAGGAGGGAATGCAGAAAGAATTTTGTAGGAGGGTCTCTACGACCTTTGGCTACATGCAAGGGACCTTCCAAAATGTTCACTGTTCAAAATTAAATGGGTAAGAATGATTTCTGTCTTGTGCCTTTTTTGGAAAAATGGGTTTCCCTGAATGGGAAAGAAACTATGTCTCAGTTCAGAAACAGTTTCTCTCAACAAATTTTGAGATTTACAACTGAACACAGCTTGAAAACGTTTCTGGAGAGCATGCCAACAATGGTGGCAGAAGTGGGAGAAGATCTCTTCTACCCAGCTTACTGCTCCATATTTTAGCAATCATCCCACCCTGAGAATCAATTGGAAATTATGCAACAACTTTGCATGCCTAATCATGAGCTATAGGTTCCATGGGATCCCAAATTAATCTATGTTCCTGCCCTGAATGACCAGGGCACCAAATCCTCTTTGAAAGAGCCACAGCCCCTCACTTGACACTACTGGAGACATCCAAATGAACTGCAAAGAAGATTCTTTAAATTGATCTTCTAATTTCGCTCAGATGAACCCATACATTGGCACTTGACTCATACTTGGAATACAATGATTGCAGATAATGTCCCTCATTGCACTTCCATGATATTGGAGTGTTTGTGTTTTGGGGAAGCAAGCATAACTACGAGCTCTGATAGGGCTTCTCACACTCTCACAGCAAGGTAGCTCACTTCATCTCTGCTTCAGTTGCCAGTGGCAATTGCCTGCCAAGTTGGAAATATTGCCGAAAGTGTGTCTCTTGATGAAGTCTTGCTGTGTAATGCATCTTGTTGGTTTTTGTCACTAGGGAAAAGATTGTGTGTGGGAAACTTCCTTCTGCCCTGTTGGGATCACCAATATTGAGGGATTGAGATACAATCCTATGTGTTATTTTGATTGAGTCCGTGCTTTAAAACCAGAAGTGAAAACTCAATCCTCACCATACTGAACATGTCGATCAAGCAAAGATCCACTTGCTGAAAGGACTACTTGCACAGTAGTAAGCACTTCGTGTTAGATGCACCAACTCTAATATTTGCCACTAATTCACAAAGAAAGAATTTCCCACAGCCCTTCTTTCCCACTTTAGCCTCAAACACATGAGGATGTTTTCAGGCTTCTGCCACTTTTCGAATATGTAGCTTCTTTCTCTGGCACAAGAGCCTATCACCATGTTCTGTAACATTTCACTACAAACTGCCTTCCTTCCTCAACTTCAGCCATCTTTGAAAGCATTCTCTTAAGCATCAGTTGACTATGAGATCAAGAATCATATGAAATCATCTCCTAGATAGGACGGACTGTGTGCCTCAGTTTTTAAATCTTGCAAATATGGGATACACTTCAGGAGAAGTTAAGTTGACATTATCCCAGAGTTTCGAAGCACTCTGGGATAATGCACTCTGGGAATTTTTCCTAAGGGGAAAGCTTCATCGGTACACTGAGAGGCTTCTGCTCATGTTTGTAGTTAGTACATCAGTTTCCCCTTGATATTCGCTGTCCACAGACAGAATTCAAGAAAATGTGCAAAGAATGCTCTTTATATTGTCATGTTAAATTTATAACAGCTGCACACAAATAATTCACAGTTGGTTCTCTTGTGGAACCGAAATGACTTGTGAAATTACCTTCTTGGAATTGATGATAAAACCAGGGATATCCATGTTGGTCCTTAGATTCCCTTCATGCTATGATGGTACAATGGGGAAGTTGAAATTAAGTACATTTCAGCTCAGCCTGCAACAGCTCTTTTGGAAGCTATTAAGAATGCTGAAGTATTGGTGCATAGAAACCCTCTTCAGTGTTACTTTAGGTGAAATTCACCTTCAGAAACTTTCCTATTTGGAGGAATATGATTTGGGCCAATTTTCACTACAGTGCATTTTTGGGGACACTTTGATTTTCAGGGATGGAAGTCAGACCATCTGCACATTCTCATAGGCCTCTGCTCTTCATCAAGTTCAGATAATTTACTTCAGCTCTCAAGAAATTTTCTGTACGATAAAAAGCACAAAAATTACAGCTTTGAGCGTACACTCTCCTGAATGAATCAAGTTCGGTTCAATACATCCTGCAACAATTCTCAATTTTGCAGAAGTTACATTTGATGAAAAATCGCCCCAAATCATTTGTTGCAAGACACAGTATTTAGGCATGTGGGAAACGGGTCTATTTCAGTGTTTCACAAAATCTTGGCCTCTACCGCATATGGAAACTTGGTTTTCTCAGATGTTGAACTGTCTTTATCAAAGTGAGAAATACTGCGGCAAGCCGTTTGGAGGAAAGTCTCTGTGACTTATGGCTACATGCACAGGATGTTCCAACCTGTCCCCTTATGGAAATGAAATGGGTAAGATGATTGCTGCCTTGTGCCTTTATGGAGAAAAACATTTTCTGTGATTTGGAAAGAAGCCTATATCACAGGTCTGAAATAATTTCTCTCAACTTTGCCTCAAAATGTCAAATTGCAACCAGCTTGAAAATGTTCCTTGACAACATGCCATGATATTTAATAGAAGTGGGAGAAGACCTCTACCAACCCAGCTTCTTGTGCTGCATCTTACAGAATCATTCCACTCTGGGGACTAAATGGAAACTTTGGAGCAACTACGCAGGCCTCAGGGGAGTGGTGAGTTTCCACAGTTTCCCAAATTTCCCTGTTTTCCTGTCCTGAATGGCCTTGGCTCAAACTCATCATATAAAAACTCAGAGCCCCTCAGCAGGCCCAGGTTTTTTGTAACATTTTGTGTAAGGTGGAAAGAGGATTGTTTCAATGGGTCTTCTAATTTCCACAAGATCAACCCTAACGTTGACAGATGATGCTTCTTGGGAATGAATACAATAAAAGCAAAAATGTTTCCTTCATCTGTGTTTTCGGGATAAGAAAATATTTCTGTTGGGGAAGCAAGCCAAAATCCAAGTTCTGATTTGCCTTCTCACACACTAGCATTAAGTCCGCTCCCTTCATCTTCTCTTTTAGGAAAGTCAACTGAAAAGTTGGAATCATTTTCGACCGAATGCCTCTTGAAAATGAGGGGCTGTGCAATGCATTGTGTTATTATTTGTCACAAGAGGAAAGAGTGTGTGTAGGAAACATCCTTCTGCCTTGTTGGGATCATGTAACTGGTGGGATTGAGGACCCATCCTTTGTATAACTTGTAAGTGAGGTCATGCATTAAAACCCCCTGTGAATTCTCAAAGTTCCCCCCCACTGAACGTCTCAATTGAGTAAATATCCACCCGCTGGTAGGACCACTAAAATAGAATGAAGCACTTTCTGTACGTTGCACCCAGTCATGGAAACCTGTTCCCATCTTGGAATTGAGCACATGTACAATTTTCGGTCTTCTGCCAATTTTCAAATATGAGGCTTTTGTCTTTGGCATACAAGCCTGTCTTTATATTCTGTAAGATTTCACTACAAACTGACTTTATTCCTCAACTTCAGCCATCTTTGAATGCATTCTAGCTGGCATGAAGTTATGGCTAGACAAAGATCCTTGTGAGACTATCTCCTAGTTAGGATGCCCAGTGTTCCACAGGTTTTAGAATCTTTCACTCTTGAGAAAAAAATTGGGATCATGCAGGTTGACAAGGTCCATGATTTTGGTAGAGCAAAGCATACTGGCAAGAACTGTCGTGCGTACTTAGAAAGGCCTTTTCACAAGTCCGTCCTCTGTATCCCAGATTCTCCAGATTTTGAATGCCCATAGAATGCATCCAAGAGAAGAAGCACAGAATGCTGCTAGCAATCCTCTTGCAATTCAGGTCCGCTTCAAACAATTGTTTCCCTGAGTTTCATTTTGGGTACAGAATGGCCTTGGGATAGTCTCTCTTGGGAATTAATGGCAAAAGCTGTGATTTTCATGTTTCACCTGAGCTATCCCTCCATATTTTGAAGTTACATGTGGCAAAGTGACATTAAGACACCTCATTTCAGCTGAATCAAGAGCAGCTCATTCAAAATCTTTGAGGTTTGCTAACTTTTTTGTGCAGAGAAAAATTCTTCAGCGTTTGTTCAGGTGAAATTCACTTTCTGTGACTTCCCCATTTGCAGGAATATAACATGGGTCAGTTTATATTTCACTTCCTTTTTTGGGACACATTGATTTTCAAAGACGAACGTGAGCCCATTTGCACATTTGGAGGCATACATTCATCATCAAACTAACATATTTATTTCAGCCCTTATGAAGATTTCTGTAGGAAGAATAGCAAGAAAGAAGAAAGTTTGGAGTGTAATCTCTCCTAAATGAGTGCTCGGGTTCAATATATCCTTTAAAATTTTGCAATTTTTGGTAAGCAATTTTTGAAGGAAATACACACCATCAACTTGGTTGCAAGCCAGAAAAATTTGGCAGTTGAGAACGGCTGTCGGTCAGTGTACCACAAGATGTTGTGTCATATTCCACATGATATCACAGTTTTCCTCTTTTGTTGGACTAACTTTATAAAAGAGGGAGGGAATGTGGAAAGACTTTTGTATGAGTGTCTCTATGAACTTTGGCTTCATGCATGGGACCTTCCAAAATGTTCACTGCTCAAAATTAATGGGTATAATAATTTCTGTCTTGTGCCATTTTGGAAAAATAGGTTTCTCTGAATGGGAAAGAAACCTATGTCTCAGTTCTGAAAATTTCTCTCAACAAGATCTTGAGTTGTCTAATTGAACCCAGCTTGAAACCATTTCTGGAGAGCATGTCAAAAATGGTGGCAGATGTCAGAGAAGATCTCTTCCTACCCAGCTTATTGTTCCAAATCTTAGACAATCATCCCACCCTGGGAATCTAGTGGAAATTTTGCAGCAGCTTCTCCGGCCTCACCTTGAGCTCTAGGTTCCATGGGATCCCAAATTAATCAATGTTCCTGCCCTGAATGTAATGAGCTCCAGGTCCTCTTTGCAACAGCCACAGCCTCTCACTTGTCAATGCTTACTGGAAGCATCCAAATGAAGTGCAAAGAAGATTCTTTGAGTGAGTCTTGTAATTTTGCCGAGATGAACCCAAACGCTGACATTTGACTCATAGTGGGAATACAATGATTGGGAACAATGTCCCTCAGCTGTGCTGTCGTGATATTGGAGTGTTTGTGTTGTTGGGAAGCAAGCGTAACTATGAGTTCTGATAGGTCTTCTCACACTCACACAGCAAGGTAGCTCACTTCATCTATGCTTCGTTTGCCTGTAGAGAATTGCCCGCCAAGTTGTGAACATTGCTGAAAGTGTGTCTTTTGATGAAGAGGTGCTGTGTAATGCATCTTGTTGATTTTTGTCACTAGGGGAATGTTTCTGTATGGGAAACTTCCTTCTGCCTTGTTAGGATCATCAAGTTTGAGGGATTGAGATACAATCCTATGTCTTACTCTTTTAACATTTTTTTGTTTATTTATAATCATTTTACAATATTGTATCAAAGTCCATTGTTCAGCACAATTTTTCAGTCATACATGGTCATATACACAATCATTGTCACATTATTTCTCTGTTAGTTACCATAAAGTTTTGCTTACATTTCCCTGTGCTATACAGTATAATATTATTTATCTATTCTACTATTTTGAAATCCCTGTATATCCCTTCCCACTGTCTGCCCCCCGGCAACCACAAGTCTGTATTCTCTGTCTATGCATCTTTTTCTGTCCTATTATTATGCATTGTTTATGTTTCTTTGTTTGTTTATTAGAATCCACATATGAGCGATCTCATATGGTATTTTTCTTTCTCTTTCTGGCTTACTTCACTTAGAATGACATTATCCAGGAGCATCTGTGTTGCTGCAAATGGCGTCATGTTGTCGGTTTTTATGACTGAGTAGTATTCCATTGTATAAATATACCACATCTTCCTTATCCAGTCACCTGTTTATGGACATTTATGTTGTTTCCATATTTTGGCTATTGTAAATAATGCTGCTATGAACATTGGGGTGCAGGTGTCATCCTGAAGTAGGGTTCCTTCTGGATACAAGCCCAGTAGTAGGATTCCTGGGTCATAGGGTAAGTCTATTCCTAGTCTTTTGAGGAATCTCCACACTGTTTTCCATAGTGGCTGCACCAAACTGCATTCCCACCAGCAGTGTACGAGGGTTCCCCTTTCTCCACAGACTCTCCAACATTTGTCATTTGTGGATTTTTGAATGACAGCCATTCTGAGTGGTGTGGGATGGTACCTTATTGTAGTTTTGATTTGCCTTTCTCTGATAATTAGTGATATTGAGAATTTTTTCTTGTGCCTTTTGATCATTTGTATGTCTTCCTTGGAGAACTGCTTGTTTAGGTCTTCTGCACATATTTGGATTGGGTTGTTTATTTTTTTCTTATTGAGTCATATGAGCTGCTTCTATATTCTGGAGATCAAGCCTTTGTCGGTTTCATTTGCAAAAATTTTCTACCATTCCATAGGTTGTCTTCTTGTTTTACTTCTGGTTTCCTTGGCTGTGCAGAAGCTTGTAAGTTTCATTAGGTCCCATTTGTTTATTCTTGCTTTTATTTCTACTAGGAGAAAATTTTTGAAATGTAAGTCAGATAATATTTTGCCTATGTTTTCCTCTAGGAGGTTTACTGTAATTTTTCTTATGTTTAAAGCTTTAATCCATTTTTAGTTGATTTTTGTACATGGTGTAAGGGAGTGTTCTATCTTCATTGTTTTACATGCTGCTGTCCAGTTTTCCCAACACCATTTGCTGAAGAGACTCTCTTTATTCCATTGTAAATTCTTGCCTCCATTGTTGAAGATTAGTTGACCAAAAGTTTGTGGGTTCATTTCTGGGCTCTCTATTCTGTTCCATTGGTCTTCATGTCTGTTTTTGTACCAATACCATGCTGTCTTGATGACTGCAGCTCTATAGTATTGCCTGAATTCTGGGAGAGTTATTCCTCCAGCCTCTTTCTTTCTCTTCAGTAATGCTTTCACAATTCTAGGTCTTTTGTGGTTCCATATAAATTTTATTATGATTTGTTCTAGTTCTGTGAAATATGTCATGGGTAATTTGATAGGGATTGCATTAAATCTGTAGAGTGCCTTGGGCAGTGTGACCATTTTAACAATATTGATTTTTTCAATCTAAGAGAATGGGATATCTTTCCAATTTTTAAAGTCTTATTTAATTTCCTTCATCAGTGGTTTATAGTTCTCTGTGTATAATTCTTTCACCTCCTTGATTAGATTTATCCCCAGATATTTTATTAATTTGGGTGCTATTTTAAAGGGGATTGTTTCTTTACTTTCTTTTTCTGTTGATTCATCATTAGTGTAAAGAAATGCAACTGATTTTTGAACGTTAATTTTGTAACCTGCTACCTTGGTGAATTCTTCAATCAGCTCTAGTAGTTTTTGTGTGGAACTTCTAGGATTTTCTATATATAGTAAAGTCGTCAGCATATAGTGACACTTTTACCTCTTTTTTTTCCAATTTGTATCCCTTTTATTTCGCTCTCTTGCCTGATTGCTGTGGCTAGGACTTCCAGGACTGTGTTGAATAGGAGTGGTGATAGTGGGCATCCTTGTCTTTTCCCAGATTTTAGTGGGAAGCTTTTGAGTTTTTCACCATTGAGTTCTATGCTGGCTGTAGGTTTGTCATATATAGCTTTTATTATGTTGAGATATGTTCCCTGTATACACACTTTGGTGAGCGTTTTTATCATAAATGGGTGTTGAATTTTATCAAATGCTTTTTCTGCATTAATTGAGATGATCATATGGTTTTTGTCCTTTCTCTTGTTGATGTGATGTATTACATTGATTGATTTGCATATGTTGAACCACCCTTGTGTCCCTGGGATGAATCCCACTTGGTCATGATGTATAATCTTTTTTATGTGCTGTTAGATTCTATTTGCTAATATTTTGATGAGGATTTTGACATCTTTGTTCATCAGTGATATAGGCCTCTAAATTTTTTTTTTGTAATTTTTTTGCCTGGTTCTGGTATCAGGGTGATGGTGGCTTCATAGAATAAGTTTGGGAGTATTCGTTCCTTTTCAATCATTTGGAAGAGTTTGAGAAGGACTGGTATGAGTTCTTCTTTGTATGTTTTGTAGAATTCCCTGGTGAAGCTGTCCGGTCCTGGACTTTTATTTTTAGGGAGGTTTCTAATTGCTATTTCCTTTCCAGTGATCAGATTGTTCAGGTGGTCAGTTTCTTCTTGATTCAGTCTTGGTGGGGAGTATGTTTCCAGAAACTTGTCCATCTCCTCTAGGTTATCCAGTTTGGTTCCATATAGTTTTTCATAATATTCTCATATGCTATTCTGTATTTCTATTTTATTTGTTGTAATTTCTCCATTTTCCTTTCTCATTTTGCTAATTTGTGCTTTTTTCTTCTTTGTGAGTTTGGCCAGAGATTTGTCGATTTCATTTACTTTTTCAGAAAACCAGCTTTTGGTTTGGTTGATTTTTTCTATGGCCTTATTAATTTCTATTTTATTTAGTTCCTCTCTGATCTTTATTACTTCCTTCCTTCTACTGCTTTTTGGGGCTTTTTGGTCTTCTTTTTCTAATTCATTCAGATGGTGTGTTAAATTGTTTATTTAAGATTGTTCTACTTTTTTAAGGAAGGCCTGTATCGCTATAAACTTCCCTCTTAGTATTGCCTTTGCTGTGTCAAATAGATTTTGAGTGGTTGTGCTTTCATTGTCATTTGTCTCAAGGTATTTTTTAATTTCAGCTTTGATTTCCTCACTGACCCATTGGTTTTTCAATAACATATTGTTTAATCTTCATACTTTCCTTTATTTCTCCTTTGTTTCTCTGTTGTTGATTTCCAGTTTCATGGCATTGTGGTCAGTAAAATTGCTTGAGATAATTTCTATCTCCTTAAAATTGTTGAGATTTATTTTGTGCCCATGTACATGATTGATCCTGGAAAATGTTCCATGTGCACTTGAAAACAAAGTATATCCTATTTTTTGGGGGTGTAATGCTCTGAAAATATCCACCAAATCTAGTTTTTCTATTGTAGTATTTAATTTCTCTGTTGCCTTGTTTATTTTCTGTCTGGAAGATCTGTCTAGTGATGTTAATGCAGTGTTAAATTCTCCATCTATGATTGTGTTCCCATCAATATCCCCCTTTATCTCTGTTAGTATCTGTTCTATGTACTTAGGTACTCCTATATTGGGTGCATATATACTAATGAGTGTAATATCCTCATCTTGTATCACTCCTTTAATCATTATAAAATGTCCTTCTTTTTCTTTATGGCCTTTGTTTTAAAGTCTATTTTGTCTGAAATCAGTACTGCAATGCCTGCTTTTTTGGCTTTTCCATTTGCATGGAATACTCTTTTCCATCCTTTCACTCTCAATCTATATGTGTCCTTCTCCCTAAGGTGGGTCTCTTGTATGCAGAATATTGAAGGTTCTTGCTTTATTATCCAATCTGCCACTCTATGCCTTTTGACTGGAGCATTTAGTCCATTAACATTTACAGTAATTAATGATAGATGTGTGTTTTTTGCCATTTTGAACTTATCTTTGCAGTTGAATTGGTATATCCTCTTTGTTCCTTTCTTCTTCCTTTTGTGGTTTGGTAATTTTCCTTTGTATTATCATGGATTTTATTTAACTTTTGTTACTCCCTTGTAAGTTTTTGGATTGTGGTTACCCTTTTTCATAAATCTATTAGCCCATTACTATAACTGTTTTTATTAAACTGACAGTAACATGATCTCAAACCCATTCTACAGTTAAAAATTTTTTTTAAAAGAAAGAAAAAAATATATCCTATATTTCCCTGCCTCCCTCTCCCACTCTCAGTGATTTGTATGTCTTCTTTTATAATTTTGTTTTTATTCTATTTGTAATTCATGAGTCATCACCTTTCCAGTTGTGAGTTTCTCATTTCTGTAGCATTCTGCTGTTTTCTACTTAGACTAGGCTTTTCAATATTTCTTTTAGCACAGGTTTAGAGTTGCTAAACTCCTGCAGCTTTTTCTTGTCTGTGAAATTCTTTATTTCTCCTTCTATCCTAAAGGATAGTCTTGCTGGATAAAGTATCCTAGGCTACATCTTTTTTTCATTCAGGGATTTGTATATGTCTTGCCACTCCCTTCTGGCCTGTAAAGTTTGTGTAGAGAAATCAGCTGAGAGCATTATGGGGGTTCCCTTGGAACTTACTCTTTGCTTTTCTTTTGCTGCCTTTAGAATCATTTCTTTATCCTTGACTCTGGCCATCTTGATTATGATATGTCTTGGTGTGGTTCTGTTTGGTTTCTTCCTGTTTGGGACCCTCTGAGCTTCCTGTATTTGGATATCTGATTCCTTCTTTAAGTTTGGGAAGTTTTCAGTCATGATTTCTTCAAAAACCTTTTCAACCCCCTTTGATCTTTCTTCCCCTTCTGGGACTCCTATTACATGAAGACTGGGATGTTTTATATTATCCCATAATTTCCTTTTGCTATTTTCATTATTTTTTATTTGCCTATCTTGTAGCTCTTCTGAATGGGTGCTTTCTATTGTCCTGTATTCTAGGTAACTAATTCATTCCTCTGCACTATCTAGTCAGCTTTGCACAGCCTTTAGATCATTCCTCATCTCTGTCAATGAGTTTACTCATTCTACTTGGCTCTTCTTGAAGACTTCAATTTCATTTTAACATATTTTATATCTCTAAACACTATCTCTTTTAATTCCTTCAGCACTTTGATCACACCTTTTTTGAAATCTTGATCTACTAGGCTATCAATATCTATTTCATTGATCTTTCTTTCAGGGGATTTCTCATGTTCTTTTAATTGGGAAATGTTTCTCTGCTTCTTCAACTTGCTCATACCTCTCTGGCACTGTGGTTTATGGAGTGTCAGTTATCTGTTTGGTCCTTAAATAGTTTATCTAAATAATGCCTATTTAGGAATAAGACAGGAAAAAAAGAAAAAAATAAGAGAGAGAGAAAAAGAATTTTAAAAGAAGGGAGAAAGGAGGTTTGAAAACAGTGTGTAATGAATAATAGAAGAGTGAGTTGAAACAGAATATCAATCAGGTTGAGACATCCTCTTAATACCTTTAAAAAAAGGGGAATAGATAAAAAATGTATCTGAAACCTATGCCTAATCAATAACAGGACATCAAAACCCAAGAGAAATAGAAATGAATTAAGAAGTAAAAATTAAGAGTGTAATGGAAAATAGAACAGGTAAAAACAGATTAAAAACAAAAAGGTGGGGGGTGTTGGTGTTCTCCTGGAGTCTGTGTGCTTTTAATGTGAAGTCTTTTGGTCTTTGTCCTGTTTGGAAGCTCAGCTTGCTGTTTCCAGAGGCCCTCCATTGGCGCCTTCTTTTGTGCTGCTGTCAGTACCTGTCGGCAAGCAGATCATGCCTCTTCCCAGTGCTGGGTCAGGTGCAGCTCTCCATTGCTGTGGGCAGGTGTGTCACTGTAACTCCTGATGCTGCAGACAGATGTTGCAGACTGGCTGGGTAGGAGGGCAGGTTGTGCCCCCTCCCAGCACCATGGTCAGGGGCTGTGTTACTGCCTAAAAGACAGGGGGCTGCCTTCCCTCTCCTGGTGCCAGTAGCTCCTTTGACCTGTGAGGCTGTGTGCTCCACTTCAGGTAGGTGCTCCGCAGGTGGCTCGGGGAAAACCAAGGAACAGCCTTGTCCCTGCTCCAGGCCAAACTCATCTCCTTGTTTGTCTTGGAAGAGCAAGTTCTCTGAGGGACCAGGATGGAAGGATCCTATCTGTCTCGGGTTGTAGACAAGTCTCCGTCTGGCTTTTGAGTCTGCTAAGCACTTCGGTGCAGATGCAGGTTTTGCTCCTGACCCCACCTGGGTGCTAAGCACCAGAGGATATTGTGGCTGTGCCTGATCCCCACCTCTCTTCCCCCAAAAACTTTCTGCAGGTTTTCAGAGATGGGGGTATCACCCTTATCCCCAGGGCACATAAACTGTGTTGTTTTATGGAGGGCCCAGGTTGTTCTGCCCTGTACACACACAGCCATGGCACACAGACCCTTGCAGTCTCCTGGGGCTGCCTCAGTGCAGCTGCCCCAGTCCTCTGCTCAGCTTGGGCAGCCTGGCCTTGACTGCTGCTGCCAGCCCGCATTTCAGGCTGGGTGTCAGGGGGACCTTCTGTGCCCATTTAACTTAGTTCTGTCAGTCAAGGGCTGCTCTGTATAGATCCGACCATCAGAGGTACGCCCTCTCTCCTGCTTGCCTCTCAGTTGGATAGGGGAGACCCAGCGAAAGAGAACCACTCCTCTTTTGCCACTCCCTCCCTGTGGGAACTGTCCAGCTCTGCTTTGCCTTTTGTTCTTTCTTTTTTCCTTTTCTCCTACAAGATTTTTGATATCTTTTTATTTTGAAGAGGGTGATGTTCTGTTGGAGTTCCACAGGTGCTCTGGTTGGCTGAGTGGGTCTGTGGATGTGAATCTTGGTGCATTTGTCAGAGAGGGGAGAGCTGCAAGGGTCCTTCTACTCCATTATCTTTTCTGTTCTCCTATGTCTTAATTGTGATTGAGTCCATGCATTAAAACCCACAGTGAAATCTCAATCTTCACCTCACTGAATGTGATGACCTAGCAAACTTCCACTTGCTGAAAGGACTACTTGGACAGGAGAAAGAATTTCCAGTTAGATGCACCCACTTTTACTTTTGCCACTAACACAAAAAGGTGGAATTTCCCACAGCCCTTCTTTTCCCACAGCCCTTCTTTTCCCACCATAGGCTGAAACACAAGAAGAAGTTTTCAGACTTCTGCCACTTTTTGAATATGTAGCTTCTCTCTTTGGCATATGAGCCATTCACCATGTTCTGTAAGATTTCACTGCAAACTGCCTTTACTTCTTCAACTTCAGCCATATTTGAATGCATTCTCTTAAGCTTCAGTTAAATATGAGGTCAAGAATCGTGTGAAAACATCTCCTAGACAGGACGTTCTGTGCACCACAGATTTTAAAATCTTGCAAATCAGGGATACATTTGGGGAGAGGTTAAGTTGAATATATCCCAGATTTGGAAGCACAGCATTTTGCCTAAGGGGAATGATGGTCCATCTGTAAACTGAGAGGCCTCTGTTCATGTTTCTCCTGGGTACATCAGCTTCTCCTTGATGTTCACTGTCCACAGAGAGAATCCAAGGAAAGGTGCAAAGAATGCTGCTTAGAAAGTCATGTTCAATTCTTATTCTCTGCACACAAATGCTTCACATATGATTCTCTTGTGGAACTGAAGTGACTTGGGAAATTCCCTTCTTGGAATTGATGATAAAACCAGGGATTTCCATGTATGTCCTGAGGTTCTGTTCATGTTATGAAGGTCCATCTGGGAAGGAGACATTAAGGACCGCATTTCAGCTCAGCCAAAAATAGCTCTTTGGGAAGCTATTAGGAATGCTAAAATAGTGGAGCAAAGAAAACCCCTTAAGTATTACTTTAGGTGAATTTCAACCTCAGAAACTTTCCTATTTGGAGGACGATGATTTGGGCCCATTTTTACTGCAGTGCCTTTTGGGGACACATTGCTTTTCAGGGATGGAAGTCAGCCAATCTGCACATTCTCATTGGCCTCTGCTCTTCATCGAGTTGAGATAATTTACTTCAGCTCTCAAGAAATTTTCTGTATGAAGAATAGCACAAAAAATTGGCAGCTTTGAGTGTACACTCTCCTGAATGAATCGAGCTTTGGTTCAATATATCCTGTAACAATTCTCAATTTTGGAAAAGTCATGTTTGAAGAAAAATCACCCCATCTCTTTTGTTGCAAGACACAGTATTTAGGCATGTGGGAAACTGGTTTATTTCTGTGTTTCAAAAATTTTGGTCCCTACCACACTTGGAATCATGATTTTCTCAGATGTTGAACTGTCTTTACAAAACTGAGAAATACTGCAGCAAGCACTAGGAAAGTCTCTGTGACCTTCGGCTACATGAACAGAATCTTTGAACGTGTTCACTTATGGAAATGAAATGGGTAAGGATGATTTCTGCCTTGTGCCTTCATGGAGAAAAACAATTTCTGGTACTTGGTTAGATGACTCTATCCCGGGTCTGAAACAATTTCTCTCAACTTTGCCTCAAGAAGCCAAATTGAACCCAGATTGAAAATATTCCTGGGGAGCATGACATGATATGTGATAGAAGTGGGAGAAGATCTCTACCTACCCAGCTCCTTGTGCTGAATCTTAGAGAATCATTCCACTCTGGGAACCAAATGGGAAAATTGGAGCAATTTTGCTGACCTGAGGGGAATGGAAACTTTCCACGTTTTCCCAAATTAGCCTGTTTCCCTATCCTGAATGGCCTTCACTCCAACTCATCTTAGAAATACAAACAGCCACTCAGAAGATCAAGCAGGTATGAACCATTCTATGCAAGGTGGAAAGAGTATTGTTTCAACAGGCTTTCTAATTTCTGTCAGATCAAATCTGACATTTACAGACGATGCATCTTGGGTATACATGAGAGGAAAAATGTTTCCTTCATCTGTGTTGAAGGGATAAGAGAATGTTTTTGTTGGGGAAGCACGCCAAAATCCATGTTCTGATATGTCTTCTCACACAGTCGAATTCAGTCCACTCCCTTCATCTCTTTTAGGAAAGTTACCTGTGAATATGGAATCATTGTCAACAGAATGCCTCTCGAAAATGGAGGACTGTGCAAAGCATTGTGTTATAATTTGTCACTAGAGGAAAGAGTGTGTGGGGGAAACAACCTTCATCCTTGTTGGGATCATGTAAGTGGAGGGACTGAGGACCAATCCTAGGTTTAACTTGTCAGTGAGGCCATGCATTAAAACTCTCTGTGAATTCTCAATGTTCCCCCCACTGAACATCTCGATCAAGCAAATTTCTGCAAGCTGGAAGGGCTACTTCAACAGAATGAAGCACTTTATTTTAGTTGCACCCAGTCATGGAAACCAGACCTCAACTTGGAAGCACATGTGCAAGTTTTCAGTTTTCTGCCAGTTATCAAAAGTGAGGCTTTTGTCTTTGGCATATGAGCCTGTCTTCATAGTCTGTGAGATTTAAATGCAACCTAACTTTATTCCTCAAATTCAGCCATCTTTGAATGCATTCTAGCTGGCATGAATTTATGGCTAGAAAAAGATACTTGTGAGAGTATCTCCTAGATAGGACGACCTGTGTTCAACAGGTTTTACAATCATTCACTCTTGATAAATAATTGGGGTTCGGTGAGTTGACGTGATCCAAGATTTTGGTAGAGAACAGCATGCTGGCAAGAACTGTCTGTGAGTACTTGGAAAGGAATTTTCACAAGTCCATCCTCTGTATCCCAGCTTCTGCAGAATTTGCAATATCCACAGAATGCCTCCAAGGGAATAAACACAAAATGCTGCTAGCAATCTTCTTGCAATTCAGGTCCACTTAAAACAAATGTTTGCCCTGTGTTTCATTTCAGGAACAGAAGGGCCGTGGGATAATCTCTCCTGGGAATTGGTGGATAACGCAGGGATTTTCATGTTTGGCCTGAGTTATCCCTCCATGTTTTGAAGGTACATCTGCAAAGTGACATTAAGACACCTCATCTCAGCTGATTCAAGAGCAACTCATTCAAAATCTATGAGGAATTCTGATATTTTTTGCAGAGAAATATTCTTCAACGTCAGTTCAGGTGAAATGTACTTTCTGTAACTTCACTATTTGGAGGAATACAACGTGGGATAGTTTTAATTACTGTCTTACCTTGTTGGGGATACATTGATTTTCAAGGATGGAAGTGAGCCCATTTGCACGTTCAGAGGCATATGTTCATCATCCAAAGTAGATATTTACTTCAGCTCTTATGAAGAATTCTGTATGAAGAATAGCAAGGAAGAAGACAGCTTAGACAGTAATCTCTCCTAAATGAGTGCTTAGGATAAATATATCCTGTTATAATTCTCAATTTTTGATATAGCATTTTTGAAGGAAATGCTAACCAGCAACATGGTTGCAAGTCAGAGAAATTTGGTATTTGGGAATGGCTGTCTGTCTGTGTACCACAAGGTCTTGGCTCGTACTCCTAATGGAATCATAGTTTTTCTCTAATGTTGAACTAACTTTATGAAAGAGAGAAGTAATGTAGTAAGACATTTGTAGGGGAGTCTCGACGAGCTACAGTTACATGCAAGGGACCTTCCAACATATTCAATGCTCAAAATTAAATGGGTAAGGACGATTATTCTCTTGTGCCTTTTTTGGAAATATGGGCTTCCTTGAATGGGGAAGAAACCTATGTCTTGTTTCTGAAACTTTTTTGATTGAGATATCAAATTGAACCCAGCTATAAAATATTTCTGAAGAGAATGGGAACAACGGTGGCAGAAGTGGGAGAAGGTTTCTTCCTACCCAGCTTATTGTTCCAAATCTTAGAAAAATGTCCCATCCTGGGAATCAAGTGGAAATCATACAGCAACTTCACAGGTCTTATCGTGAGCAGTAGGTTCAACAGGATCCCAAATTAATCTATATTTCTTCCCTGAACGACATGGGTGCCATCTCCTCTTTGCAACAGCCAAAGCCCCTCACTTGTCATTGCTTGCTGGAAGCATCCAGATGAAGTGCAAAGAAGAATCTTTGAATGTGTCTTCTAATTTCGCTCAGATGAAACCAAACATTGACACTTGACTCATACAGGCAATGCAATATTGCAGAAAATTTCCCTCATCTGTGATTCATGATAATGGAGTGTTTGTATTGTTTGGAAGCAAGCATACATACGAGCTCAGATAGGCCTTCTTACACTCTCACAGCAAGATAGCTCACTGCATCTCTGCTCTGGTTGCCTGCAGGCAATTGCCCACCAAGTTGGAAACTTTGCCAAAAGAATGTCTCTTGATGAAGAGTTGCTGTGCAATGCATCTTGTTGGTTATTGTCACTAGGGTAAAGATTGTGTGTGGGAAACTTCCTCCTGCCTTGTTTGGATCACATAGTTTGAGGGATTGAGAAACAAGCTTGTGTGTTACTTGTGATTGAGTTTGTGCCTTAAAACAACAGTGAAATCTCAATCTTCACTTCACTGAATGTTTCAATCAAGCAAACTTCCATTTGCTGAAAAGACTACTTGGACAGGAGAAAGCACTTCATGTTACATGCACCCAATCTTACTTTTGCCACTAATTCACAAGGAGGGAATTTCTCACAGCCCTTCTTTCCCACCTTAGGCTCAAACACATGAGGAATTTTTCAGTCTCCTGCCACTTTTTGAATACGTAGATTCTATGGCACACGATCCTATCACCATATTCTGTAAGATTTCACTGCAAACTTCCTTTCCTTCCTCAACTTCAGCCATCTTTGAATGCATTGTTTTAAGCATCAGTTGACTGTGAGGTCAAGAATCATGTGAAAACGTCTCCTAGATAGGAAGTTCAGTATGCCTCAGATTTTAAAATCTTGCAAATGTGGGATACTTTTTGGAAGAGGTTAATTTTCCTTTATCCTAGAATTTGGAAGCACAGGGATTTTCCTAAGGGGAAGAACGGTCTGTCCATACACTGAGAGGATTCTGCTCATGTTTGTCCTTAGAACATCAGCTTCTCCTTGATGTTCACTGTTCACAGAGAGATTCCAAGGGAAAGTAAAAAGCATGCTTTTTATAAAGTCATTTTCAGTTCTTATCAGCTCCACACAAATGCTTCGCATATGGTACTCTTGTGGAAATGAAGTGGTGAAATGATTTGGGAAATTCCCTTCTGGGAATTGATGATAAAACCAGGGATTTCTATGTTTGTCCTGGGGTTCCCTTCATGTTATGAAGGTATATCTTGGAAGATGACATAAAGGACCACATTTCTGCACAGCCAACAGCAGCTCTTGGGTAGCTATTAGGAATGCTGAAATACTGGTGCACAGAAACCCTCTTCAACATTACTTTAGGTGAAATTCACCATCAGAAACGTTCCTATTTGGAGGAATAAGATTTGGGCCAGATTTCACTGCAGTGTTTTTTTGAGGACACATTGAATTTCAGGGATGGAAGTCAGCAAATCTTCACATTCTCATAGGCCATGGCTCTTCATGGAATTCAGATGTGTGACTGTGCAGCGCATCTTTTAGTTATTTGTTGCTAGAAGTAAGAGTGTGTGTGTGAAAACTCCTTCTGCCTTGTTGGGATCATGTAAGTGTTGGGACTGAGGACCGGTCATATGTCTAACTTGTGATTGAGGACATGAATTAAATCCCCTGTGAATTCTCAAAGTTCCTCACAATGAATGTCTCAATCGAGCATATTTCCACACGCTAGAAGGACTACTTGGACAGAATGATGAAATTTGTGTTAGCTGCACTCAGTGTTGGAAACCTGTTCCCATCTTGGAATTGAGCACATGTGGAAGTTTTCTGTCTTCTAGCAGTTTCCCAACGTGAGCATTTTGTTTGGTGTAAGAGCCTGTCTCCATGTTCTCTAAGATTTCACTGCAACCTGACTTTCTTTCCTCAACTTCAGCCATCTTCGAATACATTTTGGCTGGCATGAATTTATTGCTAGAAAAAGATTCTTGTGAAAATATATCCTAGATTGTACACCCTGTGTTTTACAGTATATTGAATTTTCAATCAGGAAAAAATTTGGGGATGGGCAAGTTGACGTAAACCAAAAATATGGTAGAGCAGACCACACAGGCAAGAACTGTCCATGCATACTTGGGAAGGCCTTTTCAGAAGTTCAGCCTCAGTACCCCAGTTTCTCTCAATATTGCAATGTCCACAGAAGGCTTCCAAGGGAAGAAACTCCGAGTTCTGCTACAATACTCTTGCAATTCAGGTCACTTCTAACTAATGCATGCCTTATATTATATTTTGGGAACAGAAGGGCCGTGAAATACACCCACTAGGGAATTGATGCAAAAGATGTGGTTTTCATGTTTGGCCCGAGCTATCCCTCTATGTTTTGAAAGTACAGATGGCAAAGGGACTTCAGGCACCTCATCTCAGCTGAGTGAACAGCATTTCTTTCATAATCCATGAGGAATGCTGAATGTTTTGTGCAGAGAAACATTCCTCCGCATTAGTTCAGGTGAAACTCACATTGTGATACTTCCCTATATGGATGAATATGATGTGTGCCAGATTTCATTGCACTGCCTTTTTGGGGACACATTGATTTTCAAGGACAGAAGTGAGCCCATTTGCACATTCAGAGGCATAAGTATATCATCCAATGTAGATATTTTACTTCAGCTGTTATGTAGATTTCTGTAGGAAGAATAGCAAGAAGAAAGACAGCTTGGAGGGTAATCTCTCCTAAATGTGTGCTTGGGTTAACTATATCGTATAAGTATCCTCAAATTTGGATAAGGCAGTTATGATGGAAATGCACACCATCAATTTGATTGAAAATCAGAGAATTTGGTAGTTGGCAAGCAGCTGTGTGTATGTGTGTCACAAGGATTGGCTCCTATTATACACGGAATCACAGTTTTTGTCTTATGTTGAACCTACTTTATGAAAGAGCTAAAGAATGTGAAAAGACATTTGAAGGACTGTCTCTATGAAATACAGCTACATGCCTGGGACCATCCAACATGTTCAGTGCTTGAAATGAGCCAGGTAATTTTGATTACTGTCTAGGGCCTTTTTGGGAAAAATGGGTTTCTGTGAAAGGGAAAGAGGCCTATGTCTCAATTCTGAAACACTTCCTCTCAAAAAGAACTTGAGTTGAAAAATAGAACCCAGCGTGAAACAGTTTCTGGAGAGAGTGCCAACAACCATGGCAGAAGTGGGAGAAGATCTCTTCCTAACCAGCTTATTGTTCCAAAACTTAGGCAATTGTCACACCCTGAGAATCAAGAGGAAAATGTGCAGCAACTATGTGGGCCTGATCATGTGCACTGAGTTCCATGATATCCCAAATTAATCTAGGTTCCTGCCTTGAATGACCTGGGTGCCAGCTCCTCTTTGCAACAGACACAACCCCTCACTTGACAGTTCTTACTTGAAGCATCCAAAGGAAGGTGAAAAGAAGACTGTTTGAATGGGTCTGTTAATTTTGCTCATATCAACACAAACGTTGACACTTGACTCATACTGAGAATACAATGAGTGAGGACTATGTCTCTCATCTGTGCTGTCGTGATAAATGAGTGTTTGTGTTGTTGGGAAGCAAGCGTATCTATGACTCTGATATGCCTTTTCAAACACTCTCAGCAGGGAAGCTTACATAATCTCTACTTCGATTGCCTGTAGGCAATTGCCAGTGAAGTAGGAAATCTTGCCGACAAAATTGTCTCTTGAGGGAAAAGTGCTGTTCAATGCACCTTGTTGGATTTTGTCACTAGAGGAAAGATTGTGTGCGGGAAAATACCTTCTGCCTTGTTGGGACAAAAAGTTTGTTGGGTTGAGAAACAATCCTATGTCTTACTTGAGATTGAGTCTATGCAATAAAACCCCAGTGAAATCTCAATGTTCTCTTAACTAAACGTGTCAATCGAGCAATCTTCTACATGCTGAAACTACTACTTGGACAGGAGAAAGCACTTTGTGTTAGAAGCACACAGTCAAATTTTTGCCACTAATTCACAAGGAGGGAAATTCCCACAGCCCTTTTTTTCCTACCCTAGGCTCAAACACATGAGGAAGTTGTCAGTCTTCGGACACTTTTCTAATATGTGAATTCTCTGGCACATGAGGCTATCACCATATTCTGTAAGATTTAACTTCAACCTGCCTTTCCTTATTCAATTTCAGCAAGCTTTGAATGCATTCTCATTAACATCAGTTGATGGCAAGATCAAGAATCATGTGATAATATCTCCTTGATAGGACCCTCAGTGTACCTGAAATTTTAAAGCCTTGCAAATATTGGATACACTTGGGGATAGTTTAAGCTGACTTTATCCCAGAGTTCAGAAGTGCAGGCTTTGCCTAAGGGGAAGAATGGACCTTCTGCAAACTGAGAGGCTTCTGGTCAAGTTCATACTTAGTACATCCGCTTGTCCTTGATCTTCACTGTGCACAGAGCGAATCCAAGGGAACATGCAAAGAATCCTTTTTAGAAAGTCATCTTCAGTTCCTATCACCTGCACACAAATGCTTCTCATATGATTCTTTTGGGGAACACAAGGTACATGTGAAATTCCCTTCTTGGGAATTGATGAAAAATGCAGGGATTTCCATGTTTGACATGAGTTTCCCTGTATGATATAAAGGCACATCAGGGAAGTTGACAATAAGGACCACATTTGACCACTCATCCAGCATTTGCTTTTTGGAAAGCTATTAGGAATGCTAAATTATTGGTTCAGAGAAATCTTCTTCAGTGATCCTTTAGGTGAAATTCACCTTCAGAATCTTCCCTATTTGAAGGAATATTATGTGGGCCAATTTTCACTGCAGTGATTTTTGGGAACACGTTGATTTTCAGGGACAGAAGTCAGCCCATCTGCACATTCTCTAAGGCCAAGCTACTTCATCAAAGTCAGATAATTTACTTCAGCTCTCATTAACTTTTCTGTACGAAGAATAGCACAAAGGAAGACAGCTTTGAGTGTATACTCTCCTGAACGAGTCATGCTTCACTTCAATATATCCTATAGCAATTCTGAATTTTGGAGATGGCACATTTGAAGAAAATTCGCCCCATCTCTTCATTGCAAGACAGAGAATTAGTCATTTGGGAAACAGATCTATTTCAGTATTCCACAAAATCTTGTCCCCTACTGCACATGGAATAATGGTTTTCACAGATGTTGAACACTCTTTACAATAAGGAGAAATATTGCAGAAAGCCGCTTGCAGGAAAGACTCTCTGACCTTCAGCTACATGCATGGAATCTGCCAACATGTTCTCTTCTGGAAATGAAATGTGTAATGATGATTTCTTCCTTGTGCCGTCATGGGGAAAAACAGTTTTTGTTAGTCAGAAAGAAGCTGTATGCCAGGTGTGAAATAATTTCTCTCAAATTTGTCTAGAGATATCCAAATGAACCCAGCTTGAAAATGTTCCTGTACAGCATGCCAAGAGAGGTGATACAAGTGGGACTAGGTCTCTCCCTACCCAGATTCTTCAGCCGAATCTTAGACAGTCATTCCACTCTGGGAACCAAATGGAATAGGTGGAGCAAATTTGCAGGGCTCAGGGGAGCACTGAGTTTCCACCATTCCCCTAAGTATCCTGTGCTCCTCTCCAGAATGTCCTTGGCACAAACTCATGATAGAAACACATACAGCCCCTCAGCAAACCGAGCTGTTATGAAGCATTCTAAGCAAACTGGATAGATGATTGTTTGAAAGTGTCTTCTAATTTGCATCAGATCAACCCTAACGTTCACAGATGATGCATCTTCTAAATACAATGACTGCGAAAAAATTTCCTTCATCTGTGTTGTCATGATGAGATAATTTTTGGATTGGGGGAGCCAGCCAAAATCCAAGTTCTGAAAGGTCTTCTCACACACTCACATTAAGTCCTCTTTCGTTATCTTCTCTTTGATGTGCTTAAGAATGTCACCTCCAATGTTGGAAACTTGTCGACAGAATGTCTCTTGAAAATGAGGGTTTGTGCAATACATATTATTGGGATTTGTTGCTAGAGGGAAGAGTGTGTGTGAAACCTCCTTCTGCCTTGTTGGTATCATGTAAGAGGTGGGATCTAGGAATGATCCTACATCTAACTACTGACTGAGAACATGAATTAAACCCTTTGTGAATTCTTGAATTTCTCCACAATGAATGTCTCAATCGAGCATATTTCCCCATGCTGAAAGGACTACTTGGACAGAATGAAGCACTTTGGGTTAGGTGAACCCAGTCTTGGGAACATGTTCCCATCTTGGAATTGAGCACATTTGGAAGTGTTCTCTCTTCTGGCAGTTTTTCAATGTGAGCCTCTTGTTTTTGGCATACGAGCCTGTCTTCATGTTCTCTAAGATTTCACTGCAACTTGACTTTACTTCCTCAACTTCAGCCTTCTTTGAATGCCTCCTATTTGGCATGAATTTATTGCTAGTAAAAGATTCTTGTGAAAATACATCGTAGATTGGACGCCCTGTGTTCCACAGATTTTAGAATCTTTCACTGTTGGGAAAAATTTTGGATTGGGCATGTTGATGTAATCCAAGGTTTTGGTAGAGAACAGCAAGCTGGCAAGAACTGTCCATGCACACTTGGAAAGGCCTTTTCAGAGTTTCAGCCTCTGTACCCCAGCTTCTCCAGTTTATGAAATGTCCACAGAATGTTTCCAAGGGAAGAAGCACAAAATTCTGCTACCAATACTCTTGCAAATTATTGTGATTGAAACTAATGCTTTCCCTGTGTTTCATTTTGGGAACAGAAGGGCCGTGGAATACACCCTCTTAGGAATTGATGGCAAAAGCATGGATTTTCATGTTTGGACTGAATTATCCCTCCATGTTTTGAAGGTATGTCTGTCAAAGTGACATTAATACATCACATCTCATATGAGTCAACAGCAGTGCATTCGAAATCTATGAGGAATGCTCAATGCTTTGTGCAGAGAAAGATTCTTCAGTATTAGTTCAGGTGAAATTCACATTCTGTAACTTCCCTATTTTCAGTAATAGGACGTGGGCCACTTTTCATTGCCCTGCGTTTTTGGGGACACTTTGAGTTTCAGGGATGGAAGTCAGCCCATTTGTACATTCTCATAAGCCTCTGTACTTCATCGAACTCAGATAATTTTCTTCAGCTCTCATGAAGTTTTCTGTAGGGAAAATAGCACAAAAGAAGACAGCTTTTGTGTTCTCTCTCCTGAATGAGTCATGCTTCTGTTCAATATATTGTGTAACAATTCTCAA
Organism: Camelus dromedarius; assembly: GCF_036321535.1. Classification (NCBI taxonomy): domain Eukaryota; kingdom Metazoa; phylum Chordata; class Mammalia; order Artiodactyla; family Camelidae; genus Camelus; species Camelus dromedarius. The sequence goes on along the minus strand of NC_087473.1, from coordinate 7,297,656 downwards.
ATATGGAGAAGGCACGTTTGAACAAAATTCGAACCATCTGATTTGTTGCAAGACAGACTCTTTAGGTATTTGGGAAACGGGTCTATTTCAGTGTTCTACAATTCCATGGCCCCTACTGCACATGTAATCATGGTTTTCACAGATGTTGAACTGTCTTCACAAAATTGAGAAATACTATGGTGAGCCGATTGCAGGAAATTCTCTGTAAACTTCATCTACATACAAGGAATCTTCCATGATGTTCCCTTTTGGAAATGAAACGGGTAAGGATGATTTCTGCCATGTGCTGTCATGGGGAAAATCAGTTTCTGTGACTTGGAAAGAAGCCTATATCCCAGTTGTTAAACAATTTCTCTCAAAGTTCACCACATTGAACGTGTCAATCGAGTAAAGTACCACTTGCTGAAAGGACTACTTGGACAGGAGAAAGCACTTGGTGAAAGATGCACCCAGTCTTAATTTTCCACTAGTTCACAAGAAGGAAATTTCCCACAGAAATTTTTTCCCACCTTAGGCTCAAACACATGACGATGTTTTCAGTCTTTGGCCACTTTTTGAGTACGTGGATTCTCTCATTGGCACAGTAGCCTATAACCATGTTCTGTAAGATTCCACTGCAAACTGCCTTTCCTTCCTCAACTTCAGCCATCTTTGAATGCATTCTCATTAGCATCAGTTGACGGTGAGATCAAGAATCATGTGAAAATGTATCCTACATAGGACGCTCTGTGTGCCTCAGATTTTAAAATCTTGCAAATATGACATACACTTGGGGTGAGGTTAAGTTGACTTTATCCCAGAATTTGGAAGTGCAGGGATTTGTCTAAGGGAAACAACGGTCAGTCTGTAGTCTGAGAGGCTTCTACTCATGTTCATCCTTTATACATAAGCTTGTCCTTGATCTTCACTGTCCACAAAGAGAATCCAAGGAAAGATGCAAAGAATGCTCTTTAGAAAGACATCTTCAGTTCATATCAGCTGCACACAAATGCTGCACATGTGGTTCTTTTGGGGAAGAGAAGGGACTTGGGAAATTCCCTTCTTGGGAATTGACTATAAAACAGGGATTCCTATATTTGCCCTGAGGTTCCCTGCATGTTATGAAGGTACATCTGGGAAGGTGACATTAAGGACCAGATTTCAGCTCAGCCAACAGCATCTCTTTGGATAGCTAATAGGAATGCTGAATTATTGGTGCAGAAAACCTTCTTCTGCATTACTTTAGGCAAATTTCAGCTTCAGAAATGTCCCTATTTGGAGGAATATGATATGGGCCAATTTTCACTGCCCAGCTTTTTTATGGACACATTGATTTGTAGGGATGGAAGTCAGCCAATCTGCACATTCTCATAGGCCCCTCTTTTTCATCAAACTCAGATAATTTTCTTCAGCTCTCATGAATTATCTGTAGGAAGAATAGCACAAAAGAAGACAGCTTTGAATGAAATCTCTCCTGAAGGAGTTGTGCTTCAGTTCAATAAATCCTGTAACAAATCTCAATTTTGGAGAAGGCATGTTTGAAGAAAATTCACCCTATTTATTTGTTGCAAGACAGAGTATTTAGGCAATTGGGGAAAAGGTCTATTTCAGTGTTAAACAAAATCTTGGCTCCTACTGCCCATGGAAACACGGTTTTCAAAGATGTTGAACTGCCTTTACAAAAGTGAGAAATATCATGGCAGCTGTTTGGAGGAAAGAATCTGTGACCTTTAGCTACATGCATGGAATCTTCCATCATTTTCCCTTATGAAAATGAAATGGGTAAGGATGATTTCTGCCTTGTGCAGTCATGGGGAATAATGGTTTCTTTGGCTTGGAAAGAATCCTATATCCCGATTCTGGGACAATTTCAACTTTTCTTCAAGTTGTCAAATTGAATCCAGCTTGAAAATATTCCTGGACAGCATTCCAAGAGATGTGATAGAAGTGGGAGAAGATCTCTGCCAACCCAGCTACATGTGACGAATCTTAGATAATCATTCCACTCTGGGAACCAAACAGAAAAGTTGGAGTAACTTAGCAGGCCTCAGGGGAGCCCTGAGTTGCCACATTTTCCCTAAGAAGCCTGTGGTCATGTCCTGAATGGCCTTGGCTCCAAATCATCTTAGAAACACAGAAAGCCCCTCAGCAGACCCAGCTGTTATGAAGTATTCTATGCAAGGTGGAAAGTTGATTGTTTGAATGGGTCTTCTAATTTCTTTCCGATTAACCCTAACATTCACAGATGATGCATTTAGGAATTCAATGATTGAAAAAATTTCCTTCATCTGCATTGTTGGGATAAGAGAATTTTTGTGCTCGGGAAGGAAGCCAAAATCTACGTTCTAATAGACCATCCAACACACTCACATTAAGTCTGCACCCTGCATGTCCTCTTTTAGTGTCTTTAGGAAATTCACCAGAGAAGTCGGAAAACGTGGTGACAGAATGTCTCTTGAAAATGAGGGGCTGTGCAATGCATCTTGTAGGTATCTGTCACTAGAGAAAAGAGTGTGTGAGAGAAACCTCCTGACTTGTTGGGATCATGTAATTGGTGGGATTGAGGACCCATCCTCCATCTAAATTCTGAGTGATGCCACGCATTAAAATCCCATGTGAATTCTCACAACTCCCCCCACTGATCATCTCAATTGAGCAAATTTCCACATGCTGAAAGGACTACTTGGATAGAATGAAGCACTTAGTGTTAGCTGCACCCAGTGTTGGACACCAGTTCCCATCTTGGAATTGAGCACATGTGGAAGTTTTCCATCTTCTGCCAGTTTTCAAATGTGAGGATTTTGTCTTTTGCATACGAGAAAGTCTTCAGTTTCTGTAAGATTTCACTGCAACCTGACTTTACTTCCTCAACTTCAGCCATCTTGAAAAGCATTCTAGCTGGCAGGAAGTTATGGCAAAACAAAGATTCTTGTGAAACTATCTCTGAGATAGGACGTCCTGTGTTCCACATGTTTTAGAATCTTTCACTCTTGGAAAACAACTTGGGGTCGAGTGAGTTGATGTGATCCAAGATTATAGTAGAGCACAGCACACTTTAAAGAACTATCCATGTGTACTTGGAAAGGCCTTTAACAAGTTTGTCCTCAGTACCCCAGATTATCCAGATTTTGCAATGCCCACAGAAGGCATCCAAGGGAAGAGGCAAAGAATGCTGCTAGCAATCCTCTTGCAATTCAAGTCTGCTTCAAATGAATGCTTGCCCTGCATTTCATTTTGGGAATTGAAGGGCCGTGGGATACTCACTTTTTGGGAATTGATATTAAGAGCAGGGATTTTCATGTTTGACCTGAACTTTACCTACATATTCTGGATGTACATCTTGCAAAGTGACATTATGACACCTCTTCTCACCTGAGTCAACAGCAGCTCTTTCAAAATCTATGAGGAATGCTGAATATTTGGTGTAGAGAAACACTCTTCAGCGTTTCTTCAGGTAAAATTCACTTTCTGTAACTTCCCTATTTGGAGGAATATGACAAGGGACAATTTTCATTGCACTCCCTTGTTGAGGACACATTGATTTTCAAGGACAGAAGTGAGCCCATTTGCACATTTTGAAAGGCCTCTGTTCATCAGTAAAATTAGATATTTTACTTCTGTCATTATGAAGATTTCTGTGGGAAGAATAGCAAGAGAGAAGACAGCTTGGAGGGTATCTCTCCTAAATGAGTGCTTGCAGTCAATCTATTCTATAACACTTCTTAATTTCTGATAAGGCAAGTTTGAAAGAAATTTTCTGACTTGGTAGCAAGTCAGAGAATTCTGGCAGTAGGCAAATGGCTGTGTGTCAGTGTAACACAAGGTCTTGGCTCGTATTCAACATGGAGTCACAGTGTTCTCTTATGTTGAACTAACTTTATGAAAGAGAGAGAGAATGTAGAAAACCATTTGAAGGAGAGTCTCTATGACCTTCCCCTACATGCACAGGACCTATAAGCATGTTCGCTTCTCAAAGTTAAATGGGTAAGGATGATTTTTGTTTTGTGCCTTTTTGGTTAAAATGGGTTCCTGTGAATGGGAAAGAAGCCTTTGTCTCGATTCTGAACAGTTTCTCTCAACATGATCTTGAGATGTCAAATTGAAACCAGGTAGAAACCATTACTTGAGAGCATGTCAACGTCAGTAGCAGAATTGGGAGACCTCTTCCTACACATCTTATTGTTCCAAAACTTAGACAATCGTCCCACCCAGGGAAACAATTGGAAAATGTGCAGTAACTATACGGGCCTCGTCATGAGCAATGAATTCCACAGTTTCCCAAATTAACCTATGTTCCTGCCCTGAACGACTTAGGTGCCAGCTCCTCTTTGGAACAGCCACAGCCCTTCACTTGACACTGACTACTGAAAGCATCTGAATGAAGATGCAAAGAAGATTGTGTGAATGGTTCTTGTAATTTCGCTCACATCAACCCAAACTTTGACATTTGACTCACACTGGGAATACAATGAATGTGGACAATGTACCTCATCTGTGCTGTCATGATAATAGAGTGTTTGTGTTGTTGGGAAACAAGCATAACTACGAGCTCTGAGAGGCCTTTTCACACTCTCACCATAACATAGCTCACTTCATCTCTGCTTCGGTTGCCTTTAGGCAATTGCCCACCAAATTGGAAACTTTGCTGTCAGAGATTCTCTTGAGGAAAAAGTGCTCTGCAATGCATGTTGTTGGTTTTTGTCACTAGAGGAAAGACTGTGTGTGGGAAACTTCCTTCTGCCTTGTTGGGATCAACAAGTTTGGGGGATTGAGAAACAATCCTATGTCTTACTTTTGATTGAGGCTGTGCATTTAAACCCCCAGTGAAATCTCAATCTTCACCTCACTGAACATGTCGATTGAGAAAATTTCTACTTGCTGAAAGGACTACTAGGACAGGAGAAAGCACTTCTTGTTAGATGAACCCAGTCTTACTTTGATGCTAATTCTAAAGAAGGTATTTGCCACAGCCTCCTTCTTTTTATAAATTAGGCTCAAACACATGAGGAAATTTTCAGGCTTCTGCCATTTTTCGAATATGTGGCTTCTCCCTTTCACACACAAGCCTATCACCATGTTCTGTAAGATTTCACTGCAAACTGCCTTTCTTTCCTTAACTTCAGCTATTTTTGAATGTGTTCTCATTAGCATCAGTTGACAGCGAGATCAAGAATCATGTGAAAATATCTCCTAGGTAGGACACTCTGTGTTCCTCAGATGTTAAAATCTTGCAAATCTGAGATACTCTTGGGGAGAGGTTTAAGTTGAATTTATCCCAGACTTTGGAAGTGCAGGATTTTTCCTAAAGGGAAGAATGGTCCATCATACTCTGAGAGGCTTCTACTCACATTCATCCTTAATATATCACCATCTCCTTGATCTTCACTGTCCACACAGACAATGCAATGGAAGGTGCAAAGAATGCTTTTTAAGAAGTCATCTTCAGTTCATATCAGCTGCACACAAATGCTTCACATATGGTTCTTTTATGGAACTGAAGGGACTTGGGGAATTCCCTTCTTGTGATTTGATGATAAAAGCAGTGATTTCCATTTTGGGCCTGGGGTTCCCTGCATGTTATGAAGGTACATCTGGGAAGGTGACATTAAGGACTGCATTTCAGTTCAGCTAACTGCAGCTGTTTGGAAAGCTATAAGGAATGCTGAATTATTGGTGCAAAGAAACCCTCTTCAGTGTTACTTTAGGTGAAATTCACTTTCAGAAACTTCCCTATTTGGGGGAAAACTTTGTGGGCCAATTTTCACTGCACTGACTCTTCTGGGACACATTGATTTCAGGGACAGAGTTGAGCACATCTGCACATTCTCAAAGGCCTCTGTTCTTCATTGAACTCAGATAATTTACTTCGGCTCTCATGAATATTTCTGTAGGAAGAATATCACAAAAGAAGATAGCTTTGATTGTACTCTCTCCTGAATGAACCGTGATTTGTTTCAATATATCCTGTAACAATTCTCAATTTTGGAGAATTCATATGTGAAGAAATTTTGCACCATCTCAATGATTGCAAGACAGAATATTTAGGCATTTGGGAAACGGGTCTAATTCATTGTACCAAAAACCCTTGGCCCCTACTGCACATGGACTCATGGTTTTCTCAGATGTTGAACTCTCTTTACAAAAGTGAGAAAAACTGTGGTAAGCCATCTGCAGGGAATTCTCTGTGACCTTCAGCTACATGTACAGAATCATCCAACATGCTCCATTATGGAAATGAAACTGGTAATGTTGATTTCTGCCTTGTGCCATCATGGGGAGAAATGGTTACTGTGACATGGAAAGAAGCCTATATCTCAGTTCTGAAACAATTTCTCTCAACTCTTTCTCAAGTCATCAAATTGAACGAGCTTGAAAATGTACCTGGATGGCATGCCAGGGGATGTGATAGAAGTGGGAGAAGATCTCTCCCTACCCAGCTTTTTGTGCCGAATCTTAGACAATCATTGCACTCTGGGGTCCAAGCAGAAGAAGTGGAGAAACTTTGCAGGCCTCAGGGAGTCCTGTGTTTCCACGGTTTTCTTAAGTAGCCTGTGTTCCTTTCCAGAATAGCCTTGGCTCCAACTCATGATAGAAACACAAACAGCTCCTCAGCAGTGTCAGCTGTTATGAAGCATTCTAAAGAAGGTGGAAAGGGCATTGTTTGAGTGTGTCTTCTAATTTTAGTCAGATCAACCCTAATGTTCACAGATGATACATCCTGGGAGTAAAAAGAGTGTGAAAAAGTTTCCTTCTTCTTCATTGTCAGGATAAGAGAATTTTTGTTTTGGGGAAACAAACAAAAATCCAAGATCCTATAGGCCCTCTCACACATTTGCATTAAGTCTGCTCTCTTTTCTCTTTCAGTGTCTTTAGGAATGTCACCTGTGATGATGGAAAATTTGTTGACAGAATGTCTCTTTAAAATGAGGGGCTGTGCAATGCATCTTGTACGTATTTGTCACTAGGGGAAAGAGTTTGTGTTGGAAACTTCCTTCTGCCTTGCTGAGATCATGTAAGTGGTGGGACTGAGGACCCATCCAATGTCTAAATTGTGAGTGAGTTCATGCATTAAAACCCACTGTGAATTCTCAAATTTCCCCACACTGAAAGTCTTGATTGAGGGAATTTCCACATGCTTAAAGGGCTACTTGTACAGAATGAAGCACATTGTGTTAGCTGCACCCAGTCTTGGAAACCTGTTCCTATCTTGGAATTGAGCACATGTGCAAGTTTTTGGTCTTCTCCCAGTTTTCAAACGTGAGGCTTTTGTCTTTGGAGTATGAGCCTGTCTTCATGTTCTGTAAGATTTCACTGCAACCTGACCTAACTCCTCAACTTCAGCCATCTTAGAATGCATTCTAGCTGGCATGAAGTTATGACAAGTCAAAGATTATTGTGAGATTATCTCCTAGAAGGACGCCTTGTGTTCCACAGGTTTTATAATCTTTCACTCTTGAGAAACACTTAGTGGTCGGGCAAGTTGATGTGATCCAAGATTTTGGTCGAGCACAGCATACTGGTAACAACTGTCCATACGTAATTGTAAAGGCCTTTTCTGAAGTTCGGCCTCAGGACACCAGCTTCTCCAGATTTTGAAATGTCCACAAAATGTTTCCAAGGGAATCAGCCCAAAATTCTGGTAACAATACTCTTGCAATTCTGGGTCACTTGAAACTAATGTTTGCCTTGTGTTTCATTTTGGGAACAGAATGACCATGGAATACACACTCTTGGGAATTGAATTTCAAAAGCTGGGGTTATAATGTTTGGCATGAGCTATCCCTCCATGTTGTGTTGGTACATCTGGCAAAGCGACATTAAGACACTTCATCTCAGCTGAGTCAACAGCAGCTCTTTTGAAATCTATGAGGAATCCTGAACGTTTTGTGCAGAGAAATATTCTTCAGCAATATTTCAGGTTAAATTCACCTTATGTAGCTTCCCTAATTGGAGGAATACAACGTGGGCCAGATTTCACTGCACTGCCTTGTCAGGACACATTGAATTTTAAGGACAGAATTGAGCCCATCTGAACATTCAGAGGCTTAAGTTCATCATCAAAATTAGATATTTTACTTCAGCTCTTATGAAGACTTCTGAAGGAAGAATAGCATAAATGAAGACAGCTTGGAAGGTAATCTCTCCTAAATGTGTGCTTCAGTTCAATATATCATATAACTATTCTCAATTTTGGATAAGGAATCTTTGACGGAAATGCACACCATCAATTTGATTGCAAGTCAGAGAATTTTCAAAGTTTGGAAACGGAAGTGTTGTAGGGCTCCACAAGGTCTTGACTCCTATTCCACATCGAATCACAGTTTTTCACTTATGTTCAACTAACTTTATGAAAGAGAGAGGGAATGTGCTAAGCCAATGTAGGAGTGTCTCTACTACTTTCCTCTACATGCATGGGACCCTCCAAAATGTTCGCTGCTTGAAATGGAAGGGGAAAGGATTATTTCTATCTTTTGCATTTTTGGGAAAAATGGATTTCTGTGAAAGGGAAAGAAGCCAATGTCTTCCTTCTGAAGAAGTTTGTATAAACATGATCTTCAGATGTCAAATTGAACCCAGCTTGAAACCATTTCTGCAGAATATGCCAACAATGGTGGCAGAAGTGGGAGAAGACTTCTTCTTACCCAGCCTATTGTTTCGAGTCTCAGATAATTGCCCCACCCTTGGAGTCAAGTGGAAAATATCCAAAAACCACAAGGGCCTCGTCATGAGCACTGAGTTCCAAGGTTTCCCAAATAAATCTATGTTCTTGTCCTGAATGACCTGGGCACCAGCTATTCTTTGCAAAATCCACAGCCCCTCAGTTGACACTGCTACTGGAAACATCCAAATGAAGGTGCAAAAAAGATTGTTTGAATGGGACTTGTAATTTCACTCACATCAACCCAAACGTTGGCAGTTGACTCATATTGGTATTACCTTGAGTGCAGACAATCTCCCTCATCTGCTCTGTCAAAAAAATTGAGTGTTTGTGTTGTTGGGAAGCAAGTGTAACTATGAATTATGGTAGGCCTTTTCACTCTCTAGTAGTGAGGTAGCTCACTCCATCTACGCTTAAGTTGTTTCAGGCAACTGCATGCCAAATTTGAAACATTGTTGACAGATTGTCTCTTGAGGAACAGGTACTGTGCAATGCATCTTGTTGGTTTCTGTCACTAGAGGAAGGATTGTGTGTGGGAAACTTCTTTCTGCCTTGTTTGGATCACCAAGTTTGAGGGATTGAGGAACAATCCTATGTCTTACTAATGATTGATGCAGGCAATGCAATCCCCAGTTAAATCTCCATTTTCACTTCACTGAACATGTTGATTGAGCAAACTTCCACTTGCTAAAAGGACTACTTGGACAGGAGAAAGCACTTCATGTTAGATGAACCCAGTATTACTTTTGCCACTAATTCCCAAGAAGGGTATCTCCCACAGCTTTTTTTTTCCCACCTTAGTCTCAAATACATGAGGACATTTTCAGGCTTCTGCCATTTTTTGTATATGTGGCTTATATCTTTGGGACACGAGCCTATCACCATGTTCTGTAAGATAAAACTGCAACCTGCCTTTCATTCCTCAAATTTATCCATCTTTGAATGCATTCTTGTTAGCATTATTTGATGGTGAGATCAAGAATCATGTGAAAACTTCTCCTAGTTAGGGTGCTCTGTGCACCTCTGATTTTAAAATCTTGCAAAGCTGGGATACATTTGGGGAGGGTTTGACTTTATGCCAGAATTTGGATGTGCAGAGTTTGGCCTAAGGGGAAGTATGGTCCATCTGTATTCCTTGAGGCTTCTGCCCAAGTTCATCCTTAGTACATCAGCTTCTCCTTGATCTTCATTGTCTACAGAAACAAAGGAAATTTGCAAAGAATGCTCTTTATGAAGTCATATTCAGTTCATATTAACTGCACACAAAATCTTCACATATAGTTCCGTTGGACAACAGGAAGAATTTGGGAAATTCCCTTATTGGGAATTGATGATAAATGAAGTGATTTTCATGTTTAGCCTGAGGTTCCATGCATGTTATGAAGGAATATCTGGGAAAGTGATATAAAGGAGAGCATTTCAGCTCAGCCAACAGCAGCTCTTTGGAAAGCTATAAGGAATGCTGAATTGTTGGTGCAAAAAAACCTTCTTCAGCATTACTTCAGGCAAAATTCACCTTCAGAATCAACCCTATTTGGAGGAATATGATGTGAAGAGGATTTCTCTGGACCAAACAGTTAGCATTCCTGTTTGATTTCAAAAGAGCTACTGTTGACTCAGCTGAAATGAGGTGTCTGAGTGTCACTTCACCAGATGTACCCTCACAACATGGAGGGTAGCTCAGGCCAAACATGAAAATCCCTGCTTTTGCCATCAATTCCCAAGATGTGAGTATCCCATGGCCTTTCTCTTCCCCAAATGAAAAGCAGGGCAAGCATTTGTTTGAAGAGGACCCATTTTGCAAAGTAATTCTAGCAGCATTCTTTGCTTCTTCCCTTGGATGCCTACTGTGGACATTGTGAAATTTGTAGAAGCTGGGGTAATGGGGCCAAAATTGTCAAAAGGCCTTTCCAAGCATACACAGATAGTTCTTACCAGCTTGCTGTTCTCTATGAAAATCTTGGATCACTTGATGTTGCCGGACCTCAAATTGTTTCCCAACAGTGAAAGATTCTAAACCCTGTGGAACACAGGGAGACCTATCTGGAGATAGTCTCAGCAGAATCTTTGCCTAGTCATAACTTCATGCCAGCTAGAATGCATTTCAGGACTGCTGAAGAAGAGGAAGGAAAGTCACATTCAGTGAAATCTTATGGAACATGAAGACAGGCTCATACACCAAAGACAAATTCCTCACGTTTGAAAACTGGTAGAAGACCGATAACTTCCATATGTACTGAAATCCAAGATGGGAACATGTTTCCAAGACTGGGTGCAGCTAACACAAAGTGCTGCATTCTGTCCATGGAGTCCTTTCAGCATGTGGAAATTTGTTCAATTGAGATGTTCAGTGGGGGCAGCTTCAATAATTCACAGGGGGTTTTAATAAATGGCTTCACTCACAAGTTAGATGTAGGATGGGTCCTTAATCCCACCACTTACGTAATTCCAGCAAGGCAGAAAAAGGTTTCCCACACACACTATTTCCTCTAGTGGCAAATACCTAAAAGATGCATTGCACAAACCCTCATTTTCAACAGACATTCTGTCAACAATGTTCCAACTTCACTGGTGACTTTCCTAAAGACACTACAAGAGGAGATGAAGGGAGCAGACTCAATGTGAGTGTGTGAGAAAGCCTATCAGGCTTGGATTTTGACTTCCATCCCCAACACAAAAATTCTCTTATCCTGAAAACGCAGGTGAAGGAAACTTTTTCAAAACTATTTTGTTCCTAAAATGCATTGTCTGTGAATGTTTAGGTGGATCTGGCAGAAAAGAAGACCCATGCAAACAATCCATCTTCCACCTTGCCTGAATGCTTCATACCAGCTGGGTCTGCTGAGGTGCTGTTTGTGTTTCCATGATGAGTTGGAGAAAAGGCTGTTCAGGACAGGAACACAGGCTATTAGGGAAACCTTGGAAACTCAGGGCTCCAGTGAGGCCTACGATGTTGCTCCAATTTTCCATTTGGTCCCCATAGTGCAATGATTGTCTAAGGTTCAGCACAAGATTCTGGGTAGCTTGAGATCTTCTCCCTCTTCTATCAACTCTCTTGGCATAGTGTCCAGGTACATTTTCAAGCTCGGTTCAATTAGACGACTTGAGACATAGTTGAGAAAAATTGTTTCAGAACAGGGATATAGGCATCTTTCCAAGTCACAGAAACCGTTTTTCCCAATGACGGCTCAAAGCAGAAATCATATGTACCGATTTCATTTCCATAAGGGAACATGTTGGAAGATTCCATGCATGTAGCAGAAGGTCACACAGACTTTCCTACAAACTGCTTGCCACAGTTTTTCTCACTTTTGTAAAGACAGTTCAACAAATGAAGAAACCGTGATTCCATGTGCAAAGGGCCCAAGGTTTTGTGAACACTGAAGAACACCCGTTTCATAAATGCCTAAATATTCTGTCTTGCAATGAAGGAGATAGGGTGAATTTTCTTCAAACGTGCATTCTCCAAAATTGTGAGTTGTTACAGGATCTATTGAACTGAAGAACCACTCATTCAGGACAGAGAACACTCAAAGCTGTCTTCTTTTGTGCTATTTTTCCTACAGAATTCTTCATAAGAGCTGAGGTAAATTATCTAATTTGATGAAGAACAGAGGCATATGACAATGTGCAGATGAGCTCACTTCCATCCCTGAAAATCAATGTGTCCCTGAAGAGGCAGATCAGTGAAAACTGGCCCACATTGAATTCCTCCAAAGAGGGACATATCTGAAAGAGAATTTGGCATTAAGTAACCCTGAAGTGTGTCTCTTTGCACCAATAATTCATCATTCCTAATAGCTTTCCAAAGAGCTACTGTTGGCTGAGCTGAAATATGGTCCTTAATATCACCTTCCCAGGTGTACCTTCATAACATGCAGGGATCCTCAGTCCAAACATGGAAATCCCTGCTTTATCATCACATCCTAAAAAGGGAATTTCCCAAGTCCTTTCTGTTCCCCCAAAACACCATATGTGAAGAATTTTTGTGCAGCTGATATGAAGTGAAGATGACTTTCTAACAGCATTCTTTGCACCATTCCTTGGATTCTCTCTTTGGACAGTGAAGATCAAGGACAAGTTTATGTACTAAGGATGAAATTGAGCAGAAGTCTCTTAGAGTACGGATGGACCATTATTCCCCTTAGGCAAAACTCTGCTCTTCCAAAGTCTGGGATAAAGTCAGCTTAACCTCTCCCCAAGTGTATCTCAGGTCTGCAAGACTTTAAAATTTGAGATGCACAGAGCATCCTACCTAGGAAATGTTTTAACACAATTCTCGATCTCACAGTCAAATGATGCTAACGAGAATGCATTCAAAGATGGCTGAAGTTGAGAAACGAAAGGCAGGTTGCAGTGAAGTCTTACAGAACATGGTATTAGGTTCGTGTGCCAAAGAGAGAGGGCACATATTTGACAAATGGCAGAAGAGTGAAAACTTCCTCATGCATATGAGACTAAAGTGGGAAAACATGGGCTGTGGAAGTTTATCTATTTGTCAACTAGTGGCAAAAGTAATTCTGGGTTCATCTAACATGAAGTGTTTTCTCCTGTCCAAGTAGTCCTTTTAACAAGTGGAAGTTTGCTCAATTGACATGTTCAGTGAGGTGAGTGTGGGGATTTCACTGGGAATTGCATGCCTGGCATCAATCATTAGTAAGACATAGGATTTTTCCTCAATCCCTCAAACTTGGTGATCCCAACAAGATAGAAGGAAGTCTCCCACACACAATTCTTCCTCTAGTGACAAAAACCAACAGGATATATTGCACAGTACCTGTTCCTCAAGAGACAATCTGTCAACAGTGTTTCAAACTTGGTATGCAGTTGCCTGAAACAACTTAAGCATAGATGGAGTAAGCTACCTCACTACTAGAGAGTGAAAAGGCCTACCATAATTCATAGTTACACTTGCTTCCCAAAAACACAAACACTCAATTTTTTTGACAGAGCAGATGAGGGAGATTGTCTGCACTCAAGGTAATACCAATATGAGTCAACTGCCAAAGTTTGGGTTGATGTGAGCGAAATTACAAGTCCCATTCAAACTATCTTTTTTGCACCTTCATTTGGATGTTTCTAGTAGCAGTGTCAACTGAGGAGCTGTGGCTTTTGCAAAGAGGAGCTGGTGCCCAGGATTTTCAGGGCAGGAACATAGATTAATTTGGGAAAACGTGGAACTCAGTGCTCACGACGATGCACTTGAAGTTGCTGCATATTTTCCACTTGACTCCCAGGCTGGGACAGTTGTCTGAGACTTGGAACAATAGGCTGGGAAAGAAGAGATCTTCTCCCTCTTCTGCCACAGTTGTTGGCATGCTCTCAAGTAACGGTTTCAAGCTGGGTTCAGTTTAACATCTCAAGATCATGTTTAGACAAACTACTTCAGAAGCCACATATTGGCTTCTTTCCCATTCACAGAAACCCATTTTTCCCAAAAAGGAAAAGGACAGAAATAATCCTTTCCCATTCCATTTTGAGCAGCAAACATGTCGGAGGTTCCCATAAATGTAGCCAAAACTAGTAGAGACACTCCAAAAAAATGGCTTATGGCATTCCCGGTCTCTTTCATAAAGTTAGTTCAACATAATGGAAAAACTGTGATTCGATGTGGACTAGCAGCCAAGAGCTTGTGGAACCTTTCAACACTGCCATTTCCAATCTTCCAAAATTCTCTGAATTTCAATCAAATTGATGGTGTGCATTTCCATCAAACATGTCTTATCCAAAATTGAGAATAGTTATATGATATATTGAACTGAAGCACACATTTAGGAGAGATTACACTCCAAGTTGTCTTTGTTCATACTATTCTTCCTACAGAAAACTTCATAAAAGCTGAAATAAAACATCTATGTTGTATGATGTAATTAAGCTCTGAATGTGCAAATGGGTTAACTTCCGTCCTTGAAAATCAATATGCCCCCAACAAAGCAGCGCAATGCAATCTGGCCCATGTCCTATTCCTCCAAATAGGGAAATTACATAAGGTGAATTTCACCTGAAGTAACGCCGAACAATGATTCTCTGCACAAAATATGCAGCATTCCGCATAGATTTCAAAAGGACTTCTGTTAACTCAGATGAGATGAGGTGTCTCAATTGCACTTTGCCAGATGTACCTTCATAACATGGAGGGAAAGCTCAGCCCAAACATGAAAATCCCTGCTTTTGCCATCAATTCACAAGAGGGTTTATTCCACCGCCCTTCTGTTCCCAAAATGAAACACAGGGAAAGCATTAGTTTCAGTAGCACTAATTTGCAAGAGTATTGCTAGCAGAATTTTGTGCTTCTTCCCTTGGAAACATTCTGTGGACATTTCATAAACTGGAGAACCTGGGGTACTGAGGCCAAACTTCAGAAAAGTTCTTTCCAATTATGCAAGGACAGTTCTTATCAGTGTGCTCTGCTCTACCAAGATCTTGGATTACATCAACTTGCCCAACCTCAAATTTTTTCCCAAGAGTGAAAGATTCTAAAACCTGTGGAACACAGGGCATAAAATCTAGGACATATTTTCACAAGAATCTTTTCTAGAAATAAATTCATGCCAGCTAGAATGCATTCGAAGACGGTGAAGTTGAGGAAGTAAACTCAAGCTGCAGTGAAATCTTAGAGAACATGAAGACAGGTTCGTATGCCAAAGACAAAAGGCTCACGTTGAAAAACTGCCAGAAGAGAGAACACTTCCAAATGTGCTCAATTCCAAGATGGGAACATGTTACCAAAACTGGGTTCACCTAACCCAAAGTGCTTCATTCTCTCCAAATAGTCCTTCCAGCATGTGGAAATATGCTCGATTGAGACATTCATTGCAGAGAAATTCAAGAATTCACAGGGGGTTTAATTCGTGTCCTCAGTCAGTAGTTAGATGTAGGATCATTCCTAGATCCCACCTCTTACATGATACCAACAAGGCAGAAGGAGGTTTCACACACACTCTTCCCTCTAGCAACAAATCCCAACAATATGTATTGCACAAACCCTAATTTTCAGAGACAATCTGTCGATCAGTTTCCAACCTTGCAGGTGACATTCTTAAAGACATCAAAGAGAAGATAAAGGAAGAGGACATAACGTGAGTGTGTGAAGCCTTTCAGAACTTGGATTTTGGCTGGCTTTCCCAATCCAAAAATTCTCTAATCACAACGCAGAAGAAGGAAATTTTTTTGCACTCATTTTATTCAAAAGATGCATCATTTGTGAAAGTTAGGGTTAATCTGATGGAAATTAGAAGACACTTTCAAACAATCCTCTATCCAATTTGCTTAGAATGCTTCATAACACCTGAGTTTGTGGAGGGGCTGTTTGTGTTTCTATGAGTATGTACCAAGGCCGTTCTGGAAAGGAACAAAGTATACTTAGGGGAATGGTGGAAACTCAGTGCTACCCTGAGCCCTGCAAATTTGCTCCACCTATTCCATTTGGTTCCTAGAGTGGAATGACTGTCTAAGATTCGGCTGAAGATTCTGGGTAGGGAGAGACCTAGTCCCACTTGTATCACCTCTCTTGGCATGCTGTACAGGAACATTTTCAAGCTGGGTTCATTTGGATATCTCTAGACAAATTTGAGAGAAATTATTTCACACCTGGCATATAGCTTCTTTCTGACTAACAAAAACTGTTTTTCCCCATGACGGCACAAGGAAGAATTCATCCTTACACATTTCATTACCAGAAGAGAACATGTTGGCAGATTCTGTGCATGTAGCCGAAGGTCAGAGAGTCTTTCCTGCAAATGGCTTATCACAGTATTTCTCAATTTTGTAAAGAGTGTTCAACATCTGTGAAAACCATTATTCCATGTGCAGTAGGGGACAAGATTTTGTGGAACACTGAAATAGATCTGTTTCCCAAATGACTAATTCTCTGTCTTGCAATGAAGAGATGGGGCGAATTTTCTTCAAATGTGCCATCTCCAAATTTCAGAATTGCTATAGGATATATTGACGTGAAGCATGACTCGTTCAGGAGAGTATACACTCAATGCTGTCTTCGTGCTATTCTTCGTACAGAAAAGTTAATGAGAGCTGAAGTAAATTATCTGACTTTGATGAAGTAGCTAGGCCTTAGAGAATGTGCAGATGGGCTGACTTCTGTCTCTGAAAATCAACGTGTTCCCAAAAATCACTGCAGTGAAAGTTGGCCCACATAATATTCCTTCAAATAGGGAAGATTCTGAAGGTGAATTTCACCTAAAGGATCACTGAAGAGGATTTCTCTGAACCAATAATTTAACATTCCTAATAGCTTTCCAAAAAACAAATGCTGGATGAGTGGTCAAGTGTGGTCCTTAATGTCAAGTTCCCTGATGTGCCTTTATAACATACAGGGAAACTCATGTCAAACATGGAAATCCCTGCATTTTTCATCAATTCCCAAGAAGGGAATTTCACATGTACCTTGTGTTCCCCAAAAGAATCATATGAGAAGCATTTGTGTGCAGGTGATAGGAAGTGAAGATGACTTTCTAAAAAAGATTCTTTGCATGTTCCCTTGGATTCTCTCGTGCACTGTGAAGATCAAGGACAAGCGGATGTACTAAGTATGAACTTGACCAGAAGCCTCTCAGTTTGCAGAAGGTCCATTCTTCCCCTTAGGCAAAGCCTGCACTTCTGAACTCTGGGATAAAGTCAGCTTAAACTATCCCCAAGTGTATCCCATATTTGCAAGGCTTTAAAATTTCAGGTACACTGAGGGTCCTATCAAGGAGACATTATCACATGATTCTTGATCTTGCCATCAACTGATGTTAATGAGAATGCATTCTAAGCTTGCTGAAGTTGAATAAGGTAAGGCAGGTTGAAGTTAAGTCTTAAGAACATGGTGATAACCTCATGTGCCAAAAAGAGAAGTCACATGTTATAAAAGTGTCCAAAGACTGACAACTTCCTCATGTGTTTGAGCCTAGGGTAGGAAAAGAAGGTCTGTGTGAAATTCCCTCCTTGTGAATTAGTGGCAAAAGTTTGACTGTGTGCTTCTAACACAAAGTGCTTTCTCCTGTCCAAGTAGTAGTTTCACCATGTAGAAGATTGCTCGATTGACATGTTCAGTGAATTGAACTTTGTGATTTCACTGGGGGTTTGATTGCATAGACTCAATCTCAAGTAAGGCATAGAATTATTTCTCAATCCTTCTAATTTTGTGATCCCAAAAAGGCAGAAGGTATTTTCCCACACACAATCCTTCCTCTAGTGACAAAATCCAACTAGATGTTTTGAACCGCACTTTTCCCTCAAGAGACACTTGGTCTGCAATATTTCCTACTTCACTGGCAATAGCCTACAGGCAATCGAAGTAGAGATTAAGTGAGCTTCCTCGCTGAGAGTGTTTGTGAAGGCATATCAGAATCATAGCTATGCTTGCTTCCCAACAATACAAACACTCATCACGACAGTGCAGATGAGAGACATAGTCCTCACTCATTGTATTCTCAGTATGAGTCAAGTGTCAACGTTTGTGTTGATGTGAGCAAAATTAACAGACCCATTCAAACAGTCTTCTTTTCACCTTCCTTTGGATGCTTCCAGTAAGCTGTGTCAAATGAGGTGCTATGTCTGTTGCAAAGAGGAGCTGGCAACCAGGTCATTCAATGCAGGAACCTAGATTAATTTAGGATATTGTGGAACTCATTGCACATGACATGGTCCTCATAGTTGCTGCACATTTTCCTCTTGATTCTCAGGGTGTTACAATTTTCTAAGTTTTGTTACAATAAGCTGGTTAGGAAGAGATCTTCTCCCACTTCTGCCACTGTTGTTGGCACTCTCTTCAGAAACTATTTCATCCTGGGTTCAATTTTTCAACTCAAGTTCATGTTGAGAGGAACTGTTTCAGAACCGAGACATAGGCCTCTTTCCCTTTCACAGAAACCCATTTTTCCCAAAAATGTGCCAGACAGAAATCAAAATTACCCAGTTCATTTCAAGCAGTGAAAATGTTGTGTGGTCCTGGGCATGTAGCTGTAGTTCATGGAAACAGTCCTATAAATGGCTTTCCGCATTCTCTCCCTCTTTCATAAAATTAGTTGATCATAAAGAAAAATTGTGATTCCGTTTATAATAGGAGCCAAGTCCTTGTGATACACTTACACCCAGCTGCTTTCCAACTGCCAAATTCTCTGATTTTCAATCAAATTGATGTGTTTTTCCATCATATGTACCTTATGCAAATTTGAGAATACTTACACGATATTTTGAACCCAAAAACACATTTAAGAGAGGTTACCCTCCAAGCTGTCTTTGTTCTTGCTATTCTTCTTACAGAAATCTACATAACAGCTGAAGTAAAGTATCTACATTGGATGATATACTTATGCCTCTGAATGTGCAATTGGGCTCACTTCCATCCTTGAAAATCAGTGTGTCCCCAAAAGGGCAGTGCAATGAAATCTGACCAATGTCGTATTCATCCATATAGGGAAGTATCACAATGTGATTTTCACCTGAACTAACGCTGAGGAATGTTTCTCTGCACAAAACATTCAGCATTCCTCATGGATTATGAAATAAATTCTGTTCACTCAGCTGAGATGAAGTGCCTGAACTCCCTTTGCCATCTGTACCTTCAAAACTTGGAGGGATAGCTCAGGCCAAACATGAAAACCACATCTTTTGCATCAATTCCCTAGTGGATGTATTTCACGGCCCTTCTGTTCCAGAAATATAACACAGGCAAGCCTTAGTTTCAAGCGACCCGAATTGCAAGAATATTGTGGCAGAATTCTGTGTTTCTTCCCTTGGAAGCCTTCTGTGGACATTGCAATATTGAGAGAAGCTGGGGTACTGAGGCTGAACTTCTGAAAAAGCCTTCCCAATTATGCATGGACAGTTCTTGCCAGCATGCTGTGCTCTACCATAATCTTGGATTACATCAACTTGCCCATCCCCAAATTTTTTCCAAAGAGTGATGGGTTCAAAAAACTGTGGAACAGAGGGCGTCCAAACTGGGACATATTTTCACAAGAATCTTTTTCTAGTAATGAATTCATGCCAGCTAGAATGCATTCAAAGATGGCTGAAGTTGAGGAAAGAAAGTCAGGTTGCAGTGAAATCTTAGAGAACATGAAGCAGGCTCTTACGCCAAACAAAATGCTCACATTGGAAAACTGCTAGAAGACAGAAAACTTCCACATGTGCTCAATTCCAAAATGGGAACAGGTTTCCAACACTGAGTGCAGCTAACACAAATTGCATCATTCTGTCCAAGTAGTCCTTCCAGCATGTGGAAATATGCTCGATTGAGACATTCATTTGAGGAACTTCGAGAATTCACAGTGGATTTAATTCATGGCCTCAATCACAAGTTAGTCATATGATTGGTCCTCAGTCCCACCACTTACATGATCCCAACAAGGCAGAAGGAGTTTTCACACACAAACTCTTACTTCTAGTGACAAATAACTAAAAGATGCAATTCACAGCCACACATTTTCAAGAGACATTCTATCAACAAGTTTCCAAACTTGCACATGACATTCCTAAAGACACTAAAAGAGGAGATAAAGGGAGTGGACAAAATGCACCTGGGCATATCATAACTTGCATTTTGGCTTGCTTCCACAAGAGAAAATTTCTCTCAACCTGACAATGCAGATGAAGAAATTATTTCACACTCATTGTATTCACAAGATGTATCATCTGAGAACATTAGGTTTGTTCTGACAGAAATTAGAATACCCATTCAAACAATCCTCTATCCAAATTGGTTAGAATGCTTCATAACAGCTGGGTTTGTTGATGGGCTGTTTGTGTTTAAATGATGAGTTTGAGCCAAGGCTATTCAGGTCAGGAAACAGGCTACTTAGGGAAACCGAGGAAACTCAGTGCTCCCTTTAGCCCTGTGAATTATGTCCACCTTTTCTGTTTGGTTCCTAGAGTGGAATGACATCCCTAGATTCAGAACAAAATGCTGGGTAGGAAGAGATCTCCTCCCACTTCTGCCACCATTGTTGGCATGATCTTCAGGAACAGTTTCAAGCTGGGTTCCATTTGATATCTCACACTCTTGTTGAGAGAAACTTTCAGAACTGAGACATAGGATTCTTTCCCATTCAAGAAAACCCATATTTCCATAAAAGGCACAAGACAGAAATCTAACTTACCAGAAAAATTTCGAGCAGTGAACATGTTGGTAGGTCCCTTGCAAGTAGCAGATGTTTGCAGAGACTGTCCTACAAATGTCTTTCCACATTCCCACTCTCTTTTATAAAGTTAGTTTAAAATAAGAGAAAAAGTGTGATTCCATGTGGAATATGAGCCAATAACTTGTGGTACGCTGACAGACGGCCATTCCCAAGTGTGAAATTTTTCTGCCTTGCAACCAACCTGATGGTGTGAATTTCATTCAAAAATGCCTTACATAAAATTGAGAAGTATAATTGGATGTATTTAACCCATGCACACATTTAGGAGAGATTGCCCTCTAAGTTGTCCTCTTTCATGCTATTCTTTTTACATAAATCTTCATAAGAGCTGAAATAAATATCTACATTTGATGATGAAATTATGTTTCTGATTGTGCAAAGGAGCTCACACCCCTCCTTGAAATCAATGTGTCCCCAACAACGCAGTGTAATGAAAACTGGCCATGTTGTATTCTTCCAAATAGGGAAGTTAAACAAAGTGCATTTCACCTGATGTAATGCTAAAGAATTTTACTTTGCACAAAGATTCCAGAATTCCACATAGATTTTGAATGAGCTGCTCTTGACTCAGCTGAGATGAGGTGTCTTTATGTCACTTTTCCAGATGTACCTTCAAAATAAAGAGGGATAACTCAGGCCAAATATGAAAATACCAGATTTTGCCATCAATTCCAAAGAGAGAGTATATCACAGCCCTTCTGTTCCTGAAATGAAACAGATGGCAAGCATTTATTTGAAGCAGACCTGAATAGCAAGAAAATTGCTCGCACCATTCTGTGCTTCTTCCCTTGGAGGCCTTCTGTGGACATCGCAAAATCTGGAGAAGCTGGGATGCTGAGGATGAACTTGTAAAAAGGCCTTTCCATGTACACAAGGACACTTCTTGCCAGCATGCTGTGTTCTACAAAAATCTTGGATCACGTCAACTCACCCAACCCCAAATTATTTCTCAATAATGACAGATTCTAAAACCTGTGAAACACAGGGCATTCTATTTAGGATCCTGTCTCACAAGAGTCTTTTTCTAGCCTTAATTTCATGCCAGCAAAAATACATTCGAAGATGGCTGAAGTTGAGCAATAAAGTCAAGTAGAAGTCAAATATTACAGAATATGAAGACAGGCTCATAAGCCAAAGACAAAAGCCTCAATTTTGAAAACTGGCAGAAGACTGAAACTTGCACATGTGCTCAATACCAAGATAGGAACAGGTTTCCATGACTGGGTGCAAGTAACAGAAAGTGCTTCTTTCTGTCAACGTAGCCTTTCCAGCGTGTGGAAATTTGCTTAATCGAGATGTTCAGTGGGGTGATCTTTGACAATTCACAGGGTGTTTTAATGCATGGCCTCACTCGCAAGTTACACATAGGATGGGAACTCAGCCCCCACCACTAACATAATCCCAAGAAGTCTGAAGGATGTTTCCCACACACAATCTTTCCTCTAGTGACAAATAATAACACAATGCTTTGCACAGCCCCACATTTTCAAGAGACATTCTGTCAACAATGATTCCAACTTCGCATGTGACTTTCCTAAAAGATGATATGAAGGGAGCGGACTTAATGCTAGTGTGTGAGAAGGCCTATCAGAACTTGAATTTTGACTTGCTTCCCCAACAGAAATATTCTCTTATCACGACCACGTAGGTGAAGGAAATATTTTTGTTCTCATTTTATTCATTCCCAAGTTGCATCATCTGTAAACGTTAGGTTTGATCTGACAGAAATTATAAGGCCCATTAAAACAATCCTCTTCTAAACTTGCTTAGAATGGTTCATAACAGCTGGGTCTGCTAAGCTGCTGTTTGTGTTTCTATGAAGACTTGTAGCCAAGGCCTTTCAGGACAGGAAAACTGGCTAATTTGGGAAACCATGGAAACACAATGCTCCCCTGAGGCTTGGGTAGTTGCTCCAGTTTTACCATTTATTTCCCAGATTGGAATGATTCTGTAAGATTCAGCACATGGAGATGGGTAGGTAGAGATCTTCTCCCACATATATCACATATCATGGCATGCTCTCCAGGAACATTTTCAAGCTTGGTTCAATTTGACATCTTGAGGCAAAATTAAAAGAAATTGTTTGAGACCCAGGATATAGGCTTCTTTCCATGTCACAGAAATAGATTTTCCACATGAAGTCACAAGGCAGAAATCATCATTACCCATTTCATTTCCTTAAGGGAATATGTTGGAAGATTCTGTGCTTGTAGTCAAAGGTCACAGAGACTTTCCTGCAAATGGCTTGTTGCAGTATTTCTAACTTTTGTAAAGAGAGCTCAAACCTGAGAAAATCATGATTCCATGTGTGGTAGGGGCTAAGATTTGGTGACACACTGAAATAGACCCGTTTGCCACATGCCTAAATTCTGTGTCATGCAACAAAGGAGATGGGGTGATATTTCATCAAACTTAATTTCTCCAAAATTGAGATTTGTTGCAGGATATATTGAACCAAAGCTCAATTCATTCAGGAGAGTGTACACTCAAAGCTGTCATCTTTTGTGCTTTTCTTCGTACAGAAAATTTCTTCAGAGCTGAAGTAAGTTACCTGAACTCGATGAAGAGCAGAGGACTATGAGAATGTGCAAATGGGCTGACTTCCATCCCTGAAAATCAATGTGTTCTGAAAAAGGCACTGCAGTGAAAATTAACCCAAATCCTATTCCTCCAAATAGGAAAGTTTCTGTAGGTGGATATCACTTATGTAATGCTGAAAAGGGATTCTGTGCACCAATATTCCAGCATTCCTAATAGCTTTCCAAAGAGCTGCTGTTGGTTGAGCTGAAATGCGGTCCTTAATGTCACCTTCCCAGATGTACCTTCATAGCATGAATGGAACCTAAGAACAAGAATGGATATTCCTGGTTTTACCATCTTTTCCCAGAAGGGAATTTCCCAAGTCACTTCGGTTCCACAAATGAACCATATGTGAAGTATATGTGTGCGGCTGATATGAACTTCACATGACTTTCTAAAGGGAATTTTTTGCACATTTCCTCGGATTCTGTATGTGGATATTGAAAATCAAGGAGAAACTGATGTACTAAGGACAAACATGAGCAGAAGCCTCTCAGTGTACGGGTGGACCATTCTTCATCTTAGGAAAAACTCTGCACTTCCAAAAACTGGGATAAATTCAACTTAACCTCTCCTGAAGTGTATCCCATATTTGCAAGATTTTAAAATCTGAGAAACATAGAACGTCCTATCTATGAGATGTTTTCACACTATTCTTGATCGAACAGTGAACTGATGCTTGAGAATGCATTCAAAACTGGCTGTAGTTGAGGAAGGAAAGTAGTTTGCAGCGAAATCTTACAGAACATGGTGATAGGCTCATGTCAAAGACAGAAGCTACATATTCAAAAAGTGGCAAAAGACTGAAAACATCCTAATGTGTTTGAACTTGAGGTGGGAAAAGAAGGGCTCTGGGATATTCCCTCCATGAGTGATAGTGGTGAAAGTAAATGTGAGTGCCTCTAACATAAATTTCTTTCCCCTGTCCAAGTAGACCTTTCAGCAAGTGGAAGTTTGTTCTAGCGACACATTCAGTGAGGTGAGGATTGATATTTCACTCTGGTTTTAATGCACGGAATCAATCACAAGTAAGTCTTAGGATTGTTTCTCAATCTTTCAAACTTGGTGATCCCAAAAATGCAGAAGAAATTTTCTCACACACAATCTTTCCCTAGTGACAAAAACCAACAAGATTCATTGCACAGTGTTGCTTCATCAAGAGACACTCTATGATTAATGTTTCCAATTTGCCGGGTGATTGCCTAAAGGCAAACTAAGCAGAGATGAAGAGAGCTACATTGCTGTGAGAGTGTGAGAAGCCCTATCAGAGCTCAAAGATATGCTTTCACCCCAAAAACACAAACACTCCATTATCATGTCAGTGCAGGTGAGGGACATTATGTGTAAAAATAATTTTGCCAGTATGAGTCAAGTGTCAACTTTTCAGTTCAGTTGAGGGATATAAGAAGACCAATTAAAAGAATCTTTTTTGCATTTCATTTGGATAATTCCAGTAAGCAGTGTCTACTGAGGGGTTTTGGCTCTTCAAATAGGAGCTGGCACACAAGTGGTTCAGGGCTGGAACTTAGATTAATTTTAATCCCATGGAACATAGTGCTTATGATGAGGCCTGCAAAGTTGCTGCAGAATTTCCACTTGATTCCTAAGGTGGGAAGATTGTCTAAGATTTGGAACAAGAATCTGCGTAGGAAGACATCTTCTCCCACTTCTGCCACCGTTGTTGTCATGTTCTCAAAAATGGATTCAAGCTGGTTTCAAATTGACATCTTAAGAACTTGTTGAGAGAAACTGTTTCAGATCTGACACATAGGTTTCTTTCCCATTCACAGAAACCCATTTTTCCAAAAAAGGCACAAGACAGAAACCATCATTACCCATTTAATTTTGAGCAGCCAACATTTTGGAAGGTCCCTTGTATGTAGTCTAAGGTCATAGAGACTCCCCTACAAATGTTTTTCCACATTCCCTCCCTCTTTCATAAAGTTAGTTCAACATAAGAGAAAAACTGATTCAGTGTGGAATACAAGCCAAGACTTTGTGGTACACTGAGAGACAGCCATTACCAAATGCCAAATTTCTCTGACATGCAACCAAGTTGAAGATATTCATTTCCTTCAAAATTACCTTAACCAAAATTGAGAAGTATTATAGGATATATTGAACCCAAGCAAATATTTAGGAGAGATTACACTACAAGCTGTCTTCTTTCTTGCTATTCTTCCTACAGAAATCTTCATAAGAGATGAAGTAAACATCTACATTGGATGATGAACATATCACTTAGAAAATGCAAAAGGGATCAATTCTGTCCTTGGAAATCAATGTGTCTCCACCAAGACAGTGTAATGAAAACTGGCCCATGTTGTATTCCTCCAAATAGAGAAGTTACAGAAGTGAATTTCACCTGAACTAAGGCTAAAGAATTTTTCTCTGCACAAAAATGTCAAAATTCCTCATAGATTTTGAATGAGCTGCTCTTGACTCAGCTGAGATGTGGTGACTTAATGTCACTTTGCTAGATTGACCTTCAAACT